>NC_064853.1:6130458-6730458 GCF_024139225.1 Suncus etruscus
TTATGATGTAGGCCACACACATGTGGTGAATAGGCATGAATAAAGCTGATGCTTCCTGATGCCTGCCTGTGAGTGAGTTCAATACCCGTCGCTTTCCTGGACCCCAGACCTGCTGGTTGATGGGGGATGAAGCTACGTGGCCGGGCCTAAGGACAAAGGCATCCATCCTTCACCATCCACCTCCATCCACTTCCATCCTTCACCATTCTTCACAATAATTAATTATTTGATTCTACAGTAAGTGACTGTAATTTTTTTTAATTGTGATCTACATTGAGAGCAGGGAGAGGGGGCTTCTCCAAGAGCAGCTGGCTGGGGTGCAGTGATTAATAGGGCAGCTAGAGGGAGACAGAATGCCTCCTCTGTGTCCCATAAGAGCTGAATAGAGGGGGCCGGGTGGTGGCGCTAGAGGTAAGGTGCCTGCCTTGCCTGCGCTAGCCTTGGACAGACCCCAGTTCGATCCCGGGTGTGGCCCAAAAACAAAAAACAAAAAACAAACAAAAAAAAGAGCTGAACAGAGGACTGACCACCGGAAAACCACATACTTGTGATGACACCCAGCGGCTAGATAAGATGCAGCACTCGGTAACTCAGCTCCCCTGTGTGCCCTGAAAGATGAATCAGGACAAGCAGGGGCTGAGTGATGACATCTGGCAGCTGGATGGTATGCTGTGGTAAGAGGGGGACATATCATTCATCCCTGAAGTTAGAGTAAGTTTCAGCATGAAGTATACCAGTGTATAAGATGACCCCCAACTTTTTAAGAGTTTTTTATGGGTTAAAAAGTCATCTTGGGCCCGGAGAGATAGCACAGCGGCGTTTGCCTTGCAAGCAGCCGATCCAGGACCAAAGGTGGTTGGTTCGAATCCCGGTGTCCCATATGGTCCCCTGTGCCTGCCAGGAGCTATTTCTGAGCAGACAGCCAGGAGTAACCCCTGAGCAATGCCGGGTGTGCCCCCCCCAAAAAAAAAGTCATCTTATATGCCAGAAAATACGGTAATTGGTTTCTGGACCACACCCAGTGGCGCTCAGAGGTTACTCCTGGCTCTGCACTCTGAATTTGCTCCTGCAGGCTCGGGGGACCATATGAGATTCCAGGAATCAAACCCAAGTCCTGGGTCTGCCTCGTGAAAGCCAAACACCCTCCCTACTGTGCTATCACCTCGGGCCCCTGCTCAGTCTTAACTCGGGCCGGAGAAAGATCTTGATGGGCAGGAGACCTGAGTTTGAGCCCCAGCACAAGAACACTGCCAGAAGCAACTCCCAAGCCCAACACCGGGAAAAAGCAGTAGCCCCTGAGCACTTTCCCAAGCAACCCTCAAACAAAACCCAGTGGTGGGCAGAAGAGAGCTAGAGAGTCTTGCTTTGGGAAAAGGGGCTCTGAGGCCCAGCTGAAGAACCCAGGGCACCCCACTTTCTTTGGAGCAGTGTCTAGGGTTCCACCTCTGTCTGCAGCTGACAGGCAGGGGACGGGTCGCTGGGGAAATGGAGCGACTGCCTGGCTGCCTGTGCAAATTGGCCCAGTTGGCATATGCGTTGGCACTTGGTAAATATTTGCCTGGCACCCTGCTGCTCACACCTGCATGCCGGCCCCTCCAGTCAGCAGAAGGCACTTGCAGTTCTCCCATTCTCCGTCCCCATCTGGGGCTTCCAGCACCAAGCACAGCGGCTCCCGGAGAAGCTACAGGTGGTCGTGACAGCCCCACCGAAAACTAATGGGCTGTGGCTGGCCGCTGTGACTAATTCTCTGATTATTGACTTTATGATTTTACGCTTAAAACTTCTTTCTAATAACACACAGAAATGTTTAATGGGCTCGATCCAGAGCCATAAAAATTACTTATTGAACATGCGTTTTAAAACTATTAATCTATTGTTTTCCATTATAATGGCTCTCCCAAGAACCGGCGACAGCTTAATGTGATCACAGCTTTTCTTAGGGGTAAAAAACGGCCTTTTTCCTCGAGAAACGCCGCTGCCAGGTCTTGTGGCTGCCTCCTGAGCGGCCCTGCTGAGCGGCCCAGGCTGGATCTTCTGCACCCCTAGAGGGTCCTGAAGATGCATTTGAAGATATTCAGAAAGAAAATAAGGGATCAGTGGGGCCGGAGTGGTGGCGCAGCAGTAGGGCATTTGCCTTGCATGTGGCTGACCTAGGATGGACTGAGGTTGGATCCCCTGGCATCCCATATGATCCCCCAAGCCAGGGCAATTTCTGAGTACAGAGCTAGGAGTAGCCCTTGAGCATCGCTGGAAGGAAGGAAGGAAGGAAGGAAGGAAGGAAGGAAGGAAGGAAGGAAGGAAGGAAGGAAGGAAGGAAGGAAGGAAGGAAGGAAGGAAGGGAGGGAGGGAGGGAGGGAGGGAGGGAGGGAGGGAGGGAGGGAGGAAAGAAGGAAGGAAGAGAGGAAGGAAGAAAGAAAGAAAGGAAGGAGGAAGGAAAGAAGGAAGGAAGAAGGAAGGAAGGAGAAAGCTAGGGAGGGAGGAAGGAAAAAAGGAAAAAGGAGGAAGAAAGGAGGAAGGAAGGAGGGAAAGAAAGAAGGAAGAAAGAAAAAGAAGGAAGGAAGAAAAGGAGAGAGGGAGGGAAGAAGGAAGGAAGGAAGTGAGGGAGGGAAGGAGGGAGGAAGGAAAGAGGAAGAAAGAAAGGAAGGAAGGAAAAAAGAAGGAAGAAAGGAAGAAAAAGAAGGAAGAAAGGAGGGAAGGAAGGGAAGGAGGAAGGAAGGAAAGAAGGAAAAAGAAGGAAGAAAGGAGAAGGAAGGAGGGAAGGAAAGAAGGAAGGAAGGAAAAAGAAGGAAGGAAAGGAGAGAGGGAGGGAAGAAGGAAGGAAGCAAGGGAGGGAAGGAGGGAGGAAGGAAGGAGGAAGGAAAAAAGGAAGAAAAAGAAGGAAGAGGGAAGGAAGGGAAGGAGGAAGGAAAGAAGGAAAAAGAAGGAAGAAAGGAGAAGGAAGGAAGGAGGGAAGGAAGGAAGGAAAAATAAGAAAGGAAGGAAAGGAGAGAGGGAGGGAAGAAGGAAGGAAGGAAGGAAGAAAGCGAGGGAGGAAGGAGGGAGGAAGGAAGGAGGAAGGACAAAAGAAGGAAGTAAGGAAAGGCGAGATGGAGGGAAGAAGAAAGGACAAAAGAAAGAAGGAAGGAAAGGAAAGAGAGAGGGAAGAAGGAAGGAATGGAGGAAGGAAGAAAGCGAGGGAGGAAAGGAGGGAGAAGGGAAGGAGGGAGGAAAAAAGGAAGAGAGGGAAGGAAGGAAGGAAGGAAGGAAGAAAGGAAGAAAAGGAGAGAGGGAGGAAGAAAGGAAGGAAGAAAGGAAGAAAGGAAGGAAGGAAGGAAGGAAGGAAGGAAGGAAGGAAGGAAGGGCATCTGCTTTGCACATGCTAACCTAGGATGGACCGCGGTTTAATCCCCCAGCATCTCATATGGTCCCCCAAGCCAGGAGCAATTTCTGAGTGCATAGCCAGGAGTAACCTCTGAGTATCACTGGGTGTGGCCCAAAAATCAAAATCAATCAATAAAAGGAAGGAAGGAAGACAGGAGAGGAGGGAGGAGGAAGGAAGGAAGGAAGGAAGGAAGGAAGGAAGGAAGGAAGGAAGGAAGGAAGGAAGGAAGGAAGGAAGGAAGGAAGGAAGGAAGGAAGGAAGGAAGAAAGGAAGGAAGGGAGAGAGGAAGGGAGGGCATGGGGAGGGAGGGAGGAGAAGAAGAGAAAGGAAGGAAGGAAGGAAGGAAGGAAGAAGGAAGAAAGAAGGAAGGAAGGAAGGAAGAAAGAAAAAAAAGAAAAGAAAGAAAGAAGAAAGAAAGGAAGGAAGGAAGGAAGGAAGGAGGAAGGAAGGAAGGAAGGAAAGAAAGAAGGAAAGAAAGAAGAAAGAAAGAAAGAAAGAAAGAAAGAAAGAAAGAAAGAAAGAAAGAAAGAAAGAAAAGAAAGAAAGAAAGAAAGAAAGAAAGAAAGAAAGAAAGAAAGAAAGAAAGAAAGAAGAAAAGAAAGAAAGAAAGAAAGAAAGAAGAAAGAAAGAAAGAAGAAGAAAGAAAGAAAGAAAGAAAGAAAGAAAGAAAGAAAGAAAGAAAGAAAGAAGAAAGAAAGAAGAAAGAAAGAAAGAAAGAAAGAGAAGAAAGAAAGAAAGAAAGAAAGAAAGAAAGAAAGAAAGAAAGAAAGAAAGAAAGAAAGAAAGAAAGAAAGAAAGAAAGAAAAGAAAGTCAGTCCAGTACTCCAGGGTTTGTCTGGTCACATGGCTGGGCAAGCCAGCGAGGTGGGTCCCTTGGAGGAGTTTATTGGTTTTCCTAGGCTCTCCCCATTTCCCTCCCGACTCCAAAGGGAGGGTCTGGGGGTGGGGACTGCGACTTGCCGGCCTTCAGGCTCGGGAAGGATCTCTTTTCTTCCTGGGAGCATAAGACATGCCAGCATGGCATGTCCAGCCAGCATGGCGTTTGGCAGCCCTCCGCCATGCCAAAGGCTGCTTTAACCAGGCCTAGAAAGGGGTGCGGGACATGGGTCACAATAAGTTCTGGCATTAGGACTTATCAGCTAAGTTTCCTTATTAAACCTGTCCATTGTGAAACCACGCAGGGGCTAGCGCTCCCGCGTGGAACATTATAAGAAATATATGGATATCATTGTGTTTCATCTGCTTGTCATTATCTGAACGCAGTCCAGGCGCTTGTTTTATTCCTTTACTCCCTCACTCCCATCTATTGTTACCCCACATTTTACCATTTTTTTGTACTAATGATTTTTGTTTTGGCCAAGGTGGATTATATATCTTTCACAGTAATTTTTTGGGTGGAGTCTGAAGCTTCAGCAGGCAATGCGTCATGGCAAGGTTCCATGCTGTAGGCTTTTTGGCCAAGATAAGGTGAAGATGCAATGTTGGCTGCCCCCCACAGCCTTCTCTCTTCCTCCCCATCCCCAGGGTTATTCCTGGACACCTACTCAGGGTCCCAGCAAGTGGGTTCCAGTGAGGTGCAATTTAAAAGAGACCCCAGACTTCCTTGTTCCTGCAAGGGGCTGGGAGGGGACTGCTGAACTTTCAACTTCCAGCAATTAGGAAGCAAAAGCCTCTTGAGGAGTCGGAAGCTTCAGCAGGCAACAAGGGGAGGACATGGCTCCATGCTCTCTTTGCTTGTCCATATCACAGACCAAAGTGGTGTCTCGGAAACACCCCCCCCTCCCTCTTGACTATTTCTAAAACATAAAAGGGTCACATGTATCTCCTTTGACTATCTCAGATGTATTCCCTTAACATCTATAACTCTATTCGAATATCCTCATATAGTGACAACTTTGCCCACTGGATTTGTTATTTGATTGTTTGATTTTCCCCCTTTGAGATCTGTTTTATAAGCAATACTGGTAGAAGAGTATCGCTGTATAGGTTTCATGTTTGTACCAAGTTACGGGGAATGTTGGACTTTATTTGTGGGCCCTCAGATGCACCAACAATATCTTGTGGCATTGCTTCTCTTTTGCATAGGCACATTAATATGGAAAAATAATACATATGCAAACAAGTTCTTATCTAATAGAGATGGGAACACAAATTTGGTAATGTAATTAGGCCTTTTACCCTGAACATTGGCATAATGATTTGGCTCAGGCCTTAGAAGAATGGGCATCACCCACACACACCTGAACAATGGATACCATCTATGGAAACAATCACAATTGTCTATAACATTACCAGGATCCAAGTCTCTACCAGGGAAGACCTACACCACTGCTTTGGCATTGACTTACTCCAAAGAGTGCTCCCAACACCCAGACGACTCAGGAACAGTCTGCATGCAGGGCAGATCGCTCCACATTGAATGGTATGCTAAAACTAGAGTATGCTCCACATCAGCCTGACATTGATGAAAGAAATGCACAGAATCGGGCCCGGAGAGATAGCACAGCGGCGTTTGCCTTGCAAGCAGTCAATCCAGGACCAAAGGTGGTTGGTTCGAATCCCGGTGTCCCATATGGTCCCCTGTGCCTGCCAGGAGCTATTTCTGAGCAGACAGCCAGGAGTAACCCCTGAGCACCGCCGGGTGTGGCCCAAAAAACAAAAAAAAAAAAACAAAACAAACAAAAAAAAAAGAAATGCACAGAATCCAGTCTTTAAATATAAGAATCTGATACCAACAATAGCTGAAGTGTGAAAAAGTTTCACCGGGACCTTGAGAATGACTCGAGTTGGACAGACTGGTATGCCTGGAACCCAGAGTCTGTCTTATGCCAATAAACTTCTGGGGTGAGGCCTTTTTGTAATCAGGTCAAGGATTTTTTTCCATTTTCCCCATTTTTCTAGACCTATGCAAACAATAGCGATTGCCACTATCACACCTTTACTGTACTTTTTTACTCTTATCCTTTAAGGAAAAAAAATACAACTTACTGAACTTAAAAACAAATCACTGTAGTAGAATGCCTGTCTCGAATACAGGCAGGGGGTGGGAAGGGGGAGGGGGTAATGTTACACTGGTGAAGGGGGTGTTCTGGTTATGACTGTAACCCAAATATGATCATGTTACTTAAGTAAAATATATATTTAAGGGCCCAGAGAGATAGCACAGCGGCGTTTGCCTTGCAAGCAGCCGATCCAGGACCAAAGGTGGTTGGTTCGAATCCCGGTGTCCCATATGGTCCCTCGTGCCTGCCAGGAACTATTTCTGAGCAGACAGCCAGGAGTAACCCCTGAGCACCGCCAGGTGTGACCCAAAAACAAAACAAAACAAAACAAAACAAAAAAAAATATATATATATAAAGAAAGAGAGAAGGAAGGAGGAAGGAAGGAAGGAAGGAAGGAAGGAAGGAAGGGAAGGATAGGAAGGAAGGAAGGAAGGAAGGAAGGAAGGAAGGAGGGAGGAAGGAAGAGAGGAAGGGGGAGAGAGGGCCCGGAGAGATAGCACAGCGGCGTTTGCCTTGCAAGCAGCCGATCCAGGACCAAAGGTGGTTGATTCGAATCCCAGTGTCCCATATGGTCCCCCGTGCCTGCCAGGAGCTATTTCTGAGCAGACAGCCAGTAGTAACCCCTTAGCAACGCCGGGTATGGCCCAAAAATCAAAAAGAAAAAGAAAGAAAGAAAGAAAGAAAGAAAGGAAGGAAGGAAGGAAGGAAGGAAGGAAGGAAGGAAGGAAGGAAGGAAGGAAGGAAGGAAGGAAGGAAGGAAGGAAGGAAGGAAGGAAGGAAGAAAGAAAGAAAGAGAAAGAAGAGAAGAAAGAAAGAAAGAAAGAAAGAAAGAAGAAAGAGAGAGAAAGAAAAGAAATAAACAAAGAAAGTAAGAAAGAAGAAAAAGAAAGAAGAAAGAAAGAAAGAAAGAAAGAAAGAAAGAAAGAAAGAAGAAAGAGAGAGAAAGAAAAGAAAGAAAGAAAGAAAGAAAGAGAGAGAGAAAGAAAAAAAGAAAGAAAGAAAAGAAAGAAAATTTCTATTGCTGGATAGCAATAGCACAGTGGGAAGGGCGTTTGCATTGCATGCTACTGATTTGATCAGTAGGTTTAATCCCCAGCATCCCATGTGATCCCCTGAGCCCAGGAGGGGTGATTCCTGAGTGCAGAGGCAGGAGTAAGTAAGCCCTGAGCATCACCCGGCATGACCTCCCCCCACAAATTAAAAGGATTCTATCCTTAGACTCCAACTTTGGGGCAGGGTCTGCAGTGCTCAGGGCTTTCTCCTGACTCTGCTCAGGGATATCTCCTGGCAGAGTCAAAGTATAGTTCCCCCCAAACCAACAGAGCCAGGAGTCAGCCCTTGAGCACCATAGAGTGTGGTCCATAAAAGCTGAGCAGGAGGGGTGAGGGAGGGAAACCAGTTAGCTATTCGGTTGGACCTTACAGTTCAGTTTCAAAGCAAAGGCCTGAGACCCAGGCAATGAGGGGTCTATGACCCAGGCAAGCCGTGAGAGAGAGCCTCTGAGCAGGGCTTCCCCTTCATTCCAGGATCCCACATGCCCCTTTCTGCCTGGCACAGAGAAAATTCCAACCCTTCCCTGCAAGTAGGTGCCACAATCTGTGTCGAGAACCACCACTTTCTGGACCCTCGACAGAGACTCAAACCCTGAGCTTCTCGCATGGGGCCACTAGGGGGACAGGGACCGGTGGTTACAGGTGAATCACATCTGATGAGGTAAATCACATTTTCAGTTTCATCCCTGTCTTGCTGCAACTTACAGTGGTCCTCAAACTACAGCCCGTGGGCCACATATTGTATTTGTTCCTGTTTTGTTTCTTCACTTCAAAATAAGATATATGCAGTGTGCATAGGCATTTGTTCATAGTTTTTGTTTTTACTATAGTGCAGCCCTCCAACGGTCAGAAGGACAGTGAACTGGCTCCCTGTTTAAAAAGTTTGAGGACCACTGATAGTGTTTGTTTCTGCTAGAGCTAAGGCCCCACAGGCGGCTTGTCCAGTGTTGTTCAACGGTCCCCAAGGAAATGCAGATATTTCTGGATCTCAGGACACTGGTGTGGAGATTCTCAGAGCTCTCTCTCTTTCCTAGACCTGTCAATGCTTCTGAATTCAGGGCGTGAAGTTCTGCTGCTGTTTCTTTTTCAGTTTTTTTTACAGTTATTCAGAGTAACCCCTGAGTGCCTCTGGTGTGGCCCCCGAACTAAAAACTAAAACATAATGGTTGCCAATATGGTTCAGGTAGCCCAGTCCTGGCTAATTTCTCTGTAAGATCCTCTGAAGGGTCTAGGGGGCCAGCTTCCTCTTTTTGCATGAACCACAGCAGCCCAGCTCTACCCCTTACACCCTCCGACAGTAAAAGCCTAGCTCTAAGACTCAGCTTTATCAAATTTCAAGCCCCCAAATTTGTTTTAGATCTAGAAATTCCTGGATCACACAGCTGTGGTGATATAGTAGTGTCAGCCTAGTAGGATCCCAGGAAACCTGATGAGAAAGTTCCATAGAAATCTATCATGCTTAGGATGGAGACGGAGAGTATTATGCTGAGTGAAACGAGTCAGAGGGAGAGCAATAGATATAGAATATCAGAGCCTGGAGAGATAGCTCAGCGGTGTTTGCCTTGCAAGCAGCCGATTCAGGACCTAAGGTGGTTGGTTCGAGTCCTGGTGTCCCATATGGTCCCCTGTGCCTGCCAGGAGCTATTTCTGAGCAAGATAACCAGGAGTAACCCCTGAGCAAAAACAAAACAAAACAAAAAAGAATATCAGTCATTTGTAGGGGCCAGACTAATAGCACAGCTGTTGGGCATTTGCCTTGCATATGGTCGACCCAGGACAGACCCAGGTTTAATTCCTGGCTTCCCATATGGTCCCCTGAACCAGCCAGGAGCAATTTTTGAGCACAGAGTCAGAAGTAACCTTCGGGGGCCGGAGAGATAGCATGAAGGTAAGGCGTTTGCCTTTCATGCAGAAGGTCATCAGTTGGAATCTGGCTTCTCATATGGTCCCCCGTGCCTGCCAGGAGCAATTTCTGAGCATGGAACCAGGAGTTTCCCCTGAGCACTGCCGAGTGTGACCCAAAAACCACAAAAAAAAAAAAAGTAACCTTCAAGTGTCACCAGGTGTGACCCAAAAACATATATATATATATATTTCATGCATCTGTGGGATATAAGGAAAATAAAAGATAATATGGTGATAATAGTGAAAGACAAGAGAGATGAAGGAAAGGAGGACCAGATCATGGTAGAAAGCTTGTCACAAAGAGCAGTGAGTGCAATTAGAGGAGAGAAAGGTCCACTATGATAAAGATAGTTGAAAATGATCACTCTGGACAAAAACTGGGTGCTGAAAGGAGATAAAGTGATATATGCTACTACCCCTTCATTAACAATAGCACAAACCACAGTGTCGAAAAGAAAAAAAATGGAAAGAGAGAGAGTGAGAGAAAGAGAGAGAAGTAAATTTTGTGCCTCAGAGGCAGGCAAGGCAGCGGTAGTGGAAGGGAAATCATTTTGGGAGCCAGAGCAGTGGTGCAGGTGATAGGGCATTTTACTTGCACTTGCTAACCTAGGACGAACTGTGGTTCGATCCCCCAGCATCCCCTATGGTCCCCCAAGCCAGGAGTGATTTCTGAGCTCATAGACAGGAGTAACCCCTGAGGGTCACCAGGTGTGGCCCAAAAGCCAAAAGTCAAACAAAAAAACAAAAAAAAAAAAAAAGGAAATTCAGTAACACAGAAGCTCAATTAGCACCAACCACAGCCCAGTAAAACCTCAGACACTGACTTTTGTGAAATCAGGGAGAGACAGAAAATCATTTCCAAAAGACCAGTGTTGGCCTAAGTGTTGATAATTCTATTTGCCTTTGTGTCGTACCAAACAATATGAAATAAATTTGCCTGTGCCTGCACGAAAGCTGGCTAGGAGGATGGTGGGCGGGGTATTTGGGACACTGATGATAAGTAGGTCAAGCTGGTGTTGGATGGCTTTTGAATACTTAATGCCTGAAGTGACTGTACTATGAACAACTTGATAAATCACCATTTTATAATAAAAATTCAAAAGAAGGACTGGAGAGATAGCACAGCATAGGGCATTTGCCTTGCACACAACCGATCCAGGATGGATGGTGGTTCAAACCCTGGCATCCGTATATCCCCTGAGCCTTCCAGGAGCAATGATTTCTGAGCACAGAGCCAGGAGTAACCCCTGAGCAATGCAAGGTATGACCAAAAAAAAAAAATCAAAGGAAACAACAACATAACAGAGGATGGGACTAGTGCAGGAACAAGAAGGCTCCCTCCAGGCCTCACACCCCACACATCTAACCTCAGACATGTCTGAGGACAAGAGTCTTGTGATATTTGGGGGCTGGAGAGATAGCACAGCAGTAAGGCATTTGCCTTGCATACTGCCTAACCGGGACGGACTTGGTTCGATTCCTGGCATCCCATGGGATCCCCCAAGCTTGTCAGGAGTGATATCTGAGCTCAGAGCCAGAAGTAAACCCTGAGCATCGACAGGTGTGGCCCCCAAACCAATCAATCTATCAATCAATAAACTGCTTTTGAAAAAATAAGTCTTGTGATTCCAGAAAGATGGCAGGTCGAAGGTGTACAAATTTCTTTGTTAAAAATGCTTGTTTTGGGCCCGGAGAGATAGCAGAGTGGCGTTTGCCTTGCAAGCAGCCGATCCAGGACCATAGGTGGTTGGTTCGAATCCCGGTGTCCCATATGGTCCCCCGTGCCTGCCAGGAGCTATTTCTGAGCAGACAGCCAGGAGTAACCCCTGAGCACCGACGGGTGTGGCCCAAAAACCAAAAAAAAAAAAAAAAAAAAAAAATGCTTGTTTTTCCCATCATGGTTAGGAGAGCATCTACCTAGATTTTAAGAAGCAAATTCACACTGAAGATGCGAGATCTTAGAAATGCTTAAACTCACTAGATATGGGAGAAATGCAAATGCAAAGATTAGGAGAGTGTTTTACACTCATCAAAATGGCAAAAATTAGGGAGGTGGAGATGAAAGGGGTGGAATGTTGGCAAAACGGTGCCCTGAGGCGGGAGCTGGAGGGAGCCCAGGTGCCAGCGGCATTCAGGCAGGCAGTGCTAGAGCCTGATCCCTCAAACCTGGCTTCCTGCAGTTCCTCCCTAAGGCTTGCTCAGTGCCCACAGGGAAACTGTTTCATTTCGTAGAACCATAATTGTTCCTCTATGCCCACCAGTGCTCTGGAGTGAGGTGCTCGCAAGCCTTCTCTTTTTATTTTTTTGTGTTTGTTTTTGGGTCACATCCAGCAGCACTCAGGGGTTCCTCCTGGCTCTATGCTCAGAAATTGCTCCGGGCAGGCTCAGGGGACCATATGGGATGCCGGGATTCAAGCCACCATCCTTCTGCATGCAAGGTAAACGCTCTACCTCCATGCTATCTCTCCGGCCCTACCTTCTCTTTTTATTTATCTTTTTTTAGTTTTGGGGGCCATACCTGGCAGTGCTCAGGGGTTATTCCTGGCTCTTGGTGGTGCTCAGGGGACCCTATGAAGATCGAACCCAAGTCAGCCACCTGCCATGCAAATGCCCTCTCTACTGTACTATCACTCCAGCCCACTACATTTTTTTTTTGTTGTTCACAGCTCTAGCAGTGCTCAGAAAATACTCCAGATGCTGTGCTCAGAGCTCATATAATACTAAAGATAAAAACAGGGCTCCCGGGGCCTGGAGAGATAGCACAGCGGTGTTTGCCTTGCAAGCAGCCGATCCAGGACCCAAGGTGGTTGGTTCGAATCCCGGTGTCCCATAGGGTCCCCCGTGCCTGCCAGGAGCTATTTCTGAGCAGACAGCCAGGAGTAACCCCTGAGCAATGCCGGGTGTGGCCCAAAAACCAAAAAAAAAAACCGGGCTCCCATATTCAAGGACTGTGCTCTAGCCCATGGGCCATCTCCGAGGTACTCTTTCTTTTTTGTTTGTTTGTTTATTTTTTGTTTTTGTTTTGGGGTCACACTCAGTGGTGCTTAGGGGCTACTTCTAGCTCTGCGCTCAGAAATAACTCCTAGATTGGGGACCATATGGGATGCCAGGGATCAAACCCGCATCTGTCCTGGGTTAGTTGTATGCAAGGCAAATGCCCTACCGCTGTGCTATCACTCTGGCCCACATAGCTGCATTTAAAACAAAACAAAACAAAACCAAAACAAGCCTACACATGAAAACTACTAGAAATCATTTATCTTCTAACTGGAAGTGTTAGGGATTGTTCCTGAAGGCTCAGAGATGTCATCTATATATAGATGATGTCACTAGTATGTATAGACAAGCTGTGGGCTCGTCATCTTCTTTTGCTTGTTTTTGAGAGTACTATGCCAGGGATGGAACCCAGGTCTTTTGCAACGCACATGTTTTTGAGGGGAGAGGTTCATACCTTGCCATACGCAGGGCTCTCTCCTGGCTCTACAATCAGAATTCTCTCCTGGCAGGGTATGAGGGACCATATATATAGTACCATGGATTGAATTCATGTCAGCTGCATGCAAGGAAAGTGCCCTCTCCACTGTACTATCTCTAGCCCAAAGCCTGCTGTTGTTTTCTTTTTGTTCAGAGGCCATGATTGGCAAGGCTAACTCCTGAGATCACTTCAAGGTTTGGGGACCATAAGGAATGCTGGAGATTGGACCCCGTATGGCCATGTACAAGGCAAACTCTCTATTTGCTGTACCATTTCTACCTGGCCACAAGGGACATGACCTTAAAAAAGAGGGATC
This sequence comes from Suncus etruscus, assembly GCF_024139225.1. Taxonomy (NCBI): domain Eukaryota; kingdom Metazoa; phylum Chordata; class Mammalia; order Eulipotyphla; family Soricidae; genus Suncus; species Suncus etruscus. Next base: position 6,143,571 of record NC_064853.1, read on the forward strand.
AGGCTCCAAAGAGATAGCAAAAGAATGCTTGCCTTGAGTGGTGGACCAGGATTTGATCCCTGACACCCCATATGATCCCCTGAGCCCCAATAGGAGTGATTCCTGAGCACAGAGCCAGAGGTAAGTCCTGAGAACCACTGCATATAGCCTCAAAGCCAAAACAAAAGATTAAAAATATGGGGCGGAGCAATGGCACAGCAGTAGGGCATTTACCTTGTATGTGGCTAATACATGACGAACCCTGGTTCAATTCCTAGCATCCCATATGGTCCCCTGAGCCTGCCAGGAGTGACTTCTGAGTGCAGAGTCAGGAGCAACCCCTAAGCGCCACCGGGTGTAACCCAAAAACCAAAATAATAATTAATAATAATAATAATAATTAATAATAATAATAATAAATAGAAATGGCATGTGTTGTGTGTTCTAGAGTGAGGCCTTTATCCCTTTGACATAAGTGCTACAACGTTTTTTCGTTTGTTTTTTGTTTGGTTGCCATGCCCTAGGATGGTCAGGGCTGACTCCTGGCTCTGCACTCAAGAATCTTTCCTGGCGGTGCTCAGGGGACCGTATGAGATGATGGGGCTCGAAACCAAGTCAACTGCATGCGTGCCAAGTGCCCTACTTGCTGTACTATGGCTTTAGGGCTCGGCCCCCTAATTGCTACAATGGTACAATTGTTTCGCTGTTTCCATCACAAACTGAAACCAATGACATAAAGTTTCTAAATCAGTGAGAGGACCAGAGAGATGTGTTAGCGTATGTTTTACAGGTTGGAGGCTGAGGTCTGAAATTCAGCAATACTAAGTCCCCGAAGCACCACCAGGAGTGACATCCCCCTGCACAGAGTTGAGAGTAGCTCCTGAGCACTGCTAGGTGTGGCCCCCAAAACCAACCAATTAGGGAGCCAGAGCAATAGTAAGGATGCTTACTAATAGTAAGGATGCAATGGTAAGGAACTTGCCCTGAGCCCGGAGAGATAGCACAGCGGCGCTTGCCTTGCAAGCAGCCGATCCAGGACCAAAGGTGGTTGGTTCAAATCCCGGTGTCCCATAGGGTCCCCCGTGCCTGCCAGGAGCTATTTCTGAGCAGACAGCCAGGAGTAACCCCTGAGCACCACCGGGTGTGGCCCAAAAACAAAACAAAACAAAACAAAAAAGGAACTTGCCCTGCATGCAGCCCACCTAAGTTTAATAATCCCCAGCATCTATCTCATAGGTCCTCTGAGCCCCACCAGAATAGATTCCTAAATACAGAGCCAGCAGGAGGCCTTGAGCACCATCCTGTGTGGCAAAACAAAACACAATCAAAACCAACCAACTAATCAACCAACCAACAAGCAAACCAACCCACCTCACAGCCGTGCAAGGAAAGAATTTTTGCCTATTCATGCCTCTGTGTGCATTCTCTATCAAGTAAATAGGAAATTAAAGAACAAGAAAAGCTTCCTAGGTTATTTCATGCTAGTGCTGTTTGCAATACAGATTGTAGACTGGCTGTGTCCATATTTGCCAAGCTGGTTTGTACACACCCCATTTTTCTCCTTCCTCTTCCCTCTTCTCCTCAGGTAACCTCAGAACTGCTGACATGTGGGCTGGGCCAACTCCCGAGTTTATTTCCTCTGCTCAGTCCCATGGTGTAAGATTGATTGCCTTCAGGAGAAGGCCCACACTTACCCTTCTTCTAATTCCCCTCACTTCCCATCAACCCTTGGTGCCTGTCCACCGGAAGCCTAAGAAATCACAGACAGCAGAGTGAACTAATATTGCTGTTGGCACATGAGGATGACTCGGGATCAAACTCGAGGCCTCGCACCTGCGAGGCAGGATCACTTTAGCCACTACTGATTCTTTTGTTTTGTTTTGTTTTTGTTTTGGGGCCACACCCAGCGTTGCTCAGGGGTTACTCCTGGCTGTCTGCTCAGAAATAGCTCCTGGCAGGCACGGGGGACCCTATGGGACACCGGGATTCGAACCAACCACCTTTGGTCCTGGATCGGCTGCTTGCAAGGCAAACGCCGCTGTGCTATCTCTCCGGGCCCGCCACTACTGATTCTTGCCTCACCTCTTTTCTTTTTCTTGTGGGTTTTTTTTGGGGGGGGGGGCATTCTTTTTTTTTGTTTGTTTATTTGGGGTTTTTTTTGGGGGGGGTCACATCTAGCAGCACGCAGGAGTTACTCCTAGTTTTGTGCTCAGAAATTACTCTTGGCAGTCTTGGGGGATGCTGGGAATTGAACCAGGGCTCATTCTGGGTTGGCTTCGTGCAAGGCAAATGGCCTACCGCTGTGCTATCACTCTGGCCCTACCTCTTTTCTATTTTTGTTTGTTTGTTTGTTTGTTTGGGCCACACCCAGTGACAACCAGTAATTACTTCTGGTAGGCTTAGGGGATCATATTGCATAGGGGTGACACTGGGGACTGAACTAGAATCGGCCACATTCAAGGCAAATGCCTGCTGTACACTAACAGAGTAATATTTCATTGTACAAGCTTACTATATGCTTTTTATCCAACCATAAATTCACAGGTACTTTGTTTGCTTTTGTATTTTTCTGACTGTAAATAACACTGTCATAACATTAGGATGGATAGAAACTTCCTTTTTTATTTTATTTATTTTTGTTTGGGGGCCAGACCCCCAACAGTACTCCGGGTTTACTCCTGGCTAAACTTAGGGATCACTCCTGGTGAGTCTCAGAGGACCAAATGTTATACTGAGGATCAAAACTTGGTCTGCCTCATGTGAGGCAATTGTTGTGTAGAATTGTTGGACCCTGGCAAGAACTTTTTGGAAGTTTTTCTGTTCTTCAGATCAATACCAGAAGTGGGGTTCAGGAAGTGGGGTGATGGGTGAGTGCCAAAGATATCTTTTGCTTTTTATGGAAGCTCCAATCAGTTGTCCAGAACAGTCGCAACAGTTGTATTCCACCAACAGGACCCCAGGGCTCTTTCTTCTCAGCATCCTCTCCAATACTTGTTAACTACTTTTCTTTTCCTCCTTGGTATTTTGGATAAGAACCAGTCAGGTTACCCCTGACTCTGTGCCCCACAACTACTCCTGGAAGTCTCAGGGACCATATGGGATGCCAGGCATCAAACCCAGCTGGCTGTGTGCAAGGCAAGCACCCTCCCCACTGTGCTATTGCTCCAGCCCATTGTTACACTTATTTTACAGAAAGTTACTCTCAGGAATTCATGGGGGCCCAGGGTCATATAAGTACCTAGTGGTGTTTGAAGGACACATAATACTGGGGACCAAACCCTGGGCCTTGAACAGAAAGGGGTGCTCCCTCCAGATAGTGATTTTTGTTTGTTTGCTCATGGTACTCTTCCAGACATGACTTCCAAGTTCAGGAGAGAGATGACAGCCAGTAGGGTATTTATCTTGCATGCAGCTAATCTGGGTTCAGTCCCTGGGACCATGTATGTCCCCTGCCCAGAGTGATCCCTGAGCACAAAACCAAGAAAAATCCCATAGCATCTCTGGGTGTGGCTTTAAAACACACACACACACACACACACACACACACACACACCACAAAAAAACCTCCAAGACCATGGGGCCAGAGAGATAGCACAGTGGTACGGCATTTGCCTTGCATGTGGCTGAGTAGGAAGAGACCTGGCTCAATTCCCAACATCCCATGAGGTCCCCCAGCCTGCTAGAGGTGATTTCTGAGTGCAGAGCCAGAAGTGATCTCTGAGTCTTGCTGAGTGTGACCCAGAAACCAATCAATCAATAAATAAATAAAGTAAAAAAAATCAAGACCAGAGCAATACTAGGGCAGGTAGAGCATTTGGCTTGCAGCTCCCAACCCAAGGTTCAATCCGAACACACCATGTGGTCCCCTGAGCTTGACAGGAGTAATTCCTGAGCATAGAGACAGGAGTAACCCCTACATCAGGTGTGTTCCAAAAACAAACCCTAAAAAAAAGGTTTCTGATATAAGGGTCAACCCGGATTTGATCCCCAGCATCCCATATGGTCCCCTGAGCCCCACCAGGTGGTGATTCCTGAGTGTAGAGCCAGGAGTAAGCCCTGAGGACCACTGGGTATGGCCCAAAAACCAAAACATAAAAAAGTTCCTGGCGTGCTCACTTCAGCAGCACATATACTAAAATTGGAACGATACAGAGAAGATTAGCATGGTCCCTGGCAAGGCAAGGATGACATGCAAATTCGTGAAGCGTTCCATATTTAAAAAAAAAAAGTTCCTGGCATAGGGGAGGTAGTGAGTTTGCTTTGCATGTGGCCAACCCAGGATGGTGGACCTGGGTTCAATCTCTGGCATCCCATATGACACCCCAAGCCAGGAGCAATTTCTGAGTGCAGAGCCAGGAGTAACCCCTGAGTGTCACTGAGTATGGCCCAAAAACCAAATAAATAAATAAATAATAGGGGTTGGAGAGATAGTATGGAGGTAGGGCGCTTGTCTTGCATGCAGAAGGATGGTGGTTTGAATCTTGGCCTCCGATAGGGTTCCCCCTTTGAGCCTGCCAGGAGCGAATTCTGAGTGCAGAGCCAGAAGTAATCCCTGAGTGTCACAAGTGTGGCCCAAAAAAGCAATAAAAATAAATAAACAAATAAATAACAGTTTTCAATAAAAGTTCAGAACTATGGTTTAATTCAATAAATTAATTTATTTGAAAAAATAGATCAATAAATAACAGTTTTCCCAGAAGTTGAGAAGTATAATTTAATTCAATAAGTTAATTCATTTGAAAAAAATAAATAGATAAATAAATAAATTAATTAATTAATTAATTAATTTAAAAAAAAAAAAAAAAAAAAAAAGCTCCTGGCATAGAGCAAATGCTGTCACGAAGGGTTCAAGCGTGGAGCTGGATGGACTCTGGGACTACCAGGGGGAGCCTCTAGCCTAGGCCTTAGTAGGCCAAGAGGCGACTGTCTGTCAAGGGGCCAGACCACGCCCACCACCTTCCGGAGGCCCCGCCCACTCACTCAGACCACGCCCATTGGCCCCGCCCTCGCCGCAGTCTCGCGAGACTTTCCGGTTGCGCGAGCTCGCCCGAGACTCGGCGCCGGCGGTTGGCCGGGCGAGACCAAGTGCGGCGGCCGCGGGGGGGTAGGCGGGATCCGGGTGCGACTCCGCTCCCTCCCGGCGCCTCCTCGGAACCCCAAACCCGGCGTCTCCGCGTGTGTCGGCGTCTCGCGGCGGGGCGGTGCTGACGGGAGGCGCGTGTCCCGGCGGGGGTCGGCGGGCGCGGGGTGGGGTGAGCCTGGGTCCCCCCCCGCGTGGGGCGGCGGGTGGGCGCGCCCGGCGGCGGGCGGGCGGGAGGCGGCGCGGGCGCCATTTTGTGCGAGCGAAGCGTCGCGGAGCGTCCCGGAGCGGCGGCGGCTGCGCTTGTCCGTCCCTCGCGGCGCCCAAGGTCCCGTCGTGTTTCGCAGCCGCGGCCCAGCGGGTGAGTGGCGGCCCGGGCTCGCCCGCCCCGCCCCGCCGCCTCCTGCCCGCCCCGGGCCCCGCGCGGGCCGTCGATTGGGCCTGGCGCGCCCAGGGGGTGCTCGGGGCCCGCGCGCGGGGATCGGGGTGCGGGGGGGACACACGCGAGCGATGGGGGGGGTGCTCGGGGCCCAGATGCAGGAAAGGGGGTGCTCGGGGCCCAGACACTCGGGATGGGGTGCTCGGGGCCCATATGCAGGAAAGGGGGTGCTCAGGGCCCACACGCAGAATGGGGGTGCTCAGGGCCCATATGCAGGAAAGGGGGTGCACAGGGCACACACACTCAGAATAGGGGTGCTTGGGGCGCAGACACTTGGAATGGGGATGCTCAGGTCCCACACACTCGGGATGGGGGTGCTCGGGGCCCAGACACTCAGAATGGAGGTGCTCGGGGCCCAGACACTTGGAATGGGGGTGCTCAGGGCCCACACACTTAGGATGGGGGTGCTCGGGGCCCACACACGGAATGGGGGTGCTCAGGGCCCATATGCGGGAAAGGGGGTGCTCAGGACCCAGACAGTCGGAATGGGGGTGCACAGGGCCCAGACACTCGGGATGGGGGTGCTCGGGGCCCACACACTCAGAATGGGGGTGCACAGGGCCCAGACACTCGGGATGGGGGTGCTCGGGGCCCACACACTCAGAATGGGGGTGCACAGGGCCCAGACACTTGCAGTGGGGGTGCTCGGGGCCCCCACAAGCATGGCATGGAGGTGCTGCGGGCCTCCCCCCACAGGGCTCGGTGTGCCAAGGGCCCAGACACTCGGGATGAGGGGTGCTCAGGGTCTATATGCAGGAAAGGGGGTGCTAAGCGCCCGCAGACGGGATGGAGGTGCTAAAGGCCTTCCCTACACAGGATGGATGGGGGTGCTCAGGGCCCAGAGACTCGGGATGGGGGTGCTAAGGTCACACACACTCGGGGTGGAGATGCTAGGGGCCCACACACACAAGGATGGAGGTGCTAGGGACCCACATACATGGTAGGGAGGTGCTAAGAGTCTAGACACAGGGATGGGGGGGCGCAGGGCCCACATACTCGGGGTTGGGGTGCTCAGGGCCCACATGCTCAGGACAGAGGTGCTATGGGCCTCCCCCACACGGAATGGAGGTGCGGAGGGCCTACACACAGGGAAGGAGGTGCTAAGGACCCACCCACATACTCTGGACTGGACGGGGGTGCTATGGTCTCTATGCAGGAAAGGAGGTGCTAAAGGCCTCTCCACGTGGGATCGGGGCTGCTCAGGGTCTATATGCTGGAAAGGAAGTGCTAAGGACCCACACACATGGTATGGAGGTGCTGAGGGCCCACATACTCGGGATGGAGACACTAAGAACCCACATGCTCGGGATGCAGGTGCTAAGGGCCCACATGCACAGGATGGAGGTGCCAAGGGCCCACACACACGGACGGGATGGAGGTGCTAAGGGCCCATACACTCAGGGTAGGGGTGTTAGGGACCCACACACTTGGGATGGAGGTGCTGAGGGCCCACACAAGGGGGATCAGAATATTAAAGGCTCACAGGGTAGAAGTGGGAGTGTTGGACATGCGCAGGACGGAGGTACTAAGGGCCTACATGCAGGGACAGGGTTGTTGGGGCTCTGTGCCTTGAGGCTCCTCAGTTGGGGGAGTCCCCCTGGATTCCGAACATGCTAAACTGACTCAGTGCCCCCTCCCCGCCCCTACACACAGACAAGCAGGAGGAAGATGTCCGAGTACATCCGGGTGACAGAGGATGAGAACGATGAGCCCATTGAGATCCCGTCGGAGGACGATGGCACCGTGCTGCTGTCCACTGTCACGGCCCAGTTCCCGGGTGCCTGTGGGCTGCGCTATCGCAACCCCGTGTCGCAGTGCATGCGGGGTGTGCGCCTGGTAGAGGGCATCCTGCATGCCCCTGACGCAGGCTGGGGCAACCTGGTGTATGTCGTCAACTACCCCAAAGGTCAGTGCCTCCCAGTTGTTGGTGAGTGTTGTGCCAGGGAAAACCAAGAAGAGAGACTTTGGGTGGTGGGTTTTGACCACATCCAGTGGTGCTCAGGGTTTTCTCCTCGCTCTGCACTCAGGGGTCACTCTTGGCTGTGCATGGGAGACCCTATAGGATACTGGGGGTGGAACCTGGTTGGGCCACGTGAGAGGCTGGTGCCTCTAAACATTTTATAATTAAACTCTTTTTGTTTTTGTTACTGGGTCACGCCCAGCTGCGCTCTCGGTTTCTCCTGACTCTGCACTCGGAAATCTCTCCTGGCAGGATTGGGGGACCATAAGGGATGCTGGGGTTCAAATTACCGTCTGGATTGGCTGCATGCAAGGCAAACGCCCTACAACTGCTATCTCTCCGGCCCTATAATTAAAAGTTGGCAGCAGCTTAAGACAGGCAAAACGGACTTTTTTCAAGGGGGCACTTACTGTGCTGGTGCCAGTTTAAGGACACCCACAGTAACGATGGAACCAATTCATCCACTTTGGGGCTTAGTACCTCTAAAGGGCCTGTCCCCTGCACAGGACACCCCCTTTCCACCTGCCCAGAAGCAGGAACTGTGGGCACCCAAATCTTGCATCAGTGCAGCCTTAATTATGACTGTGCGCTTAAATCTCAGCTGCCCAGCATGCTGATGTTCTCTAACCTGATAGTGTGGGAAAGCAAGAAGGGGGGTGACCTCATGTTTCAGACCCACCTCTCTGTAGTCTCCTGAGTACTGTATGTGGCCCTGCCTTTTTGTTTGTTTGTTTTGTTTTTGGGTCACTGAGGCTCTGCGCTCAGAAATCGCTCCTGGCAGGCTCAGAGGACCATATGGGATGCCGGGATTCGAATCACCGCCCTTCTACATGCGAGGCAAATGCCCTACATTCGTGCTATCCTCCGGCCCCTGCCTTTTTTTTTTTTTTTTAAGGGGTTGTTTGGATAACTGCCAGTAGTGTTGCAGGTTATTCTTGGCATGATGCTCAGGATCAGAGTTGTGTCAAGGATCAAACCAGGAAGTAAAAATTAGAAATTCGTGGGGCCGGGTAGGTGGCGCTGGAAGTAAGGTGTCTGCCTTGCAAGCGCTAGCCAAGGAAGGACCGCGGTTCGATCCCCCGGCGTCCCATATGGTCCCCCCAAGCCAGGGGCGATTTCTGAGCACATAGCCAGGAGTAACCCCTGAGCGTCAAACGGGTGTGGCCCAAAAACCAAAAAAAAAAAAAAAAAAAAAAAGAAATTCGTACATTTCTGTACAGCTGGAGCATCCGGCAGTGTTAGGGATCTTCCCAGGCCTCCAAGCATGCAAAGCCTGCACCTTACCTCTCTGATCTGGCTCCTGGACTAGATGAGAAAAAGAAAACAGTTAATGGTTTCTGTTTTGGTTGGGGTGTTCAGGGGACTACGCAGTGCTGGGGCTTGAACCTGAGCGTCCCTGGTGCCTGGCCCAGCCCACTCAGCGCTGCTGCAGTTGGCAGGAACACGTGGCTGTGGAGGTTTCTTCAAGGGTTTTAATTGGTTGGCTGTAGACTGAAGTGTCATTTAGATCCATGATCCTTGAGGCCCAGCCCGGCCCACGTTGGTGCTGTTCTGCAGTAGTACAGTTGCATGCAACTAAACAAGCTTCAGTCCCCGCATCCCATATGGTCACCTGAACACGCAGCTAGGAGTAATCCGAGGCTAGCCCAAAAGCAAAATAAAAGCAAAAAAAGAACTTTGAAGATTACAGATTTAATTAGCTTCTCACGTATTTGGGTTCAGTAGCTGTAATGCCAGGGTTGGAGGTAATAATGGGGTGCTTTGTGAAAGGACAAGAGGCTGTTTGAGATATTTCTACGGCCTTTCAATTTTGCTTATAAACCTGCAACAGCTCTGAAGCAGTCTCTTGGGCTGGAGAAATAGTTCAAGTGGGTAAAGAATAAGCTTTGCCTGTGGGAGGCCTAGACTCAGTCCCACTCGTTCCTTAGCCCTGCAGGGTCCCCTAGCACCCACCACTAAGTGACCCCAAAGCAGAAAAGTCTTCCTTCTCTATTGCCTTCCCAAGCTGGCTTGCTTTCCCATTTTTATTTAGGCCACAATTTATGGTGCTGCTAATAATAGCTCCCGAGTTTCATGGTGGTTCAGATCGTGAACCGTGTTTGCCGAGCCTTGGGGTCATACCTGGCGCCATTCTGGTTACTTCTGGCTCTGCGCTCAGAAATTGCTCCGGGCAGGCACGGGGGACCATATGGGCTGCCAGGTTTTGAACCATTGTCCATCCTGGATCAGCCACGTGCAAGCCAAACACCCTACCGCTGTGCTATCTCTAGTCTCCCTTGTGACAGGCTCATCGTTTTTCTTTCTTTCTCTCTTCCTTTTTTTCCTTCAGTTTTTTTCTGATTTTTTTTTTCCTCAAGTAATCTGGTTTTGGTTGTATGTATGAGATTGTGTGAAGCAAGATACATTTTTATTGGGGCCAGAGAGATAGCATGGAGGTAAGGCGTTTGCCTTTCATGCAGAAGGATGGTGGTTTGAATCCCAGCATCCTATATGCTCCCCCGTGCCTGCCAGGGCCTATTTCTGAGCATAGAGCCAGGAGGAACCCCTGAGCGCTGCTGGATGTGACCCAAAAAAAAAGATACATTTTTATTGAAACTAAGACAGATGTGAAGGGCGAGGAAGAACTTTGTGTTCAAGGGAGAACATAGGCTTGAAGAGCTAATCTGGTTATCTTAGAAAACTATTGTTTGCTCAGGGCGCCAGAGAGATAGCTCAGAGGCTTTTGCCCTTGCAAGCAGCCGATCCAGGACCTAAGGTGGTTGGTTCAGATCCTGGTGTCCCATATGGTCCCCCATGCCTGCCAGGAGCTATTTCTGAGCAGATAGCCAGGAATAACCCCTGAGCACCGCCAGGTGTGGCCCAAAAACAAAAACAAAAAAAACTAATGTATGCTCAGAGTCAAACGGGGAAGATTGGAGAGCGCAGGAGGTGAGGCACTTGCCTTGTACCATACATGGATCTGACCCCTGCCACCATGAGTGGTCCCCTGAACACTGCTGGGTTAGACACAAGTTCACACATAAAACTTAATGGAAAGAGAACAAAACTGAAATCAGCACAGTGGGAATAAAAATTGTCGGGCTCGGACGCCAGAAGAGTGGTTTCAAAGGGTGAAGTGCATGCTTTGCTTTGGATTCGATCCCCAAGCACTGTACCAAGAGTGGTCCTACTGAGAGTGGGCTCTTCCCTGCCCATCCCCCTCCATCAAAGAGAAATGGTGGCAGTGGAAACGGTGGTAGACAGACATTAGTGGAGTGGGCTGGAGAGCATGGGAGCCTACACACAGGAGACCGAACCCCTGTCCCAGGTACCACTGGACTGGCCCAACCCCAAGTAAAGTAGCAGATCAAATAATATTGATACCTGAAGGTTCCTCTCTGGGGTCCCACCTCTATTTTAGGGCCACACACTTGAGCTAAGGGTTGAACTGGCTTTCCACATACAAAGAACAGTTATTTCTGTCCCAAAGGCACCCCTTTTTATTTTGGGGTGCCCAGGTGAGGGGCACTGTTGGAGGACGTGTTGCCAGCAGTGCTCAAGAGACATTCCAGTTGTGATAGTGCTGGGAACTGGACCTTCAGCAAAGCGAGTGCTCCAGGCCAGTGCCATGTCTTTGTTTTTGGACTGTATCTGGCATTACTTGTAGGTTACTCCTCATTCTGTGCTCAGGAATTACTCTTGGCCAGGCTTATGGAACTGTATGGTGTACTGGGACTCAAACCCAGGTCAGCAGCTTGCAAGGCAAATGCCTACCTGCTATCATTCTTTCTCTTTCTTTTTTTATCATCCTTTCTTTTTTAAACCTGTATCTTACTGCTTGGTGTGCCTTCTTTGGGGGGGGGGGTCACATCCAGTGGCGCTCAGGGGTTACTCCTGGTTCTGTGCTCAGAAATCACCCATGGCAGGTTTGAGGGACCATATGTGATGTCAGGATTCGGACTGCTGTCTGTCCGGTTTGTTGCTGCAAAGCAAACGCCTTACCACTGGGCTATTGCTCCAGCCCTTTGATGTGCCTTTTGTTTTGTCTTTGTTTCTATTTTTTGGGCCACACCCAGTGACACTCAGGGCTTACTCCTGGCTATGCATTCAGAAATCAGTCCTCGTTCAGGGGACCATATGGGACACTGGGGATCGAACCCAGGTCTGTCCTGGGCAGCTGTGTGCAAGGCAAACATTCTATTGCTGTGCTATCGCTCCGGCCCCTTGATGTACTTTTATAGTAAAAGATTAGTTTAAAGGGGGGCCAGAGCGATAGCACAGCGGTGGGGCATTTGTCTTGCACGCAGCCAATCCAGGACTGAAGGCAGTTGAATCCCAGCATCCCATATGGTCCCCCAATCAGGAGCAATTTCTGAGTGCAGAACCAGGAGTAAACAAACAAAAAGATTTGTGTGATGTCTCAGGGATGGGGAAAATGCACATTAAAGTTGAAATATTAACAGACTAGAGATAGGGGCTGAAGCAGTGACACTAGAGGTATGCTAGCCTAGGACGGACCATGGTTTGGTCCCCCCCAAACCAGGAGTGATTTCTGAGCACATAACCAGGAGTAGCCCCTGAGCGTCAACGGGTGTGGCCCAAAAACCAAAAGGAAAAAAAAAAACTAGAAATAAAAACATTCTTGGATTTTCTTTTTTTTTTTTTTTTTTTTGGTTTTTGGTTTTTGGGCCACACCCGGTAACGCTCAGGGGTTACTCCTGGCTATGTGCTCAGAAGTTGCTCCTGGCTTGGGGGACCATATGGGACACCGGGGGATCGAACCGCGGTCCGTCCAAGGCTAGCGCAGGCAAGGCAGGCACCTTACCTTTAGCGCCACCGCCCGGCCCCATTCTTGGATTTTCACTCAAAAAATATTATGGGGGAGGGCCTGAAGAGATAGCACAGCAGTAGGACATTTGCCTTGCACGCAGCTGGTTTGAACAGATGTTGGTTTGAATCCTGGCATCCCGTATGGTTCCTCTGTGTCTGCCAGAAGCCAAGAGTAATCCCTGAGTGCAGCTGAGTATGACCCAAAAATAAAAAAAAAAATTTTTTTTGCAAGGGGTACAATATATGCCCGCTTTGGGCTTGATCCTCAGCATTCCATAGAGTCATTCCCCTGAGCATTGCCGGGTATGACTTAGAAACTAGAAAGAAAGCAGCGCTTTGAGTCAATTCTCCATCCCTTGGTTGACTGCAACATCACTGAAGTTTCACTTTTTTTTTTTTTTAAGTTTCACTTTTTTTTTTTTTTGGTTTTTTTTTTTTTTTTTTTTGGTTTTTTTGGGCCACACCCTGTGACGCTCAGGGGTTACTCCTGGCTATGTGCTCAGAAGTTGCTCCTGGCTTCTTGGGGGACCATATGGGACACCGGGGGATCGAACCGCGGTCCGTCCTAGGCTAGCGCAGGCAAGGCAGGCACCTTACCTCCAGCGCCACCGCCCGGCCCCAAGTTTCACTTTTTTAATAATAAAGTTTCGCTTTCTTACTCTTCATAGCGATTCTTTTTTTTTTTTTCTCCCCCATGACCCACAGGTCAGAAATATTTAAGGGGTGCTTGAAAGGATTTCTTATTTGTTTAGATAACAAGAGGAAAATGGATGAGACTGACGCTTCCTCAGCGGTGAAGGTGAAAAGAGCCGTGCAGAAGACATCAGATCTCATCGTGCTGGGCCTGCCATGGAAGACCACCGAGCAGGACCTCAAGGAGTACTTCAGCACCTTTGGGGAGGTTCTTATGGTCCAGGTAACGGCTGGCTTCAACCCTGCCACCCAGTGAAGGCCCCCCCCCCCCCCCAATTTTCTTTGAGCCACTTTGCCCTTGTCTGCTGCAGATGGTTCTCCTTATTTTATTTCAGTGAGGTAGTTTTGCTTAGTTACAAGATTGTGTTCGGTATTTGCATATGTAGCAGGAATACTGGAAATAATACCCTTTTCCCATTTAGGGTTGGGGGGGGTTTGTTCAGTTTAATTTACTGATAAATAAAGCTACTGATAACAGATTTTCAGGCACCAGTTAAGAATTTGTAAGCACTAGATTGACTTCAAATAAAACATTTCTTTTACTTTTTTTTTTTTTAAGATAGTTTTATTGAAGCTTACTTAGGTGGGAGTGAAGTGGAGGGAGGGAGAAGTACGTGTCACTGAATGAGAGTTGGGTGTCACTCGAGTACTGTCGGTGCGGGTGATTGGCGAAGGCTTTCTTCCTCAAGAGTCAGTTGGTGAAAATAAAGTTGCTACTCATGGTCAAAGCCACTCGTGTGCTGTCGAATTCTGGTTACGTGTGTGGATTGAGTACACTTCCGTCTCTCCTAGGTCAAGAAAGACATTAAGACTGGCCATTCGAAAGGTTTTGGCTTCGTTCGATTTACGGAATATGAGACCCAGGTTAAAGTCATGTCCCAGCGACACATGATAGACGGGAGGTGGTGTGACTGTAAACTTCCTAATTCAAAGGTACTTGCTGTTCCTCGGCTTTGGGGAGGCAAACTAAAATGAAATATGGGGGCCGGAGAGAGTGCAGTAGACAAGGTCAAGCCTCAGCACCCCAGGGTTCCCTAAGTATCGCCAGGTGCAGCCAAAATTAGCTAAGGGCAGAGACACACTTGGCTTCCAAGGGACTCGGTTGTTCCACGTGAGCAAAGCGGGCTCATGGGACCATTATCTTTGCTACCTGTTTCTTAGTTGCTCACATTCCTGGACCCAGATACAGTCGGGCACTGGAATCTTCTGGCTCTGGAGCACTAGTATAATGGGGAGGGCACTTGTTTGCACAGGGGTAATCCCTGAGCATTGCTGGAGGTGCCCCAAAAACTAAAAAGAAAAAGAATTCTCCTGGCTCTGTTATGGGGGGCCATGTGGTTCCAGGATTGAATTAGCACATTCAAAGTTGGCGCAGGATAGAGGGGACAGGCGCTAAGGCTGTTGTCTTGGATGAGCCTGATGGCATGTGTGTAGGCCCTGACCACTGTCGGGTGCTGCCCAAAAAAGGCAAAGAATATGAGCCATTACCTGCTTTTGTCTGGCTTGCCTGATGTTACCTCCTTGTTGTAATGGGAATTTTCTTTTTGGTTTGTTTGTGGGGGGCACACCAAATGGCACTAAGGGGTTACTCCTGGCAGGCTTGGGGGACCGTATGGGATGCTAGATGTCAGAGCTGGGTCAGTCAGTGCGTGGAAGGCAAATGCCCTACCTCTGTGCTATGGTTTGGGCCCTGTAATGGGCATTTCATGACTGACTGTGGTGTTTCTTCTTTCATTTGCTCAGCAAAGCCCAGATGAGCCTTTGAGGAGCAGGAAAGTGTTTGTGGGGCGCTGCACAGAGGACATGACAGCAGACGAGCTGCGGCAGTTTTTCTGCCAGTATGGAGAAGTGGTGGATGTCTTTATCCCCAAGCCCTTCCGGGCCTTTGCCTTCGTCACCTTTGCGGATGATCAGGTATTTCTCCTCTGACTGCCAGCTAATGAGGTCCTATTTCCAGTGTTTTTCACCCACTGCGGGGTTGTAGTCCTGGGTACAACCTTTCCATATATGTGTATTCATGTACAGTGTGGGTTCTCAAAGTGGCGCACCCAGTAGTTGGGAAGACAGTGATTGTTCCTGCTGTCCTGGCTAAAGCAGAGGCTGGTCGTGGGTTCGAGCAGAACGATTTGTCGCTGCTCATTTCCCTTTGGCCCTGCATGCTGCCTTTGCTCTGGGTTTGTCTGCTTCCTCGGCGTTGGCAGCGATGGTCTCGCTCAGTGCGCACCCCTTGTTTCTTACAGGTGGCCCAGTCTCTGTGTGGAGAGGACTTGATCATTAAAGGAATCAGCGTCCACATATCCAATGCAGAGCCTAAGCACAATAGCAGTAGGCAGTTAGAGAGAAGTGGAAGATTTGGTGGGAGTCCAGGTGGCTTTGGGAATCAGGGTGGCTTTGGAAACAGCCGGGGGGGCGGTGCGGGGCTCGGGAACAACCAGGGCAGTAACATGGGGGGCGGGATGAACTTCGGCGCCTTCAGCATCAACCCCGCCATGATGGCCGCCGCGCAGGCAGCACTGCAGAGCAGCTGGGGCATGATGGGCATGTTAGCCAGTCAGCAGAACCAGTCGGGCCCGGCGGGCAACAACCAGGGCCAGGGCAACATGCAGAGGGAGCCGAACCAGGCCTTTGGGTCGGGGAATAACTCCTACAGTGGCTCGAACTCAGGCGCAGCCATCGGCTGGGGGTCGGCGTCCAATGCGGGGTCTGGCAGCGGCTTTAACGGAGGCTTCGGCTCCAGCATGGACTCCAAGTCTTCGGGCTGGGGCATGTAGGCGGGGGGCGGGGGGGCGGCTGGCTAGTTAGATGCACTAGACTGGTGGGAACTCTGATTTTTCTAAACTCCTGGTAAGTATATTGTAAAATACATATGTACTAAGAATTTTCAAAATTGGTTTGTTCAGTGTGAAGTATATTCAGCAGTATTTTTGACATTTTTCTTTAGAAAAAGAGGAAGAGCTTAAAGGAATTTTATAAGTTTTGTTACACAAAGGGTTGAACTATTGAGTGTTTGCAAGTGAACTGCTGTTTTCCTGATTGGTAAACCGACACACTACAGTGGCTATCAAAAGGTTTCTCCTGTGAGGTTTTACTCCCTGGACTTGTCACGTGAATTCTTTGCATGTTCAAATGGAGACCATTGCCTAGAACTCTGTCCTTCCTCGGTTTTCCTTTGAACCCCACCATACGGATTTCTCTCCCGGGGGAGGGGGGTTCTCCTCTGGAGATCATGGTGTCCCGATACCTGGGTTCATTTCTGTTTCTGTGTTTAACTTGTCTCCCCTCATGTACGAAAGTACCATATGAAGCCTTCATTTAATCTCTGCAGTTCATCTCATTTCAAATGTTTCTGGAAGAAGCACTTACTGAAAGTAGTGCTAACTATTCTGCCGTAGAACACTGTCCACATGCTTTCTCCCTCAAGACCTCGCCACCACGCTGCCAGTCCTCGTCTCTGACGGTGGGTGCCCCGTTTTTATCCGCTACTCTTTATTTCATGGAGTCTCTCAACGCTGTGAACGCAAGGCTGTGCTATGGAACCAGAAGGCTGTCTGAACTTTGGAGACCTTGTGTGGGCTTGCTGGTGGTGCCGAGGCATGAAAGGCTAGTATGAGCGAGAACAGGCGAGCGAGCGTGCAGAGACTTGGTGGTGCATAATGGAGATTTTTAACTGGGCGAGATGTGTCTCTCAACCGTGGCTTTGGTGCGAGAGTGTGCGGAGCGCAATGAGAGCAGATCACGTACGAGTGTTTTTTCTTTTTTGGTTTTGGTTTTTGTTTTTTTAATTTTTCACATTCAAAGGACATCCGCATCTGTTGGAAGACTTTTAAGTGAGTTCTATTCCTAGGTAACCAGCGGTAGCTGAATGTGTTCAGTGAAACGATACTTGTACTTCCCCTGCCCTCCTGTCAACTGCTGTGAATGCTGTGTGGTGTGTGTTCTCCTCTGTTCCTCATCTGCAAGTGTGGTCATGTGGACTGGAGCTGTGGGCTGAGGATCGGACTGAGCTTGTGTGTTTCACAGAGTACTTGGCCGCAGAGCCCGCCCGCCGGGGAGCGCGGGGGTCTCCCGCAAGGGTGGAAGTTCTAATGTCTGTAGCGACCCTAAGAATGCTGTTTGCTGCGGTTCTGTGTCCTGTGCTTGGAGGCTTTTTATAAGAGTTGTCAATGTTGGAAATTCTTAAATAAAACGGATTTAAATAATATGTGTCTTTGTTTTGCAGCCCTGAATGCAAAGAATTCATAGCAGTTAATTCCCCTTTTTCTTTTTCCTGTTTTTTTTTTCTTGGTTTTTTTTTTTTTTTTAGATGGAACTTTCATAAAGTTTCTTGGCAATAGTTTGTCTTGCTTCAAATAAACTTACTTGAAAAGTTGTCTCCAGTCAAATGGATTCATCACCTGTCATGCATTGACACCCGCAGCCCAGACTTAAGTGCAATTTATTGGTTCTTGCGTTGTCCAAAGTGGAAAGTTTTCTATTTTTCCTTTTTAAAACTAAGGTTTTTTTCTATAAGTCTGGGTGCCCACACTTAAAAGGGTAAGCTTTTTCTCAGTGCCTCTGCAGTCGGGTGATGTGCTGTTTCCATGGCCCGCATCAGTCTCCCCTGGGAAACGATTGGCCTACAAAGATTTGGGGGAGTGGGCTAAACACGGGTAATGATTTTCAGATGCTTTGTAGCAAAGCATATCAATTGAAAAGAAGGGAGAACCTGCCCCCCTCTCACCTTGGATCTGAAAAGTGGAATTAATTGCAATAGGAATAAAGTAGAAGAAACCACAATTACCTTGTGCCTGAAATCCATTAAGAAGCCTAACCGCTTTTAAGAACTAGCTGGGTGGATTGGGGGGGCGGGGGGGTTGTAAGTGACTGGGCTTGGCCTCCAAAACTGTTTGTTGAATAAAACCGTTTACAAAACAGATTAGACTCACCATGAACGGTGCGTTGTGAAGTATGTAATAGCAATAATCTATTCTCTACTGTACTTATGTGACTACTTGTGAGAGCTGAGCTTGTTTTCTAATCGGAAGAATGTACCAGGTTTTGTGTTGAGTTTCCCTTGATGCCTCATCTGCTAAGACAAATGATCAGTGAACGGTCTGTTGATTTTGCGAGTTTCCTGTTTTAAACAGTGATACATGAAATTGTCCTTTAGACTTGTGATTGCCACACTGTTTCTTGATTTAGTTTCCTCTGTAAAAGGATGTTTCTACTTTTATTTTTTTCTTGCATCTGAATGGCATGATTTCCAAACCCTGTACATCTGAATTTTGCATTTTAGCACTTGCACTGTTACTCAGCAGCAGTAACATGGTAACACTTAAAATGCTATTCGGGGATCTCCAAAGACTAAACTGCCACGCTCCAAGGAACCCAGGGTAAGTGCGCCGTCTGCGGCATGGTTTCATCCTCCTTTACACGGTAGTGGCAGCCTAGGGGCTTTCCACCTTAAGGAGCTTGTAGTAACCTCAGCTCTGGGTAGATACCTACCCCAAAAGCTTTGGAAACTTAGAAGTAAATAAACTATTGGGCAAAGATTTGTTAAGTCTGTTGGGGTCATCTGAATGCTTTCATTCTAAAAAATATTTTTTTTTATTAACCAGTTGAATAAAAATTTTGTTGTCACCACAGTTTAGTGTCTGGAGTCTTACTCGAAAAAAATTTCTTTTTCACATGGGCCAGAGATAACTGTAAAAGTTACTTTTAAAGTGTGTCTGGGAGCCGGAGCCACAGTGCAGCAGGTAGGGCATTTCCCTTGCATGCGGCCACAAGGTTTGATCCCCGGCACCCCTTGTGGTCCCCCTCGTGTGGGCCAAAAAGAAGAGGAGGCCAGAGAGATGGTACAGCAGGTAGGGCCAAACTGGATGTGACTGAGCGTGGCCCCAAAACAAAGTAAAGAAGTTGTGTTTTAGGGCCAGAGGGAGCACAGCAGGGCATCTATCTGCCTTGCATGCAGCAGGTTCAGGACAGTGATTCAAATTCTGACATCCCATATGGTTCCCCGTGCCTGCTAGGAGCGATTTCTGCTGAGCGCAGAGCCAGGAGTAACCCCTGAGCAATTCCAGGTATGACCCAAAAACAACCAAAAAAAAAAACGTGCTTTGTCTGCACAGGAGAAATTAGGCCCAAGTCTGAATTTTTGCACATGAGAGTGACTATTTGGTTAGAGTGAGAGGTTTTATTTACATATTCGCTATGAAACATTTTAGAGGAGGGGCCTGTGAGACGGCTCCAGGGCTGAGCTCATGCTTTGTGGGAGAGCCGAGTGTGATCTCCAGCACCACATGGTCTGAGCACCAGCCACTGTGGCTATGAAATTGCTTAGGAAGAAATGACTAAAATGAGACAGCAGGTGTGTGGATGGATTCATGCTGTTGTAGGATTGAGATGGATGTGCCTGAATGTTGCATGTTCGCTGTAAGAAGTGAACATTTCCGTCTCAAAACCTTTATGTGTATCTCATTGGTAACCGAACAGGTGGGTTTCGACCCCGCCTTCCTGGAGGAGCATTTTGGTTATTGCCAGGATTATGCGGACCACCTTGCAAGTGGACAGTCTCAGTGTGCACATCAGTCAGCCAGATGGGGTGCCAGGTGTGAACAGTGACAAACACCCTACCTGCTATACTTTGACTCTGATCCCAAACTTGGCGTTTGAGCCGTGCAGCCAAGGACTGGAGACTTGCAAAGCTTTTGAAGTACTTTGCTCCACTCCCCTTGAGAATGTTGATGCTGTCTCTCAGCGTGAAACGGTGCCACCCTGTGTTTTCTTGCCAATTGATGAGTGAAAATTTTTTTTTTTTTTTTTGGTTTTTTTGGGCCACACCCTGTGACGCTCAGGGGTTACTCCTGGCTATGCGCTCAGAAGTTGCTCCTGGCTTCTTGGGGGACCATATGGGACGCCGGGGGATCGAACTGCGGTCCGTCCTAGGCTAGCGCAGGCAAGGCAGGCACCTTACCTCCAGCGCCACCGCCCGGCCCCGATGAGTGAAAATTTTAACGTTTGGCTTGAACATGGAAAATGGTCGTTAATGAAAGCTAAATAGTTTCCAGTTTTCTTTTTGCTTTAAAAAAAAAAAAAAACAGGGCCCGGAGAGATAGCACAGCGGCGTTTGCCTTGCAAGCAGCCAATCCAGGACCAAAGGTGGTTGGTTCGAATCCCGGTGTCCCATATGGTCCCCCGTGCCTGCCAGGAGCTATTTCTGAGCAGACAGCCAGGAGTAACCCCTGAGCACCGCCGGGTGTGGCCCAAAAACCAAAAAAAAAAAAAAAAAAAAAAAAACATTCTGGGCCTGGAGAGAGTATAGCAAGCAGGTCAGACAACCTGCAATCAGTCCCCAGCGCTGTGTGTGGACCCTGAGCGCCCCTGGGTGTGGCCCCGGACCCCCTTACTCCCAATGAAGCTACTATGCTGGTCACTTGGGCCAGTCAGTCTTCAGGCGCTCGAGCCTGCAAGAACCAACGCAAGCACAGAGGAGTTGGTGGCACAGCTTTACTGAGCGTGCTGTGAGCATTTTCTGTGGGGTCAGTGGGGAGAGGCAGCACCCTTAGGGTATGGAGCAGCATGTGGGAGTGGTGGCGGTTGCCACCTGGTGCTTTGCTAAGGCCTCGAGGCTGACCCTCTGGTGTTGCCAGGAGGGAAGCCCAGCCCAGGGCTGCAGGTGATTAAAAGTTACTCATGATGTTGTGGATCCAGGAGATGTAGTTGAGGACTTTGGTATAGACCCCGTACTGCTCTGCCTCCCCACAGTTTCTGGCCCCCCAGGAAACGATTCCGCCCACAAACCACCTCTGTGTCTCGGGGTCAAGAAACACCAGCGCCCCACCGCTGTCGCCCTTGCAGCTGTCCTTGCCGCCACCTTCCAGCCCCGCGCAGACCATGTTCTCAGTCACCCGGGCCTCGGGGATGGCCTTCCTTTCGTAGGCACGGGCACATGTCTGGTGGTCGGCCACGGGCACGTCCACGAACATCAGAGTTCGAGCGGGGAACCCCTTTTGGGTCAGCCCCCATCCAGATGCCGTGCCCAGGTCGTTGGTCTGCATGAAGGAACCTGCCGTGGGGCCCGGCAGGCAGATGGGCCGGATGTGGCTGTTGATGGGCACTCTGTCCTTCAGCTTGATGAGCGCGATGTCATGGTCGAAGCCAGCGCCGTGCCTGTAACCTTCGTGGATGAAGATGGCCTCGGCCCAGGCCTGTGTGTAGTCCGGTGACAGCCGCCGCAGGAGGCCCATCCTGATGTCCAGCTCCGAAGCCGCCTCCCTGTGCTCGTACACGGCATGGGCCGCCGTCAGGATCCAGCCGTCTGACAGCAGCGCACCCGCCGCCGTCCCTGCGCCCATCAGCAGGACTTGCCAAGGAAAGTCTCCGGGCTTGGCCTTTTGCCCTCCATAAATGCGGCCTTCGATGGTGCGAGATGACACCCCACACACTGGGCAGAGAGAGACCCGACTCAGGGAGGGCCCAGTGGGGAGGATTCCAGTTAGCACAAAAATCCTCCCCAAGGGGGCAGAGAGATAGCATGGAGGGAGGGCATTTGTCTTGCATGCAGAAGGACCATGGTTCGAATCCCAGCATCCCATATGGTCTCCTCCAGTCTGCCAGGAGAGATTTCTGAGCACAGAGCCAGAAGTAACTCCCGAATGCTGCCGGGTGTGAGCCCAAAACCAAAAAAAATAATGTCCTCCCCAGGCTGGAAAGGGGAACTTTGCTGTATTAGCTCCTAAGAAAATCGAATGGCAGATTGGGGGTGGGTGGGGTGTGTTGGAGCAAGAGCACAGCAGGGAGAGCATCTGCCTGGCACAGCTGGCCCTGGGTCCTTTGAGCACTGCCAGGAGTTACCCTTGAGCACGAACCGGGGTATGACCCTAAAACAAAATGATGGACACTCAGTGTCTGTCGTTAAGGCTAAGGCCACTGCCATGGTTTGGCCCAGTTCCTTTCCCCATCAATTACTGAAAATTTTGGATTTGGAGGCCAAGGAGCCCACTGGTTTCCTCCAGTCATCCCCTGACCGGACCTTTTTATTTTATTTATTTTTTGGTTTTTGGGCCACACCCGGTGATGCTCAGGGGTTACTCCTGGCTATATTCGCTCAGAAGTCGCTCCTGGCTTGGGGGACCATATGGGATGCCGGGGGATTGAACCGCGGTCCCTCCTAGGCAAGCGCTGGCAAGGCAGGCACCTTACCTCTAGCGCCACCGCGCCGGCCCTGACTGAACCATTTTTAATGGCTTTCAAAATTGGGGTATAAGGGCTGAGAGAGAACTTGGGTGGCAAATATGAATGCAGGTCTTAAGACCTGGGGTCTCTCCCCAACACCACATGGTCCCTGGGTGTGACCCCAAAACCTAACAATGAAATCATGGGCTATGGTTATTTTAGCCAGAAACCTTTAGGTTTATAAGTAGTTAGGGTCTAGTTAATTCTTCCAAGTCGGAAATTGGATTCTCGTTCCTAGTTACGGCCTTTGTTAGTGTAGGAAGCACTGCTTGTGGCAGAATATGATTATTAAACTTTGCTAAGCGTGTCAGCTAGAGTAAAAGGTTTAAAAAAAAACAACAACCGAATAATGTCGGTGTAATGAATATGTTACTACCTTTCTGGGTGCTTTATTTTTTAATTGCTTTGATTCAACTAGATCATCAGAGCCAATTTTGGTATTAAAATTGTTCTTTCCTTTAAGTCCTAGGAAAAGGCAAATGGCATTAATGTTCAAAAACTAGGTGTCATGAAAAACAATTGCTTAGGGAAATAATAAAGTTATTAGCTCTGGGTTTTATTAGCGCTTTTACAGAGAGGCAAAGGAACTCCGGCTGCTCCGCTTGGTGTTTATAAATGTATAACATGGTTCGAGGTCATTTTTTTTTAATCACTTAACATGTTTGCCTAGTTGTAAGGTCAAAAATAATAATCCACTGACTGATGTAGTGAGCAGCTAATCTCAGGGGTTGGGGGGATTTGCAGGAACAGAACTGGAGTTGGAATTACACTTTGGGCTGAGAACCTGGCGCTGAGGTGCCTTTTCTGCCGACCACAACGATTCCTCTTCCAACCGTCTCCCCACCCTTGCCGCTGCTGCTGCTGCTCACCACCACCATCACCACCACCCCTCGACGCATCTCACCAGGCTCACAGAAGGGCAGCGATCTCTCTCCTCCGGAACTGGTCCAGAATCCATCCCCCTCACACACGTACTCACCTGCAAATCATTGCAAAAGCAACCCTATTCGACTGCGTGGTGGTCATTTGCTTGAATACCCCCTTGGAAACTGTTGATGTTTGGGGGCCTCAGTGGGAACTACCAGAGGTGTCTGAATCGTTTTCCCACAATCGCAGCAATCGGGCGGGCTCGGCATTAACCGTGTTTGCTGCCAAGTGGGAACCTTTCAGATGTGTACCTTGAATATGTATGACCATCTCAAGTGCTTAATGATAAGGTTTTCGCCTCCTTCAATTAAACCATTTGGAATAGTTGCTTGTTTGTAGTCATTTACTAGATAAGATCTGTTTTCAGAGTCTCGCAAATTGGCACTAAAGTCACTCGAGCTGGAGCAGGTGGCGGGAAGTGGTTTTGGTCCAAGCCAAGCCCCCCAAAAAGTGGGTTCAAGTTGGGCAGGCAGTGTGGATGGCTGCTCCCGATTGTGCCCGTGTCCTTACCCCCAGCCCACGGGGTGCTCACCGTCACCCCTTTCCATCGTGTAGAAGGTCTCGTTACAGCGGTAGCGGATCACGGCTCTGTAGGTGGTCACGTCCGGCCCGGTGATATGCTCCACGTGGCCATTGGGCAGCTCATCAGGAGGGCCGCAGTCCACCTCTGGTGAAGGGGGGAGAGAGGTGGGTCAGCGGGGCACACCCCGAGTGGGGCACCAGCCCCCTGTATGCTGAACACAGCTTCCGGTGGAGGACATGGCCAGTGCAGAGGGAAATGTCCCAAAGGGAGGAGGCAAAGCCAGGTGGGCTTCCTAGACCCTCGCTAAACAGGCAGGCAGGCCCCGGGACAGCCCTTTCTCCACAGATGACGCTGTTGTGAGTGAAAAGGCCCCTTATTGCTAACTGAAGCCCCCGAGCTCCCTCGGGTGTGTCCCAGGGGTGAAACCTTGCAGGTGTGAGGCCCCGGGTTCAATCCCCAGCACCACATGCAAAAAAAAAAAAAAAGGCCGAAGCTATAACATAGAACTAGGGCATTTGCCTTGTACACAGCCTGTCCAGGATAGATGGTGGTTCAAATCCCGGCATACCATATGATCCTGCCAGGAGCGATTTCTGAGTGCAGAGCCAGGAGTAACAAGTAACACCCCTGAGTGCTGCCAGGTGTGACCCCCGCCCCCCCCCCCAAAAAAAAGGCTCGGTGGGGAGCTTGAACTCGGAGAAAAGGCTTCACAGAAACTCCTAGAGCAGACTGGTAGAAAAGGCCCAGCTTTGGGACATGGACCCCAACCACAGGAAACCAAGTATGGTTTGTGGGAGTCGGGTCCCCAAAAAAAGGCCAGAGAGGTATGAGGTTTGGGTCCGATTCTGGCCCCTGTGCCTCTCCCCAAGAACTGCCTGGAAAGGCTGGAGAGGTAGCACAGAGGTAAGGCATTATTTGCCTTGCACACCACCAGCATAGGACAGACGGTGGTTCAAATCCCGGCATCTCATATGGTCCTCTGAGCCGACCAAGGGCGATTTCTGAGCACAGAGCCAGGAGTAACCCCTGAGAGTGGCCAGGTATAACCCTACACCCCCCCAAAAAAAAACTGCCTGGAGTGACCCCAACAACAGCACTCGGTTTACTTTGGGAAAATAGCCCAATAGGTGTCAATTAATAACACATCGGGGGAGGGCATTTGCCTTGCACACAGCTGAATTGGGTTCAATCCCTGACATCCCATAGGGTACCCTGAACCTGCCAGGAGAGACCCCTAGCACTGCCAGCTGTGGCCCCAAAACCAAGAAAGCCCAATAAATTGAGGGTGCACATTGCTATTAGATGCACTATGCCATAATAAGTTAAAAATTTCCTGGCCAGGGGCCTGGCGAGACAGCATGGAGGTAAGGCATTTGTCTTCCATGCAGAAGGATGGTTGTTCGAATCCCAGCATCCCATATGGTCCCCTGAGCCTGCCAGGAGCGATTTCTGAGCATAGAGCCAGGAGTAACCCCTGAGCGCTGCCAGGTGTGTGTGACCCAAAAATAAAAAAAAAAAAATAATTTCCTGGCCATGAGCCGGAGAGATAGCACAGTGGTAAGGCATTTGCCTTGCATGTAGAAGGATGGTAGTTCGAATCCTGGCATCCCATATAGTCCCCCAAGCCTGCTGGGGGCAATTTCTGAGCTTAAAGCTAGGAGTAACCCCTGAGCGCTGCCGGGTGTGACCCAAAAACAACAACAACAAAAAAAAAAAACCAAATGTACCTGGCTATTGTATAAAATAATAAAAGGCCCTTTGGATGGGCTTGGATGGTGGTAGATGGTGATGGAGACCTTTCTCCTCCTGCCCAGAACCATTTGTATCCAACTCTTCCATCCTGCATCCATGCAAATCCCCTTTTGCCCCCTGAGGCCAAACCTTTTGTAACTTCCCCAAAATCCCCCCAGAAATGGGAAAGTCTTTATTTTTGTTTGTTTTGTTTTGTTTTGTTTTTGTTTTTGGGTTACACCCGGCGGTGCTCAGGGGTTACTCCTGGCAGTCTGCTCAGAAATAGCTCCTAGCAGGCACGGGGGACCATATGGGAGACCGGGATTCGAACCAACCACCTTTGGTCCTGGATCGGCTGCTTGCAAGGCAAACGCTGCTGTGCTATCTCTCCGGGCACGGGAAAGTCTTTCTTGTAGGTAAGGTTACACGAAGAATGCGGGGTGAGGTTACATCTGCTCCCCTTTTTTAAAATAAAAACAAAAGAGCATGAGTTATCCTTTGTTTTACCGGCTTCCGCTTATAGCCAAAGGCGGGTAATATTTCCAAAGCAACAAGGTTTAAAGTGAAAATTAACATATTAGCCTTTTCCAAAAACATAACTTTTCTGCAAAATACACCATACACCTGTAACTTAAAATTTTGTTAGGGCCCAGAGAGATAGTTGAGCATCGCTGGGTGTGACCCAAAAACTAAAAAAACAAACAAACAAACAAAATTTCGTTAATGCTTTCTACCAAGCACTATCCTGGAACTTCCTAGTTCCTATACCTCTTTTTTTTGTTTTTGTTTTTGGGCCACACCGGGGATGCTCAGGGTTACTCTCCCTCCTATACCTCTTAATGCTATTTAAAATCAAGCATTTTATCCTGGAACTTTCATGTTCCTATTATACATTTACCCATTTTCCTGGAATTTTTATGTTCCTATATAACCTTACCTACACACAATTACAAGATTATTTATACAGAACATACTGTGTGTGTGTGTGTGTGTGTGTGTGTGTGTGTGTGTGTGTGTGTGTGTGTGGTTTTTGGGTCACACCCGGCAGTGCTCAGGGGGTTTTCCTGGCTCCATGCTCAGAAATAGCTCCTGGCAGGCACGGAGGACCATATGGGATGCCGGGATTTGAACCGATGACCTGCATGAAAGGTAAACGCCTTACCTCTATGCTATCTCTCCGGCCCCCAGAACATACACTTTAAAAACAGGCTAATACACCAAAATACACAGTAAAACAAATTTGCAATTGAGAACATTAACTATAGAAAACAAAGTACATTTAAATCAGCAAGAAAATGACTTAGATTAAGAGATACACCTGAAGCAAAGCTAGATGCAGGCGGTTATAAACGTTTTAAACTTTTCAGTTGGCCTATACTAGTTATCTCCCTTTTAAAAAAAAATTCTTTTTTTTTTTTTTTTTTGGTTTTTGGGCCACACCCGGCGGTGCTCAGGGGTTACTCCTGGCTGTCTCTCAGAAATAGCTCCTGGCAGGCAACGGGGACCATATGGGACACCGGGATTCGGGATTCGAACCAACCACCTTTGGTCCTGGATTGGCTGCTTGCAAGGCAAACGCCGCTGTGCTATCTCTCCAGGTCCTCCCTTTTTAAATTTTTATTCCATCACCAAATTGACCAAACGTGAATACACTGTAGACATTTATCCCTTCACCAACACCATTTGCCCAGACGTGTAAAGTCTGTGGCTTCCCATTTAATCCCTTCACCTAAAACCATTTGTCCAATGTGAAAAGTCTGTGGACTTTTATCCCATCACCAACACCAATTGTTCAGACTTTGTAAAATCTGTGGGTTTCCCATTTTATCCCTTCACCTAAAATCATTTGTCCAGACTCTGGTCTTCTATGTGGCTTCACTTCCACGGGGTCCCAGCCAGAGTGACACAAGTTTGATCCTTGGCACCCCAGATGGTACACAGAGTGCTACCAATTATGGTCCCCAAAACAAAAAATTGCATAGGGGGATGGGCCAGAGAAATAGTTTTGGGATTAAAGCCTCCTCTTTCAACCCGAGTACAGTGGTAGGGTGTTTGCTTTGCACACAGACCACCCAGGACGAGCCAGGTTCAATCCCTGGCATTCCATATGGTCCCTCACCTGCCAGGAGCGATTTCTGAGCACAGAGCCAGGAGTGGCCCCTGAGTGGCGCCGACTGTGTCCCAAAAACCAAAAAAGTAAATAAAAGACCATGTGAGGAGCCAGGGACCAAACCCCTGTTAGCCTTGTTGTGCAAGTCAAACAATCCTCCCTGCTGTGCTATCACTCCGGCCACCTTTCAGCAAGGCCAGAAACCAGCTGCATGTAAGGCAAACACCTACCGTTGTGCTATCACTTCAGCCCCAATTTTTTTTGGGGGGGGGGGTCACACCTGGCAGCCCTCAGGGGTTACTCCTAGCTCTATGCTCAGAAATCTCTCCTGGCAGGCTCAGGGGACCATATGGGATGCTGGGATTCGAACCACCGTCCTTCTGCATGCAAGGCAAACACCCTACCTCCATGCTATCTCTCTGGCCCCCTTTAGCCCCATTTTTAATGGTGCTTTTTCTGTTTTAATTTTGGGGATTTTGTTTTTTGGGATTGATTTTTGTTTTGTTTTAGGGCCACCCCAGGCGGTGCTCAGGGCTTACACAGGAGTCACTCCTGGTGAGGATCGAGGTAACCTCTGTGGCGCTAGGGGTCAAGTTGGGTCAGTCGTGTGCAAGGCACCACCCACATTGTGCTGTCACTCCACAGTCCCCAATTATGGTTTTCTTTTTTTTTTTGGTTTTGGTTTTGGGGTTACACCTGGCAGTGCTCAGGGGTTACTCCTGGCATTATGCTCAGAAATCGCCCCTGGCAGGCACGGGAGACCATATGGGATGCCGGGATTCGAACCACGATCTTTCTCATGAAAGGCAAACACCTTACCTCCATGCTAGCTCTCCACCCCCCACCCAGTTATGGTTTTCTAAAGAAAATTCTTTTTTTTTTTTTTTTTTTTGGGCCACACCCGGCGGTGCTCAGGGGTTACTCCTGGCTGTCTACTCAGAAATAGCTCCTGGCAGGCACGAGGGACCATTTGGGACACCGGGATTCGAACCAACCACCTTAGGTTCTGGATCGGCTGCTTGCAAGGCAAACACTGCTGTGCTATCTCTCTGGGCCCTAAAGAAAATTCTTATCCTGGTAGCAAGGCTCCCCATCTTTCCTTTTGTTTCCTTTTGTTTAGGGGTTTTTCCTGACCCTGTGTTTGAGAATCACTCCTGCTGCTGCTCAGGGAACCCTCTGGGATGCCAAGGATTGAACCCAAGTTAGCGTGTGCCCGTCAGATGCCCTCCCCGATGGCCTATCACTCTCCAAAGACTCCCCTTTAGCCACTGTGTGCTCATTGGGGGATCCCTAGAGAACCAGGCAGGGATGGGGCAGGAGCAGGGCCGACGTCACACTATACCCCTGCACTCGGGCATTGGCTGGTCCCAGGTTCCATCCTTCTGACACACGGCAGCAAATGACACCAGCGCCACGGACCCCTAGGGAGGGATGGGATATCTCGTCATTTCCATTTCCAGGATGGCATCACCTAGTCCCTCCCGAGCTCCCAACCCTTCCTGTTCCGGTGCTTTTCCAGCACAGCGCTGGCAGACAGGCACAGGCCTGGCCAAGCACTGGGTGTGAGGACTCCGCTCCACCCCAGCAGTGGCCCACACCCCCTTTGCAACATGTCACTCTGTTTATGGTGAGCAGGGGACACCTGGAAGTGCTCAGGCATGACTCCTGCCTCTGTTCTCAGGGTGGTGGTAATTGGGGGACCTGATGTCATCATCGGGTGATGACCCAGGTCACCAGCCTCATGCCAGGCAAATGTCCCCTCCCACTCTGTACCATTGCTCCATTGTCCCCACTTTTTGTTTGTTTGTTTTTGGTTTTTGGGTCACACCCAGCGGCGCTCAGGAGTTACTCCTGGCTCTGTGCTCAGAAATCGCCCCTGGCAGACTCAGAGGACTATATGGGATGCCAGGAATCGAACCACCATTTCTTGGGTTGGCCTCATGCAAGGCAAATGCCCTATAGCTGTGCTATCTCTTCGGCCCCCTTTTTTGTTTGTTTGTTTGTTTTTGGGCCACACCTGGCATCGCTCGGGTTATTCCTGGCTCTGTGGCTCAGAAATTGCTCCTGGCAGGCTCGGGGGACCATATGGGATGCCAGGATTCGAACTACTGTCTTTTTGCATGCAAGGCAAATGCCTTACCTCCATGCTATCTCTCCGGCCCTTTGTCTTCTTTGTGTGTGTGTGTGTGTGTGTGTGTGTGTGTGTGTTTGTTTTTGTTTTTGGGTCTCACTTTGCAGTGCTCAGGGATTCCTCCTGGCTCTATGCTCAGAAATCGCTCCTGGCAGGCTCAGGGGACCATATGGGATGCCGGGATTCGAACCACCGTCCTTCTGCATGAAAGGCAAATGCCTTACCTCCATGCTATCTCTCTGGCCCTTTGTCTTCTTTGTGTGTGTGTGTGTGTGTGTGTGTGTGTGTGTGTGTGTGTGTGTGTGTGTATGTGTGTTTGTTTTTGTTTTTGGGTCCCACTTTGCAGTGCTCAGGGATTCCTCCTGGCTCTATGCTCAGAAATCGCTCCTGGCAGGCTCAGGGGACCATATGGGATGCCAGGATTCGAACCACCGTCCTTCTGCATGAAAGGCAAATGCCTTACCTCCATGCTATCTCTCTGGCCCCTCTCTGGCCCCTTTTTGTTTGTTTTTGAGAAGGGCACAGCCTCTATGACACTCAGGAGGCCACACCGTGCCAGGGATGGAACCCAAGCTCCTGCGGACAGAACACTGAACAACAGAGCAGTGTCCCCATCCCTTCTCCCTTCTTCCCTCCTTCCCTCCTACCATCCTTCCTTCCTTGCTCCCCTTTCTCCTCCTGTCTCTCCTTCCTCTCTCTGTCCTTCCGTATGGACTTCCTCCCTCCCTTCCTTCCTTTCTTTCTCCCTTCTTTTTCTTCCTTCCCTCCTTTCTTCTTTCTCCTCCCTTCCCTCATTTCCTTCTTTTCCTCCTATTCTCCCTCCTCCCTTCCTCCGTTTTTTCCATTCCTCCCTCTCTCCCTTTGGGCCCCTCCCTGTGTTGGGAAGTACTGCCTGTTTTATACTCTGGGGACCAACTCTTAGGGATCAACTCTAAGCCCCCACATGCAAATCACATAGTCAGCCCTTTGAACTCTCCAGCCCTGTCTCCACTTCAGTGAGAAGCACTAAGGAGGGCCAGGAGAGATAGCACAGTGGCGTTTGCCTTGCAAGCAGCCAATCCAGGACCAAAGGTGGTTGGTTCGAATCCCGGTGTCCCATATGGTCCCCCGTGCCTGCCAGGAGCTATTTCTGAGCAGACAGCCAGGAGTAACCCCTGAGCACCGCCGGGTGTGGCCCAAAAACCAAAAACCAAAAAAAAAAAAAAAAAAAGTAAAGGGGAAGGTGATTGCTTTGCACACAACTGACCTGGGTTTGCCCAGGTGGTCCCTGAGCATGCAGGAATGGCCCCTGAATGCAGAGCCAGGAGGGAGCCCTGAATGCCACCGGTGTGGTCCAACCACACACACACACACACACACACACACACACACACACACACACGCCACAAAAAAAAAAAAAAAAGAAGAAGAAGGGGCCAGAGTGACAGCACAGCAGTAAGACATGTTGTTTGTCTTGCACGAGGCCTACCCAGGACAGATGGTGGCTCAATTCTGGGCCATCCCATATAGTCCCCCGAGCCTGCCAGGAGCGATTTCTGAACGCAGAGCCAGGAGTAACCTCTGAGCGCTACCAGGTGTGACCCAAAAACCAAGAAAAAAGAAAAAGAAATAAAAAATGTAATAAATGAGCTGGAGCAACAAAACAGTGAGGAGGACCCTTGCCTTGCATGTTGCCAACCCATGTTCAATCCTTAGCATCCCATATGTTTTTTGTTTCTGTTTTGTATTTTGTTTTTGGGTCACACCTAGTGGCACTCAGGGGTTACTCTTGGCTCTGTGCTCAGAAATCACTCCTGGCAGATACCAGGGACCATATGGGATGCTGGGGATCGAACCCAGATCTTCTGCGAGCAAGGCAAGCATCTTACCCATTCTTACCCATTGTACTACCTCAATGGCCCCTTTGGATGATCAAAAAAATATGAGAAGTTGAGAAGCTAGGACTGGAGCGATAGTATAGTGGGGAAAATACTTGCTTTGTACATGGCTAGCCAGAGTTTGATCCTCAGCATCCATAGGGTCCCCTGAGCACTGCCAGGAATGAACCATGAGCACAGAGCCAGGAGTAACTTCTGAACACCACCAGGTATGGCCCAAACCAGAAAACAAAACAACTAAAAAAAAAAAAAAAGTTGCCGGAGTAATAGCATGGTGGGTAGAGCGTTTGTCTTGCACATGGTCAACCTGGGTTCCATCCCCAGCTTCCCCTGAGCCTGCCAGAAATAAATCACAAACAAGCACAGAGCCAGGAGTAAATCCTGAGCAATGCCAGGTGTGGCCCTCAAAACAAAACAAAAAGACAAACCAGGCACTGCTTATATTTGTCGTCCAAAGGTCTTTAAAAAAAAACACACAAAAGAACAACAACAAACGGGGCCTGGAGAGATAGCACAGCGGCGTTTGCCTTACAAGCAGCCGATTCAGGACCAAAGGTGGTTGGTTCGAATCCCGGACGCCTTACAAGCAGCCGATTCAGGACCAAAGGTGGTTGGTTCGAATCCTGGACGCCTTACAAGCAGCCGATTCAGGACCAAAGGTGGTTGGTTCGAATCCCGGTGTCCCATATGGTCCCCCGTGCCTGCCAGGAGCTATTTCTGAGCAGACAGCCAGGAGTAACCCCGAGCACTGCCAGGTGTGACTCAAAAACCAAAAAAAAAAAAAAAACCAAAAAAAAAAAAAAAACGGGGGGGGGTACTTCTCCCAACCAGAAGACAAGGGCAGAGTGGGCATCCTGGACCCTCACTCCCCTGCCCTTCTCCTGCACTGCACCGCTAGCTGGCACCTGTGTTATTACAGCCGACAGCGGGATTCGGTGCCAGTTAGGGGAGACATAAAGAGACGAAGCTTTTGGACCTGTGTCCCCAAAACAACGTTCTAAGCATTTTCACCCCCTCCAGAGTGGTCACTACCTGCTATTTATAACTTCGCAGACCCCGCGCTTTCCAGGAGCACTTTAATCCTGGAGTCCCCGGGAGTGCTGGCCCAAAGGTTATTTGACAGAAAGGAGGGACTTCGGAGCGTGATGTGTGCGCAGATCAGGTGAGTAGACGCTGCTCCTGCCTCAGCCCCTTCCCCTGGAGCCGTCCTAATGTGAGGTCGGGGGAAAGTTGTCTATTTTCGTCTCCGCTTTCCAAAGTGCTTTTCCGAAAAAGGGCCAATCAGAGCGGGGGGCTCAGCTCAGCCAGCTGCAGGCCAGCTCTGCACACAGGAAGTCAGCCCTTGTTTCCTAATGAAGCCTCACCCCCTGAGCACCCCTGGGAGAACCCCCTGAGCAGCCAGGAGAAGCCCTTCCTAAGCACTGCCAGGTACAGCAAAATTTAGAAATGAAAGGAAGGGATATTTCAGAGCCGGAGAGGCCGCACAGGAGAAAGGGGTTTCTCTTGCACACAGCTGACCTGGGTTTGATCCCCGACATCTCAAATGCCCCCCCCCCCCACCAGTCCAGCCAGGAGAGTCAGATATAAGCCCTGAGCACTCTCAGGTCTGGCCCAAAACAAAGCAAAAGGACATTTTCAGAGGGGTTTGTTTTCTTTTTATTTGGGCCACACCTAGCGGCACTCGGGTTACTCAGAAATTACTCCTGGGGCCGGAGAGATAGCACAGCATTATGGTATTTGTCTTGCACGCAGCTGACCCAGGACGGATGGTGGTTCGAATCCCAGTATCCCATATGGTCCCCAAAGCCTGCCAGGAGCAATTTCTGAGCCAGGAGTAACCTCCTGTAATGCCTCGAGGTGTGGCCCAAAACCCAAAGAAGAAAATCCCCCCCAAAATAAATAACTCCTGGCAGGCTTGGGGACCGTATAGAATGCCAGAGATCCTATATGACCCTATGGGATCCCCAGTCGGCCATTTGCAAGGCCCTCCCCACTGTGTTATCGCTACAGCCCCAACACCTGTGTTTGTGTGTGCACGTGTGTTTTTAGTTTGTTAGTTTTATTGCCCCCCACCCCCAAAACAGTCAATGATGCTCAGGGGTTCCTCCTGGCTCTGCACTCAGGAATTACCCCTGGCAGTGCTTAGGGGACCATGTGGGATCTCAAGCATGGGTCTCCCATGTGCAAAGCCAACACCCTCCCCTGCCTGCTGTGCTGCCACTCAGGCCCTCACACCTGGTAGTTTAAATGTATTTAAAATGTCTCTTGGGGGGGGCCGAAGAGATAGCATGGAAGTAAGGCGTTTGCCTTGCATGCAGAGGGATGGTGGTTCGAATCCCGGCATCCCATATGGTCCCCCATGCCTGCCAGGAGCGATTTTTGAGTGTAGAGCCAGGAGTAACCCCTGAGCGCTGCCAGGTGTGACCCAAAAACAATAAATAAATAAATAAATAAATAAATAAATAAATAAATAAATAAATAAATAAATAAATAAAATAAATAAAATGTCTTCTGAGGGGCAATAGCATAGCAGGTAGGGCATTTGCTTTGTACGGGCCCACACGGATTCAATCCCCGGCATCTCATATGATCCCCGTGAGCCTGCCAGGAGTCATTTCTGAGCGCAGAGCCAGGAGTAACCCCTGGGCACCGCCGGGTGTGGCCCCAAGCCACATACTTTGCTGGCAGGAGGCCCGAGTTCAATCCCTAGAACCACCTGTTCCCCCAAGCACCTCCATGAGAAACCCCTGAGCATCATGGGGTGTTGCCCCACTCACCCACTCCAAAACATGACACGAACTCTGTCCTGGTGCCCGAACCCTGTGTCTTACCCTCATGAGCTCAAAGCCAGGCTCGCAGAGGACCGAGATGCGGTCTGTCAGCACGTACTGGGCTTGCACCGGCGAGATGCGGCCATGCGGTGGCGCTGTCGGATCAGGGCAGGGCTGAGCTGCACGGAGGGAGCAAGTGTGTTGGCTGCGAGGGCGCCCACAACCTTGGAATAAGCAACTTGGGGGTCCCTGTTCCATGGGTTTTTTTTTTTTTGAGGGGGGTTAGTTTGTTCCCACACCCAGCACCCAGCGGTGCTCAGGGTTCCTGGTTCTGCACTCAGGAATCCCTTCTGGCAGGACTCAGGGATCAAATTCCTACTTCCAACATCAAAGAGCAAATTCCAGCCCTTTGGACCATCTGTTTCCCCCTGGCCCGAAGCTCTTTGTTTGTTTGGTTGGTTTGGGGGACATCACAGCCAGTGGCTCTTAGGGGTTCCTCTTGGCTACTGCTCAGGAATTACTCCTGGCATCTTGGGGGGCATATGGGATGCCAGAGATCAAATCCAGCCCTTCCCACTGTTCCAATGCTCCAGTCTCTGTTTTGTTCTGCTGTTGGGCCACACCTGGAGATACTCCAGCCATCACTCCTGGCAGGCTCAGGGGAACAGATGGGATGCCTGAGATGGAACCGGTTCTCCTTCATGCAAGGCAAATGCCCTCCGCGCTGTGCTTTCACAGGACCCTGAAACTTTATTTTTTAGCTATATTTGAAGAAAATACACCAAATAGTTGACACAATTGACTATAATACATTTATTTCCAGATAAGTGAGAGCAAAGTTATTTTAAAAAATGATTAGAGGAGGGTCGGAGAGATAGCACAGCAGTAAGGCGTTTGCCTTAGATGCAGAAGGACGGTGGTTCGGATCCCGGCATCCCATATGGCCCCGGAGCCTGCTGGAAGCGATTTCTGAGTGTAGAGCTAGGAGGAACCCCTGAGCACTGCCGGGTGTGACCCCCCCAAAAAAAAAATTAGAGGGGGCTGGAGCGGTTGCACAAGTGGTAGGGCATTTTCCTTGTACAAGCTAACCTAGGATGGACTGTGGTTTGATCCCCGGCATCCCATAATGGTCCCCCAAGCCAGGAGCGATTTCTGAGCACATAGCCAGGAGTAACCCCTGAGCATCAACAGGTGTAGCCCAAAAAAGCAAAAAAAATAAATAAATAAAAAAGAGATGGGGGGCCAGAGTGATAGCACAGTGGTATTTGGTTGACCTGTGACAGACCCAGGTTTTATTCCTGGCATACCATATGATCCCCCAAGCCTACCAGGAGTTATTTCTTTTCTTTCTAAGCGCAGAGCTAGGAATAACCCCTGAGCACTGCTGGGTGTGGCCCCAAAACAAAATAAAACAAATTAAAATAAAAAGATTAATTTCTGAGCATAGAGCCAGAAGTAACCCCTGAGCGCTGCCGGATGTGACACAAAAACCAAAAAAAAAAAAAAATAGTAATAAAAAAATTAAAAGATTAGAAGGAAAAGAAAAGGGACCAGAGAGATAGCATGGAGGCAAGGCATTTGCCTTGCATGCAGAAGACTGTGGTTCAAATCCCGGGGTCCCATATGGTCCCCTGAGCATTCCAGAAAGAAAAGAAAAATTAAGGAAGAGAAGAAGGGGCCGGGCGGTGGCGCTGGAGGTAAGGTGCCTGCCTTGCCTGCGCTAGCCTAGGACGGACCGCGGTTCGATCCCCCGGCGTCCCATATGGTCCCCCAAGAAGCCAGGAGCAACTTCTGAGTGCATAGCCAGGAGTAACCCCTGAGTGTCACAGGGTGTGGCCCCCCCCCAAAAAAAAAGTGAAAAAAAAAATAAAAAAAAAAAGGAAGAGAAGAAGGAAAATTAAAAAAAAAAAAGAAGAAGAAGAAGAAGAAGGATGAGGCCGGAGCAATAGCACAGTGGTAGGGCAAGTGGCTGACTCAGGACCTGGGTTCAACGGCGTCCCCTTGAGCCAGGAGCAATTTCTGAGCACGTAGCCAGGAGTAACCATGGTGTGGCCCAAAAACAAAATAAATAAATAAATAAATAAATAAATAAATAAATAAATAAATAAAAATAAAAAAAAAGAAAGAAAGAAAAAAGAAGTACAGTGGCAAGCCCATTTCTGAAAACTATTATATCTTCAATGAAGTCAACGGAGGCCCTGAAGCTCCTTAATTTTTTTTTGGGGGGGGTCACACTCGGCAGCGCTCAGAGGTTACTCCTGGCTCTATGCTCAGAAATCGCTCCTGGCAGGCTCGGGAGACCATATGGGATGCTGGGATTCGAACCACCGTCCTCCTGCATGCAAGGCAAACGCCTTATCTCCATGATATCTCTCCAGCCCTTGAAACTCTTTTTTTTTGGTGGGGGGGCATATGGGATGCTGGGGATAAAACCTGGGTCAGCTGTGTGCAAGGCAAAGGCCCTGTGCCCTACCTACTGTGCTATCGCTCTGGCCTGGCCCTGAAGCTCTTGATCTGCAAATCACTTAAGATGGAGAAAGAGCTGGCTAGGGTGGAGCAGTCTCCCCAAGACTGAGAATCCACCAGAAGGCTTGGACTGTGCAGGGACCCCCATCCTGCTGGGCAATGAGGTGCCAGCCCATCTCTGGGCTTTGTATCTGACATGGCTCAGGAAAGGGCTGTGTATGCTCCCATCTGTCTGTTCTCATCAGTCACTTTTCAGCCCCCCTTTGGGTCTCTTCTTGCACTTCCCAGGAAGACCTGAGCTGGCCGCTTTGGGGTGCACAGGTCTTCCTGGGGGGCTTTTCCCGCACCTACCTGTGCCTCTGTAGCGAATCTTCCAGCCTCTGTGGGTCCCCGAGTCGTCAGTGACGAAGTTGACGGTCACCATGTGGCTCTTAGTGTCGATCTGAGGCGGCAGGGTCCCCCCGCAAAACGGGCCGTACTCTTTGCTGTGTGTGTGGATCTGAGAAGGCCCCCCTCCCCGTCACTCGGCAGCACTGGCACTGGGGGTCAGGGGAAGGGGCAGGACCCACCTTTAGGGAGTCATAGGGACACTGGACTTCGGGGTGCGCTTCCACATCGAAGGTCTCCACGAAGTCCAGGATAATGCTGAACCCCTCCTCCAGGCGGATGCTGTAGGTGCAACTGGACAGTTTGGGGTACGGCTGCGGATATTCAGGGCTACTGAGCACCCCTGACCGGTCGGTGAAAACCTGACCCGAGCACAGGGCTGGAGGGGGAGGACAGGCGTGAGCTGGGCAGGGCAGGGGGTGCCTCACCAAGCCTTTGGGGTCAGTTTAGGGGATTCCAGAAATAGCAGTTTCTTTGTTTATTCTTTTTAGGGGGGTTGGACCATACTTGGCGGTGCTCAGGGATTCCTCCTGGCTCTGAGTTCAGAAATTACTCCTGGCAGGTTCCGGGGACCATATGAGATGCCTGGAATTGAACCCAGGTCCGTCCTGGGTCTGCTGTGTGCAAGGCAAATGCCATACCGCTGTGCTACCGCTCTGGCCTCCTTTTTTTGTTTGGTTGTTTTTGGGGCCATACTTCGCAGTGGTTCTGCACTCAAGAATCATTCCTGATGGGGCTCAGGGGACCCTATGTGGTGTCAGGAATTGAACCCAGGCCATCTGCGTGCAAGGCAAACGCTCTCCCCACTGTGCTATGGCTCTGGCCCACAGTGGTTTCTTGGAAGTAAATTCTTACATTTTCCGAGATGTAAAAGCTCTGGCTGGGGGGCCCAACTGGGGGGCCCTGGGTCAGGAGCACAGTCCTGAGAGTGAGGTGAGGGGGGCCTAGGTATGCATAGAAGTAGGGGTTCTTTTTGTTCCTCAGGGCATTCGGCAGGAGGAATTGATGCCTATGGCCAGCTGGGGCTTGAGTGTAAGGAAGGACGAGGTGGGAGGATAAGAGTGTGGCTGCTTCACACTTCCTTGTTCTCCTCACCTTGTACCTACCCAGGGGACCCCCAAGTCGTCTTTGGGGCCTTCCCTTGAGTCAGGCCAGCGCAGGGGAGCCCAAGGGCCTGTAGGGGCCTGGATGCCCTTAGCTTAGCATCCCAGGCTTACCCCTATTCAGGCCTCAGTGCCTACTTCCAACCAATGCCAAGGGGTAAGGGGTCCAGAGGAAGGGCAGAAAGGCATCCCCATTCCCTCCTCCAGAGAGACTCAGCGACAGGTGGGCGGAACCAGCTCTTTTATTTAGGTCCGGGGGTGAAGGGCCCAGCTCAGCTTCCACCTGCAGGGCAGATGCCCGCCAGAGGGGGATGCTAGACACGCTTCTCTGAAAGACAGAAGAGAGTGGAGCGGGCAGTGGGGGGTGTCCTGGGGGGCCAGAGGGCAGGGGTAGTGGAGGCGGGAGGGGGGCGAAGATCAGCCTGCTTGGTCTGGGACTCCTACCTGGGAGCTTCCCTCTGCCCTACCCTGCTCCATCCAGTCTCTTAAGTTTTCTATTTGGTTTTTGGGCCACACCCAGCAGTGCTCAGGCGTTACTCCTGGCTTTGTGCTCAGGGGACCCCAAAGGATGCTGGAGATGGTCCTCAGGTCTGCTGTGTGCAAGGCAAGCGTCCTGTCTGCTGTGTTATCTCTCTGGTTTCTCTCTCTCTTTTTTTTTTTTTTTTTTTTGGTTTTTGGGCCACACCCGGCGTCGCTCAGGGGTTACTCCTGGCTGTCTGCTCAGAAATAGCTCCTGGCAGGCCCGGGGGACCATATGGAATTCTGGGATTCGAACCAACCACTTTAGGTCCTGGATCGGCTGCTTGCAAGGCAAACACCGCTGTGCTATCTCTCGGGGCCCTCTCTGGTTTCTCTAGCCCCTACCTGTCCTTTATCTTTTGGGAGAGGGGGAGGCACATCTGGTTGTACTCAGGGGTCACTCCTGGTTCTGCACTCAGGAATCACTCCTGGTGATGTTCTGGAACCATACAGGATCCCGGGGATCGAACCTGGGTGGGCCGTGTGCAAGACAAGTGCCCTCCCACTGTACTCTCCCTCTGGCCCCGTTAACCTTTCTCTCTTGTTCTCTGTGCAGGGTGTGGAGTCACTGGCTCAGCCCCCTTTCTGGAAAGCCAGCACCTTTCTGCAGGGTGCTTGTGTGAGCCAGGCCAGGTCCCCCAGAGTCTCCAGGGCAGAGAGGGCCCCACAGTGCTGACAGTAAGAGAAGGAGGAGGAGCAGGAAGAGGAGAAGGAGGAAGAGGAGGAAGAAGAAAAGGAGGAGGAAGAAGAGGAAGAGCCCCTGGCCAGAAGCCCAGGCTCACCTGAGCAGGTGCGTTGGTTCCTATGCAGGGTGTATCCAGCCCGGCAGGAGCAGTAGAAACCGCCCAGGTGGTTGTGACAGTGATGGTCACACACAGGCGGCTCATCTGGGGACACCTGGCACTCGTCGATGTCTGTGGGGGCGAGAGGGAGCAGCAGGGAATGGCAGGATGTGAGCTAGGCTGGGAGGGGCACCACTGGCCCCTTGTGCCCACCAGCTTGAAGGCGGCCCCAGGCTGGGTGCTGCGAATGGATTTGGGCCACACCTGGAGGTTACTCCTGGCTCAGTGCTCAGGAATCACTCCTGGTGGGGCTCAGGGGACCATGAATGGGGTGCTGAGGATAGAACCAGGGCTGGCTATACCAGTCCATTGGCCCTCCCCTGTACTCTCTTATGTGGCCTTTTCCATTTGTTTGTTTGTTTGTTTGTTTGTATTTGGGCCTCATCCAGTGGTGCTCAGGGATGTCTTCTGACTCCGCTCAGGCATCACTCTGGAGGACTCCGGGCCACACGGGATGTTGGGATTGAACCCAGGTCAGCCACGCCGTGCAAGGCAAATGCCCTCCCAGCTGTGCTATTATTGCTCCTGCCTCAGCTCGCATGGCCTTTTCTTTTTAATGTATTTACTTATTTATTTTGGGGTTTCTTTGGCCACACTTGGCGGTATTCATGGGTTACTCC
This sequence comes from Suncus etruscus, assembly GCF_024139225.1. NCBI lineage: Eukaryota > Metazoa > Chordata > Mammalia > Eulipotyphla > Soricidae > Suncus > Suncus etruscus. Next base: position 6,183,751 of record NC_064853.1, read on the forward strand.
TGGCTCTGAGCTCGGAAATTGCTCCTGATTGCATGCTCAGGGACCATATGGGATGCTGGGATCAAACCCAGGTCCGTCCTGAATCAAACACCCTACCGCAGTGCTATCACTCCAGCCCCATTGTGTTGCCTTTTTGGAATCAACCAGCACATGGGATGCCGGAGTGATAGCACAGTGGTAGGGCGTTTGCCTTGCACACCGCCAACTTTGGACGGACCCCTATTCGATTCCCAGCATCCCATAGGGTCCCCTGGGCCTGCTGGAACGACTTCTAAGCACAGATTCAGGAATAACCTCTGAGCACCTTTGGGTGTGACCCCAAAACAAACAAACAAACAACAACAACAGCAGCACATCTGTGCCTTGTTTCAGACTGAGCTCAGACCCTACAGAGCACAGAGGTTGAGTCACTTGGCTGGTCACACAGAGACAGCTGCAGAATTCGCTGGAGACAGGCAAATCTTCACTGGGCTTGAATGCTGGGAGGGAGGTCGGCTGGTACCAAGGCCCCTTATGTCCCTGAGTGTGGCATCTGTCCAGCCTCAGAGGAGTGGGTTGGGGGCTGGGATTGGGGGCCTGGCCACTCACCCTCAGCTGCATAGAAGGCCTCGAACCCCGAGAAGGGCTTCTCGTTGGAGTAGTCGGAGTGGAAGGTCACGTCCAGGTGGGACCCGGGCGACAGGAACTGGTCAGTGCCCGGTGCCCGCTCGGTGTCGGTGCTCTCCTGCCCACACAGCGTGGCCAGCACCTTGTTCCCAAAGCTCAGCTGTGGAGTTGGGGTTCGTGAGGTCAGAGGTCACAGGGGTCTTGGGGCACAGGGGTGGGGTTCATGGGGGTCTGGGCCCCAGGGGTTGGGGGGCTCAAGCCTACCTACCTCCTCTCTCCTTTCCTCCCCTCCCTCCTCCCTTACTCCCTCCTCATTCACTCCCTGCTCCCTACCTTCTTCCCCACCTTCCTCTCCTCCCTCCTCCCGCCCCAGCCCTGGTCCTAACCCCACCTGGACGAAGTCATACTCGCAGAGGTAGGACAGCTCCAGGTTGAAGTGCGTGAAGTAGAGGCGCAGGCGGTAGCCCGGAGGTGCTGTCAGGTTCCAGCGCAGTACCTGATTGTTGGGGTACCCGCCCGGGAAGCCGGGCGACGCCAGGCGCCCAAACACGGGCTCAGGCCACCCAGGCCCAGCCATTGCCATGGAGGTCTGGGGCAGGGCCAGGAGGAGGAGCAGGCCCAGGGCCCTGCAGGGGTCCAGGGATCCATGCCCCACACCCCGCGCCTGCACCCCTGCCTGGGGTCGTCCTGTTCTCTGCATGGCGCCTCCGGCACTCCAGCCCTGCTCACCTTTGGTCTGTTTGTCCTGCGCCCGACCTGCCCCCGCCCCAGCTCCAGCCAGCATTTCTGGGAAGCTGCCCTGTGACCCCACAGGGCCACCAGGCCAGGAGCCAGAGCTGGTGCGATGTCCGTCTGCCCTGGCCCGTTTCCTCTGTGGCCTCCAGAATTGCTGAGGACTTCCAGGAGGAGGTGAGCCAGGACCCAGGAGTGTTGGCCACGATAGAAGGTATATCAGTGTCTTGGGCCCGGGCTGAGGCATCAACACCTCATGTGACATCAGCCTGGGTCCCAGTGCCCCAGCCCTGAGGTTGGGCTCATTCTGCACCTGCATGCCAGGCAGCCCCACTTCTGCCCCTGAGCGGTGAGGTGGGGGTGCTGGAGCACCCCAGGGGCAGGTACTTGCCTCACAAATGGTCAACCCTTCTGCAATCTCTCAGCACCACTGGGTGTGACACCCCCAATTTATTCCTGGCTCTGCACCCAGGGATCAGTCCTGGCAGGCTCAGGAGACCTAAGGAGACAGGGGACATCGGAGATCTGTAAGATGACACCCAGCTATTAAAGGCATTCCCCCACTTTCCTCTTTCCAACCCGAAGACCTCCACAATGGTGATTTGACTCTCTGGTGGCTTATCACCATGATGGCCTCCTCGAGCTGGACTGAGGGTGCAGTGCTCATCATGGAACATAGGTGCACATGACCCCCTTTCTTTTTTTTTTTTTGTTTTGTTTTGTTTTGTTTTTTTTGTTTTTTTTTTTTGGGTCACACCCGGCAGTGCTCAGGGGTTACTCCTGGCTGTCTGCTCAGAAATAGCTCCTGGCAGGCACGGGGGACCATATGGGACACCGGGATTCGAACCAACCACCTTTGGTCCTGGATCGGCTGCTTGCAAGGCAAACACCGCTGTGCTATCTCTCCGGGCCCACATGACCCCCTTTCTGAATGGCTTCATGTCGCTCTGCTCTGCTCTCAGCTGCCCCACCACCCAGGCAGCAGAGGTTCCATCCGGCAGGACAGAAGCAGGCAGTTTAGAGGAGAGAGCAGAGGACCCTGAACAGAGTCCCAGAGGCTGAGGCCCACTGCCTTTCTTTTTGTTTGTTTTGGTTTGGTTTGATTTTTGGGTGACACCCGGCGGCACTCAGGGGTTACTTCTGGCTCTGTGCTCAGAAATTGCTCCTGGCAGGCTCAGGGGACCATATGGGATGCTGGGAATCAAACTAAGGTCTGTTCTGTGTCAGCTGTGTGCAAGGCAGATGTCCTACTGCTATGGCCTCTCACCGCCTTTCTTCTACCTAAGATGCTTTGTGCGAGGACCTTGGCCCTCTCAACCTGCAGCAGCTTATCAAGGTCACTGATGGGGTAGAAGCCATTGGAGGGGGACCAACAGCAAGGAGATGATGGGGTCCCCCCACCCAGATTCCAACCCATGTGCCGAAGACCTCTCCGTCCAGACGACCTCGGCAGTCTATTACAGGAGGTGAAGAGGAAGAAAACAAGCCCAATTGAAGCCCAATGGAGGAGAAGCTGCTTTCAGAACCACCTGCAACTTTCTTCTAGGTAAAATCTCTCAATCAGTCACTAAATTAAACTGTGTGTTCTACCTGGATAGATCTTAATAACAACTCTTTTTCTAAGCCCCATTGCAAACAGATAATTATGTGTCCAACTCTCATGGTTTAATATTAGCTTACACAGTTCCGGGAAAATGCATAATGTTGTTTGATAATTTTTTTTCTTTTTTACTTTTTCTTGGTTTTTGGGTCACACCCGGCAGCGCTTAGGGGTTACTCGGGGGACCATGTGGGATGCCGGGATTCGAACTGCTGTCCTTCTGCATGCAAGGCAAACACCCTATCTCCACGCTATTTCTCCGGCCCTGTTTGATTTTTTCCCCCCCAACCTCATCCCCCCTTTTTTAAGCATTTTTTTACCTTTTTTTTTTTTTTTTTTTTTTTGGTTTTTGGGCCTCACCCAGCAGTGCTCAGGGGTTACTCCTGGCTATCTGCTCAGAAATAGCTCCTAGCAGGCACGGGGGACCATATGGAATTCTGGGATTTGACCCAACCACTTTAGGTCCTGGGTGGGCTGCTTGCAAGGCAAACGACGCTGTGCTATCTCTCCGGGTCCTAACCTGACATTTTTTACAGCCAACTTTTACTGTGCCTGTGTAAAATAACAACCACTTTTTAAATCCTGATCTGGGATTCCTGCCTCTGTCGAGAACAGTAGAACAAAACTTTTATAGCTTTTCTCAATTTTGTTTTTGTTTTAAACAGAAAGGGTGAAATTGTAAGATGACACTCAGCTATTAACCCAAACAAGGTATTCCCCCCATCTTCCTCATCCCTTTGAATTTATCCCTTTGATATGTAAAAGCCCACCTGGATCACTCAACATTCCCCAACTCTGGTGGATTTTGTACTGGGAGAGTAAAGAAGAGTCAGTTTAGGGGCCGGAGCAGTAGTGTAGGCAGTAGGGCGTTTGCCTTGCACATGCTAACCTAGGACAGACCTTGGTTCAATCCCCTGGTGTCCCATATGGCCCTCCAAACCAGGAGTGATTTCTGAGCGCACAGCCAGGACTAACCCCTGAGCATCACCAGGTTGGTTCCCCACCCCCCAAAAAAAGTCAGTTTAGTTTGGTGCTTGACCACGAAAGAGAAGCCACTGACTCCATGATTCTCTCCTAGCTTGCTTGGTTTATTAATCCTTCATGGCTTTCCTGCTTCTTCAGACTGGTCTGTCTGAGGGTAGAAATATGGTATGTGGGGTTGATTTCACAACATGGAGAGTGATTTTTATAGAGATCTAACCCAGGTCAGCTGGGTGCAAGGTAAAAACCCTCCCTGCTGTTGCTTCAGTCCCAGGGCCCCAATTTCTGGACAAATCTTTCCCTTTTCTTTGCTTTCATCTTTTCCAGAGACCAGCTCCATACTCGCACATGGCTGGTTCCCACATATGGGATTCAGTGATCTCAAAATAGTAGCTTTTCTGGGATCAGACCTTCATCCCACTGGCCTCATACAAGATAAGTCTTGTGCAACTGAGCTCTCCCAGGCCCCTAATTTTTTTGTGGGTAGAAGCGACTCCTAGCAGTGTCTGGGGGAAATATAGGAGCCAAGGACACTCTGGGGCCCCACATACTAAGTGTTGAGTGGCTTTCTCCTTTAAAATAATCCTTCCTGGGGCTGAAGAGATAGCATAGTGGTAGGGCATTTGCCTTGCAAGCAGCTGATCCAGGATGAATGGAGGTTTGAATCCCAGCATCCCATATGCTCCCCCAAGCCTGCCCAGAGCAATTTCTGAGCAGAGACAGGAGTAACCCTGAGTGCCACCGGTTTGTGACCCAAAAGTCAAAAAAAATCCTTCCATTTCCAGCACCTGGGGTCAAGTGATCCCTAACCCCACCCCACCAACTTTATTTTTAGGGTCACACCCAGCTGTGTACAGGGACCACTCCTGTCATAGGGGACCCTATGGGGTTCTGGGAATTGAACCCGGGTCAGACGTGCAAAACAAATGCCCTCCCTGCTGGCATCACTCCAGTCCCTGCCTCCGTCCTTTTTATTTGCTGTATTTTGTATCTGGCAATGCTCAGAGCTTATTCCTGGCCCTGTGTGCAGGGATCATCCCTGGTAGTACCCTGGAGACCAAACTCAGCTCAGATACTACTACTGCTCTTCCTACTTCTGCTCACTTTTTTATTTTTGGGTTATACCTGGTGGCGTTCAGAGATTACTCCTGGTTCGGCGTTCAGAAATTGCTCTTGGCATGCTCAGGGGACTATATGGGATGCCGAGAATTGAACTGGAGTCCATCTGGGGTTAGCTGTGTACAAGGCAAATGCCCTACCACTGTGCTATCTCTCCAGCCCCAGTGGTTTATTTTCTGAACTAAAGTGTTAGGTACATTGGACTACAAATCACCTTAATATGCTCAGCATTTTAAGAAAATGGTTTGCTGGTCTGTGTGACAACCTTGCCTTGCACGTGGCCAACCCAGGTTTGATCCCAGGCATGTCCCCCAAGCCTGCCAGGAGTAACCATTAACACTGCTGGGTGTGACCCAAAACCAAAAATAGACTCATGTTTAATCACAATGATCTAGGTATGTATTCAAATACTAGGGGCCAGGATCAGAGAGATGATAGAGGGTAGGGCGCCTGCCTTGCAGTGGCCAGTCCAGGTTAAAGTCCTGGCTTCCCATGTGACTCCCCAAGCACTGCTAGAAGTTGAGTGCAGTCAGGAAGAGCATTGCTCGGTGTGGCCCAAACTATGTTCCCCCCACAAAATACTACCAGGGACTAAACTAGGACCTCACTGTATTGGCAAGTCCACACACAGGGCCAGACCCTACCTTCTTTTCCTGGGGTTGGGCCACGCCAGGTGATGCTCAGGAGTGACTCAGTGGTGCTTGGTGATAAAGTGCTGGGGCTGACCTTCAGCAGATAGGTTTTAAGCCAAGTGCCTCACTCACTTTACTATCTTGGTTTCTTGGGGGGCTCCACCGGGTAGTACTCAGGGATTACCCCTGGTTCTGTACTTAAACTACTCCCAGTGGGGTTTGGATGCCCAAATGGGATGCTTGTCAAGTGCTCTCTTTCTCTCCTCTTTGGTCTTAACCCTTTCTCCTCACTGAGTTTTGGAGAATTGGTGAAAAGTCAGAGGTAAGTTAGTGATAAATTGAAAAGAAATGGAACCAGCCCCCAGGCTTCTGGGAAGAGCTGTGAGCCCTGATGAGCTGGGCTGGGCTGGAAAGTCCCCAGGCCTCTCTTATCCAGGCAGAGCTGGGGGAAGGGCCTGCCTGTCTGCTGAACTTGAACACTGAGCCCTACACTGTAGAGTTGAGATGGGGGAGAGGGCAGTGAGACTTGCAGTCCCTGCAGTGACTGGTGAGGCTGGTACAGGGGCATCTTTAGGCCTTAGGCTTCAGGCCTCCGTCCATGTAAGCAGCCTGCAGCTAATCTTAGGGGTCAAGATCCCAACCCAGCACTTTGCAGGACTGGAGTCTCCACTCAAGACTGACGGCCCACTGGAGGCACAGGTGAACCCTATGGGTAACCAGTGTCCCCTTTGCACTGTGCATATGACCTCAAGTCTTGGGGACTTGGGGGCCTACCACAGTAGCACAGCTCGGAGGTGAGGCCTTGTCCTGGCAGACCCAGGAACCATAATCTCCTTGGTATGGGTTGTGAAACAGTGGACCCCATGGGGTGTAGAGAGCAAACCAGCTCCTCTAGCAAGCCTGAAGAGGATCTTGGGAATGGGGCCACAGTTGACTGGGCCCTAGGTCAGGTGTCACTCCAGGTAACGAAGCACCCATGACTGGTCAAAACCCTCCGATGACCCAGATAAGGGTGGGGCTGGAAGGTGCTCAATTGAGGCCCCCACCCCTGCTCCTCTCCTTAACCCAGGAGACCCCACTCTGGCTGCCTACATGGGTACCGAAGGTGCCACATCAACAGGGCCCTGCTTCGTGGACCCGGGAAAGGAGGGGGGCAGAGACTTGGGGTTCCTGAGCCTAGAGCAGGAACTTCAGCACCATGGAGAGAGGTCAGTCCCAATGGCCAAAGGGCACCCAAAACACTTATACCATCCACAGAACTGACCCAAAATTGCCAAAGCAGTGTCCTGGCACCCTCACTTCCTAGAGCTGCCAAGCCTGAGCCTGCTTGGAGCCAAACGAAGGGACTGCACGGGTCAGTGAGGCACCACAACGTTCGAGGTGGCAGAGGGCAGCTTGGCTTGCATTCTGACCCCAGGAACTTGAACTGGCCCGCAGGCACACTCAGGTTTGGTAGGTACAGCCGCAGCTCAGGCTGGGCCGGGGAAGGCGAGGTGGCGGACACAGGCTGCGAGCTTTGTTATAAATACGTGTTGCTGGGTGAGGGGCAGAGGTGGGGCTGTACACGGCTGGCAGAGGCTTGGGGACCGAAGGCCCGAGACAGTCCGAAGGGCTGGGCACAGCTGGGCGGCTTTCCTGGGTAGGTTCTTATCCGGGCCTGACCTCAGGCTCAGCTCACTTCATTCAGGGCCTAGTGGGGACAGGAGGCCGTGTCAGAAGGATGAGGGCTGGCCGTGTGGGTGGGTGCTCCCTAGGGGAAGCCCTGGTCCCAGGGGTCTCAAGCACCACACCACCCGATGCCATGCTGCGCCCACCTTGCGGGCAAACTCAGGCAGGACAAAGGCGGCTTGGTGTACAGCTGAGTTGTAGTACTTGAGCTGCATCGCTTCCACCTGCTTCTGTGTCAGTGGCCGCACAGGCTCCCGGAAATTGGTGTTCTGTGGATAAGCAGGACCATGAGGGGCTGAGCTGGGAAGCCGCTTACCCCCCCACCCCAAAGTCCCAAGTAGCACCCCTGCACCCCCTCACCGGGTTTTTACTGCACAGCATGAAGCCAATCTGGCCACTGGGGTAGGTGGGGATGGAACAGTAGGCGTAGCCCACCACGGGGAAGAGGGACTTGCAGAACTGGCGCATCTCCTTGATGAGGTCCAGGTGCAGCCACTGGCATTCACCTGGGGGGGGGTACAAGTGGTGTGGGCAGCTGTTATAGTCTTCCTGACCATGCCCCCTCACCCTCTGGGTCTACCTGACCATGCCCTTGCTCTCCCAGCCCTGCCCCTCACCCTGGCAGCAGAGAATGCCATCCTCCTTGAGTGCAGTGTTCATGAGCTGGTAGTAGGACTCCTTGAAGAGGCTCTCGGCAGGCCCTGCACAGGGAGGCCAGAACAGTGGCTGAGACCCGGCTGGGTCCCTTCAACCCCCTCAAGACTGAAAACTGTCAAAGGCCTGGGTGCAGAGTTGAACCTTGACCCTGGGCTCTGTAGCACTCAGACTCAGCCCCAAGGACCCTATCACCCCACTCTCAGGGGTCTCCAAGTTTTGGCCCCATTCCCTAGTGGGGAGAGACGAGGAAACCTTCACGCGGGCCCGCCTCGGGCCTACCCATGGGGTCTGAGGAGTCGGTGATGATGACATCGAAGGCGTCCTGGTTCTGCTTCATGAACTCAAAGCCATCGCCCACGTGCAGGGTCAGCTTGGAGCTGGAGTAGCCCACGGCCATGCCGGGCAGGAACTTCTTGGAGACCCGGATGACGTCCTTGGGGAGGGAGAGAGAAGGACCAGGCTGGGCCCTGGCGGGAGGCTCTGGGGTAGACTTCCAGTCTGCAGGGCCAACCACCTGCCTCCCCACCAACCTTGACACGGGGAGGCCGAGTCCAGCAGGGCCTTCCTCCATCCATGTCCAGGGGTGCCAGTTTCTGGGAACCTGAGAGCCCAGCACCCCAGCCTTGCCCAGCCCTCCTGTATTTCTGTCTGTGCCCACCACCTCTTACAGGGGACCTGCAGGCAGGTCCTCATCACCCCTCCTGTGTGTGTGTCTGTGCCTGCCACCCCTTGCAGGGGACCCGCAGGCAGATGGGGGCTGGCTGAGGGGTGCCTGGGGGAGTCCCCTTGAACCCAGCGCCTCTCTCCCCCTTCTGCTCTCACCTCATCGATCTCACATTGCACCACTGACTCCACGCACGAGTGTTTCACCACCTCACGCAGGACGCCTCCGTCCCCGCCGCCGATGATCAGCACCTGGAGGGCGGGAAGGAGGACGCTCATGGGGGGAACCTCCCTGCACCCCAAACAGGTTCGAGCAGACCTGGAGGCCTACAGTGGGCACACGCACACCCAGAACGTGTGTGTGTAAAAGGTCCCCACCCAACCATGCCTGGCATCGTCCTCACCTCCGAGCCGGGCCCCTTTTACCCCCCCACAGGCTGGCTTGGTCCTGAGGTGCAGTGTCATTCATTACCTTGCGTGGGTCGGGGTGGCTGCAGAGAGGCAGGTTGGCGATCATCTCCTGGTACGAGAACTCGTCCCTCTCGGTGCACTGGATGACACCATCCAGCACCAACACGTTCCCGTAGCTCTTGCTGCAGGGCGAGGCGACAGTCAGGGCCCCAGGGGTGCCGCCCAAATAGGGGTCCCCGGGGTGGAAACTCGGTGACACGTGGCGGGGACCCAGAGGGTGGGGTTTGGGGCTCGGGGTCCCCCTCTGACGTGTCCCCGGTGACAGCCACGCGGAGCACTGCTGGGGGGAGTCCCGGCCTGGTGACCCCCAAACTTCTGATGAGTTTTTGCAATGCAAGGCCGGGCTGGCCGGGCCAGCGGAGGGAGCGAGATCCAGGCCCCGGGGGTCCCCTGGGGGGGGTGCGTGTGGTGGGTGTGGGCCGAACCGAACCGAACCGGGCCGCCCGGGCGGTACCTGCGGAACACGAGGATGTCCTGGTACCGGGAGCGCTGATGGTGCAGCAGCTGCTCCACCTGCAGCGACAAGGCCTGGCCGGGCCACAGGCTGCACGTCTCGCGGAACCAGCCTTCCCGGATGGTGTCGGGGCTGGCGGGGTTGCTGGCGGGGCCGGGCTCCATGGCGGGGCGCGGGGCGCGGGGCGCGGGGCCCGGGACTGGAGGCCGCACGCAGGCTGCAGCACAACGGGGATGTGCCCAGCAGCAGCACCCGCCGCCCGCCCGCGCTCTTCAACCTAACGCCGGGGGCGTGGCTTAGACGAGGGGGAGCGTGGCTACACTCGACCAATGGTTAGCGAGAACGCGGTCTCGCGGCACCGCCCACGCCGGCCGGCTCGGAGCGCGCTGATTGGCCGCGAGGCTCCGCGCGGCGCTGATTGGCCGAGACGCGATTTCCGTCGAGCTAGCAGTTTAGGGTGTCCGGCTTGCGGGGCCACGTGGGGCCGTGGCCGGGGCGCTGGGCCCCAGGCAGGCCTGGGCTGGAGGTCCTTGAGCTCTTGCACCCCTGGAGCCCATTTTTGGGGGGCATCCTGGAGGGCAGGCCTGGGCTGGAGGTCCCTGAACTCTTGCATCCCTGGAGCTTCTTTTTTGGGGGCATCCTGGAGGCCCCCCAGTGGGACCTTCTCTCTTTCCCAGCCGGCCTGTTTTTGGGGTGCAGTAAGAGCTAGTTGCTTGCTGTCTTTATCTGAGGGAATGGATTTCTGGGTGATGGGCGGCTGGAAGCTCCTCTGCAGCCCCCACTTTTTTGCATTCGAGCTGCTCCACTGAATAAAAGAGACCCACTGACTGGGTCTGGCTCGGTGAAGGGAAGGAGGGAAACAGGCTTTTTTCTGGGTGTCTGAGCAGCAGGTCCAAAAGCTTCTCCATCCAGGCCCATTAATTAAGCAGCTATTAAATGCTAAGTGCTCCCTGAGCTGCGTGTGCGTTGGCCAGGGAAGGGAGAGAAACCGGGTGTCAGAGGACAGTGTGGCTCTGAGTAATTGCTGTTCCTTTAATTTGCTTATTTTATTTTATTGGTTTTTGGGTCACACCCAGCAGCGCTCAGGGGTTCCTCCTGGCTCTACATTCAGAAATCACTCCTGGCAGGCACAGGGGACCATATGGGATGCCGGGATTCGAACCACCGTCCTTCTGCATGCAAGGCAAACGTCTTACCTCCATGCTATCTCTCCGGCTCCTGCTTATTTTGTTTGTTTGTTTTTTGTTTTTTGAGGGGGGCCACACCTGGCAGTGATCAGGAGTCACTCCTAGCTCTGCACACAGGAATCACTCCTGATGTGTGCTCAGGGGTTACTTTTAGCTCTGCATTCAGGAATCACTGGACTATCTCTCTCTGACCCTTGTATCCCTAATTTTATTTTCTTGAAACCATTGTGATTTACAAAGTCTTAGTTGGGTTTCAGCAATAACAGTGAATCAGGGCTAATCCCACCACCAGTGATGATCTCCCTCCACCAGTGTTCCACAAGTGTATCCCATCCCAACCCCTCTGCCCCTTACTTAGCCTGCCAGGATAATAGGCCCATTTTAAATTTAGATTGTTAAAGTTTGGGTCTCTTGATTTCATTGTTGCTGCCTGTGGCTTGGATATTTAGGTTTTTGTTTGTTTGTTTGTTTGTTTGTTTGAACACTACCAATGGACCTGCGATCTCTTGGCCCCTGGCCCCCATTCTTTCATATTCGTGTTTCTCCTCTTCTATAATCTGGGGACATTTAGCCTCCTCTTAGAGGAGGAGGTGAGCCAGGGCTGCCAGAGAACTGACAGGCTCCCTGAACTGTTCCCTACTGTGAATTGTCCAGGAAAGGGCCCCACAGCAGTTGAGACTGAGCCACCATTTGCATTTGTGGGGGCAGCAGGCTGGGCCTTGGTCCTGTCTTTGCCATACCTGGTCTACCTGCTCTGACAGACAGACCCTGGGAGGGAACTGAGTGGGGGTTCCTTTGCCAGTCTGGGAGCTCAAGATGTTCTCAGAGGCTGGCAGCGCTGGCTGGGTGCGAAAGGGGCAGGCACCTGGCTTGCTGCCCAGCTGAGTGCATTCAGTGTCCCGGAATCAAGGCCCATCTGTTCGCTCCCACGTCAGGCTAGTGCTTGTGACTCTCCCCCTCATTCAAAGATGAGAAGAACCAGAACAAATGATAGGCAAAAAGGCCCCCAAGCTAGTAGGGGGTGAAGTGAAAGTACAGAGGGTGGAGGACCTTTTACTTTATTTTTGGCCACACCCGGTGGTTCTCGGGGGTTACTCCTGGCTGAGCTCAGGAATCATTCCTAGCAGGCTCAGGGGACCCTAAGGGATATCCAGGACCGAATTGGGATCAGCTGTGTGCAAGGTAAACACTCTCCCCACTGTGCTATGGCTCTGGCCCAAGAGGGTAGGGGAATTTGCCTTGCATAGGTCCGGCCTATGAGCACTGTCAGGAATGATTCCTGAGGAGCCAGGAGTAATTCTGAGCACATCTAGTCTGGTCCCAAAACAAAAAACAAATGAAAAAGAGGCCCCCAAGAGGTGGCCATGAGGGAAGAAGGCCCTCACGGGTAGAAAAACTCACAGGGTCACAGTCTCAGGCTGAATGAATGAGTCAGGGACAGATACGGAATGATCATACTCATTTGTGGGATAAAAAAGAACAGTAGGAGAATAATTTCCCAAAAAATAGAGATAAGGGAGGATCCTCCTGGGAGGATTGCCCAGGGGAGGAAGCTTGTCAGAGATGGGGGATGAAGTGAGAGCAGAGAAGGAAACACTATGACAGTGAGAGCTGGGAAGGAGCACTCTGGACAGGAACTGGATGCTGAAAAGAGGGAAAGGGATAGGCATGTGTCCCTTTGGAAGCAAATCTGCAAACCAATTTCTAAAAGGGAAGAAAAAGACCGAGAAAAGAAAAATGTCTGGGGCCGAAGCAACAGCACAGCGGTAGGGCCTTTCTTTGCCTTGCACGCTGCTGACCCAGGATGGACTGGCGTCCCATATGGTCCCCCAAGCTGGGAACGATTTCTGAGCGAATAGCCAGGAGTAACCCCTGATGTCACTGGGTGTGGCCTCCCCCGCCCCAAAAAAAGAAAGAATATAAAAAAATGAAAAAATGTGGGGTTGGAGAGATAGCATGGAGGAAGGCATTTGCCTTGCATGCATAAGGATGGTGGTTCAAATCCCGGCATCCCATATGTTTCCCTAGCCTGCCTGGAGGAGTAACCCCTGAGCACTGCCGGGTGTGACCCAAAAACCAAAAAATAAAATAAATAAAATAAAATGTTTGCCATAGAGGCAGGGTAGGCTGCTTAGGAGACGGCAGGAGGGAAAAAGGACATTTATTGGAGAAATGTGTAGTGGGAAAAAGGATGGGTGTTGAGCATTATATGACTAAAACTTAAATCACAAACCACTTTGTAACCATGTATTTCACAGTGATTTAATATATTTAAATTTTTTTAAAGACCATTATAAACCTCATAAGGAGGAAAAACTGGTTTTGCCAGGGGGCCCCAGGACCAGTCTGATACAATCTGGATGGGGAGGCTTGAGGAGAGCAGGAAGTACTTCCCCAAATGCAGATCAATGGGGCTGGAGAGAAAGTGCCGTGGGTGCACTTTCATAAACTGGGCTTGATCCCTGGCACCACATATGGTTCCTTGAACCCTACCAGGCAAGGGCAATGCAGGACAGTCAGGAATTAGCCCTGAGCACGGCTGGATGTGGCCCCCAAACTTAACAAATCAGCAGTGTCTCCAAGCAGGTTCCTCCCTTCTTTCCTTTGTTTACTTTTTTGGGGGGTTTTTAGGTCACACCCAGCAGTGCTCAGGGGTTCCTCTTGGCTCTGCGCTCAGAAATTGCTCCTGGCGGGCTAAGGAGACCATATGGGATGCTGGAAATCAAACCGGAGTCTGTCTGGGATTGGCGCATGCAAGGCAAACGCGTTACTGCTGTGCTATCGCTCTGGCCCTTTCTTTCCTTTGATTTTTGGGCCACACCTGCCAAAGCTCAGAACTAACTCCAGGCTTGGCACTCAGGAATCACTCCTGACAGGCTCAGGGTACCGACCATATGGAATTCCGGGGAATCAAACCTGGGTCAGTCAAGTGAAAGGCAAACAAACTCCCCACCGTGCTATGGCTCTGGCCCTTTCAGGCTGTTTCTGAAGTCCCGCTAGAGGCCCGAGACAGGGGAGTGAGGTCACACTCCACACAGAGGAGGCCCAGGTGGCTGGGTTCACTGTGATACTCCTATGGCTGTTCGGTGACCCCAAACTACAACAAGTATGAGGGGCTGGAGTGACAGCACAGCAGGGAGGGCATTTGGCCTGAACTTGGGTCTGATCCCTGGCATCCCATGTGGTCCCGAGCCTGCTAGGAGTAATTCTTTTTCTTTTTTCATTTGGGCCACACCTGGCGGCACTCAGGGATTAATCCTGGCTTTTTGTTCAGAAATTACTCCTGACAGGCTCAGGAGACCACACAGGATGCCGGGTCTTGAATCCAGGTCAGCCTCCTGAAAGGCAAATACCCTACGTGCTGTGCTACATGCTGTGCTATTGCTCTAAACCCAATATGTATTCCCACGCCAGGAATAATTATGAGTGAAAAGCCAGAAATAACTCTTGAGCACCACTGGGTTTACCCCCCCACCCCCCCAGCCAAAAGACAACAAAATCAACCAAATGCAAAAACCCAGCCTGAGATATCCTGGTTAACTGAAGTGTTAATCTTTTTTTTTTTTTTTTTTTTTTTTGGTTTTTGGGCCACACCCAGTAACGCTCAGGGGTTACTCCTGGCTATGCGCTCAGAAGTTGCTCCTGGCTTGGGGAACCATATGGGACACCGGGGGATCGAACCTCGGTCCGTCCAAGGCTAGCGCAGGCAAGGCAGGCACCTTACCTTTAGCGCCACCGCCCGGCCCCTGAAGTGTTAATCTGTAAAAGGGGTCCCCACCCCTGGCCCAGGGCATCAGTGAAGGACCGATGGGCTAGTGACTCACTCTCTGGAGGATTGGGGGGCAGAGGCAGTTTCAGGCCCAGCCAGCTGCTCATGGTTAAGCTGTAGTGAAAGTTTGGCTGCAAGGGCCATCACCTGGGAGAAAATAGTTTCCTGTTCCCCAAATAGCACCCAGCTGATGCTGACTTTGCAAACCCACTTTCATGGGCTGGGCTGGAATGGTGGTCCAACAGGGGGTGCTGGCCTTACAACATAGGATTCCCAGAGTGCCAAAAACCAAAAACCCAAAAAAGATCCCAAAAAACAGGTGGGAACCATAGACAAAGGAGGAATTGCTATTTTTGTTTTGTTTTGTTTTTCGGCCACACCTGTTTGATGTTCAGGGGTTACTCCTGGCTAAGCGCTGAAAAATTGCCCCTGGCTTAGGGGGACCATATGGAACACCGGGGGATTGAACCGTGGTCCTTCCTTGGCTAGCGCTTGCAAGGCAGACACCTTACCTCTAGCGCCACCTCACCGGCCCCTGCTGTTATTTTTTTTTTTTTTTTTTTTTGGTTTTTGGGCCACACCCGGCGGTGCTCAGGGGTTACTCCTGGCTGTCTGCTCAGAAATAGCTCCTGGCAGGCACGGGGGACCCTATGGGACACCGGGATTCGAACCAACCACCTTTGGTCCTGGATCGGCTGCTTGCAAGGCAAATGCCGCTGTGCTATCTCTCCGGGTCCTGCTGTATTTTTTTAAATGAACTTTTTTTTTTGGGGGGGGGCCCACACCCACTAGTTTTGAGCTCAGGAATTGATCCTGGCAGGCTCAGGGGAACCACATGGGACCGCAGTGATTGAACCCTGGACAGCTATGTGCAAGATAAATAAACGCCTTACCCACTGTGCTATTGCAAAGGCTCAGAATCGTGCTTTAAGTTTATGTGGTGTCAGGATCAAGCAGGGTCAGCGTGTACAAGCCAAGTGTGTAGCCGAGCTTCTGGGTCTCAACCCTCTGGGTCCCAAGTTGGTTTTTGGGGCTGTGCTTGATGCTGGAGGTTAACCACATGCACGCCGAGCATGCGCTCTAGCCTTTTGGGCTCTCTCCCTGGTATGGTCCCCGTGAGCAGAACAAAACCAACAGAAGACAAGAGGGTTCAAAGGGCTGGAGCACAGGCTGGGCCCCCTGGACTTAGCACAGGAAATGAGATTTAAAAACTGCAACCAAGAAATAAAAACAAAAACCTCACCAGAGAAAAATCCAGCAAGGTCAGCCTCCCAAGAGCAAGGTTATTTTGCCTCTATGGGAAATGGTCCTTCCAACGCCCGCCCAGTGAGCCAGGTATGTGTGTGTGTGGGTAGTTCTCACGTCCTTACATGGCAACAGGAGCCAGAGTAAGGCAGGGAGGGACATAGGGCACTTGGCTTGCACGCACTGAGCACCAGGAACCCATGAGAAATGCCAGGTGTGACCTCAAAACAAAAACCAGACAAAAAGAAAAAATGGTGGGGCTGGAGTGATAGCAGTGGGGAGGGTGCTTGTCTTGCACACAGCGGTTCAATCCCCGGCATCCCATATGCATAGGATCCCCCAAGCCCGCCAGGAGTGATTTCTGAGTGTAAAGCTAAAAGGAACCCCTGGGCTCTGCTGAGTGTGGAGCCCCCCCCCCAAAAAAAAAAACACACGGGGGCTCGTTTGAGAAAATAAAGGTAGAGCACTTGCGTGCACACAGCTGACACAGCTTATGTCTTGGCACCACTTAGGGTCCCTAGAGCACTAGCAGGTGTGATCCCAAAACCAAATAATTTCCACCTGGGGGCTGGCCAGGAGCTGCTCAAAGGGCTGAGAATAGGCTTTACTTATAGGAGGCCCGGGGTGGTTCTCAGAACACCGCTGGAAACAACTCATCCTCAGAACTGCCAGGGGTGACCCCAAAATAACATTAAAAATGAAACAGGGAGCTAGAGCAATAGTACAACATGCAGGGCAACATAGGACGGATACCGCTTCGAATCCTGCCATCCTATATGGTCACCTGAGCCTGCTAGGGGCGATTTCTGAGCACCACTGGGTGTGGCCCAAAAAAACCAAAAAACAAAACAAAACAAAAAAAGAATCAATGTCCATCCATCTGTCCCCTTTTCGTTTTTGGAATTTTTTTTTTTTTTTGGATTGCACCCAGCAATGCTCTGGGATTGGTTGCTCCTGACTTTGCACTCAGGAATCATTCCTGATGGTCTTTGGGGTACCAAATGGGGCACTAGGGAATCAAACCCACGTCAGCCGTATGCAAGGCGCCCCTGGGGGTGCCCAGTAGTCTTTTCCAAACTTCTGTGGAAAAAGTTCCATAAAAATAGTTTTTGTGGGGGCCGGGCGGTGGCGCAAAGAGGTAAGGTGCCTGCCTTGCCTGCGCTAGCCTTGGACGGACCGCGGTTCGATCCCCCGGCGTCCCATATGGTCCCCCAAGCCAGGAGCGACTTCTGAGCGCATAGCCAGGAGTAACCCCTGAGCGTTACCGGGTGTGGCCCAAAAACCAAAAAAAAAAAAAAAAAAAAAAAAAAAGTTTTTGTGTTTTTAGTATTTGTGGGGGAAAGAACACATTCTCAGTTCCTGAATCAAGTGACCCCCATTCCTTAGAGGGGATGCTCTGCTCCCCACACCCCATCGCTCCCTCCCAGGACACAGGCTGGAACCCATGGGGAAGCCTTATACCATGGCTGCTGCCCGTGGAACCAGGCAAAGGAGGCAGAAGCCGCTTTGTTTGTTAAGAATCGTATTTTTAATGGTCAAAACAGTCTGTACAAACCCGCCCAGTAGCTGCGTCCAGACCGGGGACCCGGTGTTTTGCACTATCTCTTCGGCCAGTTGTGCCTGAACCCTCTGTGGAGACAGAAGGAAAGGGGGGTTTCTTCAACCACAAATAGAGTTGAGGCCCCGCACCCTGCAGTGCCATGATGCTGTGAGGATCAATGTGTGGCAATGGGGAGGACAGTGTCTTGGGGTTCTCACAGGTCCCCCAGGGTCTGAGGCATATTCATATTCCAGTGTGTGTCAAAGTTTGTTCTCAGGATCAGGAGTAAAGGGTTTTGTTCTTTGGGGGGCATGGGCAAAGCTCCCCTTTCCCTATCTGACCCAGACCCGCACCTGTTAGTCTGATCCCCCTCACCTGTCCGACTTGCCCGTCGGGAAGGACATGCTCTTGTTCCCTGTGGTCTGTTTGAGTTTCTTGGCTGAGAGGCATTTCTGAGGAGGAAACACTCTTAGAAAAGAGGCTGAGGCGCCGTGATCCCTGGGGCAGATGTTGTGGGGACCCACACCCTGGCCCCAGACTGCTTCTACATCTGGGCAGGGAGGACCCTCAACCCCCACCTGAGGAGGGGGACGGGATGTGCAGTGGGGGAGGGGGTAAGAGGGAAGAGGGATGCAGTGCCTCCCTACACCAGTGGGGCAGCAGTGGGCTCCTACCTTGCCAGTCAGGGTCTGCTTATTGGGGTCGAACTGGGAGGCGGGCGAGGATCTGTTGTTTCCTGGAAGCAGGAAGAGGACAAGGTTCCAGGGAGCCCAGACACGGCGCCGCCCCCCCCAGCCTGGGATGGGTGACCCCTTCCCCAGTGCAGGCTGGGCTGCCGGGGGCTACCTCACTATGTCACGATGGGGAACGCAGGTCCTCAAAGCCAAGATTCTACTCCCAGGCAGGCGGGCCCCTGCGCCCCTAGGCCAGGGTTGGGGGTGCCTGTGTGCCAGGAGCAGCCCCTATAGTCCAGCCAAGGTACCAGGCCAGTCCTCACCGGCAAAGGCTTTGAAGTCGGACTTGCTGTAGTCGAAAGGGGTAAAGTCTTTCTCAGGCGCCTCCTCAGGGTCCTTGGGCTTCTTGGAGGTTTTCGGCCGCTTCTTCTCTTGTTTCTGTTCGGTGGCTCTGGGGTCACTGGTGGTTCGCTCTCTCTTCTTGGCATTTTCCAGCTGTTGAGACCGAAGGCACAAAGGGGAGGTGAGGACTGAAGCGAGAGCACAGTGGGTAGGGCGTATGCCTTGCACACAGCTGACCTGGGTTCAATCCCCAGCATCCCTAGGGTCCCGAGTGAAACCAGGAGTGGTTTCTGAGTGCAGAGTCAGGAGTAACCCTTGAGCTCTTCCTTCCCTCAAAGCCCTGATGCCACAGGACACGTACAGCAATCTGCTGGCGCACGGACAGGGCTTGTGCAGCGGCTTCTGGCTCCTCCTCCGTCTTGGGCAGGACGTCCAGGGCCTTGTCCTGGGCAGCTGCAGCAACATAAGGACCGGGCTGGGCCTCAGGAGTGGGGGAAGCCAACTCTGCGCAGGCTCCCACCCCCAGCCCTGCCCCACCAATTCTGTTGGCAGGTGAGGGACCCGCTGTGTGAGCTGGCACCGGGCTCTCAGGACCCAGACCGCCAAGGCACTGCGGGAGTTCATAGGAGCTGTACCTGTGGGCTCGGCTGCTTTCTTCTTGGTGGCATCTCTGGCATCCTTCTGAGCCTGGGCCTGACTAGCCAGCTTCCACCGGTTGCTGATCTACGTTGAAACAGGTAAAAGGCCCAACCTCAGACTTGACTATTTAAATGAGACGATCGAGCCACAGTGTTGAGAGCAGAGCACAAAAGCCGTGGGTTCCCAATGGAATCCCAGAAAGATGGAGACTCCCTCAGCTCCATTTATTTACAACTATTGAGATGGGCAGAGCGCCCAGCTCCCCAGATCCTGGTCCTGCACGGCCTTGGCAGAGGGAGCTGGTCCCCGCCTTGTGGCAGGGAACAAGGTTGTTGAAAAAACCACAAGCGTGAGGGTCAGGGGGAGGGAGATACCACTGTGCAGAGGAAGCCAACTTCTCCTCCCCATCTGCTCTCAGCAGGGAATGAGAGGAGTCTGGGGAAAGTGCTCCACAGCCCGCAATCACGCTGCTGGTCTCAAGACCCTACTCAGGAGCAAATGTCATCTATGCTTGCAAAGTCACTTACTTCGTAGATCTTGGAGGACGGGTCGAACTTGGCTGCCTGCGAGATGTGAGCGTGGTGCTCCAGCACGGGCAGAAACTGGGGCAGGAGGAGGCCTGGTCAGCGAGGGGCACAGTGCACCCGACCCAGAGCTTGGGGGCTCCCTCGAGGCTTCCCCTTAAGGGCTCCTGACACAAATCTCATCCCGGGCCCCAGGTCGCACAGGTGGGCCCCACAGCACCACCCACACTTTTCAAACTACAGCCCCCACCTACCATTCGAAAGGGGTTCTCAAAGGACTCCAGGATGCTCCGGGCTTTCTTCTGGGCTGTAGTTAAGGGGACGTTGGCATCTTCCTCAGCACTGGGCTCCTGTGGGCGCAGATGGAAAGTTTGTGACATCGAGACATGACGCAGAGGTTAAGGGTGATACCAAAAATCCCATTTTACTTTGGGGACCATGCCTGGCAGTGCACGGAGACCCATGCAGTGTCAGCATCGGGGCTTGGGTGCCTGCACTCAGCCTTCTCTTCCCATTAGCCCCACAGCTAGGGGCTTGAATTGGGAGAAGCAGTTCAGCGGGGAGAGGGCCTGCTTTGATCCCCAGCACCACGAATGACCCCGAGCCCTGCAGGAATGGACCCTGAGCACCAAAAAATGTGGGCTTCAGAACAAGGCAAATAAATAAAAGGTCCCTATTTTAGGGAGAGGTGGGTAGGCCTGAGGGCCACTGCTCAGGGGCTGTTTCCACAGGAGTCCCTGAGGTTCTGGAACCATCTGTCCCTGACAGCCAGACTGCTCCTCTTCGCAGTGATCACGACAGTGCAGGGAAGGTGGTCAGACTGTGCCCACACTGCTGACCATCATCATCCAGGTGTGATAAAGGGAACTGAGGCCGGGGAAGGTTTAGAGGTGCCTAAACCTAGAGGGTGTTGTGCCCCCACCCTCATCCCACAGCACCCATGAACTAGCTGAAATCCTGGACTTTTCTGTTTTCCCTTTTTTTTTTTTTGGATCACACCCGGCAGCTCTCAGGGGTTACTCCTGGCTCTACACTCAGAAATCGCTCCTAGCAGGCTCGGGGGACCATATGGGACGCCGGGATTCAAACCACCGTCCTTCTGCATGAAAGGCAAACGCCTTACCTCCATGCTATCTCTCCGGCCCTTTTTCTGTTTTTAATTTTGGGCCACACCTGGCTCTGCACTCAGAAGATCATTCCCGATGGTGCCCCAGGGGACCCTATGGGATGCTGGGGATCGAACCCGGGTCAGCCACATGCAAGGCAAATGCTGCCCTTGCTGTGCTATATGTATGGCCCAAACACTGAGTGGAAGTGAACTCCTGTGCGCTTCTCTTAGACTGGGGCCCAGCAAGCTCATGTTGGACAGCTGTCAGCTGCCACCCTGTCACACGGCATCTGGTCAGGTGAGTACTCGGAGGTGGTCCTGTCACGTCTGACCCCAAGCAGTGGTGCTTCTCTCCCGGTTCTGCCTGCAGACGACACCTCCTGCCTCCCTCGCCAGTCCCACCTGCACTTTCCTCATACCCGTCCCGCTCAGCAGTGCAAGGTGCTACGCCTGAAGCCACAGTTCGAACCCCAAGAGGGGAGGAGGAGGAAGAAGCCCGGTGGAGGGACCAGTTAGCAAAGTCCAAACAGAGTAGGCCCAGCCCGGACACACGGCACCGAGCACAACTTGACTCTTGGGCTTTCTTGGGGAATCCTGCTTCCTGCTGTGTGCGTAGGGCAGAGAAATGCTCAGAGTTGGCACTGGGCACGCCTGGTGGAGACACCTGGCACCTCCCCTGCCCCCGAAGCTGGACAGCCTCAGCTGAGCCCACAGTTCCCTATCTCTGAGCTCCACATGGAGTAGCTTCAGCATCGGGTGACTCACGTTAAATAAGGAGAGGGTGGCGGTGGTGAGGAGGTAGCTGGGGGCCTCTGGGGGCTCCTGGTCCTGCTGGTCCTGGAAGAGACTGGCCTGTTTCCTCACTGGCACAGGCCCTGGAGGGGGAGTCAGCACAATCAAAGAACAGTGAGGTGGGGGTGGGATGTCCCCAGGTCTCCAGCGGCTGGGGCCCTCCCTGCCACTTACCATTGGCAGGCATGACCAGAGAGCCATCAGATGGGGCATGAGAGCAGTCGTGAGGCCCAAAGAGAACGTTCTCCAGTCTCTGCGTGGAGAAGAAAGCGAAAGCCACCACATGAGGACCTGTGTGGCCTGGCCCAAGTACCCTAGAGCAAGGAATAACCGACACAACTTTACCTCGGGATTGGGCTGCGGGCCGCTCTTCCTCCCTCCGGTGGGGACTTCTGACTGAGGGAAACAGAGAAGGAGAAGCTGTTTGAATGGGGCCCTGCTGCCCCAATACCGACCAATACTGGCCTCGCTTTCAGGCCACACCTGGTGATGGTCAAGTGTTATTCCCGACTGAGCTCAGAAATCACTCCTGGCAGGCTTGAGAGACCATATGGGATGCCGAGGATCAAACCTGGGTTGCTGTGAGCAAGGCAGTGGCCTCCCTGCAGTGCTGTCACTCCGGCCCACTCCCCCATGCGACTTGGGCTCCTCTCCAGAGCTGAGATTTCCCTCCCTGACTGCTCCCAGCTCACGAAACAGCAACCAAGTGACACTTGGGGCTGGAGCCACAGTGCAGGCAGGAAGGCGCTACTCCTGCATGCGGCTGGTCTGGGTCTGATCCCTGGTACCCCACAGGGTTTCCTTAGCACCCATGGTAGAGTCAAGAGTAAGTCTCTAAAACAAGACAGAAACCTGTTAGCCTGCCCAGGCAGAAAGGCAGCAAATAGTTCCTCCTACTAGCTGGTTTCTCTGTACTGGGACAAGCTGTGGAATGAAGGGACAAAGTACCCAGGAACGATGTAACTCCTCTCAGCCTCTTCCTCACCTCTCAGGGGATATTTTAAGACTCCCTGAATCATCGACCTTGGAGATTGATACACAGAGATACTGCAGTGTTTGACGTTGTTTCCGACGAAATACACAGTGGAATGCAAAACCCGTAAAGGCGCCTGGTGCCACCTGTGGCTTGGGGCGCACTGTGGGGGGCACTGATGGGCCACTGCACACCCCACATAACTGGTGCCTGGCACAGCCTGTTTCCTGTCATTCCTTGGTTTGGAAGCTACACTTGGGGTGTGCAGGTGAGGTTTCTGATCTAATTAATACTCAAGGAGTGCTTCCAGCAGTGCCTGAAAACCAGGCTGTAGGGGGGCCAGGTCTGCAGCCGTAGGCCTGGGTGAGCGCCCCCTGACCCATCGGTGGTGAGCTCCACAAGCAACCCCCGCCGCATAGCACAGTAGGCCCAGCCCTCACTCGGGGCCAGCAGTGGCCACAGCCAACTCGGAGCAGCGCTACCTCCCCAGGGACCCTAGGAGAACCCAA
Source organism: Suncus etruscus (assembly GCF_024139225.1). Lineage (NCBI taxonomy): Eukaryota > Metazoa > Chordata > Mammalia > Eulipotyphla > Soricidae > Suncus > Suncus etruscus. Next base: position 6,206,636 of record NC_064853.1, read on the forward strand.
AAGTCAACAGGGTAGCTGCAGCTTGAGCTTACGGGGCTTACTTCCAGTAGCATTTAGGGGACCATAGAGGGAGCCAGGGATAGAACCAGCGCCAGCTGCGAGTAAGGTGAAGGCCTTACCTCCTGGACCATTTCTGGCCCCTCAGCATTGGTTAGAACAGAGATCAGCCAGCGTGTGCAGGTGGCAGCAAGGAGCACAGAAGAAGTGCTCCACGAGCTAAACATGGGCCTGAAGAGCATCTTACCTTGAGCAGGGGCATTTCCCGGGCTTGCTGGATGAGCACGTGCAGTTCGTTGAGCTGCTGCCGAACGAGCGGTGGGATAGGGCTGCAGCAGGCAACGATGCCCTGGGGTTCCCTGAGATAGGAGAGGAACATGGAATCATGCACGGAATCATGGAATGCAGAGGCCACCAGGCCCAGCTGGAGCGAGGGCTCAGGAGTCAGGAATCGGCAATAGCTCTGGCCTGCACGGACTAGGAGGCTGCCGTCACTGCTTCTTATGAGCACAGGATTCTTAAGCAGACGCCTTGGCCATCAGGAAGGCCAGCCAGGCCACAGTGTAGGACCCATACTCGGTGAACTTGGCAGCAGCGGCTCAACAGCCACATGGTGGACGCCGAGTTCAGACTTCGACCGACAGCAAGAACAGGTCAAGTCAGGCGTGCGCTGCTTGAGTCTAAAAGCAGGCGGTGCTGAGAGCTCGAGACATTGGCCCCCATGCGCTCAGATTCTGACACTGGACTCAGGAGACACCAAGGACACTCTCTCGAGCACAGCTATTGGTCCCTACACAGCAGTCCAGAGGCATAAGTCCTAGAGTCCTGGGTTTGCCACCTTTGGGGACCTTATTGCACCCAAATAACTCCCCCACCCCACCCAACCTCCCCTAGCCCTGGGACTGGTGGCTAAAAATGCCCAGGCAGAGTTTTCTCGAGCAAACAGCTCACAAGCGAGACCCCTGCGCGGCCTGACTCAAAGGCTCACTCACTTGGGCAGCTCCTCAGAGATCTTCAGCATCATGTGGTTCGGCAGAACATATCTGTGGAGACACGACAGAGGCACATTCTCAATCAGCCTGTGCTAGATAGAGCCTGTGAGAAGGCCCAAAGGAAAATACTGTTTCTCCTTTTTAAGACCCATTTCACCTACAAGTAAGAATTAAGTATCTTTTTCTTTTTTTTTTTTGGTTTTTGGGCCACACCCAGGGGTTACCCCTGGCTATTCGTTCAGAAATCGCTCCTGGCTTGGGGGACCATATGGAACGCTGGGGATTGAACCGAGGTCCATTCTGGGTCGGCCACATGCAAGGCAAATGCCCTACCACTGCGCTATAGCTCCGGCCCCTAAATAGATATTTCTTAAAAAAAATTTTTGGTTTGTTTTTGGGACACACTAGCAGTGCTCAGGAATCTACTGGTGGACTCAGGGGACCATGTGGGATGGCGGGAATTGAACCCAGATTGGCTTCGTGCAAGGCAAATGTCCTTTCCTGTTGCACTACTCCTCTGGCCCCACACCCAGATTTTATTCCATTTCGGTTTTGGGACTACATATGGTTGTGCTCAGGGATAACTCCTGGCTCTGCACTCACACCAATTCCCTTTTCCCCAAAACTCTCACACTGACCCCAGACTGAACCCCTCCCCACGACTGCTTGGCCTCACAGTGATTCCTCACCCATAACTCTCGTCCTCCCTCCGCGCAGTCTTGTCCCTCCAGGCAAATAGCAGCTGGAAGGCCGTGAGCTGCTGTGTATTGAGATGCTTCTTCTGCTTCTTGTACAGATCAAGGTAGGACTCGTCCGTGAAGATGGGCTTGGTGAATTTCTATGGAACAACAGGGACCATTCAAGACCCGTGGGGGCGCCACTGGGCCTGGGCTACTTGAGACCACAGGCTCTTTCAGGGGCAGGTAGAGAGACCCCACTTGCTGATGCTCAGGGCTTACTCCTGGCTCTGCACTCAGGAACTCTCCAGGTGGAGTTCAGGGGACCACAGGGATGCTGAGGACTGAACTGAGACAGTTGTGTGCAAGGCAAGTACCCTCCCCAATTGGTTCTTTTTTTTTTTTTTTTGTGGTTTTTGGGTCACACCCGGCAGTGCTCAGGGGTTATTTCTGGCTCCAGGCTCAGAAATTGCTCCTGGCAGGCACAGGGGACCATATGGGGTGCCGGGATTCGAACCGATGACCTCCTGCATGAAAGGCAAACGCCTTACCTCCATGCTATCTCTCTGGCCCCTCCCAATTGGTTCTTTCCCATTTTTTATTTTTTTATTTTTTTTGAGTTTCTGGGTCTTATCTGGCAATGCTCAAGAAGACTGAGCTCCTGACTTGATGGTCAGCTAGCTCACTGCTAGCTAAGCGCTCAAAGTTCACTTATGGCTCTATGCTCAAGGCTCATTCCTGGCAGACTCGGGGGACCTTATGGGATGCCGAGGATCAAATCAGGCTGGCCACGAGCAAGTTAAGTGCCCACCCTGCTTACTATGAGTCTGGTCCCAGCACTGGCTCTTTTCTTAAATAGCAAGAAAGAGGCAGGGACAGCCCTGGGGGTGGGGGCACCAAGGTCTGACCTTGAGACAGATGTCCCGGCTCCGCTGCCACACCAACTGCTGCTGCACTGGCTGCTCATTGCCGCGGGCCCAGAGCTCCATCCTCATGCGGTCGTAGATGTAGAGCAGGTAGTGGGTGTCCTCGCGGGCATACCTGAGCATCTCCTCGGGCAGAGGCCTACAGTGAGAGGACACAGCTCCTTCCTGTGCCTGTTAAGTTGTTATTGGTGCCCGAGACCGAAGACGGTTCAGAGCTGACACTACACGTGCAGCCAAAATTTCCCACACACGTCACAGTGCCCAGAGTGGCCAGAATGGGCAGTGAGAGACCAATGTGGTTCAGAATGGCCTTTCCTGAGCACCTGAGCACCATGGCACCGGATTATTTGTCCCTGGAGACTATCAGCCAGGTAATTAGATGACCAGCCTCTCTAGCCCACATTCCTGACCTGCAGGCTGCAAACAAGGCCCTCAGGCATCTGTGAGGATCACCACTAGATGGGTATGACCCGTGGCAGGGGCTCACAGATAGGGAAAGATTTTCAGATTGTCCTGGGCTGTGGGGGAGGGCTTGGGCCACTCCCTCTGCTGCTTGCTCTGTGCTCTTGGGACCACTGGTGGTAACCTCAAGTCATAGTGTGCAAAAGGCAGGCACACTCCCCACTAGACTCTCTCTCTGTCCTCACAGTGTGTTTTGTTTCCTGTTTCTTGGGGCACCCCTGGTGATGCTCAGGTTCTCATGATGGGGACCATATGTGAAGAGTGTCGGGACTGAACCCAGATGCGTAGCTCGCAAGGCAAACGCCCTCCCCACTGTGCTATCATTCTGGGCGTCCACAGTGACGTCTTTCTCCAGGGGCCAGGACCTCCAAGTCGACACCCTTGAAAATGAGCAAGAGATCCTACAAGTGGCTGTGACCTGAGTTGTAACAGATGCTTCTCTATTACGTAGCCAACGGCGTGGCTCATCTCATGCAAACACACACACTTACCACCTTCCACCAGGAACCTACACAGACACTGACTGCAAGCTCTATTTCAATCTCTCTCTCCGTGAGGCCAGGGCACCCACCGGCCCAGATAAATGCGCCATTATCACCCTGAAACTTCACATGGTGCACTGTGCCTGTGCAAAGGGCCAGGACAGCCCATCCTCATTCAACTCTAGACCTGGAGCGTTGCCAAAGCCCGGACAATGTTTCTCTGCCCCTGTGCCCTCCTGAGCTCCCTCCCTCCCTTGGCGAATACCGACCGTATTCTCCAGTCTGCCAGCTGGAACTGCTTGTTGGACTCCACATTGCAGTAAAGCCGCAGCAGGTGGTCCAGGGAGTGGCGGCCCAGGTTGAGCAGACGCGCCGCCTGGTGGGTGTCGAACATGTTCACTACGTACAAGCCGAAGTCCTTCTGGAGCCACTCGATGTCAGAGTCAGCTCCGTGGAAGACCTGGAGCAGAGCCAAAGGGACGCATGATGGTGAGGGGAAGGGGCCTGAACTTGGAAAATCAACTGCCCCCGAGCTATGGAAATGTTGGCATGAGTAGCAGTTATGAAGGTTAACACAGATTCAGGTCTTTTTTGTTTGGATTTGGGACACATCTGGTGGCGCTCAGGGCTTCCTCCTCAATCTGAACTCAAAAATTACTTTTTTTGGGGGGGAGGGTCACATTGGCACTATGCTAGAAATCGCTCCTGGCAGGCTCAGGGGACTATATGGGATGCTGGGATTCGAACCACTGTCCTTCTGCATGCAAGGCAAATGCTCTACCTCCATGCTATCTCTCCAGCCCCAGAAATTACTTCTGGTGGTGTTCGGGGGCCCCTATGGGATGCCAGATTGAACCAGGTCAACCGCGTGCAAGGCAAATGCCCTCCCAGTGAGTTCTCTCTTTGGTCTCTCCTGGGTTCAGTTTTATGGTGGTAGACTGGGGGATGGAGCCCAGGGCTTCTGCTCTACTACTGAGCAGTGTCTCTGGCCTGAGTTCAGTTGGCCTGCAGCTCTTTATGCTTCCAGTCACATTTCTATGGGTGGAAACTGCTCACGAGAGCAGAGAGTGTAGCTTCAAGTGTCGCCAGTAAGTCAAAACAGTCCCGAGGGCCAGGGAGATGACACAGGAGATAAAGGGGCTCACCCTGGAATGGCTGCAACACCAGAGCCCTGGTTTAAGGCTCGGCTACCACATCATGTGGCTTTGAGCACCACCACCAACGTCACTTCTTTTTTTTTTTTTTTTTTTGGTTTTTGGGCCACACCCGGCTGTGCTCAGGGGTTACTCCTGGCTGTCTGCTCAGAAATAGCTCCTGGCAGGCACGGGGGACCATATGGGACACCGGGATTCGAACCAACCACCTTTGGTCCTGGATCGGCTGCTTGCAAGGCAAACACCGCTGTGCTATCTCTCCGGGCCCCAACGTCACTTCTAAGCTCAGGGCCAGGTGTGGTCTAAGTCCCCCCCACCCAAATTTTCAACAAAAGACAAAAACAGAGTAACAGGGGCTGGAGTAGTAGCACAGTAGGTATAGGGCATTTGTCCTGCATGCTGCTGACCTGGGTTCAATCCATCCCCATCATATCCCATATGGTTTCCTGAGCCTGTAAGGAGTTATTTCTGAGCTCAGAGTCAGGAGTAATCCCTGAGCACTGCCAGGTGGGGCCAAAATCATCCCCCTCCCTCAGAAGCAGTTTCTGCCTCTAGAAACAGGTGGTTGAAAGCACGGAGAGCTGTAGGCCAAATTAAATAGGCCAGATACACTGCTCAGCAGTAGAGCAGAGGCCCTGGGTTCCACCCCTAATCTGTCACCATAAAACTGAACCTAGGAGGGGTCAGAGAGAGAACTCAGTGGGAGGGCATTTGCCTTGCACGAGGCTGACGTGGGTCGATCTCCTTCCCGTGTCATCTCCTCAACCCTCAAAACAAAACAAAAAAGAAAAAAAGCAATCTCGGAAGCAAGCAGATGAATTATTATTAAATGACTTAATCTCTCCTTGGGTAGTAATGAGTTACAGTTTGAGTTACTGTTTGAGCTCTTGTTTTTGCAGCCACCCTGGCTGTGCTCAGGGCTCACTCGTGATGTGGTACTCAGGAAGCCACAGTGGTGCCAGCCAGGCCTGATACAGGGAGCCTCGCCCAGCCCCCAGGAAGTGACGAAATCCCACTGACCTTGACGATGGCAGGGTCGGTGAAGCTCTCGTTCAGGATGTACATGTCACTGCGAAGCTCCAGAGTGTCAACGACAAAGTCCTCGGTGCGAGTGGAGATCTGCATCAGGCAGGTCATGCCCAGGAAGCTCCGATACGAGTGATGCTGAAAGGGGAAGAGGAGAGAAAAGCAGTTCTAGGAGCTTCTCCAGCAGCGAGGACGAAACTCTTCCCTTGAGACCGACCATCTTTGAGATACCTCCAAGTCCACAGCGAACTCCTGACAGGCCAGGAGTTTCTCATTGAGCTCCACGAGTTTCTCCAGCGAGGTCACAAAGTGACAAGGTGTATCCTCCACGGGCTTATAGTCCTGTGTCCCAGAGCAGGGGGGTGAGGGGGGAAAGAGAAAAAAAGGCCAGGCCATCAGTGATCAACTTTGGCTACAGCACAAGTGAGCAAGGTCCAGCCCTGCCTGCTGGGACACACACTTCCCTCCCAGCCACTCAGGTCACCTGGCACCGACCTGGGGTTGCGGCTTCTGAAGTGCCGAGTCCGGGGGAGTGAAGTGGTCGAGCTCATACTGATACGGATGTGCAAACCTGCAGAGTCAAGGAATCAGCCAGTTAGAGACAACCCCGTGGCTAAAAGGGAAGCAACTGCTTAAAGGTAAAAACAAGGGAGAAAAGACAAGGCGAAACTCTCAGAATCACGTGGACCGATAACCCTTACTTCAGTGATATCCAGGTGCATTAAAAAAAAAAAAAAAAGCGGGGCCCGGAGAGATAGCACAGCGGTGTTTGCCTTGCAAGCAGCCAATCCAGGACCAAAAGTGGCTGGTTCGAATCCCGGTGTCCCATATGGTCCCCCGTGCCTGCCAGGAGCTATTTCTGAGCAGACAGCCAGGAGTAACCCCTGAGCACTGCCGGATGTGGCCCAAAAACCAAAAAAAAAAAAAAAAAAGCGGGGAGACAGAGAAATAGCACAGTGGTAGGGCATTTGCCTTGCAAGTGACCAACCCGGATAGACCTGGGTTCAATTCCTGGCATCCCATATATTGATCCTGCCAGGATTTCTGAGTGCAGGGCCAGGAGTAACCCCTGAAAATCGCCAGATGTGGGTCAAAAACCAAAAACAAACAAACAAAAAAAAACCAACCACCAAACAAAAAAAGGTGTGGCTGGAGACAGGAGTATGGGAGGCCATTTGCCTTGTACTGACCAACCCGGGTTTGAGCTCCAGCATCCTGTTTGATCCACCAAACACTGCCGGCAGTAACATAAGCATTGTCTTAATCCAAAACAATAAAAGCCAAACAAACAAATAAAAACTGAAAAGGTGAAGCTTTTCCCCCCCTTGAAGTCTGATAATTAGGAGCTGGAGTGATAGCACAGTGGGTAGGGTATTTGCGTTGCAAATAGCAGAATGAGTTTGATCCCCGCATCCCATATGGTACCCTGAGCCTGCCAGGAGCAATTTCTGAGCACAGAACACTGAGCATAGCTGGGTGTAAGCCCCGCCCCACCTAGGTATGATAATTGGAGCCAGAGCTATAGCACAGCAGGTAGAGCATCTGCCTTGTATGAGACCAACCCAGGTTCAATCTCCTGCCATCCCCTATGGTCCTCCAAGCACACCAGGAGTGACCCCGAGCGCAGAGTCAGGGTAACCTCTGAGCACTGCAGTTTGGCTCCAAAATAAACAAAGACCAGAAACAAATAAAAAAATAAAACTCCCACCTAATCATATACAAAGAGCCAAGTACAATCATTTGCAAGACACTCTGGCTGGTAATAGTAGGTGATACCAATACAGTTACTCGCTGTGATTTGGGGTAACCAATTTCTGAAATGGGGGGGGGATACAGCAAAGTATCTCAATCACATACCAAATGTTAGTAGTTTTCCTGGACTGAACAATTCTAGCTTAGAGTTTGGGGCTAATTATCTAATAGCTCAAGTGGTAGGACATGCCAAGCAGCTAAGTTCAGCCCTGAGCATTAGGGTTCAAGAGACTGCCCAATGGGCTGATGCTACAAGGCCTGGGTTTGATTCTCAGTATGACATGGGACCCCAAGCACTGGCAGAGGTGACTCCTGGGCACTTCTGTGTGTGGCCCCATGTACTCCCCACCCAAACCCCCCAAAACTTAGAGACCTGGGCCAGACCACTGGCACAGCGGGTAGAGCACTTGCCTTGGTCACGGTCCATTCAGGTTTGATGCCCGGCACCCCACATGGTTCCCCAAACCTGCCAAGGGTGATCCCTGAAAGCAGAGCCAGGAGTAAGCTCTGAGCACTGCAAGGAGTGGCCCCAAACCAAAACCAAATTTAGACCCTTTGTTTATGTTTGGTGCCAGGGATGAGCCCAAAGCCATGACTGCCAAGATAAGCACTCTGTCACCCCTTGCTACAAGCTGGAGAATTGGAAACCCAAGTTTTATTTGAGTGATGTCCTTTATGGGGCCCAGAAAGAGCAGGGGAGAACATTTGCCTTGCATGTTGCTGATCTTGGGCACGCCATATAGTCCTCCAAGCCCTGCCAGGAGTAAGCCATGGTTAGCTCTGAGCAAGGCAAGAACCTTAACCATTGTCCTAACCCTCTAGAACCAATATCTCTAACTTATAAATATTTATTAGTGATTTTGGGCCACATCCAGCGCTGTTTATAATTTACAATTTTTTGACTTTTAGGTACCCAGGGACTATTTCAATATCCATGTTCACGAGTGATCCCTGGCAGTGCCGAAGACAACTTACATAGTGCTGGGGATGATCAGTTGGGGTCAGCAAAGCCTTAATGCCTGTACTATCTTCGGCCCCAACGTGTCTCGTTTCATTAAAAAGTTAAGGGGCCAGAGTCACAGCACAGTGGAGAGGGGGGCACTTACCTTGTATGTTGTTGATCGGGTTCCATTCCCAGCATTTTTTTTTTTTTTTTGGCTTTGAATCACACCCTGTGACGCTCAGGGGTTACTCCTGGCTTGGGGAACCATATGGAATGCTGGGGATCGAACCAAGGTCCGTCCTGGATCAGCCATATGCAAGGCAAATGCATACCACTGCGCTTTCGCTCTGGCCCCCATCCCCAGCATCTTATCTGGTCCCCTGAACCCCACCAGAAAAATCTACACAACAGGGCTGGAAGCACCATTTGTTATCTGGGGAGACAGAAGTCTGGGTCACACTGGATAGTCTCCAGACCCCTCTGAGAACATAGGACAGGAGGCTGTGTTGATGAGTATGGGCTAGGGTGGAGCCAAGTCGGGCCAGGCCCACACTTACATGTCCTGCTCCACCTGCTGAGTCCTCTGCTGGTGGAGGAAGTCGGCCAGGGCAGGAGGCACATCCAGGTCCTCGGGCCGGTCCTTGGGGTGCTCTCGCCGCTCCTTAGACAGCCCTGGGGACATGAGCGGGGAGAGTCATGTGGCAGGTGGTCCCAGGAAGGAAGGAAAGGAATAGGCGGGTCTGGGAAAGGTGGAGAGGGGCTGGTGGCCCCCTGAAAGGAAGGAGGGGGATGCAGGCTCAGCTTACCCAGAGGGAGTGGTTTCTGGGCATTGGGCTTGATGAAGATCTTGGGGACAAACGGGGTGTTGGAATTGTCAATCTTCTCGCGGAACTTAAGCTGGGGCCGGACGATGTTCTTGGCATGAAGCAGCCGGAATGTTTCTGACTTGCTTTTCTTGCTGCTGTATTCTCCTGCCTATGAACAACACACAGCTTCTAACACAGAGAATAACAAGTCTGAGCAGTAAATCCCAGTCTATGCTAAATTTTCAGGAAGAGAAGAACAGAGAGGGGGCAAAGAGACCCGCACAATAGGGAGGGCACAGGCCTTCTGAGCGATGGTCCTAAATCCAACCATGTATGGTGCCCTAGAGCCAGCTCAGAGTGATTCCTTAGCACAAAACAAAACCAGGAGCTGGCTCTGAGCACACAGCCAGGAGTCAGCCTTGAGCCCAGCCAAGTGTAGTCTAAACAACCCCTAACCAAAAGAAGAGAACAAGAGCACTCCATATTCCTAGTGCAGAGCAACACTGCTGTTTCTAGGAATCAGACAAACAGTGGCCAGCTCTGAGTTCCGCAATGGCAACAGAAGTAAAAACTGGATTTGGGGGGCCGGGCGGTGGTGCTGGAGGTAAGGTGCCTGCCTTGCCTGCGCTAGCCTAGGACTGACCGCGGTTCGATCCCCCGGCGTCCCATATGGTCCCCTAAGAAGCCAGGAGCAACTTCTGAGCGCATAGCCAGGAGTAACCCCTGAGCGTCACAGGGTGTGGCCCAAAAACAACAACAAAAAAAAAAAACCAAAAAAAAAAAACAAAACTGGATTTTGGGGGAAAAGGCCCTACTGTTCCTTCGAGGGGTAGGTGGCTTCTCAACCGTTGCTCAGGAGTCCCAGCAGCCCTTCTTGGGATTTGGTGTCAGTGTGAGAATGTAGTGCCACTCAGGCCAGGTGGTGCTGACCGTGCACTACTTCTCTGGTTCAAGGGCCCGAGCCAGCACAGATGCCACTAGGAGGTTGAGGCAAACCGGAAACAAACCCCAAACCAGGCTCACCTTACGGTTCCAGCTAGACACGATGGTTTTGGGGACCTGCAGTCCCGTGGGGAGGACAGGCTGCTGGTTCTTATTCACGCCTGAAGCTTCATCCAGGAGGATGCCCTAAAAGAGGAAAGACTTTGAGCTATGGTCTTGCTTTTCAGGCTAATAATTAATGAAACTATTAAAGAAATTTTTCTGGACTATTGAGAGCCGGAGTGATAGCACAGGGGGGGAGGGCACTTGGCCTGCACAAGGCTGACCCAGGTTCGATCTGTGACACCCCAGAGGGGCCCCTGAGCACTGCCAGAAATGATTCCTGTGTGCAAAGCCAGGAGTCATACCTGAGCATTGCCGGATGTGGCCATAAATGTAAAAACAAGGAGCCAGAGAGATAGTGCAGCAGTAAGGCGTTTGCCTTGCAAGCGGCTGACCCAGGCTATGCTGAATGCATAGTCAGGAGTAACCCCTGAGTGTCACTGGGTGTAACCCATAAACAAAAACAACAACAGCAAACCAAGAAAACAAGCAAACAAAAGAGCAAACAATTTTAGCTGGATCCAGAGGCCTCCTCTCTAGCGATACAGTAAGAGACGTCAATGGGAATATAGCTCGAGCTACGGTACATTCATACAGGGCAGAGGTGTGGAAAAAGCTGCATCCTTCCCTTTAGTAGCACAAAAGCACTTCGTGTGTTAGTCACCATCAGAGTAAGCTGCAACGGGGACCACAGAGTGCTCTGAAGCCTGAGGACACGCCTTGTGTGTCATGTGGGAGACCCCAGTTCAATCCCCTACACCACTCGGTTCTCCGAGCAAGCCCAGAAGCAAGCCTGGATACACTGCTGGTGTAGCCTTCCTCTCCTCCACCCACTGAAGACGATCCCCGTGAGGAAGATGACACTCACCACTCGTTCCAGAATGACATCGTTGGTGTCCACCACTAAGTCAAACTTGTCTTCCAGCTCCGTCACTTTGCTTCGGTCCTTGAGGCTGCTCCGACACCCGTGGTACTGCATGACTCTGCTCATGCTGATGAGGGAGAGCCCGGTCAGTCTGTGAGTCCACTGTGATGGCCCCCTTTTTGCTTTTATTTGAGGGGGGTGAACCTGTTGATGCTCAGGGGTTACTCCTGGCTATGTGCTCAGAAATCGCTCCTGGCTTGGGGGGACCATATGGGACTCCAGGGGATCAAACCGCAGTCTGTCCTAGGCTAGTGCTTGCAAGGCAGATGCCTTACCTCTAACACCACCACTCCGGCCTTTTTTTGGGGGGGAGTCCCCCATTTTTGCTTCTTTTTGTTTTTAAAACTTGACTGATTGGTTTTGGGGCCACACCCAGAGGTGCTCAGGGGTCACTCTTGGCTCTGCCCTCAGATATCAATCCTGGCAGGCTGGGGACCATATGGGAATGCTGAGAATCGAACTGGGTCCCTCCCCGGTCAGCCACATGCAAGGCAAATGCCGTACTGCTGTGCTATCTCTCTGCCCCCAACCCCTATTCTTGACTTTTTCAGGTTCAGGATCAAGTTCAGGGTCTAAGGCACGCACCTAAGGCACATGGCCTAGTGCTGAGCCCCTTTCCACAGCCTCCAGAGACGGACTGACTGCACTGATAAAGCCTGTATCCAAGAGTGAGTCTGGAATGCCCAGCACTGAGTGGAGGGTGTACTTGTTAGTCACTGTCATCTCCCTGAATAGCCCACCCTGCATTGGCTGTAATTTTGTTTTGTTTTTGGGTCACACCTAGCAGTGCTCAGGGTTTACTCCTGGCTCTATGCTCAGAAATCACTCCTGGCAGGCTTGAGGGGGGTGGAGGAGGGGGTGGGTAACCATATGGGATGCCAGGATTCGAACCAAAGTCCTTCTGCATGCAAGAAAAACGCCCCACCTCCATGCTATCTCTCTGGCCCCTGGCTGTGATTTTTTTTTTTTTTGGTTTTTGGGTCACACCCGGCAGTGCTCAGGGGTTACTCCTGGCTGTCTGCTCAGAAATAGCTCCTGGCAGGCACGGGGGACCATATGGGACACCGGGATTCGAACCAACCACCTTTGGTCCTGGATCGGCTGCTTGCAAGGCAAATGCCACTGTGCTATCTCTCCGGGCCCTGGCTGTGATTTTTTTTTAAGGGAGGCTCTAAGTAGTGTTGTTCAGCCTGAGGATGTCCCCAGCTTAGGCTAGCAGGGCTGGGGATTTACCCAGGGCAGCTTACTAGTGCTGGGGGGACCAGGGGATGATGGGAATCACAGTGGGCTGAGGCCCAGGCTCATGGGCCATAACCGTAACCAAAGTTCTCTCTCAGCTTCTTGCATTAAAAGAAAATTAGGGGGGGCTGGAGTGGTAGTGCAGCAGGGAGGGTGTTTGCCGGCTGGCGGCAAACCGGGTTTAATTCCTGGCATTTCATAGGGCTTCCTGAGTCTACTAGGAGTGATCCCTGAGTGCAGAGGCAGAACTACGCCCTACGTACTGCTAGGTGTAGCCCAGAAAAAAGAAATTTTAAATGAGGACCCAGAAGAAAAAGAGAGTACAGGAAGTAAGGTGCATGCTTTACATGTGACACTCCTAGGATTAACTCCAGTATCAAACATGGTCCCTTGAGCACCACCAGGAGTGATCCCTGAGAACAGTAGGACTGTCACTGTGTCTCTCCTATCTCTTCTCTCTCTCCCTCCCCCCTACTCTCTCACTTCTCTTTCTCGCCCCTCACATCTTTTTTGTTTGTTTGTTTTTGGGTCACACCCGGCACCACTCAGGGGTACACTCCTGAGTGTACACTCTACACTCTACACTCAGAAATCGCTCCTGGCAGACTTGGGGAACCATATGAGATACCGGGATTCAAACCACCGTCCTTCTGCATGCAAGGCAAATGCCCTACCTCCATGCTCTCTCTCCGGCCCGCTCTCACATCTTTCTAAATAAAACCCATTTTGGGGGCCGGACCAGTGACGCAAGCCACTTGGCATTTCTGGATGTGGTACCCCAAAAACAAAACTGGAGGGGCCTGGGAGACAGAATAACTGGTGGCATGTCTAGCAGGCAGGTGCCCCAGGTTCTACCCTTGGTACTGGACATGACCCTAGTGGCCCATTAGCTCCAAAGAGTATTGAAGCAGTCAGCCAAGTAGTATTGGGAGTGGATCCTGGGCCCCCTGAGCACTGTTTGGAGGAATTTCCCAGCCCCCAGATAAAGGGGGCCAAAGCAATAGTCAAGCAGGTAGGGTGCTTGACTTGCATGCAGCCAACTGGGTTCAATCCCTGGTATCCCATATGGTCCCAGAAATACCACTGCAAGGCGGGTCCCAAAAATACAACAAAAAGTTAAACCAAACATTTATAAAGTACCATTTCCTAAATAAAATCCATGGTCTTATTTTCTTTCTTTTTTTTATTTTATTTATTTATTTTTTTTGGTTTTTGGGCCACACCCGGCGGTGCTCAGGGGTGACTCCTGGCTGTCTGCTCAGAAATAGCTCCTGGCAGGCACAGGGGACCATATGGGACACCGGGATTCAAACCAACCACCTTTGGTCCTGGATCGGCTGCTTGCAAGGCAAACGCCGCTGTGCTATCTCTCCGGGCCCCATGGTCTTATTTTCTACTTTTATTCTATTTAGGTCACCCTGGCTGTGCTTAGGGATTACTTTTGGCTGTTTTCTGGAATCACTGATGGTTTCAGAGGACCCTATGGGATCCCAGGAACCAAACTCAGCAAGCACCTTACCCTCTGTACTATCTCTCTGGCCCAAACATATCTTTTCTAGCTTTTCAGAGCACAGAAATTATGGTAAGGAAACAAACTTTAAGAAACATTCTCTACATCTCTAAAGTGACTTCTTTGAACACAAAACACACACAGTACTTACCACTGCAGCAGCCTGTCTCCCTGTGTCTCACAGAATGCCTGGAAGCCGGGAAAACTTCGGTAAAAGTCATACTCGTCACCAAACTGAGGCAGGCCCCCAGATGCCTTGGTCACAGCTACCACTGATCCGAGAGCAAACTGTTGTAGAGAAAAGAACAAGTTTCAGCCATGAAGCCCCACATCCCTCAGCAACTCTGGCCATTTAGAAAACCAGACAGGCCTCAACTTAGAGAAAGACACCTAATATACAGTTGTTACTAGCAGGTCTTATCTCATTGCCTTTTTTTTTATAACAGGCAACTGACTTTTTTGTTTGTTTGTTTATTTTTGGGCCACACCGGGTGACGCTCAGGGGTTACTCCTGGCTATGTGCTCAGAAGTTGCTCCTGGCTTGGGGGACCATATGGGACACCAGGAGATTGAATCGCGGTCCATCCAAGGCTAGCGCAGGCAAGGCAGGTACCTTGCCTCTAGCGCCACCGCCCGGGCCCCGGCAACTGACTTCTGGGCGACTGCAGACTCTGGACAGTGGCAAGGAAGAATGGATGCTCTGATACTATTTACAGCAATCCAGGCGTGAATTTTGGTGCTACCACCCGTTAGCTGTGTTCTTGGGAAAGTTATTTCATTTCTTTGATCCTGAGCTTCTTTGTTTTGTTTGTTTGTTTGTTTTGAGACCACACTCAGGAGTGCTAAGGGGTTACTCCTGGCTCTGAGCTCAGAAATTACTCCTAGCAGGCTTAGGGACCATATGAGATGCCAGGGATCGAACCCAGGTGGACCGAGTGCAAGGCAAGCACCCTCACTACTGTGCTAAGCCCTTCCTTCTCTGAAAAAAATCGAACATAATAAAAGTGCCTATGCCATAGAGTTGAGGGTTAAATGAGATAATAAAATCACTCATGACAGCGCCAGACAGAGTATCAAGTGGTCAAAGTTCTTGTGTTCTAGGAGCGGGGCCAATTTGATGCATGGCATTGCACATGGTCCCCTGAGAACTGTTAGGTGTGGCCTCAAAACAAACAAAATAAATGTGTATATGTGTGTGTAAATACACTAATTACTCAAATTCAGAGCCATGAACTTGTAAGGCAAGTGACCTGCCTCTGAGCTCAGAGTTGCTGTCAGAGATAGAAAGCAGAGACTTGTGTGAAAGGACTTACTTCATCGTGAACAGTGCTAACAAAAGAAAAGAGGCTGGGACACAGTAGCTGTGAATACTATGTTTATGAACCCAACTGGGACCAAGGCTTGGTGGTCTGAGAATTCTAAGAGCCAAACACACACAAAAAGAACAGCATGGTCAAATGCTGGGAGGTTAAAGCTATGTAGAATTTTGAGGACGTGGCAATGCCAATTTACAGACGATTTTACTTTCATGTCTCTGTAAAAACTAGGCACGGGAAGTTGTAAAACCATTTTAGGTTTCTCCCTGTGGTTTTCCAGCCACATCGAGGGTATTTAAAAGTTACTCCCTAGGGTCTGAGCAATAAGCATAAGAGGGTGGGGCGTTTGCCTAGTACTAGATTAACAGGGGTTATATCCCTGGCATTCCGTATGGTTCCCCAGAACCTGTCAGGAGTAACTTTTAAGCACAGAACCAGGAGTGACCCCTTAAGAGCTGGTGTGGCACAAAAACAAACCAAAAAAGTCACTCCCTGCTAGAAGCTGGGGAATAATGGGGATGCTGGAGATGGAACCATCTTTGCCATCCTACAGGCCAAATGAACTAGAAACCTAAGTTTAGGGTAGGAAGATAGATGGCTTAGTCAGCAGGGATCTCAAACTTGCGGCCACAAACGGCCCTCTGTACAACATTTTGTGGCCCTGCCCTAGAGGAATCTTTTTTTGTTTTGTTTTGTTTTGTTTTAGTTGTTTGGGTCACACACCCCAATGTTCAAGGCTTACTACTGACTTTGCACTCAAGGATCACCCCGACTTTGCCTCCTGCGGCCCGCAGGTAAATTGAATTTGAGACCCCTGGCTTAGTGGTTTCTAGTTTATTTTGCACACTAAGCCATCTCCCTGCTCCAAACTTAGGTTTGCCTGTTTGCTTTTGTCCAAACTTAGGGTTTCTTGTTTTTGTTTTTGGTTACACCGGCAGCACTCAGGGGTTCCCCCTGGCTCTACGCATCGCTCATCGCTCCTGGCAGACTCGGGGAACCCACCCTATGGGGTGCCGGGATTCGAACACCCGTCCTTCTGCATTCTAGGCAAATGCCCTACCTCCATGCTATCTCCCCGGCTCTGTTTTAGTTTTGTTCGTTTGTTTGTTTTTAGTGCCTATTTCTATTTTTAAATATTTTTATTTATTTAAACATCTTGATTACAAATATGATTGTGATTAGGTTTCAGTCATGTAAAGAACACCCCCCCCCATCTCCAGTGCAACATTCCCATCACCAATGTCCCAAATCTCCCTCCATCCCACCCCCGCCACCTGTACTCTAGACAGGTTTTCCAGTTTCCTCATTCATTCTTTATATATATATATTTTTTTTTTGAAGTAAATCTATTTCTATTGAAGTAGCAACATGCCAGGCCTTCAAATTCGCCAGGCAGGGGCCTGGAGAGAGAGTCTAGCGGGTAAGATGCTTGCCTTGCAAAGAGGGGGCAGACCTGGGGTTCAATACCAGCACCCTAAAAGGTCCCCAGGGTTAAGCCAGGAGCAATTCCTGATGCAGAGCCAGGTTAGTAAGCCTGAGCACTGCCGGGTGCGAGTCCCTTGAGCCCCCCAAACCCACTGACTTCCCCCCAAGAAGACCAAATGCACCCAGCCAGCGTGCAGGGCAGGCCCTCCTCTTGACAGGTGACTTGAGACCCAGGCTCAGGCTTGGGACGAGGCTGCGCGGGGCACGGAGGATGCTGCGACCCCTCGACCCACCCCGACTCACTTTCACGAAGCTGTCGGCGTCCGGGAAGCCCGGCAGCATCATCTCCGTCTCAGGCTTGGTCGCGATCGCAGCCGGCGGGGCCTTGGGTTCTCGGGGACTGGGAGGCGCCATTTTACCGGCCCTCCAGGCCTCTTCTCGCGAGATGTGCGCCGCGCACGCGCGAGAACGCCGCAACGCGCACGCGCGAGAACGTTGCGCACGCGCAAAGGCTGTCTTCGTGGCCGGAAGGTAAACTGGAATGGGACTCGGGCCGCGCATGCGCGAAGGTTGTCTTCGTGTCCAGAAGGCCAACTGGAGGGGGCCAGAGAGATAGCATGGAGGCAGGGTGTTTGCTTTACATGCAGAAGGACAGTGATTCGAATCCTAGCATCCCATATGTTTCCCCCTGAGCCTGCCAGGAGTGTGACCCCCCCCCCAAAAAAATAAAAACAAAATGCACCCAACTGGAACCAAGGCTTGCTGGTCTGAGAATTTTTTATTTTATTTTATTTTATTTTGTTTTTTGGGTCACCCCCAGCAGTGCTCAGGGGTTACTCCTGGCTCTAAGCTCAGAAATCGCTCCTGGCAGGCTCAGGGACTATATGGGATGCTGGGATTCAAACCACCGACCTTCTGCTTGCAAGGCCTTACCTCCATGCTATCTCTCCGGCCCCTGGTCTGAGAATTCTAAGAGCCAAACACACACAAAAAGAACAGCTTGGATCCCTTTAGGATATTTGGACACTTGGCGAGGCTCAGGCTTTGCTGCTGAGCATGCTTCTGCACTCATGGATCATTCCTGGCCACTAAGCCATCTCCAAGTCTCAAACTTTAGTTTTGTTTTCTTTTTATGCCCATTTCTGTTTAAGTAGCAGCAGGCAAGGAATTCAGATTTACCATAGGGGCTGGATGGATAGTACAGCGTGTGCTTGGGGGAACCCTATGGGGTGTCTTGTTGGGGATCGTCGCTGTACCATCGTTCCAGCCTTGGTGATTCTCTTTTAGACCCGGATATATCATCCCAGCTGCTCTGTGATTTAGGATGAGACCTGGAGGGCCTTCCTCTGATTGGAAGCCTGGGCCTCAGAAACTATGGTTCCATGCACCAGACCTTGCCCAAATGCACTTACTCCATAGTAGCTACCTCTCCCCACAACAGAAAGGAAGAAATCTGGCAGGGTATGCAGAGCACTTGGTACATGATGGCATAGAAGTTCTGGGATCTGGGACCCGGAGAGATAGCACAGCAGCGTTTGCCTTTGCAAGCAGCTGACCCAGGACCAAAGGTGGTTGGTTCAAATCCCGGTGTCTCATATGGTCCCCCGTGCCTGCCAGGAGCTATTTCTGAGCAGACAGACAGGAGTAACCCCTGAGCACCACCGGGTGTGGCCCAAAAAACCAAAAAAAAAAAAAAAAAAACCAAAAAAAACACACACAAAAACAAACAAAAAAAAGAAGTTCTGGGATCTGTCTCTGGCATAGTGTTCCTCTCCCAGCATCAGCACCCCTAGGAAAACCTGGAGTGTCTCCCCAAACAATGAGGAAATAGAAGAAACCAGGCAAAGCAACAGCTGACACACAATGGCCTCCCAGGAAAGGCTTCCTTTCTCCAGATGAACCAGCCGGGGAAGATGCGACTGTGCTTCTACTGACCAACTGCATTGACCCCCAGGGGCTCTGGCTTGGCATCAGCTGCTCTCCCAGTCACAATGCGAAACTGTTCTTGCTAAGGATCCTCAAACAGCTTAGGTGGATTCCTGGAAGCACTCTCCTTAATGGCAGGCACCCAGGGATTCTGAGAGTTGGGTAGGTTTACCATCACACTTGCAATCGGGAAAGCCACAACTCTAATCGGGCCAGAGCTGTAGCACAGTGGAGCGGGAGATTGCCTTGTACAAGGCTGACCAGGGTTTGGCTCTGACATCCATTAGGGTCTCCAAGCACTACCAGGAGTAAGCCCTGACCATTGCTAGGATGTGGCTCCCCCCCACAACAAAAAGTTGATCCATTTGGTTTAAGAGACTATCAAAGTTTGCTGTGATGAAAAGTTAAAAAAATGGGGGGGGGAGGTGGAGAGATAACACAGCGGTAGGGTGTTTGTCTTGAATGCCACCGACCCAAGACAACCTGGTTCGATTCCCGGCATCCGATAGGGTCCCCTGAGTCTGCCCGGAGTGATTTCTGAGTGCAGAGCCAGGAATAACTCCTGAGCGCCAACAACCAATAATAAAATAAATAAAGTTAAAAAAAAGTTTGCTGTGATGTTACTCAGAATATTCCATTAAGGGCCAGAGCAATAGCACAGTGGTGGGGCGTTTGCCTTGTACACGGCCAACACAGGACGGACCTGGTTTTGAATCCTGGCATCCCATATGGTTGCCAAGCCTGCCAGGAGCGACTTCTGATTGCAGATCCAGGAGTAACCCTTGAGCGCTGCTGGGTGTGACTGCCCCAAAAAATCCATTAACAGGATACTTGACCTTCCAGGTACCAAGTATGGACCCTGGTGCCCTACCCTATGCCAGGAGTTATCCCTGTAAAGAGCCAGGAGTCAAACCTGAACACAGCCTGTTGTGGCCCCAACAGCAATATACACTTAGTATATAGGTATTCATACCTAACGTTGCAGAACAACCCTTGATGGGGTTGACTGATGGAGGGGTGGAGGATGAGGTCTTTCTTCTCCAGCTCGGACCATGCGTCTGCTACCCTGTTCGGCCGGCGGTTCTGAGGTGAATGTGGTGGGTATAAAGCTAACAGGCAGTCAGGCTTCTGAAGATAAGAGCTTTATTCCGTGCATAAGGCTGAAGCCAAAAGCCCCAGAATCAGCCTCAGGAAAAAAGCCCCTTGCCTTCCACAGACCCTTGCTTTTATACATCAGAATCAGGTACCACCCTAGGGTGGGAGCAGAATCAGGTCACACCCTAGGGTAGGGCACAACCACCAATCAGGATAGGATCAGTAACATAATAATCCCATGGAAATGTTTACACACACAATTCCTCAGTTTTTAGTAAACAAACATTAATAATATACACAAGTAATATTGTCTATAATTATTTTTGGGAGAGGACAACTGAGTGCCACTGCATCAAGGCAGGTACTTTTCTCGCTGTACTATCTGAACCCGCCATTTTGGCAGGGGTGGGGTTGGCTGGTCCCAACTGAACTTCCTCCTGGCAGTGCTTGGGGAACATAGTTGGTGTCAGAGATTTGAACCGTAGTTGGGGTGTAAGGCATGTGCCTTCTTCCTATACTATCTCTCTGGCCCCAGCATTTTATTAGTGGAAACTCAGATCCAGTAATGTTCAGAGCTTTTCTTGGCTTTGTGCTCAGTAGGGATCACTCTTGGTGTGCCATATGGGGTACCAGAGATTGAATTGGGTCAGCTGTGTGTAAGGCAAATGCTTTAGCTTCTTATTTATTTATTTATTTATTTATTTATTTATTTATTTATTTATTGGTTACAAATGCTTTAACTTCTTTTTTTTTATAATAACAAATTTATTGCCTGTATACATTCTAGTTGCAAAGGCAACTAAAATTGTTGCCAAACACCAAGATATATGTTATGTGACTTGAAATCCATAATGATCTCTACATAGAATGCAAGAAGAAAAGTTCACATTGAATATGAAGGAAATAATAAAAATTTTTTTGTTTTTGGGCCACACCCGGTAACACTCAGGGGTTATTCTGGGCTATGCGCTCAGAAGTCGCTCCTGGCTTGGGGGACCATATGGGACACCAGGGGATCAAACCGCGGTCCGTCCTAGGCTAGCGCTGGCAAGCAGATATCTTACCTCTAGCGCCACCATGCCGGCCCCGAAATAATAAATTTTTTTTTTTTTTTGTGATTTTTGGGTCACACCCGGCTGTGCTCAGGGGTTTTTCCTGGCTCTGTGCTCAGAAACTGCTCCTGGCAGGCACAGGGGACCATATGGGACGCCGGGATTCGAACCGATGACCTTCTGCATGAAAGGTAAACGCCTTACCTCCATGCCATCTCTCCGGCCCCGAAATAATGAAATTTCATAAAAAGTCAAGCACGCTAGAATTGCATCTACCAGTTAACTATTTTAGAATCTTGTTTTGTTTTGTTTTTGTTTTGGGGTCACACCCGGCGGTGCTCAGGGGTGACTCCTGGCTGTCTGCTCAGAAATAGCTCCTGGCAGGCACGGGGGACCATATGGGACACCGGGATTTGAACCAACCACCTTTGGTCCTGGATCGGCTGCTTGCAAGGCAAACGCCGCTGTGCTATCTCTCTGGGCCCCTATTTTAGAATCTTAAGCCTTCAATTCTTCCTTTTTGAAATGCTGACTCTATATTTTTTTTTATTTGAAACTTTTTTCTTTATTTAAACATCTTGATTACATATATGATTGTGATTAGGTTTCAGTCATGTAAAGAACACCCCGTTCGCCAGTGCAACATTCCCATCACCAATGTCCCAAATCTCCCTCCACCTCATCCCACCCCCACCTGTACTCCAGACAGGCTTTCCAGTTCCCTCATTCATTCACATGATTATGGTAGTTCTCTGTGTAGTTATCTCTATAACTGCACTCACCACACTGTGGTGAGCTTCATGAAGTGAGCTGGAAGTTCCAGCCCTCCTCTCATTGTCTCTGAGGATGTTGCAAAAATGACTTTTATTTTTCTTAAAACCCATAGATGAGTGAGACTATTCTGTGTTTCTCTCTAAGTGCTTTAACTTCTAGGGAGCTGGAGAGATAGCATGGAAGTAAGGCATTTGCCTTTCACGCAGAAGGACGGTGGTTCGAATCCCGGCATCTCATATGGTCCCCTGAGCCTGCCAGAAGAGATTTCTGAGCATAGAGCCAGGAGTAACCCCTGAGTGCTGCCAGGTGTGACCCCCCCCCAAAAAAAAAAAAACACAACCAAAACCAAAACAAATGCTTTAACTTCTATATTCTCTCTGGTTAAGGAGTGTGGGGGCTGGAGAGATAGCACAGCGATAGGGTGTTTGCCTTGCATGTAGCCACCCTGGGAGGGACCCAGTTCAATTTCCAGCATCCCATATGGTCCCCCAAGTCTGCCAGGACAATTTCTGAGTGTAGAGCCAGGAGTGACCCCTGAGCACCACTGGATGTGGCTGAAAAACCAATCAATCAAGTTGTTTTTTTTTTTTTTTTGGTTTTTGGGCCACACCCTGTGACGCTCAGGGGTTACTCCTGGCTATGCGCTCAGAAGTTGCTCCTGGCTTCTTGGGGGACCATATGGGACGCCGGGGGATCGAACCGCGGTCCGTCCTAGGCTAGCGCAGGCAAGGCAGGCACCTTACCTCCAGCGCCACCGCCCGGCCCCTCAATCAAGTTGTTTTAAAAAAAAAGGGCCTGAGAGATAGCATGGAGGTAGGGCATTTGCCTTGCATACAGAGGGACGGTGGTTCAAATCCCGGCATCCCATATGGTCCCCCGAGTCTGCCAGGAGCCATTTCTGAGCGTAGAGCCAGGAGTAACCCCTGAGCGCTGCCGGGTGTGACTCAAAAAGCCCCCCCCCCCCCAAAAAAAAAGGAGGGTCGAGAGATAGCATGGAGGTAGGGCATTTCCCTTCCATGCAGAAGGATGGTGATTTGAATCCCGGCATCCCATATGGTCCCCCGAGCCTGCCAGGAGACATTTCTGAACGTAGAGCCAGGAGTAACTGGAGCACTGCCAGGTGTGACCCCAAACACCACCACCCCCAAAAGTGTGTGCGTGTGTGTGTGTGTGTGTGTGTGTGTGTGTGTGTGTGTGCATGCGCGCATGCGCAAGCAATTCCTGGCAATTTGGGGGATGCTAGCCAAGCATCTTGATACCTAGATTATCTCTCTGGGCCCACTACTTCCATTCCTACATTCCTAATAGCTGAATCTTTTTTTTCTTTGTTTTTTTTTTTTTGTTTGTTTGTTTTTGTTTTTTGGGCCACACCCGGAGGTGCTCAGGGGTTAGAGTCCTGGCTGTCTGCTCAGAAATAGCTCCTGGCAGGCACGGGGGACCATATGGGACACCGGGATTCGAACCAACCACCTTTGGTCCTGGATCGGCTGCTTGCAAGGCAAACGCCACTGTGCTATCTCTCCAGGCCCAATAGCTGATTCTTTTAATAGAACATTAGGAACTGTGACTGTGGGTCAAGGGTTGAGTGAGGCTTTTGGTACTGGTGAATCATGTTCCTTCCCACAGCCCTGCCTCCCTGCCCCTCCCCTCTCCTCTATCAGTATTTGGGGGGGATCTCACAGAGGCCATATTACCCCTTCTTTTGGGGAGGCCAAACCCAGCAGTGCTCAGGAATTACTCCTGGCAGGGCCCGGAACTATAGGGAGTGCTGGAAATTGAACCCAGGTCAGCTGTGTGCAAGGCAAACACACCCTTTCCGCTGTACACTGTGGCCTCCTAGTTCCCATTTTGCTCCTCTCATTCCTCTTACTCTCTTTTGTGAGACCTCATGGTATTACCTGCCATTCTGAATATAAAAAAAAAAAAAAAAAGCCAGGGCGGGGACTGGAGAAATAGTACAGTGTGAAGGGCACTTGCCTTGAACATAACCTATCTGGGTTTGATCCCTGGCACTCTATGTGATCCCCTGCTAGAAACCAGGCCTCAGGTTCCAAAGACAGGACACTAATGAGAAGTGGGTCTTGAAGCAAACATTAATGTAGGAAATAATCCACGCAAACTAAAGAGGGAGAAAGTTCAGGAGTTCCAACACATAAGCCTTCTACTCCTAAAAAGTTGGAAGCTCTGTAGGAAGTCAGGAAATGCAAGAAAGTTTTCCTGGAAATCCAAGTATTTCTTAGGAACACTCCACACTCAAAGGTGAGATTAGGTGCTCTAAACACCAAGCCAAGGTGTTATATTCAAATATGTTTCCAACCAATGAGTAACAGGCATATACTGAATGGGATGGGATCCGATTAATCCCACAATCCCCCAAACCCTTCCAGGAGTGAGCCCTGAACACCACCAAGTATGGCCCACAAAACCAAACAAAAAACTAGTTGTCCTTTTTTTTTTTTTTGTAGTTTTTGGGTCACACCTGGCAGTGCTCAGGGGTTACTCCTGGTTCCATGCTCAGAAATTGCTCCTGGCAGGCACGGGGGACCATATGGGATGCCGGGATTCGAACCGATGACCTTCTGCATAAAAGGCAAATGTCTTACACCTCTATGCTATCTCTTCAGCCCGTCCTCCTCCTTTATTTTTGTTTTTTGGGCCACACCTGATGATGTTCAGGGGCTACTCCTGGCTCTGAGCTCAGAAATTGCTTCTGGCAGGCTTGGGAGACCATATGGGATGGCGGGAATCGAACCCAGGTCCATCCTGGGTGGGCTGCATGTAAGGCAAATGCCCTACCACTATGCTATCCTTCCGGCCCCAAGTTTTCCTCATCTGCTTCATCTAGCAAACTCCCACTCAGGCCTTATGACCTAACACAAATGCCCTTTGTGAGACACTTTCCTGCCTGGCTCTGTGTACCTGTCCCCATCCTCAATCCCTGGCTGCGGCTCACTCCATCTCTGATTTTGCTCACTTGTGCTGGTGGCAGAGTGGCTGGCCACTTGGTTGTGCTTTTCTGGTGCCTGGTCTGTGAACCCCAACTCAAGTCCACAGATATCCTTCATGTAGATGCTTCTATTGCCAAGTACAAAACAAGTGTCATGAGTCTACCAGCCATACCATCCTGAACACGTCCGATCTCATCTGATCTCAGAAGCTAAGCAGGGTTGGGCCTGGTTAGTACTTGGATGGGAGACCGCCTGGGAGTCCTGAGAAAATGCTTATTTTTTTGAAGGAATAAATAAAAAGACATTCTTTCCTGTTTTTAAAATTCTGATGTCATTTATTGGCACAAAAATGATTCCGATACAGCATATGGGTCTCGACATGGCCGCATTTTGCCTCTGTGCGCTCGGCTGAGTGGTGACTCTACTGGTCAACCCCGCCATGTCAGCACCTCCACAACAGCTTTTCTGTTTACTAAGTGCTAAACACTGCAGGCCCACCATCATGGGAAGGCCAGGGCCCCCTGCTGCTCCCTGATTCCCCTGTGCTTTGGCTCAGTTGAGGCCACCTGGGAATCGGGAGGGGCCTCCCCACCGTGGCCCAGGGCTTCAAGCACTGAAGCCGCAGCACCATGGGCGGGCGGCAGCAGGCCGGCAGTGTTCACCCGGTGTGGCCCAGCGTGCAGATGTAGCTGCTGCTGTCCGGGGACCGGTGAGGTAATGGGACGGATGAAAAGGACCAAACTGCTTCTCCCCCAGTCTTTGCTCCAGAGTCCTGCCGTGCGTCCTACAGCCCAGGGCTTCCTGGCTGCGCTGTTTGCTGGGGCCACGGAGAGAAGGAGCAGCCATTCACTCTGTCCACAAACACGCAGGCTGACCGCTCGTGGGAGTTGAGTGAAAACCCGTATTTCTAAAGGTGTGGATCTTCTGTCCCCCAAAGCAACGGCTTGATTTATGCAGTGTCTGTCCTGGGAACCAGATCAAGCCTTGTGTTTCTGTAACAATATATTCTTCAACAGCAGCTAGAAGGTTGGTTCAAACCAACTTTCCATATACAGTAGTTCTTTTCATTTACATTTTAGAATGTTCAACATTCAGTTCGTAGGAAGCAGATACCAAAGTTCAGAAGCTCCAGAGAAATCCCCTGGGCACAGTTACCAGAAAGGACACCTAAGGAGACAGGAAGAGAGCATTTGAATAAACTGGGCCTTTTCAGAACTTTCCAGAGTTAAGGGGAAATGGGAAGGCAAGGATCCAAGGGGCAGGAAGGCTCTGGAACTCCTCCGTATTGGCCTGTGTAGGGCCTGCCCCTTCCTGCCCCTCAGGTCTTCCTGCCCCTCAGGTATGGCTGCCACTGTGATCACCAGTTCTTCCTAATCCCTCTAGCTCTCTGGCTCTGCCTCCAACCATGCCTCAGGTAAGGAATCAAAGCAGAGCTGAAAAGTTACAACCCTGAACCATAAATCTGACTTTTTGGGGAGACACAGCTGGCAGTGCTCAGGGGTTATTCCTGGCTCTGCATTCAGGAATCACTCCTGGAGAGGCTTGGGGGACTGTAAGGGATGTGTAAGGCAAGTGCCCTCTCTGCTGTATTCTCTCCAGCCCACATCTATCTTTATCTCTAGTCACTGCCTGGTTTTCCCCTGCCCTTCTGGTATCTTTCTCTTGAAAGCAGAAAGGCACCTCTATTCAGTAAGGTAGTCTCTCTACTTTACTGGTGATTTTTGGGCCACACCCGGCAGTACTCAGGGATTACTTCTGGCTCCACACTGATATTACTTCTGGTGGGGTTCAGGGGATAAAGCCCAGGTAGGCCGTGTGCAAAGTAAATACCCTATGAGCTGTACTATCTCTCCATGCATGCCACACCCCCAATCTACTCTTTAGTATTTGGCTCCCAAATATAAATCTGTAATTTCCAATTTTCTCCTTGTGAGAATAATGAGCGAACACAGCAACACAGCTCTTTAACAGATTTGAAAGTAGGATCACTACTTAATGGTTAGCTCCCCAATCTCTGATGGCTCTAAGTTGGAGGCCCAAGATGTTAATGTTTGTTTATTATGTTTTTTTTTTTTTTCCTTTGCTACACCCGGCTGTTCAGGGTTTACTCCTGGCTCTGGGCTGAGAGGGACTATAAATGGTGCTAGGAAGGAATCAGGCCTGGCTTCGTGCAAGGCAAGTGCCTTTCCTCCTTGCTATCTCTCCAGCCCTAACCCAGGCAGTTTGAGATGCCTGCTCACCATCCAATGTAGCACTGGCACAGGTTTTCATGGGATGTCGCTTGTTTGATGAGCAACTCAACTTGTGTTGGGACATCTAATGTTTCATCGTGAGAAAAGTCGCGACCTAGGAAAAGAGAAAAATATTTAATCTGTGCTGGGTACCAACTTCTACTCTGCCTGACTCTGCATTTCAAGACTATTTTAGTTGGATATTGTTTGGAAGGGACAATACTGTGAGGTGTTAGGAAGATGTCTCTGGCTTTTTGTTTTTGGGTCACACCCTGTGGTGCTCGGGAACCATATAAGATGTGGGGGACAGAATCTGGGTTGGCCTCATGCAAGGTATATGCCCTTCCTAAAGTGCTATTGCTCCGGTTCCTCAGGCTCTTTTTTGGCCACACTTAGTCCTCGGGGATCATTTCTGACAAGACTTAAGATGCCATCTGCAGTGCCAGGGATTGAACCTGGGCCAGCCAGGGGCTTTACTTCTCTAGTCTGCCCTTGGCAGTGCTGGGTGACCAGCCATCTGGTGTGGAGAATCAAACTCTGCAGCCTCTCACGTTTTATGAGTCATTTCTCTGGCCCACATTTACTGTTTTGTTTTTGATTTTGTTTAGGAAGTGGAGAAGCTTTGGGGCTACACCCAGCAGTGCTAAGGGCATAATCTTGGTGCTTTTTAGATTTGTTTCTGGGGCATAAACAACTATGCTCTGGGCTAACTCTTGGCTCTGTGCTCAGGAAGGACTCAAGGTATGACATGGGGCCCGGGATCGAACCCAAGCTGGCCATTACCAAAGTAAGCACCCTGCCCACTGTATGGTCTCTCTGGTCCTCAATAGTTGCATTTTAAGTTAATTTCTGCAGGTCTTACATACAACAGCCTCCTCTTGACTGGATTGGTTCTAAGAGGGTAAAATCTTCAGCTGGCCAAAAGCAATCTGGCAGAAGGGTTTATGAGACTTCCTCTCCTTTCCAAAGCATCCCCTCAGATGACGGATGAGAAACCCAGCTCTGTTTGAACCCTACTTTGTGCCCGAGTTGCTCTCCCTTGGGGCTGCTGCTTCCTTAACAGATGCACACTGGCCTCCAAGAGGCCTTGCCCTGCCAGCCAGCTCATAGCACCTCTCAGCAATGTCTTTGCCCACAACACTAGAAGTGTTGAATCCTCTTTCACTGTCCGAATCCTTTCTTCTGGCTCAGCAGGTTCCCCCACTTCCTTTCTTCCTCCCTCCCTCTCTCCCTCTCAGGGATTACGCCTGGCTCTGCACTCAGGAATTGCTCCAGGCAGGCTCAGGGACTATATGAAATGCCGGGAATCTAACCCAGGCTGGTCCCGAGTTGGCCATGTGCAAGGCAAAATGCCCTACCTGCTGTGCTATTGCTCTGGCCCGATGGCCCCATTTTCTTTCTGAGTTAATTCACCAAAGACCATCTTAATCTTTTTTGGATGGGTTGGAGACTGGGGGTGATTTGGACCATACCCGGAAGTGCTGGAGGACTATGTAGAGGTGAGGACAGAACAAGAGTTGGCCGCAGGCAAGCAAGTGCCTTCACCCTGGTACTATCTTTTGGGCCCAGAAAGATGCTTTTGGACCCCAAGTATGCCAGGCAGTGTTCCAGGTGCTACTTGTTTGCTGTGTGCCCCTCCCCTTCCCTGGAGCACTGTTTCCCTCCAATTAAGCCTAAATTCACCCATTTGGGTATCTGAAATATTGAAACAGTGTATGTTTTCCTTTCACTTGAGTTTCCAGTTCTGCTTTCCAGCTGTCCCCTTCCATTAAAGAAGAAAACAAACCCAAAATCCCCAGCCCAAAACCCTTTACCAGTCACTTCTCTGCAGTGACCAACTCTCTTCTACCTCAGACCCATCAGGGTCCTGAAAGCTGCCTCACTGCTTCATTTCTCTTCAACTCACATCTCTGAACTGCTGCAGTTTGGTGCCAGAGGCTCGGAAAGTCCCAGACTTCAGCCACATCAATCTTTGATCATCTGTCTCAGGACTTGGAGAACTTATGGCCCCTCTCTGCTGCCTCACCCCCCTTGGACTGTCCCGCTGGGCGAAGGAGGCAGCTGCATCCTGGACTCAAGCTGTCTCCACACAGGTAGTGATCACAGTGCAAACCCAGGGTCTCCGTGGCCCCCCACTGCCCACTTAAACACTTTGATTTCCTAGTGTCCCGCAGTCACAGGATGTAAACCCTGAGCACCTGCACAGTCCAGCCTTGGTTTACTCAGTCACTCAGTCAAACCCTTTTGTCCCGCTTTGCTGGGGAAATTAGCAGGGACGGATTGGCAGCAGGGGCCTGGTGTCTCTTCCAGATGTTAGTGGTGAGCTTTTGTTTTTTTGTTTTTGTTTGTTTTTGGTTTTTGGGTCACACCCAGCAGCAGTCAGGGGTTACTCCTGGCTCTATGCTAAGAAATCACTCCTGGCAGGCTCGGGAGACCATACAGAATGCCAGGATTTGAACCATAGTCCTTCTGCATGCAAGGCAAATGTCCTACCTCCACACTATCACTCCAGCCACTAGTGGTGGGATTTTTTTTAACTCAGCGAAGCAAGGAACCTACATTTTCTTACAAGCAGTATCACAGTGCCAAGTATCCCCCAACCCCCTTAACAATCATCTCTCTATATTTTAAGGCCAAGGAAGTCAAAGACTGACTCTATTTTTATCAATACTCTTTCTTTAGCATCTAGCACTTCCTAGTACACAATAAACAAACAGAACTTGATAGCAAACACAGGTGCCGGGCCTTAGCTAGTGCTCTTGTCATCTTCAGATGAAGAGACAGTGCCCAGTGCCCAGAGGTGGAACTGGGGTCTTTGGTTTCCTCTAGAAGCAACACACTCTAGGGTCAGTGCACAAAATATGCTTTCCTCCCCTTCCCAACAGTTCAAGTACGAGGACAGGAATGCGAGGGCTCAGATTTGCTCTAACATTAAGCCATAATGACGAAGTTTTCCAGAAGTTGGCTGACATGGAACTCAACGGGACTTTACGTGAAATGACTAACTTGTTATTTCTGATCAGAGAGGATGGATAAAGACACCCACACCTTTCCTGATGGCCTGTGAAATGGCCAGGTCACCAGGTAGAGATGAAGTTTAGTGCCTGGAAATAGTCACTTGTTCAAGGAGAGAAGCTTGAAAGATCTGTTCCCTGCCCCCCTTTTTTTCTCACACCTAGAAGAGCCCAGGGCTTACTCCTGGCCAGGGGACCAGATGGAGTCCTGGGGATTGAATCCAGGTCAGCTTGTAGGCAAGGCAAGATCCCTATGCACTGTGCTACCTATTTGGCTCTGGGTCCGTGCCTCTGCAGAAAACATACGCACATACTCACCAGTAAGCTTGTCTCGAACCCTGTTAATAATCTGAATAGCTTTCTTATTTAGGGCCTCTGGTTTCACCAAACCGTCTCCAACTGAAATACAACAAGGAAGGAAAAAAACAGGAGAAATTGGATTGTCACCACAGTTCAACAGACCACACTCCCCACCTTTTTTTACTTCAAATGATCACTGTGGTAAATGTTGAGCAAGACTCTCTGCGTCTTTATCCTCAGAAAATAATGAGAACTTCACAAAATCTCTGCTGCTGCTGCTCAAAGGCAATTTTGTTGTTTCATCTTTGGTTGACCCCTCTCCTGGTACACACAGCTGCTGTTTTCTTAATGAGCTCACTCATCCCTGGAGCTATTCCTTAAGAGGTTGGACTTACTGAAAGAATGAATAGATTCTGGAACTGTGGTCCCTGTTTTCTTATGGGCTGGTTCCCCAAGGTCCACACCATCCAAAATTTCTAGGAGGAAAAAAAGAAATCAGTTAGTGGGAGATCTAAATTCTAAGGAGCCATTGTTCCAGGACAGCTCTGAGCCTACCTCGCAAGGGAGAGGAAGGAACCTTTACAGTCGTGTACTTCAATGTCTTATGATCTGAAAACCCATTTGTAAATGTGAGCTATTGTTATTAAAGAATATGGTACCAATCAGAAGGGAAACACAGGGCCGGGAAGGTAGCGCTAGAGGTAAGGTGTCTGCCTTGCAAGCGCTAGCGTAGGACGGACCGTGGTTCGATCCCCCGGCATCCCATATGGTCCCCCCAAGCCAGGGGCGATTTCTGAGCGCATAGCCAGGAGTAACCCATGAGCGTCAAATGGGTGTGGCCCCAAAAAACAAAAACAAACAAACAAAAAAACAGAAGGGAAACACAGTTCTGTTTTAAAAGGAGGGTTGGGGACATGCCTGGTGGTACCCAAGGGTCACTCCTGGCAATTTTCCAGGAATCACTTGCAGTACTGGGTATCAAATAGAGGTCAGCTCCATGCAAGGTGATTGCTTTGGCCTCTGTGTTATCTCTCTGGTCCCAAGTAATGCAAAATTTCAATGAATGTTCGTAATACAATGTTTTGATGGAGCAGGAGTCACAAATAGAAACTAGAAACTGGGCCGGAGAGATAGCACAGCTGTAGGGCATTTACCTTGCACTCAATCAGCCCAGGACAGACTCAGGTTTGATTTCTGGTATCCCATATGGTCCCCTGAGCCTAACAGGAGCGATTTCTGAGCACAGAACCAGGAGTAAGCACTGAGCACCGCCGGGTGTAACCCCAAAACAAAACAAACAAACACTAGAAACCCCATCACAGCATCTGGGGGTGCTCATGCATATCCACAGGTGACGTTGTAACCCTGGGCCCCAGCTCCCTACCCAAGACACCCCTTTCCTTCCAACCCCTGCTGACTGCTTCCATCCACAGCTCAGGTTTCCCTGAGGCAGTTGAGAATAGCGCCTCTCAGAAGTGCTCGTCAACCAGGCTGGACCACAATTGGAGCGACTGTCCCTTACAGTCATCCTAAATATCTTGGTCAATGCAATACTGAGATGCTGCGCTACTTTGAACATTTTCTGTAGCTCACTCCTGCCCCCCCCCCCCCCCCCCCCCGTAAAATGGGTTTTACTTGAAAGTTCTGAGGAAGGGGAGGGAGGAAAATAGAGAGCGCAAAGTCTTCTCCAGAGTGGAGAGGGAGCCCCAGTGTTCAAGCATGCAACCGCACATCAATAGAGGGGAGCTATGCTGACAGGTGCATGCAGCACTGTGTGCATGGAATGTAACACACGTGTACCTCACACTTTCTTTCTGCACCCCAAACATCTGGTTTAGGTAAATAATTGGTTTTTCGTTTTATTTTTGGGCCATACCCAGCGGCGGCGCTCAAGGGGTTACTCCTGGCTCTGTGCTCAGAAATTGATCCTGGCAGGCTTGGGGGACCATATGGGATGCAGAGGATCGAACCCGGGTCCGTCCCAGGTCGGCTGCATGCAAGGCAAACGTTTGCCCTACTGCTGTACTATCTCTCCAGACCCTCTTTTTTGTTTCTTTTTGTGCCACACCTGTTGGTGCTCAGGCTGTGGTCCTGCTCTGAGTTCAGGGGATCATCACCTGGTGGGGCTCAGGGGGCCATATAAGATACTGACGGTTGAACCCAGGTTGGACATAACTGAAGCAAGTATCCCCCCTCCGGTACCACAATAGCTATTTTTGCAATAGATAATATTCTATTTATTTATTTGTTTGTTTACTTATTTTTTGGTTTTGGAGCCACATTCGGTAATGCTCAGGGGTTACTCCTGGCTCTGCACTCAGAAATTGCTCGTGGCTTGGGGGACCATATGGGATGCAGGGGATCAAACTCAGGTCTGTCCTAGGTCGGCCGCATGCAAGGCAAACACCCAACCGCTGTGCTATCACTCTGGCTCAGGTAATATTTTAGGTAATATTTTCTGAGTTTTAGGTATCTAATTCACTCTGAGATGAATAAATTTTAAAAAAAGTATATATTAGGTGATTGGGACCTAGTAAATATTTCTGGAAGTTTCTCTGAAGTCATATAAAGGCCTACTTGGTGATATTTTGGGAGTGAGAGCATTTCTGCAACTACCAATTGCAGTGGCTGTCACTGTCAGGAATCTCTTAAACTTTACTCCTGCAGATTCAGCATCCATTACTGCTTGAATGAAGCTGTGCTCAGAGTGGCAGGAAGAAAGCTTTATTCTAGAAGGCTGTGGACAGAGGGGACAGAACCTTCGTCTCCAGCGGATGCACCCACCTACTGACTGGCCAGCAGAGTAGGAATCTGTCCTCGTTCGGGAACGCTTGTTGCCTTTGGTATTTGCTAGGGAGAGAAATCGAGGGAGATTAAAAAAGTGCTTTAAACTTTGACTCGGAAAACTTGATCGATAAAATATTCTTGGATAATTAGAAGTATGAAACCACAAGGCCAGAAGCTGAGACTAACGGCTTGAGAAGGAGCAGGTGATGTCAGCGGGGTCTCCAGTCTTGGGTTCCCTCTATCCTTGAGTTTGATGCTGACAAGGTAAAGCAGGGACCTGGGGGAAGTCTGACTGAATGTAGAGAACGAGGAGCCTCTTGTGGGTAAACTCCCTCTATAGAGGCAGAAATCAAGCGTAGATGTGGCGAGAGTGCTGATGGAACAACTGTTTGTATCTCCAGCATCTCTCAGCCTGCTGCTCTAGAGGAAAGCTGAAGACATGCAGATAAATCACCAGAGGGTACTTGGCTTTATTCTGAAAGACGTTTTAGTTATCTATGGATGGATAACTGGAGGTTTCTGTAGTAAGTAATGAAAGTACTAGCAATAAAAGCCATTAGAGCCACTTTGGGAAATGGAATGAAAGAACAAAGGACCCTAACTCAGGCTCCAGGCAAAGGGGTTACGTAGAGGTGAGGGCAACTCATGTGTTAGGGCCCTCGTTTGGAAGGGCCTGAGAGCCCCACTTCGGGCACCTTTCTATACTCACTGTCCATCAGCCTCCAGTTCAGCAAGGGGTCATAGACAAAGGCTTCCAGCACAGCCATGACACTGTCCTTGTGTTCCCGAAGCACCTCCATCACCGTGTGGCAAGTGATTCTGTAGTTGCCGTCCAAACCAGTAACCTGTAGAAGGGCCAGAGCCACTCACTATGGGGCCCTGAGTACCAGCTCCATGACCAGAAAAGAAAGGTTTTGCAAAGACCGGTTGAAAAACTGAAGAACCTGATGGACAGTTATCAGGAACCACAACACCAATACAAGCACTTTGGGGGAACTTAGGACATCTGAAACAGAAGTCTGTTTTCAGGGCCTGAGATACTGTAGAGTTAAGGCACTTGCTGTGCGGGTAGCAGAGCCTGATTTGATCCCCAGCAACACCTAATTTGCTGAACACTGCCAGGACAAGCCCAGAGAGTGGCCTGAACCCCTGTGCCCTCAAAAAGTCTATCTTCAGGCAGAGTTGTAATTGAATGGATCCTATTCCATAACTGCTTTTTTTCAGTATCTACTCACCTCCATAGCATTGGTCAACATTCTTGTTAATCTAAATGGAATCTTCTCTGGGAATTTCTCCCTGGTCATTGCGACCTACAGGTAATTAAGGGTAGAAAACCAACCCATTAGACTGCCATAGCTGAAGCTAAAGTTTCTTTTTTTGCATCACAGCACTAAAGTTAGAACATGGATATGGCTAGAGAGACAGTAGGTAAGGCATTTGCCTTGCACAGCTGACCTAAGTTTGATCCCCTGAACCCAATATGATCTTCCAAATCTTCCAGAAGAATACAAACTGTATTTCTTTTTTGGGCCACCAGACTTGGTGGAGCTCAGGGCTTATTCGTGGCTCTGTGCTCAAGCATTGCATTTCTCCTGATGAAACCGGAAACCATATACAGTTCTAGGGATCTAATAAAGGTGAGCACCTAAAGCCCTGTGTAAAGTTAATTGCTTCCTTTGACTTTCTGTTGTGCTGGCATGAGAGGCGACAGTGAGAGGACAATCCATTTTGTGCTTCAATTTGCCTAAATGCTCAGAGGTGGGTGGAAAGTGGCCATCTGGGAAGGCGCGCTTTGTACAGTGTTCTGGGCCTTGCGTGTACCTCAAAGCAGTCCCCGAAGTCAATATGCAGGATCTTCCCGCTCAACCGGTCCAGCATCAAGTTGGATGGGTGTCTGGGAGAGGGGAGAGAACAGAACAAGATTGGTGGCCAGCGAGGACACTCAGGTAGGCAAACCACAGTCTGCAAGGCCAAAGCCATTTCCTCTCACTGCTCTCACTCAACTTCTGTAAATAAACTTTGACCAGAACATGACATGTTCATTTATGTATTGTTCCAGGTGACTGTTAACAACAGCAGTGATAAAAAAAAAATTGAAGCAGAAGGGGTCGGAGAGGGCCCGGAGAGATAGCACAGTGGCGCTTGCCTTGCAAGCAGCCGATCCAGGATCTAAGGTGGTTGGTTCATATCCCGGTGTCCCATATGGTCCCCCGTGCCTGCCAGGAGCTGTTTCTGAGCAGACAGCCAGGAATAACTCCTGAGCACCTCCGGGTGTGGCCCAAAAAACAAAACAAAACAAAACCAAAAAAAAAGAAGGGGTCGGAGAGATAGCATGGAGGTAGGGTGCTTGCCTTGCATGCAGGAGGATGGTGGTTCAAATACCAGCATCCCATAGGGCCTCTTGAGCCTGCCAGGGGCGATTTCTGAGCGTAGAGCCAGAAGCAACCCCTGAGCGCTGACGGGTGTGACCCTAAAACCAAAAACCAAAAAAAAAAAAAAAAAGTGCAACAGAAACTGGATAGCCAGAAAAGCTAAAATAGTTCTTCTTTGGCACTTTACAGATAAGATTTGCCAACCCTAACTCGTGTCTGCAGTAAGATTTTATCTGCGAATCATAATCTGCCCGTGATCCTGTGCTGCTTTCCTGTCCCAACGGCTCTAGACAGAGCAATCGGTGGGGGCGATGCTGGCACCTCAAGGTGAGGAGCCCTCTGGTGGCTACTCAGGATCTGTCACAGGTCCTATTTCCCTGCGTTGGAGACAATCCAGGCAGGATCATTTCAATTTTATCCAGAGTCTGTTAGCTTCTCAAAATAAGGATTCTTTTGTGTGTGTGTGTGTGTGTGTGTGTGTGTGTGTGTGTGTGTGTGTGTGTGTGTGTGTGTGGATTTTTTTTACTTCTAAATAATTGAACAAGACATGATCATGATTCTGGGAGAAAAGAAAGAACTAGTATTTTATTTTCCCAGCCTGAACTAGTATTTTTCTATTTAAAGTTCCAGTGAATCGATTTCTGAACATTTGTAAAAAATTTATGTTTTCCTGCAGTACACTGAGGTACAATTTATTATGCAGAAATACCAGAAGGACCTAGATGGGTTGATTTCAATTATAGAAATAGAATCCTTTATCTTAGCATTGTGACTGATGTTTATTAATCAATAAAAAGATCAATCAGATTTAATATGTTCCTTAATACACGGAATGAAGTAGTACCCTTGAACTCTGTTTTTTTTTTTTCTCTTTAGTTTGAGGTGTTGCTCCACAGACAGGAATAATAACAGGTAATAAGGGGTGGTACCTCTCAACATTAGTCTAGTGTACCAAACTCAGATATTGGCCAAATGCTGACGAGTCTCAATTGGGAAACAAAATAAAACCATTCAAGGAAATGCGAGAAGACAAAGAAGGCCGAAAGAAACCAATTCACTCACCTATCTCCCAGGCCCAAAATATACCCAACCATGGACATGACTGCTAAAGACCGGGTGTAATTAGTTCTTCGGTCAAACCACACCTAGGACACAGGAAGCACATGTGAGCCAGGGAACCAGAAGCTGAGAATAGCTGAAATAATGACACCTGTATCAGTTGAAGTTTTTTATTTCCTTTGATTTTAGGTCCACACCTGGCTGTGCCCAGGGCTTCATTCTGGCTCTATGCTCAGGGATCACTCACTCCTGGCAGGCTTGGCAGGCCGTACAAGGTGCATGGGATCAAACCCAGGTCTGCCATGTGCAAGCCACCTGCCGCCACCTGCCTTACCTGCTGTATGATTGATTGCTCCAGACTGTCAGCTGTTTTCTTTTCTTTTCTTTTCTTTTTTTTTTTTTTTTTTTTTTTTTGGTTTTTGGGTCACACCCGGCGTTGCTCAGGGGTTACTCCTGGCTGTCTGCTCAGAAATAGCTCCTGGCAGGCACAGGGGACCATATGGGACACCGGGATTCGAACCAACCACCTTTGGTCCTGGATCGGCTGCTTGCAAGGCAAACACCGCTGTGCTATCTCTCCGGGCCCTCTTTTTTTTTTGTTTTTGTTTTTCGGGCCACACCCGTTTGATGCTCAGGGATTATTCCTGGCTGTGCGCTCAGAAATTGCCCCTGGCTTGGGGGGACCATATGGGACACCGGGGGATCGAACCGCAGTCCTTTCCTTGGCTAGCGCTTGCAAGGCAGACACCTTACCTCTAGCGCCACCTCGCCGGCCCCTGCTGTTTTCTTAAATTACGTCAACAATCAGATCATACAGTGGAATAAAGATCATCATAATTACAGAATTAATAAATAGTCTGGGCTATATTTAATAAAAAATATGCAGAGCCAAGCCAAACAAATTACATGAATGAAATATGAAAATATCCACAAAGGTTTTTTTTTTTTTTAGGAGGGAAAAAAATACCAGGCCAGAAAGATGGCTCTAAGGGCTCAATTGCATGTTCTGCAAATGGAAGAGCACGGCTGTGAATAATCCCATACTCCCATGCATTGCCAGGTGAGGCCCAAAACAGAAACAAAAGAAAGGTAGAACTATAGGAAGATAGAGTCACTCCCAAGTGAAATATAGTCAAGGTCATTCCAATAGAAATTTAGTGGCACATTTTTCTTTTTGGAAGAGTCTTGACAAAATGATCCCAACACTTCTCCGAAAGAACGAAATGATGAACACTGCCAAGAAGTAGGCACAAGCCACTGGGCCACGAAACAGCACAGAAGATCAGGCAGCACCTGCCTGTCTGAGGCCACCTTGGTCAG
This sequence comes from Suncus etruscus, assembly GCF_024139225.1. NCBI lineage: Eukaryota > Metazoa > Chordata > Mammalia > Eulipotyphla > Soricidae > Suncus > Suncus etruscus. The sequence continues at coordinate 6,244,190 of NC_064853.1, forward strand.
ATCTCTGGCTCTACATCTGGTTCCCTGAGCACTACCAGGGGTGACTCCTGAGCAGAATAAAGAACAGCCTCTGAGCACCAACAGGTGTCACCAGCTCCCACCCAACTCACCCCCTAAAAAGACGTGTTGTCACAGTATGGCATATAAGGAGAAACAGGAACAAAAAACTGAAGTGGAACAGAAATCTTAGGAAAATTCCAAGAGCTTCTACAGAGTCAGAGTATGATAAAAACAAATTTGTGGTGTGGAGAGATGCTCAGGGGTATCAGGGCTACTCTGATGGTATTCAGGGAGTCACACAGTGCTGGGAATTAAATCTGGGGCTCCCACAAGCTAGAAATGAACCCCAGTCCTTTGAACCATTTCTTTGGCCCCAAAATGGACTCTTAAAAAAAGAGAAAGGGCTGGGTCCAGAGTGATAGCACAGCAGAGAGGGTGTTTGCCTTGTATGTGGCTGACCTGGGGTTAAGCCCCATCATCCCATATAGTTCCCTGAGTCTGCAAAGAGTAATTTCTGAGCAAGGGGCCAGGAACAATCCGACTGCCATTGGGTGTGACTCAAAAACAAAAACAACAACAAAAAGGTAAAAAAAAAGTTAAAAGTCTAAACACTTCTAACTTAAAATTTCGTGTATATCAAAAACAAAAGTTCTAAGACAAGGAATATATGTTGAACAAAATAAGCAATCATAAAAGCAAAATCTTTTTTTGTTTGTTTTTGGGTCACATCTGGCAGTGCTAAGGGGTTACTCCTGGCTCTACACTCGGAAATCGCTCCTGACAGGCTCAGAGGACTATATGAGATGCCGGGGTTCAAACCATCGTTCTTCTGCATGCAAGGCAAACGTCTTACCTCCATGCTATCTCTCTGGCCCTTTAAAAGCAAAATCTTAAGGTACATAAGACTTCTTTGTTTATTTTTGGGCCACACTTAGCAGTACTCAGGGATTACTCCTGGCTCTGCACTCAGAAACCACTCCTGGGGGCCACAGGATAGGCACAGTGGTAGTGCGTTTGTCTTGCACGCGGCCAACCCAGGAGAGACCCATGTTCATTTCCCGGCATCCCATTTGGTCCCCCAAGCCTACCAGGAGTGATATCTGAGCACAGAGCCAAGAGTAACCCCTGAGTGCCACTGCTGGGTGTGACCCAAAAACAAAAAACAAAGAAACAAAAAATCACTCCTGGTAGGCTAGGGGACCCTATGATATGCCAGATCTGTCCCACATCAGCTGCATGCAAGGCAAACACCTAATGGTTGTACTATCACTCTGGCCCCTGAAAAAGACTTTAATAGATTGAACTTAAACATGGCAACATTAAGTCACCAAAAATATACCTACTAAACTGCTTTTGTTTGTTTCTGAGTTTGGGCCACACCTGACAGTGCTCAGGCATTACTCATGGCTCTTGTTCAGGAATCACTCTTGGCGTGTTTGGGGAACCATAAGAGATGCCCAGGATCAAACCCAGGTCAGATGCATACTATGTAAACACTTTCTGTTGTCAGGCACCTGTAAAATCACTTTACTTTTCCCTTTTACCTTTTCTGAGTTAATTAGCACAAGTACCCTTAATTCTGTCAACCCTGACCCTCCTATAATTTATGTTAAACTCTGGCTAATAAAAGTGTCAGAGGAAAGCAGCAGAGAAAGAAGCTTGGCTGGCTCAGTAAAATCAAAGAAGATACTCAACAACCCCTGGCCAAAAATGCATTTTCTCCCGTGACTCTTGTCTGATTTCTTGCGTGAACTGCAAGTTGAGACTCATAAACTTACTTCCACAGTCCTTCCTGCTGTGCAGGTCCCCTAAACGGCATTATTTATTTTTGTTATAAAAGACTACTCGTAATCCAGGTGAGCATGAACCTACGAGCCAGGGCTCCCGAGGAGCAGGAAGGGCACCCACGCACCTCAGAGCTGGGGCTCTTCAGCCACAGGAGCTTGGCCAGGTCATCCCCGGCTGTGTTGTTGACAGCGTGCTCAAACACCTCCACCTTCTGCATCAAAGTCAGGTGGTCGTAGTCGGGAGCCATCTGCAGCAGAGCACAAGTGTTCAGAGAAACGCAGCCCTCGAGTTCCAGCAGGTTCCGCTCACCACCATTCAAAAGGGAAAGGGAAAAATGGCAGCTGGGAAAGCAACCTCGTGGCACTAACCCGGGGACAAGATTGGGTGCCTCATCGCAGAGCAAGTCTGTGGTGTAAAGAAGAGCAACAAAGAGGGGCTGGGCGGTGGCGCTAGAGGTAAGGTGCCTGCCTTGCCTGCGCTAGCCTTGGACGGACCGAGGTTCGATCCCCCGGCATCCCATATGGTTCCCCAAGCCAGGAGTGACTTCTGAGCTCATAGCCAGGAGTAACCCCTGAGCGTCACCGGGTGTGGCCCAAAAACCAAAAAAAAAAAAAAAGGAAGAGCAACAAAGGGCCAAATCTGGGATAAGGCTGTTCTAGTTCTTGTTTTTTTTTTTTGGAGTCACACCCGGCAGTGCTCAGGGGTTCCTCCTGGCTCTACGCTCAGAAATCGCTCCTGGCAGGGTTGGGGGACCATATGGGATGTCAGGATTCGAACCACGGTCCTTCTGCACGCAAGGCAAATGCCTTACCTCCAAGCTATCTCTCCGGCCCTGCGTTCTTGTTCTTTCTTTCTATTTTTTTTTTTTTGGTTTTTCAGGCCACACCCGTTTGATGCTCAGGGGTTACTCCTGGCTAAGCGCTCAGAAATCGCCCCTGGCTTGGGGGCACCATATGGGACGCCGGGGGATCACACCGTGGTCACGATCTTTCCTTGGCTAGTGCTTGCAAGACAGACACCTTACCTCTAGCGCCACCTCGCAGGCACGGCCCCGTGTTCTTGTTCTTTCTTATACTGACATATCAACTGAACATTGCTTCTTATGAAGAATACTGATAATATTGATATGGATAAGGCTGTCTTATAAATAATACTGCCAAGTTCCCCCTAGAGGAGGAAAGCTTAACTTGAGGCTCTCAAGGTTATCTTGAGAAGGACTCACATCATTAAACTGCCTTCACTAGCTAATTCTCTGAAAACGATTTCCTGGCAACGGAAATATGCTGAAGGAGAACAGGGGCCCTGCCCCAACTTGTGAGCTTAGCCCTGAGAAAGAGACGGGCTGGCAGCCTGCCACATACCCGTAGCATGATCCGATGCTCAATGTTGAGGAGGATCTTCTTCTTCTCCCGGTAGTCTCGAATGAGGGCGTGCAGTGTGTCACAATGGGGCACCCAGCCGATGAGGCCCGAGTTGGTGGATAATGGGATGACGGCGTATCTTTGGATGCTGGTGCCCATGGAAAAGCAGGGTCATTGCAATGGAACCAATTTCTTTTTTCTTTTCCTGGGCGGCACCCCATGTGCTCAGGGGTTACTCTTTCTGATAGGCTTGGGGAACCATATGGGATGCCGGGGATTGAACCTAGGTCTGTCCTAGGTCAGACATGTGCAAAGCAGATGCCCTGCTGCCGTGCTATTGCTCTGGCCCTTTTTATTTATTTTTATTTTATTTTTTGGTTTTGGGCCACACCGGTGACGCTCAGATATTACTCCTGGCTATGCGCTTAGAAATCGCTCCTGGCTTGGGTGATCATATAGGATGCCGGAGATCGAACTGTGGTCTGTCCTAGGTCAGCCGCATGCAAGGCAAACACCCTAACACTACACCACAGCTCCAGCCCCTCTTTTTTATTTTTTAGGTTTTGGGGCCAAATCCAGCCAGACTCAGGGGTCACTTCTGGATCTGAACTCAAGAATCACTCCTGGCAGGGCTCAGGGGATCCTAAGGGATGCCGGGGATGGAACCTAGGTTGGCTGTGCAAGGTAAACGCCCTGCCTGCTGGACTATCTTTCCGGCCCCTAGTCTTCCCTTTTTACTAACTTTTATTATAGAGGTACACAGCCACCTGGAGGAGATGCAGAGAAAAGTATAGACCCTCCCCACTGTTGTCAGAATGTGTCTACCTGAGGTTTTTCCGCAGAGATGTCGGGTCATTGGCCAGAAGTGTGTTGACCAAGCCGAAGAGCTGCATCACCCGCTCATCCTGCCGCAGGTCCTCGTGGCCCTTCAGGAGGAAAACAAACTCGTGCCCATTGCTGCCTGTAGGGAGAGAGGAGGAGGTGGCGGCCTGTGGTCTCAGCCCATTGGCTCTCTGACTTCACCCATCACCCATGCAGACACTCCCGAGAACTAATGAAACGAGGTGCTGCTCTGGATGGTGCCTCGACGTGACCTATTTCCAACTAAAAAGTGAGTTAAGGGCCGGAGAGATAATACAGTGTAGAGGTTTTCCTTGCTTGATCCTGCTTGATCCCTGGCACCAAAGAGTTCTGTAAGCCAACATAATGGATTCCTGAGCACAGAATCACTTCTAAGCACCACCAGATGTACCACCCCCATAAACTAAAAATTCATAAAAAGTGAATCCAGGGAGTGGTAGAGTGATAGTATAGGGTTCAGGTGTTTGCGTTATACACAGCTGACCCTGATTTGGTTCTTTGCACCCTATATCGTCCCAAGAAGCTCAGGAGTGACTCCTTAGCATAGAGCCAGGACTATGGCCTGGCCCAACTTCCTCACTCAAAAAAAAAAAAAAAAACAGAGAACTGGGGCCGGAGCGATAGCGATAGGGCATTTGCCTTGCACTGGGATGAACCTGTGATCGATTCCCGGCATCTCATAATGGTCCCTGGTGCCTGCAAGGAGCGATTTCTGAGTGCCGAGCCAGGAGGAACCCCTGAGTGCCGCCAGGTGTGGCCTCAAAACCAACAACAACAACAAAAACCCAAAAAACAAAAGTACAGAGAACTAAGTTGCTAAAATTTTTACAGTCTGGGCTTGCTCTTTCAAGCCTGTGTTCCTCTCTCTAGAACATGGATTCTTCTCTTTCCTCTGCTTTTCCACCAAGAGAAGTCTATGTTCTCTCTTGAACATGTAGTCCTTTTTTTTTTTTTATCTCCCCTCACATTTAAGTAAATTTCTTTCAATAGCAACTATTTTGCTTCAAAATTTTTTTTCAAGTCTGTCTTTGAAGATAAAGAATGATTTTGCACAGACATGATCGTTCTGTCTCCTCCATTTCCCCCCACTCACTCTGTTCTGTTCTGCTCTGCCCTGCCCCCACACCCCCAGGTCCCAGTTGGTGTCACTGGCAGGTGTTTGCTTATTTGCTGATGCTCAGGAGTTACGCCTGGCTCTGCACTCAGGAATTACTTTTGATGGGTTTGGGCGACCATATGGGAACCCGGGGATACAATACGGATTGGCTGCATGCATGGCAAACATCTTGCTGCTCACTGTGCTATGACTTTCTGGCCCAGGGCAAGAATATTTGCCCCTGGCAACCTTCTGGCCACAGGATCTTTCTCTGTCTATCTGGGATTTCAGCATCTGGTGGAGGGGATCCTTGTCCCTTTAGTCTAGAGTGGGTGTTATAATGACTTGTGTATATATATATATATATATATATATATATATATATATATATATATATATGCACACACATATATATGTATATATGTACAGTTGGTAGTACAAAATATATATATAAAACAAAATCAGAGCATTTTAATTTTAAAAAATGTTATATTTTAGGGGTGGAGGGAGGACAACATCGGTGTTGGGAATGGCTCTGATTCAAAGTCACTCTGTACTTAAAATATTACTGTGAAAGATTTGTAATCCACTTTGGTCAAAATAAAAATTATTTTTTGATCCTCCAAAAATTATTATAAAAATGTTATATCTTGTTTTTGTTTTGTTTTGGGTCACACCTGGCCGTGGTCTGGGCTTATTCCTAACTCTGCATTCAGGAATTCTAGCAGGCCTCAGGGTACCATATGGAATACCAGAAATCGAATCTGGGTTAGCAGCATGCAAGGCAAGTACCCTACCTGTTGTGCTATCATCCAGCAACATCTTTTTTTTTTTTTTTTTTTGGGGGGGGTCCACACCCGGCAGTGCTCAGGGGTTACTCCTGGCTCCATGCTCAGAAATTGTTCCTGGCAGGCAGGGGGTACCATATGGGACGCTGGGATTCGAACCGATGACCTTCTGCATGAAAGGCAAATGCCTTACCTCCATGCTATCTCTCCGGCCCCCAGCAACATCTTTTAAAGCTACTCTTGGATCTGTGCTTAAGAGTCATTCCTGGCAATGTTCAGGGGATACATGAGATGCTGGGGATGGACCTGTGTTTAGTTGCAGGCAAGGCAAATACTTTAACCCCTTACTATCTTTCTGGGCTAACCCATATATATTAATTTAATTTAATTTAATTTTTGGTTTTTGGGCCACACCCGGCAGCGCTCAGGTATTACTCCGGGCTCTACACTCAGAAATCGCCCCTGGCAGGCATGGGGGACCATATGGGATATCGGGATTCGAACCACCGTCCTTCTGGACGCAAAGCAAACACTTTACCTCCATGCTATCTCTCCGGCCCCTTTAATTAATTTTTTTTTTTTTTTTTTTTGGTTTTTGGGCCACACCCGGCAGTGCTCAGGGGTTACTCCTGGCTGTCTGCTCAGAAATAGCTCCTGGCAGGCACGGGGGACCATATGGGACACCGGGATTCGAACCAACCACCTTTGGTCCTGGATCGGCTGCTTGCAAGGCAAACACCGCTGTGCTATCTCTCCGGGCCCTTTAATTAATTTTTTAATGAAGGTATTCTAGTTTATAATACTATTCCAACATGAGGGTTTTTTTTTTTTGTTTGTTTTGTACTTTTTTTTTTTTTTTTGTTTTTGGGCTATACCCAGTGTGCTCAGAGGTTACTTCTGACTCTGCACTCAGGAATTACTCTGGGTGATGTTCAGGGAATTAACTATATGGGATGCTGGGGATTGAGTCTGGGTTGGCTGCGTGCAAGGCAAGCAACCTCCCTGCTGTACTATCACTCTGGCCCCCCAACATGAGATTTTTAATGAATTAACATTTTTGTTTGTTTGGTTTTGGGGCCACAACTGGTGATGCTCAGGGGTTGCTTCTGGCAATGTGCTCAGAAATTGCTCCTGGCTTGGGGACCATATGGAATGCTGGGGATGGAACCCAGGTCCGTCTTGGGTGAGCTGTATACAAGGCAAATGCCCTACCACTGTGCTACTGCTCCAGCCCCAGAATTAACTTTTTTTTTTTTATTGTTTTGGGGCCACACCTGGCAGTGCTTAGGGCTTAGTCCTGGCTCTGGCTGTGTGCTCAGGGATCACTCCTGGCAGGGCACAGGGTATCTGGTGCAAGGCAAGTACCCTACCTGCTCTCTCTCTCTCTCTCTCTCTCTCTCTCTCTCTCTCTCTCTCTCTCTCTCTCTCTCTCCTCTCTCTCTCTCTCTCTCTCTCTATCCTCTCTCTCTCCTTCTCTCTCCCCTTCCTCTCTCTCTCTCTCCTTCTTCTCTCTCTCTCCTTCTCTCTCTCATTCTTCTCTCTCTCTCTCTCTTCCCTCATGCTCCTTAGCTCATTTTTACATGTTCTATAGAATAAGAGTAGACTTCTGTCCAATTCAAAGTGCCCAAACCTTCCTTCAACAGCACGACTCACCTGTATTCAGGATGCTTTTTTGGGGGGGCTTCCCCCAACAGCTGCCCTTTCCTCTTCCCTCCCATCTGTTCCTGTGCAGTTTCACTTGCACAAAGCCCAACTACAGGAGTGAACTAAGCTTCCCAAGGACTAAAGAAGAAGAAATCCACTGTCCTCTTGCTGCTGGGTAAGCACGAGGTGATGGAGCACATGATGATTAGCAGTGTGGATGGAAGGTGTTCGTTTGGGGGACCGGGTGGGGGCAAAGCAGGCGGCAGAAGTGCACATGGTCCTTACCCATAAGTGTCAACTTCCGGGGCCTCTGCTTGGATGTGATGACTTGCAGAGACGGTGCTATGGACTGAATGCGAATGATGGGCTGGTTGGGGTCATAGGTTCCTGGCACAGCCAATTCAAGGTCCCGGCACATCAGCAGTTTTGGGGAGACATACTGCAGCTCTAAGGAGGTGAGCTGTGAATGACACCAGAGTTCAGGTCTCTCCTCCAGGGAGGGACCTCAGCGCAATTTGAGAGTTTTTCAAGAGAGCCCTGATCGCCATGGCATGTCCCAGAGACTGCAGGCACCGATGAAACCGGGTGCTAAGGGGTTGGTGACCACATGCATGGCCCTCCAGATGGAAAGGACTGTCGTGGCAGGGAGCCCTGCGAGGACAGAGGCCCTACCTGGGGCAGCTGCTTGGAGATCCGCCGGAACACGTGGTAGTAGAGGTCCCAGGCCTGAGTGAGGTCCTTGACGTTCCCAGACTTCATGTACTTCCGGCACCACTCTTGGGCTTCCATTAAGTCTCGACCATATGCCTGAGGGAAGGCAGAAACGGCAAGTCGTTAAGGAGGCAATGAAGGCATGAGGCGAAATCCCTGGACAGACAACTCCTTGGGAGCCAAACGTGGCGGGGCAGGTGGCAGTTACTCTGCTTTGCGAGGGAGCTCTGTAGGTGCTAAGGCAACTGGCCAGAGGAGAGGTTACATACCTGATGGTTTTCCAGCCAAAATCTCAGGAGGATTCTTTTTGGTGGGGCGTAGGGAGAGGACACATCTGGCAGCGTTAGGGAATTACTCCTGACTCTGTGCTCAGAAATCACTCCTGGCAGGCTCGGGGGACTAGAACCCAGGTGGGTCACATGCAAGGCAAACCCCCTACCTGCCGTACTATTGCTCCAGCCCTCAGGAGAATTCTTATAATCTAATGATAATGACATTTCAGCTTTAGTTTTTGGGCCACACTGGGTGGGGGTGCTCAGGGATTGCTCCTGGCTTTGCAGTCAGGAATTACTCTGGATGGTGCTTGGGGGACCAAATGGGATGCTGAGGATCGAACCCGGGGTGACCATGTGTGAGGCAAATGCCCTCCCGCTGTACTGCTCTGACCCCAGACAATGACATTTCTGCTGCTTCCACATTCTGTGTTGTCAGAAGACATTTATTCTCGTCAGTGAAAGGGCGTGATAAGGGTTCTGAGTTGTGTCATTTCACACTTCACTCCCACCTGATTGAAGGATGTTTCCTTGAGAGTCTGAGGTCCTCGTTCCATCATGGCGTGCAGGGGTTCCAGCACCTCAAACATGCCTTTCACATTCCTTTCCCCAAAGTACAAACGTGAAGCTTCTTCCAGGCCTTCATGCCACATCTCATGCCAGAGGATGGCCACTCGGATCAGCTCCTCACTTACCTGCGGGGAAGAGAGCACCCAGGGTCAGTAAGCAGTGAAGGCCTGTCTGGGAGGACAGGAGATGCTCTTTGGGCAGCAAGAGGGCCCCCCCCCCCCCCAGCATATAAGTGAACTCCTCAAGTGGGCTCTTCTGTTGGATCAGCAGGGCCAGGGAAGCCCCCACTTTCCTCAGGCTGCTGCGACCCTGACTCACCATCATGGCCTGCTGGACCAGAGTGTTACTGTGCTCACACATGTTCTTCAGGATCTTGTTGGCTGCATTGTGACGGGCTGTGGTGGTAGACTTGGAAGCCACAGTCAGGGGGTAGATGAGGGCCTGAGGTGACGCAGAAAGGAAGACAAAATGGAATCAAGGCACAGAAGGCAGGGTACTTGCTTTATACGTAGCTGATCCCAGTTCAGTATCTGTCCCCTAAACATCACCAGGAGTGATTCCTGAACGCAGAGCCAGAAGTAAGCCCGAGATGGACCTGGATTCGATTTCCAGCATCCCATAGGGTCCCCAGAGTCTGCCAGAAGTGATTTCTGAGCACAGAGCCAGAAGTAACCTCTGAATACTCAAAAACAAATAAACAAAAAAACTTGGACAGTTAGAGGGGAGCCCAGGATAGTGACCAGAGCAGTGCCTGCCTGTCCGTGAGGGGCTGGAGATAAAGCATTGGGGAGATGCTGCCTGCTTTGTATCTATCCTTCTATTGCTTACTTGAACCCTGATTTACAGGCCTCCCCTGGCCCCCTCTGGCTGGTGAATGTCTATCTCCCTCCCAGAAAATAACCCGGGCAGCAGCAGCAGAATTCAGGAATAAAAAGGATACTTGGTATCACTTGGTCTCTGTCTTCTCTCCCTCTCGCTTTCTCATCTGACCATCTAATTTTCTTTCTTTTAGTGGGCCATGCCCAGTAGTATTGGGGTAGTAGATGGAGGATGAGAGGGTTTGTCTGAGTCTAAGAGGAGGGGAGAAAATCCTTCTCAGGAGTTCCCAGGTCACCGTGAGGGATGTCTGTAGTTGGGGAAGCCATCACCAGGCAGTTGCTCCATGAGGAAGCGCCCAGGTTCCTCACATACCTGAGGGTGGTAGCGGCCGATGTCCGTGAGAAGCTGGTGGATGAGGCGCCCCACCAAGGGTCTGGGCGTATCAATTCTGGCAATGAGCTGCGGAATAACCTGGGATATGGAACAACACAGTGAGTGGCAGGTGAGAGCTGGAAACAATGCCAGTTTTTCTTCTGGCAACAAACTAATCCTCGAACTGGTTCTGGTAGATGGTGCTGGGCTATGACATGTTCCTTTCTTTCAATTGTCTAAAGACACTCAAGTGTGCCTGGAATTGTGGTCTCGGACCTAGCCCTAAGTCAGTGCCCCTCCGCTCACTACCACGAGCCTGGCCCTCCCACAACCAAATCTCACCTGTAACCAAGTGTCAATCTGGATGGCTTTGACCCCTTCCACCAAGGCTTCATTGACATCTGGCCAGTGACCATAATCGAACCATAAGGTGAGGACTCTGGAGAAGAAAAAAAATTAGAAAAATCACAGAAGATGCAGCCTCCCAGCTTTTCTCTATTTCTCGTGTTTAGGACTCATTTATTATTCTCAATATTATTTTGGTTTTTGAGCCACCCCTAGCTGTGCTTAGGGCTTACTCCTGACTCTACACTCAGGGATCACTCCTGGTGGACTCATGAGACCTTCTGCGACTGTGACAATTGGAAATAGCCACTCTGGACATGAATGGAGCACTGGCAGGAGGTAAAGTGATTTACATGATATATACTCTTTCAGTAACAGCATTGCAAACTATGCTGCTTAAAAGAAAAACAAGGGAAAACAAAAGAGATGAAAAGTGTCTGCCATAGAGGCAGGCTTGGGCAGGAAGAGTGAAATTGGAGATATTGGTGATAGAAATGTGCACTGGTTAAGGGATGGGTGTCAGAACATTGTGTAACTTTTTTTTTGGGGGGGGGGGGTTGGATCATACCCAGCAGCACTCAGGGGTTACTCCTGGCTCTATGCTCAGAAATTGCTCCTGGCAGGCTCAGGGGGCCATATGGGATTCCAGGATTCAAACTGCCAACCTTCTGCATGCAAGGCAAATGCCTTACCACCATGCTATCTCTCCAGCCCCAACACTGTATAACTGAAACTCAACCATCAACAACTTGTAAACTCTGACTCTCATGGTGATTCAATAAAAATAAATAAATTACAAAAAGAAAAGAAAAGAGAAACTATACAAGGTGCCAGCAATTGAACCAAGGCTTGCTTCAGGAAAGACAAATGCTCTGCCTGCTATATTATCTCTCTGGCCCCTATGATTTATAAATAAATACTTTTTAAACTCTGGTCCACATTTAGATGCTCAGGGGCCTTCCTGGCTCAGTGCTTGGGGATCACTCCTAGGGAAGCTTCGGGTACCATGGAGTGCCAGAGACTGTAGGGGCTGCCTGCATGCCACGCACAGAAGCTGCCTATTGAGTTATCTCTGCAGCCCCTCATCACTACAACTCTACAGAGGATCTGGCAGGACTTCCACGATGTTTGGCCTTGGGAACCTTTTGAGAGTGGGTGGCAATGGCCGGTGGATTCCAACTGAGAACACAGGGTGGTCTGTCACCCAGAGTCTGCAGCAGTTTCACCCTCAACAAAACACAGAGGGAGGGGCTGGAGAGATAGCATGAAGTAAGGCGTTTGTCTTTCATGCAGAAGGATGGTGGTTCGAATCCCGGCATCCCATATGGTCCCCTGTGCCTGCGCGGGGCGATTTCTGAGCATAGAGCCAGGAGTAAATCCTGAGCGCTGCTGGTTGTGACCCAAAAACCAAACCAAACCAAAACAAAACACAGATAAGCCCACGGGAGGCTAAGTGAGCGCAACTCCCTCCAGCAGGCACTGACAGGCCCCAGAAGAGAGACCCGTGTCTCACAACCTGCCAACGCTCCCCCCTGTGGCTTTCCTACCTGAGCGTGTCCTGGAGGTTGTTGCCTCGTGACAAAGAGATAGAGCGGAAGAAGCCCTGGACAGCAGGAACTGTGTACATCAAGAGGGTCTTAGACAAGTCCTGTGGGAACATACCCGCATCAGAGACAAGTTTGCCTCAGCTTTCTTAACTGTCAAACGGTGCAAAGTGTGTAAATGCACACACGCATGCATGCTTACACACACTCATACACACACACACACACACACACACACTTACTCTCGTGAATTATATCAGTTAACATATAAAGTCTCTGGGTCAGTGATGGACAGAGTAAGTACTTGATACATGGACATTGTGCTCTAACTATCAACCATAACTGAATCTTACTGCCCAGGACAGACTTAGGATGGAGTGGGGTTAACCACTTTGCCTGCCAGCTACCCATGTACATGGAACTGGCAGGAAAAGGGGAGAGGGGCAAAGGGTCTAATCATGCCAGGCCATGCACAAGGGACAGCAGACGTGCACAGCCCCCCAGAGGTGGAAGCTGGGAGGCGGGATGGAGGGTACCTCGGTGACCTTCTTCTGCAGAGGGGAGGGCGTGGGGCTGTTCTCAGTGCTCTCAGCCTCGCTCTCACTGTTGCTGCCCTCGGTGCTGGTGGCCGTGGCAGTGGCCGTGGCAGCTGTGGTGGCTGCGGTGGCGGCATTGGTGATGTTGGCCCCGCTGGCGTGACGCAGCTTCTTCTTCTCGTCACGAGCTTGGTTCTGATGTTTGTAGTGTAGCACGGCTTCAAAGTTCATCACTGCCCACGCATGCCAGGCCTAGGGAGGGCGGCAGGGGAGAAGACAGTGGGGCTGGACCTGACAGCAGCGGGAGGCCAGGACATGGAGGGTTTAATGGAGCCTGAAGTCAAGGCCCCAGCCAAGCAATTGCTGTTTCCTCAGTATTCAGTGAGCAGAACTCCCTCCCTACTTTTTTGTTTACTTTTGGGTCATACCAGTGACGCTCAGCGGCTACTCCTGGCTCTGCACTCAGGAATCACTGTTGGTGGGCTCGGGGGACCATATGGGATGACAGGGATGGAACCTGGGTTAGCTGCATGCAAGGCAAGCACCCTCCCTGCTTTACTATTGCTCCAGCCAGCCCTTAGCCAGCAGGACTTCTAAGACCCCTCAGACTCTCCTGGAAAAGGCATCAAGGGGATTCCTTTGATGGGAAAACAACCTACTGCCTCACGGACTGCAGGCCCAAAGAGGAACAAGCTCTGGCCATGCCTTATGCCCTTTTGAAGCTCACTAAGGGAGCATTTGTAGATCAGAATGGCAAACTCTAAGCCAGGATAAGATGTTTACAACAAGGGGCTGGAGCAATAGCACAGCAGTAGGGCGTTTGCCTTGCATGCAGCCAACCTGGGATGGACCTGCATTCAGTCCCCGGCATCCCATATGGTTCCCTGAGCCTGCCAGGACCACCGGGTGTGGCCCAAAACCCAAAAAAATAAATAATTTTTTTTTTAAATTATAAGCATGTCTGTGGTCTTCGCGTAAGGATTTTGAGCTCAGACACATTCATAAAGCACTAGCTGTTTTAAAAGATTCTGGGTGCCTGCCAACAGTGATTTCTGAGTGCAGAGCCAGGAGTAACCCCTAAGCGTTACTGGGTGTGGCCCCAAACCCAATCAATCAATCAATAAATGAATAAAAGTTAAAAAAAAAAAGATCCTGGGGGGGATATCAGCGATCTCTGCTAATCCAAGTACTATCACCAGTGGATCCCTGAGAAAAGATCCAAGAGACGAGTATGCTCTCTCCAAAGATGCAGGCTTCTGAGAAGGACTCCTTCACCGGTCACATCTTTTTTACACTTTCTGTTTATATAACAGACATTTCCTGTGATAAAACAGTATCACCCAGAGCTTCCCAATAAAAATAGACGGCTCCTGAGACAAGGAGCAGGCAGGGAGGAAACTCAGGAAGCAGCTAGGAAGGAACAGCAGGCCCGAGGGAACGAAAGTTCTGGAAAGGAATCAAGGGTCCAGATGCTCCTAGGAAAAAAAGAAGCTACACGCTGCGTCCCTCATGGCTACACAGGCAGAAAGGGCAGGGGACAGCTGAAAGGGCAGAGTGCATGCTGAAGGCTGGGGTCTGAGTCCTGGATTCATCCTCTATGAAAGTGCCACCAGGAGACCCCTGAGCACTGCTAATGAAGAACTTCTTGGATAAAAGAATCCGGATGTCTATGACCAACTCAACTTGAAAAGGGCTGCTGGCTCAGAGAAGCCATTCACACAGCAGAGCAGCAGGCCCCAGCTTTGCTGTCCACCATGAGTGCTGGGAGCACAGTCTGCCGGGCCAAGTGTTGTGGGAAGCCAAGGCAGAGCTCAGCGTGGCCCTGGCCCCTGGCTCAGGGTTACCTTGTACCAGCTGCGGTCGTGCTCCGTGGCGGCGCTGTAGTACTGCAGTACTTTGGGGATGGTGCTCTCGTTGATGCCCTGCAGGTTCAGCTGCCACTCTCCGAGCTTCAGGAAGCAGCTGAAATGGGGGAAACAGACCCTCGTCGGGCAGAGCATCCTCTGAGGGAGCACTGGAACCTCCCTGAGGCCTCCCACTCGCTCTCAGGAAACAACATGACAGAGCCAAGAAAATCCACAACCACATGGAAGGGATGAGAAAGGGTTTCTGAGATACATAATTCCTCTTGGATCTCTGTCTTTGAAAGCTAGCATAAAGCAGGTTTTTGGCATAGGCAGATCTGCATGTTTTCTTTTCTGGTTCAAATGCAAGTTTTGTGGGTGACAACTGAGAGCCATTTTTCTTTCACTGCTGTCTGATGTTTTCCTTCTGTCAGATTTCCTAGCAGCCTCTATTCCTAAAGGCTGGGAGTTGTACTGTTTGTTTTAGGCCACACCGGCAGCACTCAGGAGTTATGCCTGGCCACTTCGGGGGACACCAGGATGGCAGAGATCGAACCCAAATAGGCCACATAGAAGGTAAATGCCCTAGTTGCTGTGCTATTGCTCCAGCCCGTTTTTAGTTTCTATTTAGTTTTGGGACACACCCAGCACTGCTCAGGAATTACTCCTCCTAGCTCTGCACTCAGGAATTATTCCTGGTGGACTTGGGGGACCATATGGGTTGCCAGGGATAGAAACAGGGTTGGCTGCATGCAAAGCAAATGTCCTAACAACTGCCCTATCTCTCTGGCCTTGTCTCCTTTTAATATAGCAATGAAACTGCCGGTACAGAGGGACTAAAGACTCTTAATGAATTCACCCATCAAATCACCAGCATGTCTGATAGGGTTAGTTTGGACCTGGTGTGGTGCCATAGGAGCTTACCGAGCCATGAGCTTGTGCAGCTCCTGTTTGTGCTGCTGGTCGTCAGAGGCGATGGCGTGTTGTGCCTGCTGCTGCATCGTCTGCACGAAGTGCTGCATGTGCTGGAAGGCATCGATCTGCAAGGATGAACACGGCACTGAGCAGGTGGCCTGGCCAGCAAGAAGACTCAGGAGCCTCAGCCTGCATCCCCACTCCAAAGGGAGCACCCAGAAGGGAGCACCCCAAGGTGTGCCACACTAAGGCCTGATGTTGGGAGGCGGATGAACTTTTTAAGATGATCAATATTTTTGTTTTTTTTTTAATTTAATTTTAATTTTTATTTATTTATTTATTTTTCAGTTTGATTTTGGCTCTTTTCGGATGGACTGAGCCCAAGATCCTGGGCCACGTGGAACCATGTTCAAATATGGCCGCAACCCCTTCCAGGGGCACACGGACCATTAAAACAGAAGAGGGGAAAACTTGGATCACCCCATCCGTGGCCCAGAACTGAAAGTTTGTTGCCGAAAATCCTTTTTCCAAAGATTTCGGCCTCCTCAGAGACTGATAAAAGGCTTTGGTTGGAAAAGTACCAGGAAGAAAAATCTTCCCTAAACAGAATGACTCCTGAGTATGACCTTCAGCCTGAATTTGGATTTAGACTTTAAAAATTTCGGACTTGGGCCCAGAGAGATAGCATAGCGGCATTTGCCTTGCAAGCAGCCAATCCAGGACCAAAGGTGGTTGGTTTAAATCCCGGTGTCCCATATGGTCCCCCGTACCTGCCAGGAGCTATTTCTGAGCAGACAGCCAGGAGTAACCCCTGAGCAATGCCGAGTGTGGCCCAAAAACCAAAAAAAAAAAAAAAACCCAGAAAATTTCGGACTGGACTTTTAGCTTAATTCACTTTGAATTCTGGACACCCAGATGCTCCCGGTGCAGAAACTGCAGCGGCAAAGAGCTACACTTCCAAATTGTGCCCGGAGGGGTGAATAAAAAGCTTGCGAAGACTGCAGCTGCAGCCAGGATCTCAGCTAAAAAGCACACAGAGACTGCTCCACCCATCCTGATGCAGCCGCTTTGGACCTACTCCTGCCAAGTGGCATGGCCAAAAAGTGGCAAATAGCTGGCAGGCGCGCGCTCGACCCAGCCTCGGAGCAGCTGCAGTGGCTGGAACCCCTTGGAACTCCAAACCATGTGGAAGAAGATGGCGTCTGGACAATTGGTTTTAGGTGAAGGGATAATACAAGTGGAGTTGGTAATGGGAAAAAATTAGGTCATAGTGTAAAAAATTTAAAAAAGAGGGGAGTAATACAGCTTATCCCAACTAAAAGATCTGATTTTTTTTTTTTTTTTTTTTTTTTTTGGTTTTTGGGCCACACCCGGTAACGCTCAGGGGTTACTCCTGGCTATGCGCTCAGAAGTCGCTCCTGGCTTGGGGACCATATGGGATGCCGGGGGATCGAACCGCGGTCCGTCTCCTAGGCTAGCGCAGGTAAGGCAGGCACCTTACCTCGAGCGCCACCGCCCGGCCCCAAAAGATCTGATTTCTAACCGCCTGCATCTAACTTTAATCTAAGTCACGTTCTTGCTAATTTAATGTGCTTTATTGTTTTCCACAGTTAATATTTCCAATGGTATAATGTTTTACTGTGTGTATTTTAATGTACTTAGCCTGTTTTTTAAAATGTATGTTATGCATTTATGCTGTAGTACTTGTGTTTAGGGAAGGTTAATAGGAACAATAGTTCCCCCAAGAAATCGTTTATACAGTATTAAAGGTATAGGAACATGAAAGTTCCGGGATAGTGCTTGGTAAAAAAGCATTAAGAAAATTTTAAATTACAGGTATATGGTATATTTTGCAGAAATGTTGTTTTTGAAAAGGGCTGGTATGTTAATTTTCACTTTATTACATTGTGGCTATGGAAATATTACCCGCCTTTGGCTATAGGCGAAAGCCACACAACTTATGCCTTTGGTCTTTATGTAAAAAAAAAGGGGCAGATGTGGCCCCACCCCCTTCCTGTGCAACTTGATCTTACCTGAAAGACCCCACCCATTTATGGGAGGGGTCTTGGAAAGGTTAGATAAGGCTTTTTTTTTTGTTTTTTGGGCCGCACCCATTTGACGCTCAGGGGTTACTCCTGGCTATGTGCTCAGAAATCGCCCCTGGCTTGGGGGGACCATATGGGACACCGGGGGATCGAACCGAGGTCTGTCCTATAGTCTTTGCCAGCATGGAGGTTAGAGGGAAGATGGCTGAACGGAGTTAAGATGCAGGGCAAGCTAAGAATGGCATACGTAAATGGTTAGCAGCTACATCTGTTGGCTAGGGCTGAATAAAGATGTTATCTCCCTGGAAGCCTGCCTGTGAGTGAGTTCAATACCCATTACTTTCCTGGACCCAGACCTGCCGGTTAATGGGGAATGGAGCAACGTGGCCGGGGCCTAAAAACAAAGGCCTCCATCCACCATCCAGCTCCTTCCGAAGGGCTTACTGCAACAGGTCAGTCAAAAGCGAGTCAAGCACCTTACCCTGCGGTACTACCTCGAGGCCAATTCATGATGTTTTTCCACTCAAGTTTTAGCTCTCTTCTGTCAATTGTATTTGCGAATTTAATAAGCCTTGGAAAAACTACTCAACTGGCCACCTCCATGAAGAATTCATGTGAAGCAATTTGATAGTGAAGTGCTTACTTCACTATTAATATATTGGCCTGGGGGAAATTTAGACCGACAGGGAATTGTTTCAGGCTCATAAAACCTCAGCACTGATTTCAAACCCTAGGCACGATCCATTTTGGAGTAACCTGCATCTCACTTGGGATGTCTAACTCCTTTATTGTACATTATGGGGAGCCTCTTCTATCTCATTTCCCTAAAAATAAAAATCACCAACAAAAAAGCCCTTCCCCCCAACCCCAAGGAACCATACACACCCCGGCTTAACAAAAAACTTGGATCTGAAAGCCTGAGAGAATCTTTAGGATCCAAATAAGGACACAGGCACCTCCAACCAGCAGAGGACGAGGACACTGGCTGGGCAGGCACTGAAGAATAGGGGATGGGGAGTGGTGCTGAGGAGCGTCCCCAGAGCATCCTGCATAGCTGGATGCACAACAGAGCCACTTAGTGGGGAAGGAATAGAGCAAGGAGAGGGAGGAGGACAGGGAGGAGGTCCAAAATACTGAGTTTAAGGTCTCCATGTCCACACACACCACAGCTTGGCAATAGGGCTTTATTCTTGCTTCGTTCCTTTTTTTCTTTTTGTTTTATTGGGTCACACCCAGATGTGCTTAGGAATTACTCCTGGCTCTGTGCTCAGAAACTGCTCCTGGGATGCCGGGATTTGAACCACCATCCATCTGCATGCAAGGCAAATGCCCTACCACTGTGCTATCTCTCTGGCCCCTTCGTTCCTTTTTCAATGTGCTTCAAGGAGGAAGCTACAGCTGTCTACGAACATCAGTGCTCAAAAGAAAAGAATAGTGGTAGCTAACTTCTCCGCCAACATATAGGAGAGAGGAACAATAGGTAAGAAAATGTGCAAGAGGGCATGTATTCTTTGCTGCAGGTTCAAGAAATACATACTTCAGATAAGCAAGGCCAGGATGGTCTCCCGATGGAAAGTATATGGAAATCTTTGTTTTCCTGCTGTATTTCAACAGAAACAGAGGACCGTGAAGTCAAGTAGGATGAATCCTTGGCAAAGGGACCAGTACAACCTCAGGTATTTTGTTCTTGGGGGTCACACCTGGCAGCGCTCAGGGGTTCCTCCTGGCTCTGCACTCAGATCGCTCCTGGCAGGCTCAGGGGACCCTAAAGGATGCCAATGATCAAACCCGGGTTGGCCCTGAGTCAGCTACGTGCAAGGCAAACACCCTACTGCTGTACTATTGCTCAGGCCCTGACTGCAGACTTTCAACAGTTAATTGGTACCAAGAGATCAGGCTTCCCTAGAGCCAGAAGGATGTGACAATTAATCAGGCCAGGTAGAAACAAGAACGCTCCAACAGTTAACAAGATGCCCTTCTCCCTAAGATGGCTGCCTCCAGAAAGTTCCATCAATCACCACGGACTTTGAAAAATGAACTACATTAGTATTCCACACCTGGGAAGTGATAAATGTTCTTTAGCACATCTTCCGTGAGAACTAAAGTGCCAGCATTAAACTGGGATAAAGGCGGCGGGGAGAACTGGCAAGCGGCAGGTGATGACTCAGAGTTAGTCAGAGAGGGCAGTGAGCACTGAGCCAGGAGCAGAGGCTGGTGCTTTCTGAAAGGAAAACACAGAGGACTGTGTTGCTGACAGTCTAGGCACAGAACCTAAAAGTCAGAGACTTGACAAGGTGTTGAGCAGGAAACCAACTGCCAAAATGAGAGTGAAATGAAGTATGGCCCCTCCCTCCCAAGACTGTCAGGAACAATTTCTGAGCGTAGAACTAGGAGGAGTGGCGCAAAAAAACTAACAAAGGGGCCGGAGAGAGCATGGAAGTAAGGTATATGCTTTGCATGCAGAAGGTTGGTGGTTCGAATCCGGGCATCCCCTAGGGTCCCCCGAGCCTGCCAGGAGCAATTTCTGAGCTTAGAGCCATGAGTAACCCCTGAGCACTGCCGGGTGTGACCCCCCCCCCAAAAAAAACAACCAACCAACCAAACAAAAAAATAAATTCAGGGGTCGGAGTGATAGCACAGTGGTAGGGTATTGCAAGTCAGCCCGTAGGGCATTTGCTTTGCATACAACTGACCCGGGACAGACTCAAGTTGGATTATCGATATCCTATATGGACTCTCAAGCCTGCCAGGAGCAATTTCTGAGAGCAGAGCCAGGAGTAATCCCTGAGCACCGCCAAGTGTAGCCCCAAAACAAACAAACAAACAAACAAAAAAAGTCTACAGCCCATATTCACTTAAGGGGCAGACACTGGGCCTGTCTTATGCCTCAGCATATTCTGTCTGCCTGCTAACACATCTGTGGTTGCATTCACTGTTTTGATCACGGCAAGTGAGTCTCTGAATAACCTGGTGGTGCTCAGGGAATCATGTGATGCCAGAGCTTGAACCAAGGCCACTGCATGCAGAACTTGTGCTCTACCCCGAGTTTTCTCCAAATTACAGACACTCTGAAAATCAACCGAATCGCTTCCAGGTGGAGTGAACCCCTGCACTTCGACTGGGCCATGACTTCCTTTCTGGCCTTGAAAGGGTAAAAGCAGCAGACCGGGGGCCTCCTGCAGTGTGGGACACTGTCCAAGAGGCAACACAGACCTTGCGAGCGCTCTTCCACATGTTCTTCATGTAGGCATAGGTCACTTGGGGGTGAACTGTCGGTAGGGGATGGTCGAGCTGTCGAGATGGGTCGACTCCCAGGAGCAGCACCAGAGTTTTATGAGCCAGCGCCTGGAAGACAAGAGAGGCCAGTAAGACACGCACCTGGACCCCAGCACCCTCCCTCCATGGCCCCCCCACGCCACTCTTCCCGCCATGGGCTGCTCACCAGCCGGCCACTCTTGCCACACAGACTGGCATACTTGAGCCAGGTCCTCATGTCCTCGTGAGGGCTGACCACGAGGGAGCGCACCATCAGGATTTTCTGCCAGTCCTCCACGATCCGCTGGCAGCCCTGAAACATTCAGAAGTGAGAGTCAGCTCTGTGCTGATTCCTCCTACGAGTAGCCAAATCCACCCTTGAGTAAGAGGGTTCAAGTTCTCATGGGGCCGGAGAGATAGCATGGTGGTAAGGCATTTGCCTTTCATGCAGAAGGTCATTGGTTCAAATCCCAGCATCCCATATGGTCCCCTGTGCCTGCCAGGAGTGATTTCTGAGCCTGGAACCAGGAGTAACTCCTGAGCACTGCTGGGTGTGACCCAAAAAAATCAAGTTTTCCAGGTGAAGGTGGCTGAGGAGAACATCTGAGGAACTCTCAGAATCTAAGGAGCAGAGGCAGAAGAGATATCCCAATGGACTTAAGTGACCAAGCACCCTACCTGCTGCACTATATTGCTCCTGCCCTGGAGGCCTGGGCTTGATCATTGTCTGCTGAGTGTTGCTTAGGAATGACCCCTGAATACTTAGCCAGGATTAGTCCCTGAGCATCACCAGGTGCAGCCCCAAAACTAACTGAGCTGAAGAGGTAAGCACAGCAGATAAGGTGCTCATGTTGCACATTGCCAAACTGGGTTCAAGCCATGGCATGACATATGGTCCGCCGAAAGCAGTCAAAAGTAAGCCCTGTCCATAGCTGTGTATGGTCCCAAAATAAAACTACCCTCCAAAATAAAAACCTCAACAAATAAAACCCTAGAAGCTGGGCTGAGATGCCGATCAAGTGACGAGAGCATATACTTGGCATGTGAGGCCCTGGTCAAACCACCAACATAACCTTAAGAACATTTTCTTGTTTTGTTCCAGCAGTGCTCAGGGACTGAACCTGGCTATGCATTTGCAAGGCAAGCACCCTGCCCTACCCTACCCTACCCTGCCCTACCCTACCCTACCTGACCCTATTATAAACTTACCCCTATCCTACCTAACCCTACCCTGCCCTACCCTCTAGTCCAAGAATAAAATTTTTTTTTGGGGTTTTTGGTTTTTGGGCCACACCCAGTGATGCTCAGGGGTTACTCCTGGCTATGTGCTCAGAAATCGCCCCTGGCTTGGGGGACCATATGGGACACTGGAGGATAGAACCGTGATCCGCCACCGCTCTGGCTCCTACTGCTATACATATATATATGTGTGTGTGTGTGTGTGTGTGTGTGTGTATGTATATATATACACACACACATACACCTTTATACTCTTTTTTTTTTTTTTTTTTGGTTTTTGGGTCACACCTGGCAGTGCTCAGGGGTTATTCCTGGCTCCAGGCTCAGAAATTGCTCCTGGCAGGCACAGGGGACCATATGGGGCGCCGGGATTCGAACCGATGACCTCCTGCATGAAAGGCAAATGCCTTACCTCCATGCTATCTCTCCGGCCCCACCTTTATACTCTTATACTCTTTATACTCTTATACTCTTTATACTCTTTAGTTCTTTTTTGAGGGGGAGGGGAATGAGTGGGTTGAGCCATCTCAAGCAGTGCAGTACTCAGGGCTCAATTCTGCCTGAGGGATCGTATGTGGTGCTAAAAGAATTGAAACTGGGTCAGCCACATGAAAGGCTTAATCCCTGCATCTCTCTCAGCCCTATAAAGTCTTTTCTTTCAGGCCTCACTCAACAGTGCTCAGGGCTTACACCTGGCTCTTCGCTCAGGAATCATTTCGGGAAGTGATCTGGGGACCATGTATGATGTTGGGTGGGGATCAAACTTGGGTCAGCAACATGCAAGGCATCATGTTATCTCTCTGGAGAGATAATTCTTAAATCATTAACCAGATTCTTGAACTGTTAACCAAGGGGTAAGTTCACTTGTATCAGGACTACTAGAATAAAGCAAGTCTTTCCTTCCCACATTCAATGAAGACATTAGACTGGAGATAAACCACCCACAAGGGGAGATGGGCCAGCATTACAAGAGGTCACGTGGCAGGCAGATTTCAAGAAACCAAAGGTCTATCCTGTGTGGACGGGTCCTTAATCTAGAGATGGTGAGTGGTTCCAGGTTTTCTTGATTTGGGGGCAGGGGACACACCTGGTTGTGTTGGGGGGGGGGCTAAACTCAGCTATGTGCTTCGGGGTTACTCCCAGCAGTGCTGAGGGGACCCTATAGTGTTAGGGTTTGAACTTGGGCCTCTGCCTTTTAAGCTACTCTCTGGCTCCTGGGCACAACTACTGTGACCAGAAACTGTTGAACCTGAACAAAGAACTCAGGCCAGGTCCTAAATGTAGGTATGGCTGCCCTTTCAACCATACACCCGCACCCCTTAAGAGAACGGTGGCTGGGTTCAATGTACATGGACTGACCATCTGGCAATCTTCTAGATCAGGCATGCACTGTTTAAACAGCAAGCTATCCTCTCAAGCCAAGTTTCTACCACACACTTCATGGTTTATTTTTAGGTCCATCACATCTTTCTATCTCATTAGGTGTGACAATAACAATTTGGAAAGTCAGGAAAAAAACAAACAGAAAAAGTGCAGAATGATTGTTTCGGTGATTTCTCACCATCTGCTAGTTTCTCCAAGGTTCTGAAATACCTTAGGCTCCTGTCAGCCAAAAAGCATCTTTTCTCAAGACAGAAAAGTCAAGAAGGTTTAAAAAGACGTGACAGTATCTTGGCAACGATGAGGTGGGGTGTGGGTGTCCCCCTCCCCAAAACCTACTTAATCCACCTTTCTAATCTCTTCCTGGGTTGAGTCTCACTTGTGAGAATGACAGGAGATTCAGGCGAGTTCTGATGTGGAAAATCTTTGCCTCATTATTGATATTCAAACCACTGGGGTGTGTTCAAGTCAAGTGGGAAATAATTGCTCTGCTGCATTCTTTTCTGGTGTCCAGCAGACAATTTTCCATCAAAACATTCACTGGGCATTTCATAATTGCTAATAAAACATGTGAAGGAACTGCCAGAGCTGAGCCGAGAGCAGAAATGACCATCTTCCTAGAGCATCACTGCAGTGCCATAGGCGCTGAGCTTCCCAGACAGGAATGCAGCTTGGAGGGAAAAAGCTTTGTCACAGCCTATTGGAAAGCACGGAGAAACTAACAGGCACTGGCCCAGAGACAGAGCTTAGAGACAGGAGTGGATCAGGTCAAGGGGAGACAGTTTATAACAGAAGAGGGCAACTCTGACAAATGGGGGGCGAATGGATTCTCCAGCAGTGGGGGCCTTTCCTCCTTTGCTAGTTAACTTCCCCTCCAACCTACTCAAGGACTAGGAGGACTGTTTTTCCCAGGAACATTGACGCCTGCTAAGACTCCCACATATGAAACTGACACCTTACAAAATGATCAGAACGTACAGTGAAAATGTCACACTGGGGCCAGAGCGGTGGTGCAAGCGGTAAGGTGTTTGCCTTGCACATGCTGACCTAGGACAGACCGTGGTTCGATCCCTTGGCGTCCATATGGTCCCCCAAGCCAGGAGCGATTTCTGAGCGCATAGCCAGGAGTAACCATTGAGCGTCACCAGGTGTGCCCAAAGAAAATGTCATACTGATGGCAGGTGGGAAAAAGTTGCCCAACTGGGGAAACTCCAGTGAGAAAAATCCAATCAGAAGGCAGGGATGACAACCATGGGGCAAACTGTAAACCAGTGGTCATCAAACTACGGCCCACGGGCCACATATTGTATTTGTTCCCATTTTGTTTTTTTCACTTCAAAATTAGAAATATACAGTGTGCATAGAAATTTGTTTATAGATTTTGTTTTTACTATAGTCCAGCACTCCAACAGTCTGAGGGACCACTGCAAAATGAAGGAGCTGGTAATGGCTACAGGCGGCAACCTTGCTGAGGGACTAGGCATAGGCAGCCAGTTTTCATGCCTGTGGCTCCCAGTGGTGGTTGCACACTAGAATCATCTAGGGATGCTGGAGAGATGGGAATCCCAGGTCTGATCCCAGGTATTTTTCATGTAAGTGGCCCAGGAAGCAGCACTGAGTGTCAACAATTTTGAAAGTTCTCTAAGACATTCTATGGTATAACTAATGATGAGAAACACTTGGTTCCCAGGTTCCGCTCCTCAGTTAGAAAGTTAAATTTTGGGTTAGAGAGATAGCATGGAGGCAGGGCATTTGACTTGCATGCAGAAGGACGGTGGTTCGAATCCCGGCATCCCATGTGGTCCCCCAAGCCTGCCAGAATTGATTTCTGAGCGTGGAGCCAGGAGTAACCCCAACCCCCCCCCCCCCAAAAAAAAAAAAAGGTTGAATATGTCACTTTTGTTTGTATGTTTTTGTTTCTGGTTCACACAGGGTGGCGCTCAGGAGTTACTCCTGGCTCTTTGCTGAGAAACCATTCCTGGCAAGCTTAGGGGACCATATGGGTTGCCAGGAATCGAATCTGGGTCTGTTCCGGGTCAGCTGCATACAAGGCAAATGCCCTACTGCTTATCGCTCCGGCCTCCATATATATCACTTTTTAATTAACTTTGGAAGTCTCCCAAAGTAATTCGAGGCCCAACAGGCCACTCCTGGTTATTCTAGGCCAAATGGGCTGGTAGGTCAACGTAAGGGGCTGAGAACAAAATGCTGCTCAGGCCCTGCCATGTTGGGGATCACTCAAGCCACTTCTGGTGGTAATCAGGGGCCTCCAGGGCTACATCCAGTGATATTTGGGGGAGGACGTGGTGCAGGGGCTTGAGCAGGGTTGGCTGCATGAGGGCATATGCCTAACCCCTGTGCTATCTCTCTGGCCCTGTATAAGCATCACTTATTCGAGACCATTTCTTTTATACTCAAAGGTCCAAAGAGGCTCATATGTTGGTCCTTTTGTCACAGCTAAAGGCTTTAGCTGAACTCTGAGTGCAAAGCAAACCATTGTATGGAGGCAGGAAGCCTTTCCTCATGAGAGCAGAGCCAGAGGATGCCGAGAACGGGCCCCACAGTCTCACCTGCAGTCTCTCCCACCAGATCTGGCGGATTATCTCTCGGCGCTCAGGGACGAGCTTGTACTGGATGACCTCCTCCAACTCGGAGAGCATGTGGCAGGAAACCATGGCCTAGTAGGAGCAAAGCACAAGCCAACTTAACATTGTACAATTGTCAAAAGCTCCGCTCAGTCCTGGTGCTTTAAGCCTAAAATCCCTCAGCCACTCAGTCTGGAGAAAGAACTGAAATAGATCTAAAGAGCATTGGAAAATCCATCACTCACCCCATAGGCCCGACTGTAGCTCTCTCCTGCCATGGCGGTTAGCTCTGCATCCAACAGATCCCTGGCTTTGTCAATGCACTAGGATAGAAACAGAGAATCCCTGGAATCAATTACTTTTTACTGAAAAAAAAGTATGGTCAAACTTAATGGTGCTGGGTGGTCATTCCCGACTTGATGCTTAGATTCACTTCCATAGGTGCCTGGGGAACCATATGGTGCCAAAGAGTGAACTGGGAAGAACAAAAATCCCTAGAGCTGGGCCAGAGCAATAGGCAGTAGTAGGGTATCTTGCCTTGCATGTGTCTGCCCCAGGATGAACCTCAGTTCAATCATCGGTGTCCCATATGGTCCCCCAAGCCAGGAGCGATTTCTGAGCACATAGCCAGGAGTAACCTCTGAGCGTCACCGGGTCTGTCTCAAAAACCAAAACTGCCCCCCCCCCCAAAAAAAAAGAATCCCTAGAACCAAGCTGTGGGAGTTGAATGATGCTCTTGTTTCCAGGCTATTGTGAGGAGTTACTGCTGTGCTTAAATTCCGTAAATAAAAAATTCACCCCAGAGACAGTACAGTGGGTTTGGATGCCTGGGCATGGCCAGGAGTGATCTCAGGTCACAGCCGGGTATGGCCCCAAAACAAAAACATACAACCAAATGGACAAACATCACCACCAAAAGGAAGAAACCTTTCCAGATCTCAAAGTCTAGGAAACAGTATTCTCCAATACCTCCAACAACCCCAAACAAACCACCCAAAAATGTTTGGGATTCAACAGTTCTGGGTCAAGGGTGATGGCCAGAACCCTGGGGGGCCAGGAGTGTGAGTGAGTCAGAAACCGGAGGAGCGAGTTCCTGCATCACCCTCCGGAGGACAGTCAAAAACCCCACTTTCTTGCCAATTTTCCTTCATGGTCTTTGTTGTGGTTTGAGGAGGGGTCGGGGAGGACATACCTGGTGGTGTTTAGGTGCTACTGTATGTTCAGGGGTCACTGCCAGAAGTGCTTGGGGACTGCACAAGCCAAAAATGAGTCCCAGCTCCCCATACACAAAGCCTGTATCAGTCCAGGCTAGGCCAGTGAGCCCAGAACCTGTTTGAGAGCAGACCAGGCAAAGCTCTCCAACGGCTCCAAGAGACGGCTGGGGATATGCTCTATTCCTTCCAGTGACGGGGACAGCCCCAGGTCTTGGTCTCTTTGTAAATCTATTTTTTTGTTTGTTTGTTTTGGGGCCACACCCAGCAGTGCTCAGGGGCTACTCCTGCCTCTGCGCTCAGAAATTGCTCCTGGCAGGTTGGGAGGGACCATATGGGATGCCAGAAATTGAACTGGGATCCATCCAGGATTGGCCACGTGCAAGGCGACTGCCCTACCACTGTGCTATTGCTTCGGCCCTCTCTTTGTAAATCTAAACCAGAGGGGTATGAAGCTGCAGCTGGACACGGTGCTGTTTTGTTAGTTAAGGCGCCTTCCCAGGGCATGTTTCTGTCCACACATGTGTAAGGCAGTTGCTGCTCCCCCAGTCCTCACAGATTCCAGTCCTTTGCCTAAGCCCCTCAGCCTGACTAGGCGGATGTGGTGACGTCCCCATTTCATTCTGCAAGTCAGCACAGGATTTTCCAAAGAAAGCGCAACCTTCTGGGAAGAGAATCCAGGGGTTTCGGGCCAAAGAACCTTCCAAGTGGTCTCCACTCTGAGACCAGACTGGAGCCCTCTATCCTACCTCCAGCCAAACTCACAATTCTTTTCCCACACAGGAGCATAGGACTGGGTGGTGGGAAGAAAGGGGGTAATGGTGATGCTCAAAGCTTAGGTCTACGGTACCTTCTAGAACTCAATGCTCCTTTGAGAGCAGAAAGCAGCCTGGCTTATGTGCTGTCAGTGTCCTCCCTTCTGAGGATGATGCTCACGGGTCTTCTCTTTTTTCTTTCTTTTTTTTTTTTTTTTTTTTTTTGGTTTTTGGGTTATACCCAGTAGCGCTCAGGGGCTACTCTTGGCTCTAAGCTCAGAAATGGCCCCCAGTAGACTCAGGGGACCATATGGGATGCCAGGATTCGACCGACCGTCTGCATGCAAGGCAAACGCCCTACCAATGTGGTATCTCTCTGGCCCCTCACAGGACTTTTTTAAAGACTCCACAGAGCCAAGCAGCATCGCCCAAGTTCTGCAGCCCAGGCACAAAGGCACGCTGACTGCATAGATAGACATGGTCATCTCCCCTTGGGTGAAGGCCGGGCACACGTGGGTCTTTACCTGCTGTGCCAAGGAGAAGAGGTCCTGGTGAAGCGCCAGCACAGCTCGATAAAACGCTCCATCGTGGGTATCCCGAGGGATCATGCAGGTGTACTCCTCCATGCTGTCCCACTGGCCTGTACATGTAGAGAAGCAGTGGGTGGTCTGCTCGCTGGGCTCAGGGGAGCAGCAGCTCAAACCATCTGCATTCAAATGGGGGCTTCAAGGCAAACTCTTGAGCCTGATGAATTGACTTGTACCGACTCAGGGCTACGGGGCTGAAGAAGCCAATTTAGCACAGAGCCCCATCAGTCTTCCAAGGCCAGGACTGCACGTTGCCTCGGGGAGTACAGGAGGGCGGACGCAGTGTGGGAGAGCAGAGCCCGCATGTCAAGGTTTAATGCTCTACCCCATTAGCCCTGTTCTCTCGCCTGCGTCTCGAGGTGAAACGGAAGGGCTGGCTTCCCTGCTAGCGGAGCACCTCACCATTCAGCGGGATGTGGGAAATTACATTTTCCACGGAACAACTGAAAACGGCCATTAAACGAGACAGGGCACAGATTAGACAAATAGTTTGCTGGTCTCGCCGTGGCAGTACCTTTGCCTCAGGAGAGAGTAGATAAATATTTTAAGAGGGTCTGTGAGCATGGAAAGATGGGCTAGGTCACAGCACAGTAGTCTGTCGGACACGGCAGCTAGGGGTAATGGCCGTGTCCCTGAAATAGGTATTCGTTTGCCCTGGCAAGGGCGGGGGGGGGCACGTGTCAAATGCCCGAACTGTCAAGACCAGCTGCAGAAGAGATACCAGCTTCATTAGCTGCAAACCGCAGGGCTGCCAGTTTTACAAGGCATTTTCCTGCCTTTCACTCCAGCCCATTGGCTCATCTCTTCTCTATGCCTTTGGGCAAAAGCAAAGAGCAAAAGGATGACTCCTCAGGAAGCAATTTGTTTTTGAAAAATGTTCCGGATACAGCCCAGAGCTCAGGAAAGGAGAGGCTAGGAGCTCCCTGACTCCAGAGGGATAGAATGGAGGTGGGAGGTTATAAAATCTTCCTCCGGATTCTGGGGCTGACGCCTTTCTGGTGGGACTCCCGGAGGAACCTTTGCCCTCTCATCAGAGGGTCTCTGGAAGGGAACATCGCAAAGAGGATTAGCAATGTCTGGGGCCCTGGTGCTGCATATCCACAACTCCTCAGAAGGAATTCTGTTTTTTTTTTTTTTTTTTTTGGTTTTTGGGTCACACCTGGCAGTGCTCAGGGGTTATTCCTGGCTCCAGGCTCAGAAATTGCTCCTGGCAGGCACAGGGGACCATATGGGGCACCGGGATTCTAACCGATGACCTCCTGCATGAAAGGCAAACGCCTTACCTCCATGCTATCTCTCCGGCCCCAGGAATTCTGTTTTAAAATATGCTAAGAATGGGGAGGATAGAAAAGAAACAAAACCATCCAACATTTGTAATTTCTGAAAGGGGTGAGGGCAAATGGGAGTTCATTATACTACTCAACACACACACACACACACACACACACACACACACACACACACACACACACACACAACTATTACATTTAAAAAGTTAAGAAAAAAAGACAACAGTGTTTTTCTTTTGTACTTGGAACAAAGAAATGGTGGGTAGAGTTCCAGCAACCATTATAGAATTAAGAGGTACATTTGAAAATTGAGGCACTATACAAAGAAGTATGGAAAAAAGTTAATGATGATGAACCCGAATTCTAGCCTGGGAATTCTCACCTCAAGATTTCATTTGTGAGAGAGAAATGAACTACGTTTGCCTTCAGGTTAAAAACAAAACAAGCTTCTATCTATTTTGATCCTCACTAACTCCTCTCCTTGATGACCCTGTGAAAAGTCATTTTCACTCTCAACAGGTTCGTGTGAATCACCATGAGAAGGGAAGAGCTGTGCAAGGTGAAAGAGGAGGCAAGACTCTCCCGCTTCAGTTGGCCTGGGCAGTGCCTCACTTTCCAGATGTGGATGACCTTCCCTCCACACCCAGATGTGGAAGTTCCCTGGGGGGTGGGAGGGAAGGATGCTCACCTAAGCCCCATGCAGCAGCAGCGGCCATGCGGGCCATCTTGGCCTGGGTCTCGTCATTGACCAGGGTCCACTTCTCGCAGCACTGCTGGTGGAGCTGTCCCCTGCAGGAAAAGAATCAGATAGCTGGGGTAAGGGGAGCCACTTAGAAACCGATTCACCTTCTACGTAGCCCTAGGGATGTGGGGTGAACCCCGTGAAGAGCCAGTCTGATAAGGCTTTACCTTAAACTGGGAAACTGGCAACTAAAAAGCACTTTCAGCTAGGTCAGACAATAGAGAACAGGTAGATCTTGTTTCTCTTTTCCCGGGCTCATCACCTCTCTAATGGTTTGGTTACTAGCGATAACAAAAATCTAACCTTGTGACTTTGCTTCCCAACCAAGCCATATCCCCCAAAGGGTCCCCAGGATATTCCAAAGGGGCCACAGGTAAAAATCGGGTTACTGAAGAAGCTGTGGTGCAAGACTAGGAGTGCAACCACAAGAACAGGGAGCCGCAGTCAGAACGAGGCTATTAGGGACCAAAGAGAGCACAGCGGTAGGGCGTTTGCCTTGCATACAGTCGATTCAGGACAGACCTCAGTTAGATTTCCCGCATCCCATATGGTCCCCTGTGCCTGCCTGGAGCTATTTCTGAGCGCAGAGCCAGGAGTAACCCCTGAGTGCGGGTGTGACACCCCCCCCAAAAGGAAGGTGGTGATTAACACTTTCTGTGTTCTAGAAATGTTCTCAACACTTATACCCCCACCCCCAGTACCCAAGAACTTCTCTCCAAGGCCAATGAACTCGGCTCTTATCCTTGGTAGGCCTAGTGAAAGATCAATAAAGAAACATCTAGACATTCACTTTAAGCTCAAAGTTATAGGAAGACAGGTTTGAACACAGGGGCCGGAGAGACAATACAGCCAGTAGGGCGCTTGCCTTGCAAGCTTGATCTCTGACATCCCTGAGAAACATCAGGAATGATCCCTGAGTGCAGAGGCAGGAGTAACCCTTGAGCATGGTCCAAAACAAAACAAACAAACCCAAAACAAAACAAAAGTACAAACGGTTGTCTAAAATGAAACTCAAACGAAATCTATGTATAAAGCACAAAGGCTTTGCAGGGCTCACAATGAGCAGGACTTTTTCACTAACACCACTTCCATAGTGAGCAGGGGTATGGGGAGGATGGAGAGGAGAGGAAGAGGGGGACACGGCGCCTAGGAGAGCCTATAAAGAATATAGCTCCTGCAAGAACTTCCCTGCCATCGGAATGATAGTACACAGGAGGGTACTTGCCTTGTATGCAGCCAACTCAACTTCGACTCCCAACCTCCCATAGGGTCCCCCGAGCATAGGTAGGAGTAATTCCTGAGTATAAAACCAGGAGTAACTCCTGCATGTTTGTCAGGCGTGGCCCAAAATTCAACCAAAAAATGAAGCTTTTCATACAACAAATATATTATAACAAAAAAAAAATTTGTTTTGGTTTTTGGGCCACACCTGGTGATGCTCAGGGGTTACTTCTGGCTATGCACCCAGAAATCACTCCTGGATTGGGGGTCCCTATGGGATGCTGGGTATTGATCCAGGTCTGTCCTGGGTCAGCTGCGTGCAAGGCAAACACCCTATCGCTGCGCTATCGCTCTAGCCCCTATTATAATATTTTTTAATCTTTGAAGTTCAGTAATACATTTTTTTTTTTTTTGGTTTTTGGGCCACACCCGGTAACGCTCAGGGGTTACTCCTGGCTATGTGCTCAGAAGTTGCTCCTGGCTTGGGGGACCATATGGGACACCGGGGGATCGAACCGCGGTCCGTCCAAGGCTAGCGCAGGCAAGGCAGGCACCTTACCTTTAGCGCCACCGCCCGGCCCCCAGTAATACATTTTTACTAAGAAATAAAAGTAGAGGGTCAGTGAAATAGTGCAGGATTTGCAGGGGTCTCAAACTCGCCTGGCCCATGGGCTGCAAACGCCCCTCCGTACAACATTTTGTGGCCCTGCCCTAGAGTAATCTTTTTTTGTTTTGTTTTGTTTTGTTTTGTTTTAGTTGTTTGGGTCACACCCCCCAATGTTCAAGGCTTACTACTGACTTTGCACTCAAGGATCACTCGACTTTGCCTCCTGCGGCCCCCAGCTAAATTGAGTTTGAGACCCCTGGAACTTAAAGGAATTTGCCGAGCACAAAGCTGACCCAAGTTTAACACTCATACCACATTTAGCTCCAATACCTCTAGGAGTGACTTTGGAGCACAGAACCAGGTGTAAACCCTGAGCACTGTAGGGTGTGGCACAAATACTGAGATATAAAAATATCCATCATTTATGAAAATAATGTCTATAATTAGGCAAAGAATGTGTATAGTAAGAGATCAACCATTCCTTTCAGAAAATCTTAATAATATAATGTATATTTATATATTGTATATGCATATATATATGTATTATATATACATATATTAAGATATATATATATTTATGAATACATATAAATATATATAAACAGGATGCCAGGGATTAAACCCGGGTCAGCTGAATGCAATGCAAACGCCCTATCCACTGTGCTTTCACTCTGGCCCCCTCCTGTCATTTTAACCTTTAAATAACTGGTCTTAGGGCCACAGCGGGCAGCGTGGGGTGGGTCACTCCCAGTTCCAGACACGGTGGCAGACCCCGCAGTGCGTGGAGGACCAGGTGGTGCTGAGGACTGAGCACAGGCCTGAGCCCAGAGTAGGCACTCAAGCCCGATGCTGCCAAGAGACTGGCCTTCGGGTTCTTTCTGACACCGTCCCTGATGGTGGGAGACAGAGGGGGAACCTCTTCTGAAAATCCCCAACATCTTCGGAAACAGGACCTCGTCAATGTCAGTCAAGCAGTGCTTCTGCTTCATCCTGATCCCCCACTTTCCTTCATCTTTCTCCCAATCTGGTTCCTCCCTCCAAGGGGAACATAAGGGGCAGAGTGCTGCCCCTCCTTTGGTCTCTGCCAACTACCCCTCATTGTCACAGACCTCTCAGGCTTTCACCAGCCTCTAGAACATGCTCCTGTCAAGTACATTCCTCCCTTGCACTGGTGTGAAGGAGAGGGGGCTTGTTCTCTGTCCTTTTGCATTCCTGGGGCCTGGCCAGTGCATCCATTAGACTTAGAGCAAATCACCTGAGGCTTGAGGGCAGTCAAGCACCCTTCCCTGTGTTGTTAGCAAAAGGCCGTAACAAAGGAAGGAAATCATGCTGTGGGTAAGAGTGGGCCTTTATCAATCAGACAAGGGCAAGGCAGGCGGGAGGGAGGTACAGACCCCAGGGCTCATCCACCTTATCCTGGTTCGAAGAATTACAAAGTTTTTTTTTAAAGGTCAGAGGACAATACAGTATAGTGGGATAGGCATATGGTTAACTTGGATTGGATCCCCAGTATCCCATATGGTCTCCTGAGCCCATCAGGAGTGATTCCTGAGAACAGAGTCAGGGATAAACCTTGACCACCTCAGGGTGTGGTCCAAAACAAACAAAAAAACAAATATCCCCCCCCCCCCCCAAATAAAACACAGTTCTGTCTCAAGACCAAAGAGAGAAAACACCAGATTGATAGATGATTCCCAGGTTAACACCAGGTGTTTGAAGGACTCTGGGAAGCCGTCAGGTCAAAAGTGAAGAAACACTCACCACTCCCCCAAGGCCTCGAGGCAGCGCATGCGGCCCAGCATCAGCTCCGGGTCGTCCTTATTGGTGTCCATCTTCTTGTCATAGGCCACCAAGGCATCCTCCCACTCGTGCAGCTTCTCGTACCAGGTGGCCTGGATCTCCTGCGGCAGGAACGGAGGATGTCGGTGAGGGGCCCCCTTCTGACCTCACCTCTTCTGCAGAGGAGCTGCCACACACATGCCACGCTGCCACCCCAACAGTTCATACTGGCTAGGGCTGAGAACATCTGAGAATCTGGAGGATGCCGTGTGGTGAGAGTGGGCATGCCAGTTCCCCAACATGGCCTGGAAGCCTGGGATGAAAGAAGATGCCAGGTCACAGTCCCCTTCAGCCAGCCACCTCCTGCCCAGACAGAGGCAAGCAAAGGACCACCGAGCTCCAGACACAGAGACCCAGAGCCAGGAAGGCGTGGGGAGAATCTGAGAGAACCTGCTGGGTGCCAACCTGTTGACTGGCCTGCACACTAACACACCGTTAGTGCGCAGCAGCTGCTTTCCTGATGGGGTCATGTCTTGACATTAGCTGCGAGGAAAGAAGCCACTTTTCCTAACACACTTTTGAACTTCCAGGATGTGATTTCTGTAAGGCCAGGATGTCATTCACGTGGCAGAGCATCTGCGCAGCAAGGGTATGGCCCTGCATCCAACCCCTGGCACTGTGTGGCCCCCATAAAATAGAGTCACACAATTTAACGCTACCCTTTAATTTTTTTTTTTTTTTGAGAAATGAGTCCCCGCCCTCTTCTAAAATTATCCGTGCATGATTTGCTCCTGCCAAGTTCTTGGCAGCATGATCAAGGGCCGCAGGATGGATTTCATTCCCTGGGCACTGGATCCTGTGTGGCCACGTGAGGAGGTGAGGAGGGGGCTGCAGCCAGGAGGATGTAGGCTCGGTTCTCCTGTGATCACGACTGTTTTGTTTCTGTCTTCCTCCACCTGCTGGTTTCTGGCATCATCACTGTCATAAATCACATGTCATAAATGACATGCCAACCTTTTTTTTTTTTTTTTCTTAGAATCAGGCCAGACAAAAAATGCTCTGCAGGAATGACAGTAACAGATCGCAGGTAGAGAACTTGCCTTGCATATGGCTGGCTGACCGGGCTTTGACACCCAGTACCTTATAGGTCCCCTGAGCCCCATGAGGAGTGATTCCTGAGCCCAGAGCCAGGAGTAAGCCCTGAGCACCACTGGGTGTGGCTCCAAAACAAAACAATAACCAGTCTGACTGTGCAGTAGAAATTGGATGAGTTGATGTAGTACTCTCCTCCATCACACTCCTCTCCTTATTAAAGAAATCATTTTTTGTTTGTTTGTTTTGCAGTCGCACCCTGCAGTTCTCAGGCTAAATTCTGGTTCCCTCCTCGGGAATCACTCCTGCTGGTGCTCAGGGATGCATAAGTAGTGCTACGATTCACATCGGGTTTGGAAAGATGCAAGGTCAGTGTCCTAACCACTGTACATAGGCCTGGCCCTGAGGTGCACTTCATTTTTTTAGGGGGAGTAGGGGGGCTCACACCTGGTGATGCTCAGAGGTTAATCCTAGCTCTCCATCCAGAAATTACACCTGCAGGTAAAGCTAGAGAACAGGCCATTCTCAGCCAGCTGATCCATCTCTCTGATACCCAGATTGAAACAGGTAGAGAGAAAGGGATAGTGGAGACGCTGTCACAAAGAAAAGTAACACTATGGGGTATAAGAAAAATAAAGACAGTGCGGTAATAATCTCCAGAGATAAGAGAGATGAGGGCCGGGAGGACCAGCCCGTGGAAGGAAGCTTGTCACAGAGCGGGGGATGCAGCGAGGACAGAGCAGGGGGCCCTAGGACAGTGAGAGTTGGGAATGGTCTCTCTGGACAGGAACTGGGTGCTGAAAAGAGATAACAGTGATCTGTATGACACTCCTTCAGGAACAAGAATGCAAACTACAGTGTCTAAAATGGAGAGAGACGGGGGGGGGGCAGGCAGGAGAGAGGGCAGTGGGGAAGGCGGGAGGGAAACTGGGGACAACCATATTGGGAAATACATAATAATTGTATGACTGAAATCAATTATGAACAACTTTGTAACCATGGTGTTATATGTAAAAAAAAAAAGTATGGTGGAATTGGACCTGATTGTTTGCCTAAAACTCAACTGTGAATAACTTTGTAAATCACAATGGTTTCAATGAAAGAAAGAAAGAAAGAAAGAAAGAAAGAAAGAAAGAAAGAAAGAAAGAAAGAAAGAAAGAAAGAAAGAAAGAAAGAAAGAAAGAAAGAAAGAAAGAAAGAGAGAGAGAGAGAGAGAGAGAAAGAAAGAAAGAGAGAGAGAGAGAGAGAAAGAAAGAAAGAAAGAAAGAAAGAAAGAAAGAAAGAAAGAAAGAAAGAAAGAAAGAAAGAAAGAAAGAAAGAAAGAAAGAAAGAAAGAACGAACGAACGAACGAACCACTGGAGGTCAGAGAGATAATAAAGCAAATTGCCTTTCATGCAGCTATCCAGAGTTTGATCCCTAGTACCACATATGGTCTCCTCAGCAACACTCTGAATGCCAAAAAAATTAAAAAGAAAAAAGGGAAGGAGGGAAAGAGAAAGAAAGAAAGACAGATAGAAAGAAAGAAAGAACGAAAGGAAGGAAGGAAGGAAGGAAGGAAGGAAGGAAGGAAAGAAGGAAGGAAGGAAGAAAGGAAGGAAGGAAGGAAGGAAGGAAAGAAGGAAGGAAGGAAGGAAGGAAAGAAGGAAGGAAGGAAGGAAGGAAGGAAGGAAGGAAGAAAGGAAGGAAGGAAGGAAGGAAAGAAGGAAGGAGGGAAAGAAGAAAGGAAGGAAGGAGGGAGAAAGGAAGAAAGGGAGAGAGAGAAAGGAAGGGAGAGAAAGGAACGAAGATAGAAGAAAACGAGAAAAAGGAAAAAAAAAAGAAAAGAGGGGGAAAAAAGGAAGAAAAAAGAAAAAGAAAGGAAGGATGGATGGAAGGAAGAAAGAAAAAAGAAAGACATTAAAAGTAACAGCTCGGGCCTGGAGAAATAGCACAGCGGCGTTTGCCTTGCAAACAGCCGATCCAGGACTTAAGGTGGTTGGTTCGAATCCCGGTGTCCCATATGGTCCCCCGTGCCTGCCAGGAGCTATTTCTGAGCAGACAGCCAGGAGTAACCCCTAAGCACCGCCGGGTGTGGCCCAAAAACAAACAAAAAAAAGTAACAGCTCATTTCGCACTGGGCGCTACAAAGAAAATGGGGTTAGTGAGTAATTGGTGACACAGTCACAGAAAGTGGGGAAGCGGCACTTAGAGCAGGTCAGGTCGAGGGCAGGGTACTTCGAATTGCAATAGGCTGCAGAAACTATAAGGATTCTGCAATGAATCACACAGCATTCTAATGAGATTGCCGTTATATAAATTGTGCTGAGGAAGCGCAGGCGCTGCCAAGAAAAAGCAAACCATTGTCAAGCTTAATACGATTCAGCTACTGAAATAGGACGAAATCTGCCATGGGCTCAGCAATAACCCCGCAGCTAATGGTCGCCCTCAGAGCCGGGAGCGGGAGTAGTCCTTTCCAGGTTGGCACTCAGGGCCTCTGCGGTACCAACTATCTTCGGGAGATCACTGCGAACCCAGGGATTCAGGCGGCACTTTCCACACTCTGAGCTCTGAGGACATCTAACAAGGGGACACTGGGGCTGGCTGTTCTGCAGCCAGTGGCCTTACTGTGGCCTTTCTGCCCTCTGTGAATGCGGGCTGTGGCAAAGCCAGACTTAGGCAGCCCGTTCTATTACTGTCGCCCCCTGTAGAGAGGGTCGCTTGGTCTAGCTTTGATCATGTGTGCCTGAGAGAGTAAACAGCCACTTCAAAGTCTGCATCCAATTCCCTCGCTCTGAGGCAAAAGCCCAGCTCTGTCGCCAGTCTCTCCGCCCAGACACGCTGGGCTTCTGAGGCAGGCAGCAGTACACACGACGTCCACAGTGAATGAAAGTTCCTCATCAAAGATATGGACACGGGACTCTGCGACCTTCCAGGAAGTCGATGCTAAGTTGATTATGTTGATGCTTTATATGTGGTTAGGAAGTAACCAGAGCACCCTCTCAAAGTAATTCCAGGGAGTAATGGAAACATTTTCATATTGAGAGGGCAAAGATGACAGAAGAGAAGCAGCTATGTAAGCAATAATGAGATGGCACAGCTCCAAAGCAACAGGTTTAAATTAGTGAGTGACATATATTTATAAAATTTGGATGGAGGGAAGGGGATGGTTACTCCTGACTCTGTGCTCAGGGCTCGTTCTGGCAGCATTCGAGAGACCGTATGGGTTTTGGATTGAATTGTGTAAGGCAAGTAAGCACCTTAACCCCTGTACTATTTCTTTTTATCTTTTTTTTTTTTTTTTTGGTTTTTGGATCACACCTGACAATGCTCAGGGGTTACTTCTGGCAGGCTCAGGGGACCATATGGTATGCTGGGATTTGAACCACTGACCTTCTGCACGCAAGGCAAACGCCTAACCTCCATGCTATCTCTCCGGCCCCAACCCCTATACTATTTCTGTGGCACCTAAATTAGAGTCCATTTTGTCTAAAAAATGGGAAAGCTTCTTCTTAAGCTTTTGGCCAGCTGTCATAGATGGCGAGAAGGTAACTCAGGTCAGGGCTCAACCCTTGGTCCAACAGCAGAATGCTCAGCCATTCGCTCACTCCCAAACCTGGGAGAGACGGTTCATCCCATGGGGGCCAAAGTTTCTTCATCTATAAAATGGGGCAACAATAAAAATCTACTTCATGGGTTCTACTATTATGGACCCTAAATTAGAAGACTGAGACTGACAAAGTATATAAGTACTGAGCAAAGAGATAGGCACATACTAAAGTGGATTTTATTATTTTTTGGGGGGGTGCCCACACCTAGCTATGCTTGGACTTACTCTTGGCTTAATGCTCAGGGATCATGCCTGGCAGCAAGCTCAAGGGACCAGGAAATAAACCTAGTCTGGGCACACACTAGGCAAGCATCCTGCTGGGCTGCACTATTGCTCCGGCCCCCAAATGCTAAAAGTTTGATCGACTTCAGTTGCTCCATGTATTTAGGTTCTGTCCAATAATCTTAAATTCACCTCAACTCTAGTCCTGAATTGGTGTCACTGTTGCCAGCCAGGAATAAAAACCTCTTTCTCAAGGTGGTGGCTACTTGCCTCCCTCTGTCCAGCCTCACTGTGATCTCGCTTTCCTCAGAGGAACAAACACTTACCAGCTCTCCAAAGTGTTTCATGGCATATTCTAACACGCCGGCAGCTGCCTCTGGCTGCTGTAGCTTATTGTTAATGCTGGGAAAACAAAAGGAAGAAGTGATTACACTCAACATGTCAAAGGGTCGGAAGAGGGGCATGGGGGTGGACGCCAAAGAGCATGGACTGTATGTGGATGCTCCCAGCACTTTGGGGGACAATGCCTTGCAGATGCAGAGAACTCAGTTAACGTCACTGTCACCACCCAGAAAGCTTGGCCTGGACCTCAGCTGAGGAATGATTTCATCTTGACCCCACACTGTGAATCTTGAGATGGGAGGCAACATTCTGGCCAACATTGGGGCAACAGGAAGCATGATGCTCTGGGCCCTCCAACTAGCACTGACTGTTTTCTGGTTTCCTCTCAGGCACTCTAAGTCAGAGAGCCCACATCTAGCTGCTCAAATCTAGCAAGCCTGAGGACTGGGAGATAGCCCCAAGCCTGGATACCATGCCTTGCCTGAGTTAGCGCCCCAGTTTTATAATAGCACTGCAAGACCTGAGCACAGCTGGGTGTGGCCCCAGGATCCCCAGTTCTTCTGAGCTCAAGCAACAATGCACTGTAGGCACAGAACACTACAGATGGCATGGATGGGCCAAGTATCACCAGGAAATGGCCCTCAAATCCTTCAGTAATGGATTGGGATCCCCCAACACCGTAGCACAGAAAAGATAAATGAAAAACTACATGCACAAAACAAAAGAAACAAAAGAAAAACTACATGCAGCCATATAGTTAAGGTCTTGGAAGTAGAAAAGTCAAAGACTCATGTCCCACAGAAACCTATGCAAGGGGCAAACAACATTAGTGGACACTAAATGTGAGCTTGAGTTGTGGAAGAAAGGGAGGGAAGGCGGAAGCAGGGTGACAATACAGAAGGCAGGCGCTTGACTTGCATGCGAATGGCCTGGGTTTGATTCCTGCATCCTGTATACTCCCAAGTCCCACCTACAGTGATCTCTGAGTGCAGAGCCA
This sequence comes from Suncus etruscus, assembly GCF_024139225.1. Lineage (NCBI taxonomy): Eukaryota > Metazoa > Chordata > Mammalia > Eulipotyphla > Soricidae > Suncus > Suncus etruscus. The sequence continues at coordinate 6,284,591 of NC_064853.1, forward strand.
GGAGTAATCTCTGAGCACAGCCAGGTGTAGCACCCCTCTAACCCCCCACCCAGAAAGAAGGAAAGGAAGAAAGGAAGGGAGGGAGGGAGGGAGGGAGAGGAGGGAGGGGGGAAGGGAGGGAGGGAGGGGAGGGAGGGAGGGAGGGAGGAAGGAAGGAAGGAAGGAAGGAAGGAAGGAAGGAAGGAAGGAAGGAAGGAAGGAAGGAAGGAAGGAAGGAAGGAAGGAAGGAAGGAAGGAAGGAGAGAGAGAAAGAAGAAAGAAAGAAAGAAAGAAAGAAAGAAAGAAAGAAAGAAAGAAAGAAAGAAAGAAAGAAAGAAAGAAAGAAAGAAAGAAAGAAAGAAAGAAAGAAAACTGTAGCAGGCTTGAGAAAGTTATGGGACAGTATTCTGAGGGAAGCAGCAAAAAGAAACATAAGCATAGAGCCAGAGCGGTGGCACAGCAGTAGGGCATTTGCCTTACACATGGCTGACCCAGGACAGATCGCAGTTCGACCCTCCGGCATCCTATATGGTCCCCAGAGCCAGGAGCGATTCTGAGCGCATAGCCAAGAGTAACCCCTGAGCGTCACCGGGTGTGGCCCCAAAAAACAAACAAAAACTAATGATAATAAAAACCAAGCAACTTGGGAGGCCAAATGATCCTTGATGAGCAAACTCCAGTTTACTTCCTGAGTACAAACTGTCCCATCTTCCAGAATGAATGTTTAAGTGGTTTTGGGGAATTCCAGGAATCGGGTTCAATGTGATATTATGGCAAGAGACTGATGGCATAAATAAATACTATTTTTAAAAATTTCAAATTCCACATTTCTTCCAATAAAATCAAGGGAACATCTCAGAAATATGTGAACTAAAATCAACATTTGTGAAAGCAATAAATGCCTCATGCTTCTAATAAGGAAAATGGAAAGCAATCACCTCAGTTTCTTTCCCTTAGATTTGATGCATAACCAAGAGGTTGGGAAGAGAAAATATTTTCGATGTTATCCTGTGAGACTTGAAGCCCATGAGGACATGATTTTCTTTAAGGCTCACGGTGAACGGGGACAGTCCCTACAGGATCAGGAGCAACCAACCTGGAAGTTTCTGAGTAAAGACTTGGGTTCAAATTTCTGGTGGTCTGATTCTGTTACTCAACACACCTCCTTTTCTTTCAACTTGTTCACTTACAAAATGAGGCTAATACTACCTCCCCACGATTTTGCAGGGACTTCAATACTGAACATAAAATTGCTAAGTAGATCTTTATGCCTTTGCCTGAATCACTTCTTTTTTTGTCCAAAGATAATAGCTGCCTGGGGCCAGAGATCAAACACTTGACTTGCAAGCTGCTAAGCCAGATTTGATCTATGCCAACACATATAATTCCCAATCCCAACCAGATATGATCCCTGGACACAGCCACACACACACACACACAGCCACACACACACAGCCACACACACACACACACACACACACACACACACACACACGAGAAAGAGAGGAGAAAGAAGAGGTGGAAAGAATAAAAGCTACTAGAAACATAATCACATACTTATGTACAAAAAGAAAAAACACCTTCTAAAATTGAGACTTGAGCTGGCATCAGGAATTCACCAGTGCAAGCTGCACAAAGATCCCAATCAGGATTATCTGTCACAGAGAGTTATGGGCCCACAGTCCAGGTGCAGGCTTTGCACCTAGCAGTGACAGTCACTAGAAGATATGTCTCTTTACTTGACTAACAGGAACAGGCTGTCGACCTCATGAACTGTACAGGGGTCCTCAAACTTTTTAAACAGGGGGCCAGTTCACTGTCCCTCAGACCATTGGAGGGTCTGACTATAGTAAAAACAAAGTTTATGAATGAATTCTTATGCACACTGCATATATCTTATTTTGCAATAAAGAAACAAAACAAATACAAATACAATATGTGGCCCACGGGCCATAGTTAGAGGACCACTCTTGTAGAACTACAAAGAACTACAAAGAGGCAGGCCCTAGTGCATGTGCCCAGTAAAGCAATGAGTCAGGACTTCCTCAGAAGTGGTTTTGGCCTCCAGGTGAAACAGCAGCGCTCTTTAGGACCTTCTGCACTTCTCTATCTCAGAATAAACAGTCAAGTCCACCGGAGGTCACTAGACTGTGAACAAGTGTCTGGGGAAGCTGGTCCCCAAGTCACGCTCTCGACAGCCCTGTCAATTAGGGCCTGGACTCTGTTGCTCACTCCTACGGGCTGAAGGACCATAGCAAGAACTAATATTGCCAAGCACAGGCTTGACATGATCTATCTCCTTGAATGTGAACAAGAATTTCCAAAATGTAAGATGGAGAAACTATAATGGTACATTTCAGAACATTTTTAAGTCCTGACAGAGATGGCTGAAAATGGCTTTGAGAGGAACATCAACTGCTGTGATGCGAAAGATGAAGCAGAAGAAACCAATTCGAGAATAAGCACTGGTGGGTATGGGCCCCAAACCAAACGAAATAAAAAAATAAATTCAGAAGTTCTGATAACTTCCAATTTTGTGTCCTGGAATATACTCTATTCTCAAAAACAAATGATAAGTATTACTGAAATTGGTCTAGCTCTGTGGAGAAATCAATAGAAGCTTCTTCCCACGCCACTCTGCTCCTCATTAAACATACAAGGGAGTTTTAGGGGCTGGAGAGATAATGAAGGGGTTATGACATTTGCCTTGCCAACAGATGATCCTGGTTCAATTGCCATCACCAAATAAAGCCCCCCAGGCCCTGTGAGGAGTGATCCTGGAGCACCACTTAGTGTGGCCTACCCACCCATATCCTGTCCCCCTCAAAGAGAAAGTTTTTGGGTCACATCCAGCAGCCCTTGGGGGTTACTCCTGACAGGCATAGGGGATCATATGAAATGCTGGGATTTGAACCACCGTCCATCCTGGGTCAGCTGCGTGCATATACCCTACTGCTGTGCTATCTCTCTGGCCCCCTAAAAGAGAGAGTTTTATAACAAACTGATCCAAGTGGGAATTGGAGATCTCAAAGGCAAAGTAGAAAATTTAACCTAACAATCCCCTGGTTCTGCTATAGCTCCTCTGAAAACAGACCACAGAAGAAGGCACATTAGCAAAAGAGAAAACTAGGGCCTGGGAGAACAGAGAAGGTAGGGCACTTGCCTTGCATGCAGTTGACTTGGATTTCCTACAGAGCACTGCCAGGTTGAACTCCCGAGAGCTGAGCATAGCCAGGTGTGGCCAAAACCCAAAACAATAATAATAATAAAAAAAAGATAAAAAGAAAAACATCCATCAGGGAGCCAACCCCTTTTCCAGAGATCCCAAAGAAGCCATCTGCATGGCAGTTAACTCCACCGTGTGGAGGCAGGTAAGGACACAGGCAGAATGCAGGGGAAGGTAGAGAGAAGCTGGACTCATTGGGACAATTGCTGCCGGTCTTAAGTAACTGCCGTAAAAATCAAGATTCGCCAAGTCAGCCCATCGGCCAGCTCCACAGACTTGTCTTATTCTCAGAAGAGATGTTAACCAAATTGTGAAAAATCATGGGCACACTGCTCTTGCAGCTGAAAACCAGGGCCCTCTCAGAGGAGGTGCAGGCCAAGTCCCGTCCTGCCAAAGTCTCAGCAGCTGCACAATCATCGCCACAATCAATGACCCTCCATTACTCCACTTTTTCACTGATCTCTGTAGAGAGGTCAATCCAACCAAAACTCCACCTATGCCGGTATCTGAGTTGAGAATTTTGGGGTCCTCTCGAAGTGAATGTGGGAAGCCTCTTCCACCCCCTACTCCCTGCCATTTCAAGTACTTCCCAAAGTCCTATCAGCCGCCACCACATCAGCCATAGAGCCTGGAATACCTGGACCGTGCACTCACAAACGCACCACCTCCATATTTTTCAAAACTGACACCCCAGTAGAAATGCACCAAATTAGATGTTAGAGTGGCACAGAAGCCACCTAATATTAACAAACAAAACCAATAACACAGAAAGCTCAACTAGCAATGCACAGCTTAGTAAACCTTCAGATAATGACTTAATGACCCCATTGAGAGAAATAACAATTTTCACAAATTTCCTTTTGCTGAAGTTTGTTTTTGATAATTCCATTACCACTTAGTTGTCAACAAGCAATATAAAGTCAATTATTTTGTGCCTTCCAAGGGGATTGGCTTGGGGGTGGGTGAAAATCCAGAGACAATGGAGGGGATGTTACACTGGTGGTGGGATTGGTCTTGGAATATGAAATGCCAGAAACAAATGTATTATGAGCAACTATGTAGACACAATGTTTAATAGTTTTTTTTGGGGGGATTGAGCCACATCTGGGGGGAGGGGAACTCAGGGGTTACTCCTGGCAGAGTACTCAGAAATCGCTCCTGAGGGGCTGGGCGGTGGTGCTAAAGGTAAGGTGCCTGCCTTGCCTGCGCTAGCCTTGGACGGACCACGGTTCGATCCCCCGGTGTCCCATATGGTCCCCCAAGCCAGGAGCAACTTCTGAGCACATAGCCAGGAGTAACCCCTGAGCATTACCGGGTGTGGCCCAAAAACCAAAAAAAAAAAAAAGAAAAGAAAAGAAAAGAAATCGCTCCTGGCGGGCTCAGGGGACCGTAGGAGATTCTAGGGATCAAACCCATATCAGTTGATAGTTGGCAGCATGCAAGGCAAATGCCCTACAGCTGTGCTATAGCTCCATTCCCAATAAAAATTATATTTAGGGCCCGGAGAGATAGCACAGTGGCGTTTGCCTTGCAAGCAGCCGATCCAGGACCAAAGGTGGTTGGTTCAAATCCCGGTGTCCCATATGGTCCCCCGTGCCTGTCAGGAGCTATTTCTGAGCAGACAGCCAGGAGTAACCCCTGAGCACCACCAGGTGTGGCCCAAAAATTAAAAAAAAAAATTACTTTTAATGAAAAAAAATAAAAAACTCCACTTAAACTCATCATACAATGACCAAAATATTAGAAGTCTAGCTAAAAGAGACTAAAGAACATATCATTCTAAAAATTCCTTTGAAATATTTGATCCTTGGGTCCCTGATCTGAGGAGCTGAAGGAATGTGTTTTCTCTTACACAATTACTCTGACTTGCTCAGAACCAAGATTCAGGGCTACCAGCTGCTCTTGTGACTGCTCTTTCCTCCTTCCTGCTTCATCTTCCTTCCTCCCTGAATTACACTTCTCTCATCATGCTTCCTGAGGCATCTGCTGTCATGCACACATGGCTAATTTGGGGATGGAGTTAAGAGGTAGAGATTCTGGAGAGGAGTAACAAAAAGTCTTGGTGATCAACCTGAACTTTTTCTTCCTCCACAGCCACTGCACTTCACAGGAGGCAATGTATTGTCAAAACAGCACTGCCAACAACAAAAGGATCCCAGTAATTACAGAGAGCTCTTGGTCATACTAGGCACTAGAGCTCCTGTGCTGTCTACAAACAGATAGCAGCACCAAGATTGCCATTTTCTTTTTCTTTTTCTTTTTTTTTTGGTTTTTGGGCCACACCCGGCAGTGCTCAGGAGTTACTCCTGGCTGTCTGCTCAGAAATAGCTCCTGGCAGGCACGGGGGACCATATGGGACACTGGGATTCGAACCAACCACCTTTGGTCCTGGATCGGCTGCTTGCAAGGCAAACGCCACTGTGCTATCTCTCCGGGCCCAAGATTGCCATTTTCATGTGAGAGAAGGATCTAGAGTACTGAGTATAGCATAAGCTCTGTGATGGGCCAAGGGCATTAGCTTCCTCCTCTCGGCATCAGTAGGTACCAGCGGATGTTTGTAAATGCAATAAAAGCATGCACCATTGGTTGGCAGCCAGTTCATTCTGCCTATCTGCCTACAACTCACCAGCCAGCTGTGATGGGCCAAGGGCATTAGCTTCCTCCTCTCGGCATCAGTAGGTACCAGCGGATGTTTGTAAATGCAATAAAAGCATGCACCATTGGTTGGCAGCCAGTTCATTCTGCCTATCTGCCTACAACTCACCAGCCAGCTCCTTCAGCCCAGAACTTGCCATGCAGAAAGGTATTCTGCAGAACTTTCATTTTACTTCCTCATCAATCCTGTGGCCAACACTGCTCTGACCCCCTAATTTCCAATCCCTATTTTAATTTTATTTATTTTTAATTTTTTGGGCAACACCCAGTGGCGCTCAGGGGTTCCTCCAGGTTCTATGCTCAGACATCATTCCTGGCAGGCTTGGGGGACCATATGGATGGCAGGAATCAAACTCAGGTCGGCTGTGGGCAAGGCAAATGCCCTACATGCTGTGCTATCGCTTCGCCCCTCTATTTCTTTGTTTTTGTTTTTGTTTTTTTTTTTGGGGGGGGCCACACCCGGCGGTGCTCAGGGGTTACTCCTGGCTGTCTGCTCAGAAATAGCTCCTGGCAGGCACGGGGGACCATATGGGACACCGGCATTCGAACCAACCACCTTTGGTCCTGGATCGGCTGCTTGCAAGGCAAACGCAGCTGTGCTATCTCTCTGGGCCCCGCCCCTCTATTTCTTATGAGGCTACCAACTCATGGCTGGTGCTTAGGGAACTACTGAGGGGATAGGGAGTAAACGGGCCATGTAACAGGCCTCTCTGGAGATCAGTTCCTAAGTAATAACTTGGCAGAATAGAGGATATAGGATTTCCGTTAAAATATTCCTTGTTGGATTTTGTTTTAAGGCCTCCCTAGCAAGTGCTCAGGATCAGTCTTGGCGGGCTTGGGGCATCATGTGTGGTGCAGGGGCAAAACCTGGGTGGGTCATATGCAGTAAACACCCTCCTCACTGTACTATCACTCCAGCCCCCCAGGATATCCCTCTTTTTGAAACTCAGAGATAGGTTTATGAGCCTGAAGGGAGATGGCTCTTGTAAAGAAGTCTCTTCTGCTCAAAGTCCTCTTCATGAGAAATTCCCATTTTACGGGATGTCTTTGAGTTTCTATGGTTCATTCTAGAAATATTTCCTTGTATGCTCCTCGATTTTTCCTAGTAATGCTAGGACAATATTCCTATTGACGCAGAAGGTTTGATTTATCAGAGCCCCAGTCCAACAGCGGAGATGAACTTAACAACACAAACCAAAGCCTGTGTGTGACAAGGGGCCAGTTAAGAAGATGAGACATCAAACCAGCTTAGGCAGCAACGTGCTCAGGGTTTCCCAGTTCTCCTGACGCACACCCAGGCCCAGAGAAAGTACACGCATCACAACAACTTCCTCATCGGGAGGGTGCCTCCCCTGTCGAACTCTAGCTGAGCGGGGCTGAGGCGTGTGTGGCTTCTTCCCTCCGGTTTACAGCAAGAACATCCAGTTGAGACCTTAGGGAGCTGTGAAGCTATAGAAGGAACAGGAAGTGCTGATCACAAGAAAACCCAGGGCCTACAAATAACCTACGTTAGACAACAAACAAAGATGGAAAGGACAACAGGAATACCGGATGTCCAGCCCAAGAAGCACTTATAGGCCCATTCCTTCTTACTCATTTCCCTTCCCATCATCTCAAAAACTAGGAAACTTCTTGGCAATTGAGGGGAACACTGAGAGTGAGTAGAACTACCATAAGAATCAGGACATTTCTCAGTAGCTGCTGAGCCAACTACAGCATCAACCTTTTTTTCTCCTGCATCAAAGCAGAACTTTCCAGAAGCAGGGACAGAGGGTAGGTTGACTGTGGAAGCAACTGATGTGAGGGGCCTCTTCCGGCCACAGCAGGCTTGTCACAGCAGGTGAGAAGCTGACCTGTTCACCACTTGACCTTCTAAATGATGGAGTAGAGGGGTGCACACACCCAACACCCAACACCCTGTGCTCGGGAGTCGTTCCCGATGGTGCTCTGAGAACACGATACTGGGATCAAACGAGGGACTTTAGCACCCCAGCCCTCAAACTATTGTGCAGAGCTGTTTGCAAGCAGGGGAGGCAGAAAGGGTGGGTTGCGAACTGCTCCAGATTAGTGCTAGTGCAGCACAAATCAAACAAGGGTCTCCAGTCTCGCTCCAGATGTCACCACCTCTCACCTGAAAGGGAACCTTGAGGGGCTTCTAAGTCACTGCTTGACAGGCTTTTGGGCAGCTGCCAAATCCCCAGAATGAGGCCTGCTAATTCCTGGTACAGCCCCTCTGGTTACTGACCTCACCCTAAGGCCATGCTCCCCTTCAGTCAGGAGACAGAACGGCAAAGGCAAGAGCTTCCTGAGACGTCAGCATGGCGGATGGGCCTCTGACAGAGGCTCATGAACTGAGATCTGAGCAATGAGAATGCAACAGTTGGGGAGAAAAGGCAAAGAGAAGGCAAAAACCTACGTTTCAGGCAGGAGCACTCCCACAATTTGCCTTTGGTCCAGCTGCTCAGTCTGGGGGCCAGGTGTGGCAGTTCTCAGGGACTACTCCTAGCTCAGCTCGAAGACAGCTCCTGGCAGTGGTGCAGAATCAAGTGGCGCCAGGGATGGAACCCGGGTGTCCTGTGTGCAAAGCCCGAGCTTGACCCTATGAGCTCTCCCTAGAGATCATCCATATTGCTTTTTCACCTAACACCAGCCTGTTCCACATTCTCCAGAGTCTTTCAGTTCCTCTCGGCCAATCCTAACTTCAGCCGGCTGAGCGGTCCCAGGCAGCAAGAGTGTCACGGGCCTCCCGCTGGTCGCCAGCCACACTGGGGCGCACAGTGGCACTGACGATGCACACTGAGCGATCTGTGCAGCAGCTGTCAGCAGAGCTGGCCCTCCCTGAGGTGAAGATGGCTCAGCGACCAGCAATCCTCTCCCTCATGTCAGTGCTAGCGTCGGGCCTCGCCTGGATGGACAGGGGGCTTGGTGCCAAGCAGAGCCCAGCATAAGGCAGCAAGTGTCAGAGCGCATGATTTGTGCTGGCTGGGTTTCCAACCCAGGGGCTGTCGGAGGCGTGTTATAAAAGTGATGCACGGCTGTCACCCAGCCCGGGCTCCCCTGATTTAGGGAGCTATTGGCAGACACATCACTCCCAGCGTGTCAGCTAGTTAATTACTTCCAACTTTATCTTTCTTGTCAACACTTCTTGACAAATTGGCCATTATCTTTTTATTCAACAACAATGAGCACTGCTCCTTTTCTGGGGATGCCTAGAGGTTTTTCCCCTTCTTTATGCTTCTTCGTATCCTCAGCAAAATGAAGAGCTCGGAGAGAAGTGATTAGAAAGAAGAAAGAAGCTGTCAGGAGAGGAAGGCGAAAAGGAACAAAGGAGTGGGAGGGAGGGCTGACAAAGTGAATCCAAGGTTAATTTCCAGCCCCTCTCATTCCAAGCAGAGTGGGTATTTTGGGTAAGATCTGGAATTTTTGGCTTCTTGAGCACAGACTGACTCAGTCTATTATGGGAAGCCGAGGAATAAAAACTAAATGAGCTGGCATCTAATGATTTGGCAGCAGCAAACTTAATTGGAGAAGCAGATGTGAGCTGGTCTTCAACTCCATTTCGGAGGGAGGCCACACTGCAGGAACAGCCATTGCCATTCTGGAATCCGCGGAACGAAAAACATCTGCCGACCTTCCTGGTAACCAGAGGCAGACGGGACACTATGGACTTGCTTTGTCAGGACCCACAGCCAGAGGAATGTGGAGAGACCACTGGTCTCACTGGGGATGCATTTCTCTACCGTGGACAGAGCATCAGGAGTGTCCACAGCGCATAGCCCAGCAATACTAATTTTATGGCTCCAAGATGCCCTCCCTTTCTTTTCTTTCAGTTCAACACTTGAATTCATGCCTGTGGATATGATTCGAGGTTCCGGAGCACTGTGGCACAGTTTAATAGCAGCAGTGTAACCCCTGTGGAACTTAAAAATCAGCATCAAGGTCACTGGGGAACTAGTTTGAGGGACTGAGTTCATGCACTGCCTTTAGGAGCTCCGAGTTCAACCCTCAGGCACCAAAGAACCCCCAGCACTGTTGGGAGTACTCCCAAGAATCACTCAGTGTGTCTCAAAATTCAAAACGAGAAGAAATCCAAAGCAGTGTCCCCTAATTTATCCTCAGAATGGTCCCACTCAATCTCAAGGCCTTCCTGAGGTTGTGCTTGAGGAGGACAGGCTCAGAGGTTTCCCACTTGTCCCTCTCAAATGACCTTGCGCTGCAATCAAAGACCCTCCTTCTGTCCTGTGGCCAACCTCAGTAGAACCCCAGAAAGTCAAACAGGGATGGGCATCTTCCTGCACTGAAAATCTTTAAAGGATATTCCAGAAAGGCCAACTGGCTGGATAGTGATGGGCCTGCGGAAGTCTTCAGCAGAGCCAGAAGTCAGTCCACAAGCTGTTGGTGACTAGTGAGACCAGGTCACTTCTGTATGGTCGAGTGTCAAAGAGTACAGTGTGTGTGATCGGGATTAAACCCAGGTCTCACAGGGTGATAACAATAAACTTATAACACCTGGGTCTTATAAAAAAGGGAGCTAGAAAGACATGGTCTATGCTTATTATGCTCTGGCTGTACTGTAGTACAAGGGTAGAGATTTTGAGAGGCACAAACAATATGGTGCATTTGAAGTCAACAAAAGCCCAGAGGTTTAGGTTGTATTTTTTCTGAGAAATGAAGAGTTTTGAGCAAATCCTTACTCGGATAGCAGAGGCTTGGGAAAGAGCAGAAGTGTGTACCTTTTCTGGTGGCCAAGGAATCTCTGCAGATGCAGGATTCCTATTTCTCAGCAAGACAATGGCAATACCTTTGGAACATGTGTTTAGCATTCCACATGAATGGCTTGTTTGCCCACCTCGCTCCTGCATGTGGACAATAATGCCCATTACTATGAGCATAAACTGCTACCCAAGCACAACCAGTTGCAACTGTCCAGCAACCTGCAAGCAGATGCTCATCAGCCCTGCTGGAAAGAAGCTTCTCAGTCTCAGGAGAGTGCACAGGGACTGTGGGCTAGTCCTGCCCTGAATGAATCTCACCTCTGTCTAAGAGAGAGTCTGCAGTTTCAATGTCCTGGCACCTGATTCCCTTCTGAAGAGTCCATCCATCTGTTGATACATTAGGGGAGTGTAGCTGCCCAGATGTACGGCTCTTTTGGGGGACACACTATCTTTGTTCTGTCCTCAGTTGGCTGACAGGTCAAGGCAGGTGGATGCAACCAGCTATACTATTTACCAAATCTTCTAGAACACACCAGAGACAAAACCTACCTCCACTAAGCTTTGAGTACCTCCTACTGACCTTAGCACATAAAGAAAGGGTGACTTACAAGCAGATGGTTTCTAGGAATACGGGTTACTACTTACATCTCTTACGTTCAAGTCGACAGTTTCTATCGTATACGGCAATTTCACAGTATAAACGTTTTTCTCAAGTTACTGATTAAAGAGAGGATGGACTGAATGATCTCAATCCTTCCAGACCTCACTGTTTCTATGACTATGGTGGAAAGAGGAAAAATGAGTTTAAGAGCAGGAAAGAACACAATGCTCTCCAGCGAAGTGTTTACCCTCCTAAAATACTGTCAGACTCGGCCTCCGGAACATATCCTTAGGGGAGGCGAACAGCTGGGGATTCATTCTTCCACCTGACAAGTTCCAATTAAGTGCCTCTTTTGTCTTACTTAGGCTTTGTGCTAAAGCACTGGGTATTAAAGACTCGTAGTCAATAGGACAGTCAAGGTCTTTGCTTTCTGAGGTTACAAGCCAAGGAAAACACACAGACACAAAACCAATCGTACAAAGAACAGAGAAGCATTACACGGGGAACTTATTTCAGGCTGGGGCGGGCAGAGAAGGGTTTTTGGATGAGAGGATAAGCACGGCCTAAATACTCCTCTATTCAACACTTGTCAGACATGGACTAGATGTCAGATACTATTGTAAATGTGGTGTGTGTGCTGTTTTAGTTAAACCTAGCATGGGGCCGGAGAGATAGCACAGCACTAAGGCCTTTGCCTTGCACACAGAGTGCCGCTGGGTGTGAACCCCCCCCTCCAAAAAAAAAACCTAAAACCTAGCAGACATATATATGGCCAAGTATCCACAGAGTCTGGCTTGATGAGTTACGGGTCATGTCAAGAAGAGTCAGAAACCCCACAAGCAGGGCCAGAGAGTGGTGGCACTTTTGCCTTGCATACAGCTGATCCAGGACGGATGATGGTTCAAAACCAGGCATTCCATATGGTCCCCCGCGCCTGCCAGAAGCAATTTCTGAGCACAGAGCCAGAAGTAACCCCTGAGTACTGCGGGTGTTACCCAAAAGCCAAAAGAAAAAAAAAAAAAAAAAAGAAATCCCACAAGCCACTACCCAGCCAAGGAGCAGAGCCCAGAAGCACATGGGCCTCCCCCAGTTCTAGCTCCCGTCCTTATCCCCAGAAGTCCAGGCTACCTGATTTCTGACTGAACTGGTTAGTTCTGCCAGTTGGGGCACTTTCTGTGAGCCCTCAACACCTGTCTCAGCAGGTTTGGGAGACGCAGTGTGCTGCTACAGGCCACAGCTGTCTCCATGTCCTAGTGCTGCAGGCCATTTCTGGACTCTTTTATAGCGTATCTAGCTAACTGTGGCTTGGGGACTTGGGGTTACTCCTGGCAGCCTTGGGGGACCATATGGAATGCCAGGGGTAGAACCTGGGTTAGTTACAAACAAGGCAAATGCCCTTCCAACTGTGTTTTTGCTCTGGCCCCTGAGTTAGCTTGTTTTGGGGTATCATTAATCTGAACACTCTTGCACACATCTTTGGTGCCTGCATGCCTGCATTTCTGTGGTAAACAACATACTAAAGAGTAAAAGACTTGTTAGAGGCTTGTTCAGCCTTAAAAGATACAATCTATTCCATGTGGTTTTTTACCCATTTATATTTCCAAGAGTATGATCTCTCTATTACTTTTCTTCCGTCCCTCCCTCCCTCACTCCCTCCCTTCCTCCTTCCTTCCTTCCTTTTTCTCCCTCCCTCCTTTCCCTCCATACCCTTCCTTCCCTCCCTTCTTTCTCCCTTCCTCCTTTCCCTCCATACCCTTCCTTCCCTCCCTTCTTTCTTCCTTTATTCTTCCTTCCTTTTTCTCCCTCCCTCCTTTCCCTTCTTTCTTCCTTCTTTCTTCCTTCGTTCCTTCTCTCTCTCTCTCTCTCTCTCTCTCTCTCTCTTTCTCTCTTTCTCTCTTTCTCTCTTTCTCTCTTTCTTTCTTTCGCAAAGAGAGTAGGTTTGGCCCAGACTGTACTCAGGGGTTAGTCCTAACTCTGTGTCACTCTGAGTAGTGACCCCTGGCAGGGTCAGGGAACCACATGTAGCACTGAGGATCCAAAAAGGCTTGGCTACATACATACATACTTGGCTACATACATAAGACAAGCATCTTAACCTCAGTGCTATTCTACCAACCCTCTTTTCATCCTTATGCCACAAACGTTTCCCAGTCAGCCCACCTAGCGTACCTGATGGCATCTTTACTCAGAATACCCCTCCTTCTCTCAGGTATGACTTCCTCTGGGAGGCCTTCCAAAACCCCATTGAGGCAAACCATGCCTCTCTACTCAGGCATCACTCTTGGCAGGGTTCTGGGGACCATATGAGGTGCCGGGGGATAGAACCCAGGTTAGCCACATATAAGGCAAGCACCCTACCCACTGTGCTACCCTAAGGTGCTATAATTAAAATATAGACCCTAAATGGACACCTGCGGTCCTGAGGAATAGCACAGAGCACATTTGCAAACACTACAAACAATGAAATGCAAAACTCAGTCAGCTATGCAAGCTGTCATACAGTCATGTAAATAGCACACACATGTGCGCGGTCTCTGGCTGACAAGCACCAACTGAAACGGCAGAGGGTGGGGATAGGGTTAAGCAATAGAGGGAGGAGCTTAAGACAGTACAAAGGTTCAGGCATTCGCCTTGCACATGGCCGATTCAATCTGACCCCCAGCACCATATGGTCCCCCAAGCATGTATGGGAGCAGCCTTGGAGGGCCCTGAGCAGTACCGGGGCGGTCTGGGCCATCGCTGGGCACTTATAAGCATTGTGTCCTTGAACCCTTACATTGAACAGAAGGCTCAGCTGGCCAAGAATGGCTAAAAGGGGCCCACCGTCCCCCCATAAAGCCTCAGAGGAATGATCTAATTATTCAGGACTCAGCCACAGGAAGGCACAGTGAAGAGACCGTAGGATGTACTTTCTTTCCATGGAGGACTTAAACTTTCAGTTGAGACAGAAATAGGAGCAAGTGACAGGTCATGTACTCACTGAATAACTATTTCTAGTCAGGCAATCCATGACTCATTAAAAGTGGAATATCTGCACAAAGTACACAATTTCACTAGCGAGACAGGTGCTCTGGAGAGGCGTTGTCTCCCCACATGCAGAGTCAGTGCTGACGGGCAAAGTCTGTCTCCCTCCCCGCTTTTGAAAGCAGCAGGGTAGGAATACACTTAGGGAAAGGTGGAGGCTCGACATTCTGGGAACACAAGACTTGCTGCTGACCCCATTGCGAGCCCCTCCAGGTCCTTCTGGTTCTGCTTTTCTCAGGTTGCTCCAATGTACCGAGTCTGAGTCCTTGGTACCCGGCCACAGCCATTCACCAGATCCTGCAATCTCCTAGTGCCTCCAGGCTAGGTAAAAACTCCCTGTCTTTCTCATTAAAAATGAACCTGTGGGGGCCGGGTAGGTGGCGCTGGAGGTAAGGTGTCTGCCTTGCAAGCGCTAGCCAAGGAAGGACCGCGGTTCGATCCCCCGGCGTCCCATATGGTCCACCCAAGCCAGGGGCGATTTCTGAGCACATAGCCAGGAGTAACCCCTGAGCGTCAAACGGGTGTGGCCCAAAAACAAAAAAAAAAAAAAAAAAAATGAACCTGTGGGGTCAGAGAAATAGCCCAGCAGGTTGAGCATTTGCCTTCCATACGGTTGACCTGGGTTTGATCCACAGCATCCCATATAGTCCCTCGAGACTGCTTGAGGAGTAATATTTGAGTGCAGAGCCCAGAGTAACCCCTAAGCACCACCGAGTATAGCACATGACCCTTCCCTGGAAAAAAAAACAAAAAAAGCATGAACTCTGGGTAAGCCAGAGACGTAATACAAAAGGTAAGGCACTTGCTTATACCGAGCCACAGAGGCAGCAGTTCTGTTCCTGGTACAGGGTCAGGAATAGACCCACAGCCCAACAAGTTCCTCCTCAAAACATAAAAGGAAAATAAAAAAAGAGAAAGAATATAAGCTTCGGAGGGCAGGACAGAAAGAAAACTCAATGGGCTAGAACTAGAAGGTTCACATGGTCTCTGGAGTGTCACCAGGAACAAATCCCAAGCACAGAGCCAGGAGTAGCCCCTGAGTACCACTGAGTGTAGTACAAAAGGTACAGCAGGTGCTTGTATATACAAAGGCCTGGGGTAGACCCCTGGCATCATGTGCCCCTTCCCCAGCTGTGACCCTGATGGCCTCAAATACAGGCAGGAGAGCAACCCCCACAAATAAGTAAGGAACTTAAGTTTTATTTTCATAGACACCTTTCTCAGAACTACCAAAGTTATCTTCTATCACCAGAAACATGGAAACAAGAAAAAAATAAGTGTCTATACCAGTGGGTAGACATTTTCATTTTTTTATCAGTTAATTCCAAATCTACAGTCACCAGTGGGTTTAAATAAATTAAGTCTCACAGAGAAAAGTGTCCTCCATATTCCCCCCCCCCCCGCCCCCCATTGGCTTAGCTGTATTCAAAACAAAGGCTTGCTTTTCCATCTTTCAGAAATTCAGAATCTAGGACATTCTAGGGGTGTGGATGTTTTGAAGAATAGATTCTCCTGGGATGGCAAAATACTTATAATTAGCCATTTCTCTCAAAATCTGGGAGATTTTATTGGCATATGAACACTTACGTCCAAGTTCTGACATTTATTTGAACAGCTTAGGCAATTAACAAAAAATCTCAAAACGAGAAAATCTTTTGTTTCTGAAGTATGCCTTATGTTCGAAGTAAGTCTCCAGGAGATAAATGTCAGCGTGTGGGCACTCGTGCTAAAAGCTGATCTGATCCAAACTTAGGAGCCCCAGCCCACCTTCCCTCCCAAGGACTGCGAGAGGGGTTGCAAATTGGAATGAATGATTGATTCACTTTTGGCCCCGATAATAAAAACCTATTCCCCAAAGTTTCCTGTTCTGGGCAGGTGAAACTATTGGGAAGAATAAACATGCTGGCTCAGAGTCCAGAAAGCTCCATGGCTCCTAGCTACTTCCTTTATGCTTGACTACAAGGCACTCCTGGGCTGCAGGCCACTTTATATCACAGATGATGGCATGACACATGGCACTTCTGGAGGGGGACACAGTTTCAGCTCTACGTTGCCTTTTGGTCAGGAAACTATCTTGACATTCACCCATGGACTTGGTCCGACCTATCTTTTCCTGAAGAAACACTTCCTGCCTGTGTTAAGATGAGTTCCATGTTGCTGAGATGATGGAAGGTGCCCAGCTGGGGTTTTCGATATTTACCAAAAGAGAGCAGGAGCCGGCTGACAGTGCCAGCCTTAGCCTCAGTCCATCCATAGTAGGCGGCAGAGACTGAGGAGTGAGAAAACGAATAATGCCCTGCCTGATCCCTACTTCTCCACTGGCTTTTCACTTAAGAGAAAAAATAAAATTTGTCTGCTAACTCCAGCTGCCTGAACAGAAATGGCTTTATTTTTCTCCCAGTGGGAGGGAAGAGAAAGCACATCCAGTGGTTGCAGGACTCTGCACTCAGGGATAACTCTGAGTGGTACTTGGGGGACCACAGGAGGCACCAGGAACTGAAACCAGGTCGGCCACTTAAAAGGCCATTTACCCACTATACTATAGCTCCAGCCCCCAAAATGACCTTTTTTGGGGCAGGGGTTGATTCTTGGGTCAGACTCAAAGGAGTTCAGAAAACCATGCTGTCTGTGATGCTGGGAACCGAACAGATGGCTCCTGCAGGTAAAATATGTGCTTAAGCATACTGAGCATTCTCTTCGGCCCCCAGAAAAGACTGAGAGGCTAGAAGCCCAGATGGGAAAAACGGTTCCAGGAGATCATCGCCAAGAGGGCTGTTTGGTGTCGGGATAATGCAGGAAGGAACCATGCTCAGATCAAAAGGTCCAGAAATTTGCAGGACTCCAGAACACGGGACCAGCAAGTGCATGTACCAAAGACCCAGATGGCCTCACTCTTTAAGGTCAAACGAGTCTTTTAGTTTAGTTTTTAGGTTTTTGTTTTTTTCTTTTTTAGTGAAAGCTTATTTTAAGGATGTTGGCTCTAAAATCCTGGGTTTTTCCATTTGCTTTCAAAGGAGAGGGACTTTCAAATATCGCACACTAAAAAATTAAAGTACCTCTAATTCAGGATTATGTATCATATAAAAACTTCAAAAATGCAAAACATTATGAGTAAAGAGTGAGATGTGATTTGTTAGGTGGATTTATTAGGCGATATGGAGTCTTTCCTCTGTTAATGTCTATACTACATCCCACGATGGTCCACTCTCTGCCTTCACACTGAAGGAAGCATGAGTGGTTATGTGGTTATCCAGTACTATGTCGGAAAATCTCAGGTATGAGACAGTGCTAGACCCAGGTGAATGAAGACTTTGTCAAACAGTGAAGGATAGGAGAAAGAGTAATGTCGGTTCAAAAGCACATTCAACAGGGTGCCAAACTATTCCAGATCCTCACAGAAGAAGCACAGATCACACCAACAGGCTTCTCAGGAGTGGAGAATCTTACTCCCGACTCTCCTCGCCTGGCTGATACTCACTCCAAGGCGAAATAACCTTTAAAATGGAATTTGGAAGCTCCTCTGACTGCTCGGCTTGCTGATAGACTAGAGCCAGTGGTTGGCAGGGGCATCATCTATTCTAATGGGTGAAACGAAACACGCAAATTCGGTTTCAGCCCAAAGACTGCAGCAAAGGAAGAAAGACTTGCCCTTGCCTCCCTCCTCCTCTCCCCTGGCCTAAGTTCCCTCTGACTTCACCCTACAGGCACCTGATCATCCCCAGGGATCGGGGAGGGGCTGAAGCTCGGTGCGGGGCCATGATGGGGGTGGAGAGGCAGGCGGCAAACGATATTTAAGATGCTGAGTTTCCAGCGCACTCAGGCTTAGAAAGGAAAGTGACAGCAGCCCCACTTAAGCTCGACTATTGAAGCTTCCAGAGAGGTTAAGAGTAAGCACGGAAAGGAGAAAAACAAGGTGGCGAGCCCACCGGGAGCCCTAGCAAGAGACGACTTGCCACATCCCTGCAAATACAGTCGGGTGGGTGGGCATTTCTGGTTCTTCTGCAAGGAAGATCCTTCCTTGCCTGGGCCCACAAAAGATGCTGAAACAATCCCACCTCGCCATGCCTTGGCTCTGCCTGTTCGTGGTGGCTTTTGTCACGCACCCAGCCTGGTCCCAGAAGACCCCTAAGCGTAAGACGCCGGCACAGCTCAAAGTGGCCGCCTGCTGTGAGGACGTGAAGGCGCTCAAGGCCCAAATGGCCAACCTGAGCAGCCTGCTGGAGGAGCTGAGTCAGAAGCAGGAGCGGGACTGGGTGAACGTGGTCATGCAGGTCATGGAGCTGGAGGGCAAGGCCAAGCGCGTGGATGCGCGTCTGGCGGAGGCCGAGACCAAGTATTCTGAAATGAACAACCAGGTGGGCATCATGCAACTGCAGGCAGCACAGACCGTCACTCAGACCTCAGCAGGTAAGGAGAGGCCTGGGCACCTCCCCGAACAGAAGGGACCTCCCGGGGATGGACAGCTCTACTTCCAGGTCCCACGGTGGGGGATGCGTTGTTTCTAAGTACCTCCGTACTGTGGTAGGGGTGCACGGCTTCCAGATAAAACGCTGGAATGGATGCACTGCTTCTATCAGATAACATGCTAAGTCATCAAAACGCTGCCAGAGGGTTCTCTGGGGTCTACTTTCGCTGCCATCAGCTCCGTTTTCTAGTAAAGGCTTAGGGGGGATTTCTTCTGATCTCTAATCTTCTGTAAATTTGCCTGGAACCTTCACAGGTCTCTTATTCCCACCATGTTTTGGAATACTAAAGGCATGGATCTTGGAACACAGAGCAGTTATGTGGTTTATCCCAAATCACTAAGCAGATCTTAGAAAGTTAGGGGTTTTACATTAGACACCTTAGAAATAACACGGTCGTGCTCGCTTCGGCAGCACATATACTAAAATTGGAATGATACAGAGAAGATTAGCATGGCCCCTGCGCAAGGATGACACGCAAATTCGTGCAGCGTTCCATAAAAAAAAAAAAAAAAGAAAGAAAGAAAGAAATAACAGGGTCATGGGGCCGGAGAGATAGCATGGAGGTAATGCGTTTGCCTTGCATGCAGAAGATTGGTGGTCCGAATCCCAGCATCCCATATGGTCCCCCGAGCCTGCCAGGAGTGATTTCTGAGCATAGAGCCAGGAGTAACCCCTGAGCATTGCCGGGTGTAATCCAAAAAAAAAAAAAAGAAAGAAAGAAAGAAAGAAAGAAATAACAGGGTCCAAGTCTTCCTGCTTCAAAAGTCAGCTCCAGGGGTCCTGACCGGTCCCTTTAGTGCCCAGGTAGCAGGAATGGACACCAAGCCAAGCCAGCTGTTGCTCTGAGAGCAGAGTCTGCTCAGCAACAGTTTTGCAACTCTGGGACAGAGTCCAGAGCAAGTACCTGTGAAGTGCTGGCGCTCTGGTAAGCCCAACCGTCCTACCAGCACAGTACTAAGAGCTAGATGCTGCCCAGCCATCTGAGAGCTCCCTGGCCTGCAGAAAAGGACGCGTTCTTCAGATTCCTCAGTTCTGACAATTTGATTTTTTTTTGCCGGAATCTCAAGTCAAATTCTTCCCTCAAAGAGCACAAAATAAAATGCAATTACACCTGCAGAGAGAGACCAGGAAGGTAACGGTGTTAGCCTTGCATGTGGCTGCCAGGTCAGAGCCCAGTCCCACATGTGGTCCTGAGCACCACCAGGGGTGATGCTTGAGTGACACAAGGTGTGACCCAAAAACACACACATACACACAAAGAGAGAAAGAAAAAGGAAATGCAATGCTGAAACAACATGTTTAGTAGGCCCCAAATAACACACATCTAATTAGTTTCCCTTTGTGAAGTAACTTTCTAGTTTCAAGTTGACTTGGCTCCACTGGGCTGGGGTGAATTAATTTATTGTTTAGAGAGAAAACTGGTGTTTTGGGGGAAAAAAATCATCATAAAATTAAGCTGTAAGAAACATATCTCGGGGCTGAAGAGATAGCATGAAGGTAAGGCATTTGTCTTGCATGCAGGACGGCATCCCATGTGGTCCCCCGACCCTGCCAGGAGCGATTTCTGAGCGTAGAGCCAGGAGTAACCCCTGAGTGCTGCCAGGTATGATCCAAAAACCAAAAACCAAAAAAAAAAAAAAAAAAAAAAAAAGTATCTCATTAGGTATGTCATTACTTGCTGAGATGAAAAAAACCTTTCTGGTCACAGTATAAACCAAGTCAAGAACTAAGAACACCAAGTAAGTTTCTGATTCCTCTCATTTCAAATGAAAAGCTTTTATTTTATTTTATTTCACTTTATTTTATATTTCGGCTTCTGGGTCATACCTGATGGTGCTCAGGGGTTACTTCTGGCTCTGCACTCAGGAATCATTCCTGCAGGCTTGGGCACCATGTGGGATGATGCGATGCAGGGGATCAAAGCAAGATCAGCCGCATCCAAGGCAAGCTCCCTACCCATTATACTATCTCTTCAGCCCCCTCAAATGAAAATCTTTTAAATAGTTTCCAGAGGCTTTGGGGGCCATATTCTTTGATGTTCAGGGGGTTATTTAAGACTCTGTGTTCAGGAGTTCACCCCTGGAGGTGTTCAAAGAACCAGTCTGTGGAGCCAAGATTTGAACCCGGGTTATAGCAGCTTTAGTAGCATGCAAGGAAAGTGTCTTCCGTCTCATACCTATTTTCCTTCCCAGCCTCTCAAAAAGTCTTAACTTAAAATCAAGCATTGCAATTCTGTTACCTAAGCCGTAAGTAAAAATTCCTTTCTATGAACGTCTTTCTTGGCTCACAGTTCAGGACTAATAAGACATTCTCAGACCATTTCCCGAGCAAGTGAGTCCTAATTGGACCAGAGAGACAAAAGTCTGTGAAGACTAGGCCAGACTGAGGCAACAGGACCATGTCCTGCTCCTCCCACTTTCTCCCCACTCCGTTTCACAGGCACACATGTAACTCCCACGAAGGCCTCTCTGCCCCTGTCTGCCCCCCACGCTATTCCCAACTGTTCTCTATTGTAGATAGGAAGATAGGTAGGCTCCTCTGCAGGCAAGTAACCCCTCAAACACAGCACTAAAGTGGTGCTTTCTGTAGTGACAGAAAGTAAACAGCTCTGATGACTTAGCAAAGGCAAGTAAGTTTTTCTTCTTGACCTTCCTTTCCCCTAGCCTAGGATGAAACTCCGTGCTTATTTCTGAAATCCAGGGAAGGGACTACACAGAAACTCACCCCAAACACAGAGTAAAGAAAACAAAAATACAGCATAAAGCATCAGGGCATCATCAGGGCAGCTGAGAAACCACTGAGATCAAGGCTGGCATAAAAACCCGCCTGTCCAAGGCTCTTGTTTACTTGACAAATTGAGCCTGGGGTCGAAAGCTCAGAAGACCCGCAGAGTGTCTGCATGTTCATTTGTGAATCGAGCAGTGTTATGTTAAGGGGAGGGGGGCAAAGCCAAGACTACAAAAATCTATCTTCTTTAATTATGTCCTAATAGCCATTACTCAGCAAAGCCAACAAAAACAAAGAAACCAAGAAAGAGCAAAAGCAGACCCAGGGATATACTACATGGTAAGGGGCTGATTGCCCTAGGAGTCAACTCTCACATACAGGAGCTGTCGAGAAGCCACCAGGTCTCTGTGACTGCTGAGTAGTACCAGCAGGGTGAAGGTAGCCCCATCTTTCAAGCTGGGTGTGGCCCAGACAAAACCCATCCCCTCTCAGTCCCCATTCCCATTTCACCTACATCCAGACACTCATGTTCACATAAATTTTTTGGATAGAAATGAAGTCTATTTGGAATCTTCCTGTTTAGAGGTCGCTACATGGCACCGTGCCGGGAAGGCCCTGGCTCCTGGGGCTTACCCCGCACCCTGCTCCCTCCGCAGATGCCATGTACGACTGTTCTTCCCTTTACCAGAAGAACTACCGTATCTCGGGAGTGTACAAGCTTCCTCCTGACGACTTCCTGGGGAGCCCGGAGCTAGAGGTAAGGCCATGACAATGACCCTGCAGACACTGGGGGGAACAGGGCTCAATGCTGGTCTTTCCAGATTTTCAATGGAGAATGAAACCATTAAGCACCAGCAAGCCAGTCAGACACTATTGGGGAAATAGATGCAGGTGACCTTTGGCTCTTTGACTCACTGTCAGTCACGACCCAGACGGAATGGATCATTCCAGAATCAGCCTCTAACTGCCTGACACTCTTGCTTGACTCCAGCATTCTCTGAGGGAGGAGATACAAGATAAGCAGGAGGTTTCTCAAAGTATCTGGAACTTTCCCTATCAAAGCCCTATGTACTCACCTTCACCCGCAATTCTGATCATTCTCCCTGAGTGTTGCATTAAGCCCTTAGGATGGCCTTGGACGGTGGTGGAGGCCTGTGTCCTTAGGCCCCGACCACGTGGCTCCATCCCCCATTAACTGGCAGGTCTGGGACCAGGAAAGCAATGGGTATTGAACTCACTCACAGGCAGGCTTCCAGAGATAACATCTTTATTCAGCCCTAGCCAACAGATGTGGCTGCTAACCATTTACGCATGCCATACTTAGCTTACCCTGCGTCTTAACTCTTTTCAGCCATCTTCCCTCTAACCTTCATGCTGGCAAAGACCCAAAAGACCTGATCCCCTGGGTCAAAGCCCTTATCTAACCTCTCCCAGACCCCTTCCAGGAAATGGGAGGGTTCTAGCAGGTAAAGACCCCTCCCAGAAATGGGGGAGTCTCAGGTAGATACACCTAAATCCAGGGTAGAGTTATACCTGAGCAAACCACTAGTGTGGCTGGCTCATCAGCACCTGGAAGAGCTGGGCCACAGGCAGCCAGTGAGATGAAGATGTCCCCAGAGCTGGCTTTACAGGGACGAGGCAAGGACAAGTTTGCTGGTCTGACCAGTGCCGCCTGTCTGCCTAGCTCTTCTGTGACATGGAGACTATGGGAGGTGGCTGGACCACCATCCAGAGACGCAAGAGTGGCCTGGTCTCCTTCTACCGGGACTGGAAGCAGTACAAAGAAGGCTTTGGCAGCGTTCGTGGGGACTTCTGGCTGGGGAACGAAAACATCCACCGACTTTCCAGGCAGCCGACCCGGCTCCGGGTGGAGTTGGAGGTCAGTGTAAGGGGATGGGATGGAGCAGGGGGTCACATGCAGACCCTGGGGCATGGGTCGCAGGGTTCCTGTCAGGGCTTGCTTGTTTATGATGAAGCCAGCTTTCCTGAGGGTGGCAGTACAGCAGAGGAAGAATAGGCTCCCACCACCCTTCCCCGCCACAAAAAAAAGTGAGGCTGCAAGAGCACACACAGAGGCCGAGCTCAGGTCAGTGCACAATCCACTGTTAGCAGAATGAAACGCTCTGGGTACCATTTAGTCCCTGCAAACCACAATGACCTTGGCTGGCCCTTGCCAAAGGCCTTTCTGTATCACAATGTTCTCAATTGTTCTTTTCCTTTTTTTTCTGGGGGAGAGAGGCAGACACACTGGTGCTCAGAGCCTACTCCTGGCTCAGTGCTAAGGGGGCAGTGTGTGTGTGAGAACTACACAGTGCCAGAGACCAAATCCAGTATTGTGGTATACACAGCATGTACTTTGGTCCCTTGAGATACTTTTCCAGTCCCCTTGTGTGCATCTTATGGCATCTCTGAGCAGGACAGAGCAGAAACACAGCTCTATGCCTCCTAGGCAAGAAGAGGCTGGGAGGTACATGATAAGACAACTAAGGAGGCAGCAAAGCTGGGCCTGGGCTCCTGGATCTGTTAGCCTGGTGTATGTGGAAAGCTGGCAGGAAACGAGTCCCTAAGCCTTTCTGGAGGCCCGGTGGGGCTGCTGTGAGACAGCCCTAAGAGTGGCCTCTTCCTGCAGGACTGGGAGGGCACCATGCGTGTCGCGGAGTACAGCCACTTTGCCCTGGCTGATGAGATGAACAGCTACCGCCTCTTCTTGGGGAACTACAGCGGCGACGTAGGGAAGGACGCCCTCACCTACCACAACAACACGGCCTTCAGCACCAAGGACAAGGACAACGACAACTGCCTGGACAAGTGTGCTGAGCTCCGCAAAGGCGAGTTTTGGGGGCGGCAGGGGGAAGGAGTCTTAAGCCCCTGGGGTGGGTCTCCTGGCTCTGGGATAACGTCAGTCACATGCATCCCGAATGCCTCATAGCTGGGCTGTTTCCTAGCGGGCCACACAAGCAGCTTCCTCACGCTGTCCTGTTCTTGTGCAGGTGGGTACTGGTACAACTGCTGCACGGATTCCAACCTCAACAGCGTGTACTACCCCCTCGGAGAGCACAGCAAGCACCTGGATGGCATCACTTGGTATGGCTGGCACGGTTCGCATTACTCCCTCAAACGGGTGGAGATGAAAATCCGCCCAGAAAACTTCCACTCCTGAGAAAGGAGGCTGCGGCAGACAGAGATGGGGACAAAAGGAGCAGGGGAGGGAGGAAGAAGAGGACGTCTCTGTAAAGCGCCATAAAACAGCAAGTGCCAAGGGGGCTGCAGTCGACGATGAACAAGCCACAGATTCTGAGCAGAGCGTGGGGGGGAGGAGAGAGCTGGGCTGAGCGTCGACAAATAACAAGGGCACTTTCCCTATATGCTCTAACACCTAATGAACCTAATGAACCAAGCTACATGAGGACAGAAAATACATCTTTATTAAAATGTTTTTGTTTAGGGACCGGAGTGATAGCGTTTGTCTTAGAGATGGTCAACAGAGAGACTCAGGTTTGATCCCCAACATCCCATATGGCCCCCCAAGCCTGCCAGGAGCGGTTTCTGATAGCAGAGCCAGAAACACTTGAGTGCTACTGGTGTGGCTCAAAAACCAAACAGAAAAAAATTTTTGTTGGGCCGGAGAGATAGCATGAAAGTAAAGCGTTTGCATTGCATGCAGAAGGTCGGTGGTTCGAATCCTAGCATCCCATATGGTCCCCTGAGCCTGCCAGGAGCAACTTCTGAGCACAGAGCCAGGAGTAACCCCTGAGTGTGGCCGGGTGTGACCCAAAAACCAAGAAAAAAATTTTTTTGTTGTTGTTTTTTAATCAATTCTCCAAAAAAGGCATGGATGCCAGGAAAAGTGAAAGAGGGCGACAAGGAAACTGAGTTTCTTTTCTTAAATTAATCACAAGTGGCCTTGCGTTCACACTTCCTTGACAACAGGGGAGCTGCTAAAGCTGAGCTGACCCATGACCCAAGCTGTGCTGGCCTTGTGGTGTCTTAGAGCAGCTCCCCTGTGGCAGGGCAGGACGTCCCATGGCCTGGGCACTCCTGGGAGAATGATGGCTGGGCCGGGGACGCCTGCACCACACTTCCTGAGACAGTCAGTCATCACATAGATGAGCTGTCTTTACTCTGCCATAAACCGTTCAGTCTTTTTTCACCTTGTTTATCAAAAAGTATTTAAAAACGAAGTTAAATGGTCTGCTGATTAATAATTCACTGCTGTAATAATCATCTTGCTTTATAAAAATGAAATATTGAGACTGTTTTACATGCTCAAAGTTTCTTTTTTCCTACAATAAACTCGTGTTTGTTGTTTAAATAAAAAAAAAAAAAAACCAACTCTTATTATTACTATTGAAAGCATAGCAAATGCATTCTAAAAATAAGAGGTTTGGGCCTCTTATTTTAGAGGAAGGAACCTCTAGTGAAAAGACAGGGCACATGACTGGGATGCCAGAGGCCCAGAGTTCAAACCCCAGCACTGCTTGGTGTTAGATGACACCCAGCTATCACCCCAAACAAAAGCATTCCCCCAATTTCCTCTTTCCTTCTCACCTATCCCTTTGATATGTAAAAGTCCACCTGCATCTCACTTCCTCCACCACCTGGTTGAATTTGTACTGGGACAGTAAAAAAAGGTGAGTTTGGCTTGGTGAGTGCAGAGAGACAGTGAGGTGAAAAGCCACTGAGTCCCGACTCCCACGACTGGCTTGGTTTATTAATCCCGTGTGGCTACATGCTCCAGACTGGGGTTGGAAATACGACACAGGGAATTATTTCACAGCCTGGCACCAGAGTATTACTAAATGTGGCTCCCATATTAAAAAAGTAAAAGAAAAACCACAGGGTGAACTGTGAGGAAGAAACTTTGAGTTTGTTGCAGTTTTGAGGAAAACCAAGAAAGCCGCAGAGACCAGAAAGAAAAAGTAAGAAACCTAAAAGGCAGCAGCGGTGATGAGAGGTTAGCTCCTGACCACCCCTTGAGGTCCCACAGAGGCCAGTGTCACTACTGGTTTTCACACGTCCACTTTCTACCTGAGCAAACGTACAGACATAGAGAGAAGAGTATGTTTAGGTGTAACACATCGAATAAACTGATCTTCAGGAGGTGCATTTCCTTGTTTAAACTCTTTGAACCAGCCTGGTAAGGCACAACATTATCCTACCTAATTCAGAATTCTCTACTATAATTTCAGTTCTTGATTGCTGAAAAGCTACACCACCTAACAATGAAGAAACTTGGGCAGGAGAGAGGCTGTGGTGTTGGTCTTGCACGCTGCCAACCTAGGTTTAATCCCCAGGTGTAATATATGATCCCCGAAGCACCACCCAGGATCATTCCTAAGCACACAACAAGGAATAGCCCTTGAGTACTTCCTGGTTTTGCCTAAACAACCTCAGGCCACCACTAGAAAACAAATGTCTGGATCTTTGAAGAAATCATATGAATACAAAAGTATGCTGGAACAGACAGAACTTCCCAAGGGACAGACGGTCACTTAGATACTTCCTAAGGCAGGCAGGGAAATCTGTGATCTCAACAGCTGGCACTGTACTCTGGGAAAAGAGAGATGACGAGACCAGGGGGTTAAAAGGAGGCTGAGGCAGGAAGAGAGAAAGAAGCCTGCAGCAGAAGGAGCTAATTATTTCTCTCTCGTCTCCTACATCCCACAACAAAAGCTAAAGCAAATAACTGGCGCTACCTCACACAAAAAGTTTCCATACAACAAAGGGAATAATAAATTGGACAGCACCTTTAACTACCCCTTTAACTACCCAGCAGGGTTCGATATTCCAAGTACCTAAAGAATGCAGACATACAATGGCAAACCATAAGGAAGACAACTGAAGAATGGGCCAAGGAGAGAGAGAGGGCTCCCAGATACACAACGGTGCTCACTATCGCTCCTCACCAGAAAGAATCCAACCACAGTAGGTGCGACCTGACCCCTCCATCACAAAAACACACCGACAAGAACATGCAGAAAAGAAGGGCCTCCTTGAGTACTGTTGGTGGGAATGCAAACTGGCTTGACCGGGACAAAAAGTAGTGCTAAGTTTCCCCAGGAAATGAAAGCTTTAACTCTGGAGCAACCCCCAAGCACAGAGCTGTGAGTTGGCTCTGGGGTACCACCAGGTGTGGACTCCCCTCTTCCACCCAACCCTATTCCACAAAGATTTCCATATGACCCAGCAATCCCATTCCTGGGTATATATATGAGAAGAAAGAAAACCAGTAGTGAAAATAAATGTGAGGGGGGGCTGGGAACAACTCAGCGGTAGAGAACCTGCATTGCAAACAGGAGGTTGCGAGTTCCAAGCCAGGCACCACTGGTAGGCACCAAGCCAGGCACCATAGTGCCAAGTGCAATCCAAGTGGCACTGCCAGGTTGGATCTCTGGTGCCACAAGTGTGCAGAGTGCAACCAGAGTATCTTAGCACCACAACCAAATATATAACCACTGGTTACTGCAACCACAACAATAATGGTGGTAGATTAAACTATCTTAAAAGGAAGAGGGAGGCCGGAGGGACAGCACAGCGGTGGGGCGTTTGCCTTGCAAGGGGCAGACTGAGGGTGGACGGTGATTCGAATCCTGGCATCCCACATGGTCCCCATGCCTGCCAGGAGCAATTTCTGAGCACAGCCAGGAGTAACCCCTGAATGCTGCCAGGTGTGGCCCAAAATACAAAAACAAAAACAAAAACCAACAAACAAAATACCCACAAAATTTAATTTTGGGACCAGAGAGATAGCATGGAGGTAGGGCATTTGCCTTGTATGCAGAAGGACGGTAGTTCGAATCCTGGCATCCCATATGGTCCCCCGAGCCTGCCAGGAGCGATTTCTGAGCACAGCCAGGAGTAACCCCTGAATGCTGCCAGGTGTGGCCCAAAATACAAAAACAAAAACAAAAACCAACAAACAAAATACCCACAAAATTTAATTTTGGGACCAGAGAGATAGCATGGAGGTAGGGCATTTGCCTTGTATGCAGAAGGACGGTGGTTCGAATCCTGGCATCCCATATGGTCCCCCGAGCCTGCCAGGAGCGATTTCTGAGCATAGAGCCAGTAGTAACCCAAACCCCCTCCCCGCCCCCAAAAAAAGAAGAGGGAGGAAATAAGAAAATATCTATATGAATCCATATGTCCACTGAAGCATCATTCACAATATCCCATACCCTCTGAGATACATGAGGTATTACAGGAGAAAGGGACAGTCCTACTGGCAGTGAGGACAGCTGCACGTCCACTCAGAAGTGCTGATCTTTGTTTTATCTGTAATTCTGCAGGCGCAGCCATCAGAAGAAAGGATTTTGTTGTTTAGTCATACCAGATGGTGCTCAGGACTTACTCTGAGATCTGCCCTCCAGAGATTACATGGGGTACCAGGATGAAACCTGGGTCTGCCACCGGCAAAGCAAGCTCTTTGCCCACTCCTATCACTCCGGCTCCAGAAAAAAGTCTTAAGGCGGGGGCTGGAGAGATAGCATAAAGGTAAAAGCATTTGCCTTGCATACAGAAGGTTGGTGGTTCGAATCCCAGCATCCCATATGGTCCCCCAAGCCTGCCAGGAGTGATTTCTGAGCATAGAGCCAGGAATAACCTCTGAGCGCGGCCGGGTGTGACCCAAAAGCCAAAAAAATAAACAAAACAAAACAAAACAAAAAAAGTCTTAAGGTGGAGAACCTGTCTGGGTGGGCATCCAGATTTGCTTAGACACTCTCTTCTGCTTAAAGGGGCAGAGAATAGTAAGCAGGTGCTATGGACTGAATGTAGATCCCCATTAAACTCAGATAGAAAAGCCTTATTCCCAAAGTGAGGGTCTTCAGGATTGGGGGTCTGATCGGTAAAACATGAAGGCAAAGTTCCTCTAACTGTGCTGTTATAAAAGACTTCGCATGGAGAGATGGGGGGGCTCTTGCCTTGCATGCAGGCACAATGGCTGTTCCCTGGTCCTAGCCTCCAACCCCATATATAGTCCTCTGAGCATGCTGGGGAGGGCGGGGCTCAGGGGCAATCATATAGGGTCATGCATGGGCAAGGCAAGCACCTGACCTACTGTATGATCTCTCCAGCCCCTAAAGCTCATGAGATCTGTACCTGAGGGTTTGAACTTGCTTAGGACCTGCCACCTTGTCCTTACCATCCTGTTGCTTTGCATATCCTGACCCATCTGTATTGGAAGCATAAAATATATTTGGTTTATGGGGCCGGGTAGGTGGCACTGGAGGTAAGGTGTCTGCCTTGCAAGCGCTAGCCAAGGAAGGACCGAGGTTCGATCCCCCGGCGTCCCATATGGTCCCCCCAAGCCAGGGGCGATTTCTGAGCACATAGCCAGGAGTAACCCCTGAGCGTCAAATGGGTGTGGCCCAAAAACCCAAAAAAAAAAAAAAAAAATATGTTTGGTTTCACAGGTTCGGAGCTTGAGACGAATTCTGTGAGAGGCTGAATCACACGTCCCAGTCTCGTCTACACTTGGATAGTTAGCTGAGATATTTAGATGAATATTTAGATGGGACTTTAGAATTAATGCTAGAGGCAGCTAAGACTTGGAATGATGGGTTGGGATAAACATATTTTGCATATAAGAACATGAATTTGGGACTCAGAGGACTATTATGAACTGAGTATTTATATCCCCCCCTCTAAATTATTAAGCTAAAGGCTAATTAGGCCATGAGGGTCTCATGAATTAGTGCTCTTATAAGAGACCCAAAGAGGTCTAATTTGCTTTCCACCATGCAAGCACACAGGGGAGCCAGCAATCTGGCTAGCAGGAAGATTCTCCCCAGACCCTCCATGGTGGCTGCACTCTGACCCCGACTTGCCCAGACCCCAGAACAATGATGGGTCCTGTGAGTGCTAAGCGTGTGTTGTTCCAGTCCAGAATAATTTGCTGCACCAGCCCAAACTGCCTAAGAGGGCCAGCTCTTCCCCCATGCTAACAAGCGAAAGGCTGTTCCCAAAGAACTGAATGCTCATTTAATCATCTGCTCCCTTAAGAACCAATTACACATACAGATAAATGTGGGCTCTGAGGAACAGAATAGTTTAAACTGTTTCTGTGTTAGTCCTAGACTGGGGATTACACAGGGGAGCCCTTAGTTCAGGGTAGATACCTAAAAAAGTCAAGAAAACATGAAGCCGATCGGAGCCCTAGCACAGTGGGAAGGGTGCAAGCAGCCGACCCGAGTTCAATCCCCAGCATCCCACATGGTCCCCAGAGTACCACCAGGAATGACCCTGAGCACAGAGCCAGGAGTCATCCCTGAATACCACCAGGTGTGACCAAACAACTCACACCCCCCCCCCCAAACAAAATACCAAGAAGACAGACTGATCTAGCTGTAACACACAATCTATAGTGGTCAGCAGAGTAGTTTTCTGACACAGAAACTGGACAGTAGCTTTGCCTGAGGCAGCCTGCAACTTTCCTCAGTGAAAATGATGGCAGTACACTGCATGATTGCTAGGAAAAGAAAGTTTACAAAATCCACATGAAGAGATGAAAATAGAAATAGAAAAGAAGGGATGAGAGAATGTGGAAAACCATGTGAAGGGAGCAGAACGAACTCCAGACTGAATGCAATCAGACTCTCACAATCCACAGAGCTCGACTAGCTTTGCTGGGGAAGACAAGCTTGCTTGGTTTTGTGCCAATTTAAAATTCAAGAGATTTCTCTGAGAACTTGTTATCGGCACTACTGGCACAAAAAAGTTAAATGAGGGCCAGAGCGGTAGCAAAGAGGGTTGGCTTGCACACAGTCACTCCAAATTTGATCCCCGACATCCCATATGGTCCCCTAAGCACTGCCAGGAATGATTCCTAAATGCAGAGGCAGTAGTAACCTTAGAGCATCATGAGATATGGTCCAACACCAATTCCCACCCCCCCCCATAAAAACCCTAAATCACCTTCTTGAAACTGGTCTTAAGCCTACAACAAGTCATTTCAAAGAGTTTCATAATGTGGGGACAGAATAATAGTACAGCAGGTTAAAGTGCCCACCTGATTAGCAGCTGACCTAGGGTCAGTCTCCAGTTCCCCAAATGGGCCCCAGAGTACCACCAGGAGGAATCCTTGGAGGATTCCAGGAGTAAGCCATGAGCACAGCTGGGTATGGTCCAAAAACAAAAACAAAGAGAATTCTCCCTGTCACCCCCCCAAAAAAATAAATAAAAGAACACAAAGAGAATTGCATAATGCACATGAGTCTGTGACTGTTTCAAGCATGGAGGTAAATTTGGGGTATGATAAGGCAAGTTCCAAAGAGACATCAAATAAAGCTTATCAGAGAAATTAAGGAAAAACAAGCTATACTACATGGTAGTTATTATTTATAGTTACAAGATTTTGTATTAGTTAGTGAACAACATTATTTTTGTTTGTGTTTTGGGGCCCTTCCTGGTGGTGCTCAGAGTTACGCCTGGCTTTGCACACAGGAATCACTCCTGGCGGTGCCCGGGGATCATATGAAATACCGGGGATGGAATCCAAGTCAGACATGTGTAAGGCAAATGTCCTCCTCCAAGTACTTTTGATCCAGCCCTAGCAAGCAAAACTATATTATCTAAGCCAGAGATGGGGTAAGAAATACAGATTTTCAAGTTAATGCCTGCTGTCTTTGAAACTTGAGCATATTCCATAGGATGGCATGTTTATACTGTTTCTGTAGGTATTTCAGAAATCAAAATATGCTCAAAGTACAGTTTATCTGGCAAAACCATGATTTTGATTCTTTTCGTTCACATTTTCAATGTTTAAAGAAACTCTTTGTAGCAATCTACCCAAAAGCAGAGCTAGCAGAAAACTTGGCGTGACTCTCCTCTCAAAGGAAAGCAGCACATACAGTAGACTGTTCCAGCCACAGTGAAGGAACTTATTAGCTGGTAGATTTTTCCCCAAATGTCTGCAGTGAAATAATCACTCACGTTAGCATTTGCATGAGGCAATTAGATCCCAGAGTTAATATTCCTTGATAATCATTAGGGGTGCAAACAGTTCTCTAGGAGCTGCAGTGAACGTTTCAGGTTGCTTATAATTTCATAACAACAAAATTTATTAAACAATTATTTTTTTCCCCTCACAAACTAAAGTCTCAGAACTACCCAAATAAATGAGAGCAGAGGCTGGAGAGATAGTCTAGTGGTTATGGTGCCTGCCTTGTGCCAACTGACCCTGGTTCAATCCCAGCACCCTCTATAGGTCCCCGAGTCCCACCAGAAGTGATCCCTGATGGCAAGCCAGGAATAACCCATAAGCACCTATTCCCCCTCTCCCCTTAAAGAAGAAAACATAATCAAGTCAGGAGGGAAAAAATCCTGAATCTCGGACTTTCATATGCAGAGAACACTAGAGGAAGAAGTTCCAAGCGCCAACACATTTAGGGAATAAAAGTCCAACTTTGGGTGGTTTGGGGGGCCCAGGAACTGATATTCCCACACCTGCCACAAAGAGTACTAACCCAGAGATTAAAAAAAAAAACAAAAACAAACTCTTCCTAGGCTACCATAGGCACAGAACTGCTTCTATTCTGATCTGACCAAGCATAGGCTGGAAACCAACAGGAGGCGAGGTGCTCCAGGTCACAAGAAATGACAGTCCGGCTAGAGGGCCCGGAGCGGGAGAGCCATCTGCGAGCACGGCTCACTGAAATGTGCTGGCCGGAAGGCTGGCAGGTCTTATGGCGAAGGACTCGCTGAGTGACCCCAATGAACTGGCATCAGAGGGTGGACCAAGAGAGGTTATTTTAGACAAAGGAAGAAGTTCAAAACGGCTTCTGGCCTACCTGATGAGAGACTCGAGGATGGCAGGAGTGGGCCCTTTCTGGAACTCCAGCTCTTTGTAGTGCAGTGCTTTGGCATATGCCCGGCACTTGGCAGCCCTCTCGCCCAGCAGAACAATGCCATTGTCATCTCTCAACGGCAGGGGGCCCTGGAGGAGAGCAGAACCCCACAGCATGTGAAAGTGGCAGACGGCACAAACGAGGAAGCCTGGAGGGCATCGCTCCCTCCCCGCACCCGCATCCGATTATTCTTTGACAGGCTCCATCTGGACCACAAGGATGGGGACAGAGTCTCACCTTGTCGCTGTGCTCCATGAATTCAGCCAAGTTTAACAGGGTCTGTGTGACTTCAGCAATGTCCTGGGAGGTGAGGGCCAATTCGATGCTTCTGATGAGCTCGTCCTGCTGGTCTTCATTCAGTTCGGACCAGCAGGACACAAAGGCAGCATTGAAGAGATCCCTAAAGGCAGCGGAGGGGAGAAAGATGCCTCAGGTGGCTAATACAGGGGCTAATACAGACTGGTGCTGCTAATACAGACGATATGCTGGAAATGGTCGCTTTTAGTCTTTCTTTCCAGGGCTGGCATGAGACTGAACCCAGGTCTCAGGCGTCCAAGATGCATCTATGCACTTCTCCATTTAGCCCGAGGTCTTAAGTGTCCCTGAGTCATACTACAGTGGTGGTCACTGTAACCCCATCCCCCATTCTTCCTGTAACCTTACCTGCAAGAAAGACCTGCCCATTTCTAGGAGGGTCTTTGAGGGGTTACAAAAGGTTTGGCTGGAAGGCCAGGAGGGGAGATAAGGAGATTGAGAGGAGATTTGGGAGAGGAGTTTGGGAGAGAGTTTGAGCAAGGAAAATGGATGGAGAGGAGATGGCTGAGGGACAAAGTACAATGCAGGGCTGAGTGGAGATCAAGCGTAAAAGGTTATGAGAGAGGCCACACATGTTGGCCAGGGCTGAATAAAGATGATACCTCCTGGAATCTGTCTGTGGATGATTTCCTCGCCACTATCCTGAAACTGCTACCCCTCCAGTTGGGGGAGGTGCATACATGTGCTCCTGGGCAGGAGGAGAAAGACCTCCATCACCATCCACCACCATCTAAGCCCATCCAAAGGGCTTTAATGCAACAGTCACTTGTCAGGAAGCATCTGAACTGTGACATGACTGAGGACTCCATTTTAAATTTCACAGAACTCTGATTCACCACTGGCAGCTTGTGACTACTGTGTTTTACAGCCCAGGGACAGACACAGGAAATAGTCCAATGCAGAAAGGAAAGCGGGACAGAGTAACAGTGCCACAGGCAAACTTCTTGGCAGTTTCTGCATTATTTTTCTTTACCCCCTTTGCTCTCCTAATGCAGAAGTTGGCAGTGGACCAGGAATTTGGCACAAGTGTTCCAAGAGTATATGGTGGGGATTGGGGAGTAATATAGCAGGGAGGGCTCTTGCCTTGTATGTGCTCTACCAGGCTCGAGCCCCAGCATGCCACATGGTCCCTTGAGCACTATCAGGAATAATGCCTGAGTGTAGTAAGTCCTGAGTGTTGCTGTGTATGCCCCCCTTAAGAACATGTAACAGAGTTGTTTGTAAAATTGTAAATGATCACAGTTACTTTCTTTGGAGAGGTATTAAAGATCATTCGAGGCAGCAATGTACCTGAGTTTACATAAAACCCCTCTCCCTTACAGCTAAAATGTTGGACCTAAATCTACTAAGAAAAGTTCTCCTAGCAAGATTATGATGCTTTTTATTCTGTATTATGAACTTGTTCCAACATGCCTATTTGTTTTTTCTTAATTGTTTTTACTGAAACTTACTTAGACAGATGTGAGGAGAGACAGAGAGAGAGAGAGAGAGAGAGGGAGGGAGGGAGGGAGAGCGGAAGAGGGAGGGGGGAGAGGGAGAGGGAAGGAGAGTGAGGGGGAGAGAGAGGGACAGAGAGAGAAAGAGAGAGAGAATGGCTTCTCCAGAGTGGGGTAAAGCAAAAAGACACGGAGACAAACAAGTACGGTATGTGTTCATGGGCGAACATGGGCTTGAAGCGCAAGCTCAATTTGTCCTTTTACTTCCATTCACTACTACAAACGAACAAAAGTAAAAGAACTAGCCAACTAGCCTATTTCTGTTATGGCTACTATCCTTCAAACTGTTTCGAACAAGCTGCTCCTTTTGAACCCAAGGAAGTCGCCAAGACCATACCTGGCCATGGGGTTGTAGGCTTGTGCCAAGGCCCAGCACGAGCGCAGAGATGGGGAGGAGGAGTCCTTCAGCAGCTCCAGGCTCAGCCGCCTCAGCCACTCCAGCCAGTCGTCCTTGGAAACCCTTCTGGCGGCTCCCCAGGCCTGCGGTCCACAAACAACAGGGGCAAGCCATCAGCTTCAAGGCCAAACAGAAAGAGCCTTCGTCTCTTTAATGGGCTACTCCACTTCTTTGGCTCACAAGATTGTACTTCTCAGAATTATCCCAAAGCACAAAATCAAAGGCGCAATATTTAACTAAAAGCAAAAACAGCAACCTCGAAAACAGCACAATACAGGAGAAGTGTGGGCCATGCTGTTATCAGGAAAGCACAGCCGTCCAGGCCCAGAAGGGATGGGGACTGTCACATACCGGGCACAGCTAACCAAGTCAAAGGGTCTCCAGCCATGTGAAGGACTTTGGACCGTAACTGGCTCATGTTCCAGCACAGTCCCATAGGGAGAGGAGAAACACTCAGGTTGACACCTGTACAAGTCCAAGTCCAGTGACAAGCAGCTAACAGCACATGGAAGTCTGAGATGAAAGGGGTTTAAAAATCATTGGTTATTTTTTTAATCACCTACAACCTTCCAGAAATCTGAGCACTGCAGATATCTAGGGCCAGCACCAGGGACAGCGTCGCAAGATGGGCAGAAAGTCACAGCTCTGGAGGTGGGCGAGAGAGGCCAGGAGCCAAGAGTCAGGCAGGATGGGGCACGATGGCAGGGCTGCAAATCCTGTACTTGGAACTCCAGTTGTCTAACCCTGGGCAAGTTCCTTACTTAACCCCTGTGCTTCAATGATCTGCTCGCTGGAACATCTGGGTGGACATGTCTATCCACCTCCTCCCACACCCCCAAGTGTGATGTCTTAGTGGAGAGGCTGCAGGAATGGCTAGGAATGCCAAGACCCAGACGAGCAGTTACAAAACCAGAGGCAAAGCAGCATGGTTCCTGCCTAGGGATATTTGGGCTATTCTACCTCCAATCAACAAACACCTCTCAGTAGTGGTCAGTCCACAGGTGTCTATCAGTACAGGGTGACAGTCTAGGCTAAGCCCTGTATTCTACCTCTGGGTGTGAAACACTCACTCACACACATAGAGGGGCTGCATCCAAAGCTTCCTGGGCTTGAAAGGAGAGAAGTCAGCTGGGGCCCAGGCCTTCCCTCTAGCTGTTGCTCCACATGAAGTGCAGCTGTCACGGGCCAGCCCGCTAATAAAGAGAGAATATCACCAGGCTTACATCCACAGTGGGAGCTGCTTACAGGACCCAGGAGTGCTAACGCAGAATGTGGAAAACAAGCCAACTGATTTATTTACTTCCAAGTCAGCAGATACCGAGGCTTCTTCTGCTCGGCTCCATTAGAGGGGCTTTGAAAGCACTTTCTCTCCTAACTCATCCCTGCAGGGACACCTTCCCGGCCAGTTTGTTCCAGCCCGCCCTCACCTGCTCTTCCCAGGATGACCCAAGTCAGCAGGAAATGGCCAGATCTGAGTCCACCACCTACCTCTTTGGAACTGACGGAGAGAACTAAAAGAACCTGCATGAAAGGGAAATACGGAAAACAGCTTCCCATGAAAAGGAAAAAGTGGTCACTTCAGCAGGAAGCAGAGCGCTTTGACTCTAGGCTCCACTTTCCATAGAAATGGGAGGAAAAAAAGAAATGGAAGGGAGAACTGACAGCCTGGACTGACACCAGCCTAAGATCAATAGAAGCAGGAACTGTCCTTGCCCCCAGAGCTGAAAGAGAATGGTTTATCCTCAGTTTACTCTCCCCCGCAGAAGTCTAATGCTTTGTTTTGCTTTGCTTTATATATAGAATGAAGTGAGCCTCAGGGAACCAGCCCACAAGGGATTTTATTTATTTTGGTATCCACTGACTTGCAGTTAGTTCACTGTTTCTTCCCATTTTTTCTTTTTCCATAAGCATCCCTTGGTGGGGTTGGGCAGATACTATAATTAAGCCGATCCCCCTTTAATCTCCAACACCCCAGGTGGTCCTCCCGCAGGGGCCACTCCGAAGCACAGTATATAGCCCAATCTCCCCCAACCCAAACCCCTTCCAAAAATAAAGAACAAAGAATTCAGGACTTAGGTATCATCATGGACCAGGCAGCATTGGCATTACCTGGCAGCTACTTAGAAAAGCAAAACCAGGGGTAAGGAAATCGTATAGGAGGTACAGTACGCAAGGCATGCATGTATCCCCAATGTGAGTCCCCATGGCCACCCCAAGTACTGTCAGGTATAAACCTAGAGGATTACTTCCATCTTTGGCCTACATGGCCTTGAGTATTGCCAGGGCAGTTTGGGTAATCCCTGGCACTCAGGGCCCACGCAGCACCACACCTGTGGGTCCTTGCATTGTACCATCAGCTTGGATGGCCCCTAGTCACGCTGAGGCCCTATTGGGAGCCTTCCCCTTTCTCACCTCCAAAAAGAAAAGCAGTCTAAGCTCAGACTGCCTCATGAGAATAAGCATTTTAACAACCTCGAAGAAGGCGGTAAATCAAAGGAGTCTTAGAAGCTTGGGAAGCAATGCTTTAAAGAGGCTGTATCAGTTTGAAAGGAACGATGGGGTTCACTAATTTTGTACTAGTCATGTGAAAAATGAGAATGCTATTAGTGACAAGGGTTCTGCTATCAAAGATCCCAGGGCATACAAAAGGATGCTCATTCTCTAACAGCGATAGAAATGAAGAGCAGGAGAACTGGTCCTCAGTGGAAAGCTTGGAATAAAATTTGGAAAGCTCAGTGGGGGCAGAGAGGCCAGGTCAGGGAGAGGACCACTAGGACGATAGAGGGAAGTAGTCACTCTGAAAGAGAACAGGAGCAGAAAGAAGGATAAATGACTTTCATGATAATCTGTAAGTAATAGTACTATAAACCACAGTACTAAAAAAGAAAAAGTGCCTGTCATGGAGGCAGGTTGGGGATGGAAAGAAAATAGGGAATGGGAAGGAAAGTGGGACTGTTGGTGGAAGGAAGTGGACACTGGTGAGGGAACTGGTATTGGACATTAAACGCCTGAGTCTCAATCATGAATAACTGTAACTCAGGTGATCCCCCAAAATTTTAAGAATAACATGTATTTTAAAAATAAATAAATAAAAAGAATAAAATGTATTTTTAAACGTGCACAATTTGAAACCTGGAAAAAGACAAGTTGATGATGCTTCTGTCTCTCTCCCTCCCTCACACCCTCCACACCCAATCCCATGTACCATACATGCAAGGCAGGCTCAACCATGGGGCCATGACCCCACCCAAGTGTTGGTTGTTTACAATGACGATATCAAGCAAAGCTGAAAATCTCTAAGGAGACCAAGGAGCAGGGCACACTCACTCTTTCCCAAGTACCCGTCCCTAAAGAAATGAGGGACCTGCCTTTTGGAGATTGATGGTGCTGACATGAAGTTTTTTCATAGGTCCTGTTTCTACTGGTCCACTAGCCAACGCATCCCCTTGGCCACTCCTCAGCATTCGATGCTGATAAATCAAAGGGTCTTCCTCTTCATCGGCAAGGGTGTATCCCTGAAATCAGAGATGTGCATGGGTGTGGGCAACGGACCCCCACAAGACAGATGCTCGTCTCCTAGGCTATAGACCCCTAGAGCCCAACCCAGAAAGTTATAGGAAAAAACTCTCCAACTCCTCTAGTTCCTCCCAATTTAGAAACATCCTTAAACCCTGAAGTGAACCCCACCTTTTGGAAGAGCCAACATTTCAATAAAAGGGTAAAAGTTACATGCCTGAACAAAAGGAATCCTGGGTGGGATCTTCCCCAGTGGTCCCCCTCCTAGTGACAGGCAAGCACCGACTTAGAAGTATGAGCATACAATTGGCAAAGATAAAATAAGTAACTGTGAGCAACACTTAAAAAAGTGACAAAGTGTTTCCCCTGCAAGCAGGGCAAATTGTCTATTTTTGTATGGCCCAAGAACTAAGAATAGTTTTAAGTGGCTGAAAAAAAAAAGTAGCCAAAAGAGTATTCTTCAATATGTGAAATTACAGTATCGCACTCTGGAGGCCAAAAATAAGGCGGCGTTGGACGTCAGCCAGGCTGGCTCACTTCCATATCGTAGACGGCTGCTCTCAGAAGCAGCAGCAGCGCTGGGAAGTTGCAGCAGACCAGAGTCTGGAAGGCTGAATTAAGTTCTTATCTTCACAGAGGGGTCTGCACCAACAAAGTAGACACAGCGCCATACTGGAGGCTGTCAGAACACCAAGGAGGCAAGACATGAAGGACTTAGAAGGAGGAAGGGGTCATTCACCTTAACAATCCTGCAGATGAGGACGTCGTAGCGCTGGTGGTTGATTCGGTGTCTCACCAGAACCTTATTCACCATTGGAATGAAAATCTGGTACTATGGTAAGAGAGAAAAGAGGTCAGACAAGACTTTTTTTTTTTTTTGGTTTTGGGCCACACCCGGTGGTGCTCAGGGGCTACTCCTGGCTGTCTGCTCAGAAATAGCTCCTGGCAGGCACGGGGGACCATATGGGACACCGGGATTCGAACCAACCACCTTTGGTCCTGGATCGACTGCTTGCAAGGCAAACGCTGCTGTGCTATCTCTCCGGGCCCCAGACACGACTTTTTCAGAGAACATTACCATCAATACTGACGGCTGTTCTTGGTGTGCGGGCTAACCCCACACGCAGTCTTCAGTACCACTTTTTCACCTCCTGCTAAGAACCAAGTCCCAGGGCTGGCGAGGTGGCGCTAGAGGTAAGGTGTCTGCCTTGCAAGCGCTAGCGAAGGAAGGACCACGGTTCAATCCCCTGGCGTCCCATATGGTCCCCCCAAGCCAAGGGCAATTTCTGAGCGCTTAGCCAGGAGTAACCCCTGAGCATCAAATGGGTGTGGCCCGAAAAAAAAAAAGAACCAAGTCCCCATCATGCTCCATTCTGGTGACTGCCACAGCCTATCAACATCTCTCTGAGTCCAATCTTAGCCCAGACTATTCTTCCACACAGCGCTGATAGTGCTCCTTTGAAAGTAGTAGGTCAGGGACTGAAGCGATAGCACAGTGGTAGGGCATTTGCCTTGCACATCCAATCCCGGATGGACTCCAAACTCTGGTTTGATTTCCAGCATCCCTCCTTGGTTCTGTGTTCAGAAATTGCTCCTGGCAGGCACAGGGAACCATATGGGATACCGGGATTCGAACCACCGTCTGTCCTGTATTGGCTGTGTGCAAGGCAAACATCCTATTGCTATGCTATCTCTCTGCCCCCACCCCAAGAGCAATTTCTGAGTGCAGAGCCAGGAGTAACTCCTGAGCGCGGCCAGTGTAACTCAAATCCCCACCCCCCCCAAAAAAAAGTGCTAGGTCATGGGCTGGAGTATGTGCCCTGCAGTGAGGAGGCCCACACTGATATCCTCGGCCCCACCCAGAGCAGTACTGGGAGTCATCCAGAGAGCACTGAGCCAGGAGTAGCCCTGGAGCACTACCAGCACAAATAAAAACGGTAAGTCAGATTGTTACTCCTGTGCTTAGTATCTTCCCCAAGACTCTAGGTTGTTCAGAGGGAAAGCAAAATACTCCAAGTAACACTACAGTGGGGATACGCAAATGAGTGGCATCAGAGCTACCTGGAGGGTTCTGAGACAGCTGGGTCTCATGCCTAGGGTTTCTGATCCCAGTAGGACTGGAGTGAATTCAGCCTGAGAATGGGCATTTCTAACCATTCAGCACTAAAGTTATTATCTGTGGATCACATTTTGGGAAACACTGATCTCTAATATATCCCATGCTCCCAGTCTTGCCTGAAGTTGGAGGCCTTAACCTCTGATCACTTGCCCCTGTGGGCTCCTCTTCCTTTCCCCCTTCCCTTTTCCCTGTCCCTTCCCCAAAGCTTCCCGCCATCCTGCACATTTGCTTCTTGCATCCAATTCTCAGGACTGTACCCCCTCTTTACTCTGTTTCAGTCTCTGCTCAAATATTAACTGACCAAAAGGTTCTTTCCCTGTCTACCTTGAACAAACAGGATCTTGCTCTGTGCACACCTATCATTCTATAAGACAAACTGTTGCTGTGTATTGTCTCACTGAATATCAGCTTTGTGGGAGTGGAATCCCTCCCATCTTCTTACTGTGTTATCCCCAAAACAGCTCAGCCACCCAGGTGGCTCAGTAAATATTTGCTGAATAATGGAGAGTGAAACCGGGGCAAATAATTCCAAGTTCTCTGCCAGCGGCTGAACCTAACGCATCCAGTTCACAGTCTTCTCCCTACAGGCAGGTGAAAAAGCACAGCTATTTAGGATTCCTGTCTTACCTTCTTTCCCAGCTGAAACACAAGTGAAGACAACGTGTCCATGGCTGTGGGGCGCAATTCTGGGCTCTGGTCCAGTGTTCGAACAATGGGGTGAATGATCCGGGAAGCATAGTCAGTGAAGTCCAAGGATTCCGTCAAGCGGTCCACAGTCTCCAGTGCTGCCCTACGACAAGCACATGCTCTCAAGTACAGTGGACGCCGCCATCAGGCCCAGAGTAAGAGCAGTGGCTACATGCACCTTAAGAGCCTGCATCAACAGGGCCAGAGAGGTGGTGCTAGCGGAAGGCATCTGCCTTGCAAGCGCTAACCTAGGACGGACCAAGGTTTAATTCCCCTGTCCCATATGGTCTCCCAAGCCAGGAGCAATTTCTGAGGAGTAACCTCTGAGCGTCACCGGGTATGGCACAAACACAAAAAACAAACAAACAAACAACAACAACAACAAAATAGCCTGCACCAAACGAGAGAAAAGGCTTCTTGACTCTTGTCTGTTTTTGGTCTGTTTGGAGGCCATACTTGACAGTGCTCAGGGACCATTTTCAGCTCTCTGCCTAGGGGTTGCTCCTGGTGGTGCTGGTTTCCTGCCTGCAAAGCACATGCTGAGCCTGTTGAACTATCTACCTGCCTCTCTGACCCTCTTTCTTTTTCTCTTTTTCCCTTCAGTGTTGGGGCACGAACACTGGGCATCATACATGCAAGGCAAGTATTCTACCACTCAGCTTCATCCCTGGCCCCAAGCATTTCATGTGACATGGAACCAGCAC
Source organism: Suncus etruscus (assembly GCF_024139225.1). NCBI lineage: Eukaryota > Metazoa > Chordata > Mammalia > Eulipotyphla > Soricidae > Suncus > Suncus etruscus. The sequence continues at coordinate 6,327,064 of NC_064853.1, forward strand.
TTCTCGTGTGGGAGGACAGCATAGGAGGGAGAGTTAAGACTATCCACAACCTGGACGTTTCTGAGCAAAAAGTAACAGGGAGTTAAAATAATTGAAAATAAAATGTTAAAAAGCAGGTCCTCTGGGAACTTTAGAAAAGAACAAACATCTACAAATGGTGAAAAGCTCGATGGCCGCCAGACCTCGCACACAGGCGCTTACTTTCGAGAGGGAAGTGGGACTTCAGGGGCATCAAACAGCTTCACAATAGGAGGCAACAGCAAGTGCAGGTAGTCATCTAGGTTGGCTCCAAAGAGCTGGATTGCAGCCAACAACTGTCAAAGCAAAAAAGCATGAGTCAGCAAGGCCCGGCACCAAGCACCAGAGTACACAGAGAGGCCGTGGTCTTATGCAAACCTCTGTGGGAACTTTAAAAAGCCTTTAAGTGATCCTAGGGGCCGGAGAGCTAGCACGGAGGTAAGGTGTTTGCTTTGCATGCAGAAGGACGGTACTTTGAATCCCAGCATCCCATATGGTTCCCCTAGAGTCTGCCAGGAGTGATTTCTGAGCACAGAGCCAGGAGTAACCCCTGAGCGCTGCCAGGTGTGACCCAAAAACCAAAAAAAAAAAAAAAAAAAAAAAGCCTTTAAGTGATCCTGAACAGCAATCTTCTGGTCGGACATTTTCTTTTTTTTTTGTTTGTTTTTTTGTTTGTTTTTTTTTGGTCATACCTGGCTTTGCTCAGAGTTTACTCCTGACTCTGCACTCAGAAATCACTCCTGGGGCCAGGCGGTGGCGCTAGAGGTAAATAGCCTGCCTTGCCTGCGCTAGCCTTGGATGGACCGCGGTTTGATCCCCCGGTATCGCATATGGTCCCCCAAGCCAGGAGTGACTTCTGAGCGCATAGCCAGAAGTAACCCCTGAGCGTCACTGGGTGTGGCCCAAAAACCAAAAAAAAAAAAAAGAAAAGAAATCACTCCTGGCAGGTTCAGGGGACCATATGGGATGCCGGGATTCGAATCACCATTCTTCTGCATGCAAGGCAAATGCCTTACCTCCATGCTATCTCTTTAGTCCCTCCTTTTCTTTTTGTTTGGTTTGTTTGGTTTTGGGCCACACCCAGTGGCGCTCAGGGGTTCTGCCTGGCTCTGTACTTAAATGACTCCTGGCAGGTTCAGGGGACCAGACCCAGGTCGGCCCTGTGCAAGAAAAACACCCTCCCTGCTGTGCTATCACTCCGTCCCCTGTCCCCAATTAATAGGACATTTTCTTTCTTTTTTTTTTTTTTTTTTTTTTTTGGTTTTTGGGCCACACCCGGCAGTGCTCAGGGGTCACTCCTGGCTGTCTGCTCAGAAATAGCTCCTGGCAGGCACGGGGGACCATATGGGACACCGGGATTCAAACCAACCACCTTTGGTCCTGGATCGGCTGCTTGCAAGGCAAACACCGCTGTGCTATCTCTCCGGGCCCAATAGGACATTTTCTACTTCATTTTACTTGAGGTTATGTCGCTTTTCTTGAGCTTACTTCAATCAATTTGAAATCAGTTGCTGTACTAGAGGAAACTGTTCTAGGATCAAATAACGAACAATGAAAAAATTTTTTTTGGTTTTTCGGCCACACCCGGTGATGCTCAGGGGTTTACTCCTGGCTCAGCGCTCAGAAATCTCTCCTGGAGTTCGGAGAGATAGCATGGAGGTAAGGCGTTTGCCTTTCATGCAGAAGGACGGTGGTTCGAATCCCAGCATCCCATATGGTCCCCTGAGTCTGCCAGGAGCGATTTCTGAGTGTAGAGCCAGGAGTATCCCCTGGGCACTGCTGGGTGTAATCAAAAAAAAAAAAAGAACAAAACTCCTGGCTTGGGGGACCATATGAAACGCCGGGGATCAAACTGCGCTATATCCTAGACTAGCAAGCGCTTGCACCACTGCTCTGGCCCCACAAGAATAATTTGTTAAAGGAAACAAAGTTAACTAGAAAAGATCATAAACAAGTTCTACACTGTGAACCGCTGCATCAAGTATGGGTATCTCTGGGGTGATCATCACGCTGCCACTCAGAACACACTCCTGGCTCTTAGCTGAGCATCCGAGGACACTAACAGCTGCTGGAACTCTCTCTAGAGCAGTATTTGCCTAAGTGGGCAATACTCCCTCCCTTTCTCTTAGGGGGAATAAGGGCATTCTGGACCCTAGCAGAGAGTGGTAATAACTGCAGGGCCCTGGGAGGGGCATGCATTCTATCTGTCCACGTGAAGAAGGCAGACCCCCAGAGGGATGCTGAGTAACTGCTTCCTCCGAAAAGGGGGTGCCAACTTAAGTTTGGACCTTCTGCTCTCGAGGACGAGTGGATCCTCACCTTGATGGAGACGATGCGACCCGGGCTGTTGTCATGCATAAAGACGCGCAGCATGTGGGGGATCAGCTGGGGCAGGTAAAGCTTAAATTCGCCACCAAGAGCAACCACAATTTGTTCAATAAGAAGAATGATTGTGCTCTGAATCGATGTGTTCATGACCCAGAATTCCTAGAGGGGAGAAGACAGGAGAAAGCCAGGTGTTTGCTCAACTATGAAGGAACTGAGATGGGCACAGAGAAACCAAAGAAGTCTGGAGGGCATCCAGGAAGGCCTCTCCACTCTCTGCCCTTCCTTTGAATCCCATCACATCCACATGAGCAAAACTAAACTAACTGCATTTTCCTGCATGCACAAGGCTGCTTCATTCCTCCAGGCCTGGCTCATGCAGTTTCTTTTGCAGAATCCCTCCTCTTGCTCAGCTAAGCCCGTTTTTTTTAGACCTGCCTCCAATCTCACTCCTCCTAAGAAACCATCCTGTTCTCCTTCCATCAACCATCTCAGGTAACTCTGACCCTTTCTCTTCTAGCTCCTATAATAGCTGTAGTTATTTAGTTTTGTTTTTCTTTCTTTTTTTGTTTTTGGGTAACACCCGGTGGCAATCATAGGTTACTCCTGGCTCTGCACTCAGAAATTGCTCCTAGCAGGCACTGGGGTCCGTACGGGATGTGGGACGAGAACCACCATCCATTCTAGATCGGCTGTGTGCAAGGCAAATGCCCTACCGCTGTGCTATCTCTGCGGCCCCAATATTTAGTTTTCTTAGTTTCTGTAGCATTAAATAATTAACGATGGTGGTGGATGGAGAAGGATGGATGGAGGGATTTTTCTCTGCCATTCCAGGCCACGTGGCTCCGCAACCCCCATTCAGCTGGCGGGTCCCAGGTTTAGGTGAATGGTGGAATCACTCATTCCAGAGTGGAGTTATAGTTTCCTTATATCACCGTCCTTCCCTTGGACAGTGAGTTAAGAGGGGTGAGAAACTCCTGATTCCTCTCCCGAAATTTCCCAGAACACCTAATAGTTACAGTCATCCAACATGCTGACAAGGAAGACTAAGACATCGTGGGGGTGGGGAGAAATGTCTTGTGGTCCAGAGTGTTTTTATTTTTCGAGGCTTTTGGGCTACATCCAAAAGTGAGACGAGGACACTATGCAGTATCTCTCGAGCCCACCAGGATAGACTCTTCACTTTGAGTACCTTGTGGTCTCTGCCAGAGGTCTGTCCCAGTACTGACAAGTTCCCTGCTCTTTCTGGATCCAGAATTTGCTAGGTAGCACCTAGAGTCCATCCCACACTATTTTCAGGACAGAACCAAGAAAGTATTATTCTATACTCATCAGTTCCACTCCTCATAGTTACCTAGATAACTGATCCCAAAGGCGATGGTGCAAGTCTAAGTTGGGGAAAAACTGTTACTTCAAATCAACTGAAGAGAGTTGCCTAGTCTTTTCTAGAACCCCTAGGGTAGGAGCCTTCATGGCAATAAGAACCTTAATAACAGCAGCAACATAAGTACATCAATATTCATGGCACCCAAATAATTCCAGATAAATCCAATTCTAAAAAATTTTAAAGGTTAATAATCTTCAGATGAGAGGCAGTATATAAAGTATAAAGTATATTTTGTTAAAAAAGCATTTTTAAAAGTATAATAGCTTGGAAGTAAAAACCAAGCAAAAGATGGTGATAAATTATCTTTCTCTCTGCTTAAGAGAGACATACTCTCTGGAAAGGTGACTTTTTCTGGATAAAAAGCTTTGCTAATAAAACAGCAGCTCTCCCAGCCTCCGCAGCATGTCTAATGAAAACCCTACTTGGACCATACTGGGCCTTCTTCAACCCACCCCCACCCAGTCTCCAGTCCACTCCCCATGTCCTCCCAGCTCCTCATAAGACCTTCTAGGCCCTGAAAAGCAGCCAGCCTGCCCAGGGAGGTTCACAAAGCCTATTCTCTGGCCAGGCCCCAGGGAGCTCATTAAAATGCCCAGGACCAACAGAAAAAGGCAAGACCACCCTTGCCGCACTCCTTCCATCTTCAAGGAAGGGAAAGCTGCATTTGGCAGGGGTGAGGCTTCCGGCCTCAAATTCAAATGTTGGGGGTTGCCAGGCCAGGCGTTTGGGAGTCAGTGATTACTCCAGCTTTCTGGCAGCCTCAGCCCTCCTGTGCCTCCAGCAGGCCCCCATTAGCATTCAGCTAACTCCTCCAGCACAAAGCCTCCGTGGGAGGAGCCGAGCCAGGATGCTTTGAATTATTTATCTGTCGCGGCAGTTTTCAGTTCTGAGACCTACTCACTGGGAAGTTCTAATTTTGAAAGCCAATCACTTTGATGTTGGTCCTGCTGCAACCGCCAAGCGAATGAACGACATAGCTCTGGTATAGAAGAACTGAAATCACTGGAAGAATTGTCTCCTGGATCTTTAAGAACGCAGCCAGTACCACAAAAGAAACTTACGACACAGACATTGAATGGCACGGAGACAGGGGGGCAGGATGGCCTCCCCCAGAAAAACATCTCACCATGACTGTGCCCTGGCACCCGCTGAAAGCAGGGGATGGCATCGGGGACACTAGCCTTTCTCATATGTTGCAGGCCTCAGAGGAAGCATTTGTACTTTTGAAGGTAGCAGGGTACAAATGTCACCTTCTTAACCAGGACCTGATCAGAGTCTGTCCTATTTAATAGCCCTAGGAAATCCCAATTCCCAACCCTTTCTTAAGGCTGGGTCTGATGGGCTACATGAAGAGGGTTTTCATGTGGACACCAAAAACACTGTTGTGATATTCAAGTGAAACTGCTTTGTTGGATGTGAGGCAAAGAACTCAAGTCTAGTTCTGCAGAACAGTTGCTTCAGGATCCCCGTCAGACTTTACCCCTGAACTCAGGCAGCAATAACCCCTCTACTCCCCTCAGTCTGGTGAGTTGCCTTGCTCAAAAGAGCTCTACAATGACCCAAGGGTGTGTGACAGGATGGATAGTGTATCTTATTCAAAACCACTTCTGAAGGCCTTTCCCCTATCCAATGCACAAGTTACAGCATTAATTTTGACTCACTCTCATAAGGGTGACGATTTCATCCATGTAAGGCCGGATGTGGCTCTTCACAAAGGACACCAACATTCCCAGCTGCTGGAACAGGAACTGAAAGACACAGAGTTCAGCAAGATGGCCACGCCATACGCATCACTACAACTGATCTAATTCAGGTGAACAGTCAGATTCCATCCCACCCATCCTATGGAAAATACGTCTCTCCTGGGTAGAGTTGGGAACTGAGCCCAGGGTCTTTTTCACTTGTGAGGCAAGTAGTAACTGCTGAGCCAATCATCAGCCAACTAGGAAGATACTCAAAGGGCCAAACTTAAACCGGAAAGAAAGAATGATTTTGAGGTTTTACATTCCAGCAGGGGCTGTTTCGAGCCATTGTCAACTATCAGCTCTGTGACCTTCATTTAACCTCTCTGCACCCATTCACTCCAGATGAGGGCCAGGGGAGATGGTACAGAGGGCAAGAGCATGTTTTCCATGCTAGAGCCTTCAGTTCAATCCCTGGCAGGCACTGTACCCCAGAACCAATGGGGGGTCACTGACCCAAGCATTGAGTCAGAAGTAGAGCTCACCACTGGGTACAGTTGGGTGTGACTCAAAAAAACAAAACAACAACAACAACAAAAAAAAAAAAAAAAAGAGGGAGCAAGAGAGAGAGAGCTCAAAGAGCTGGAATACATGCTTGCATGAAGGGCCCCAAGTTCAATCCCTGGTACTGCCAAGTTTCCCCGACTGTTGAGGTTAGCTGGTTTTCACTCTACCTTGCCCTGCTTTCGGAGGTGGTCTTTGTTTTCCCAATAAAGGCTCCCTGGGGTACCAGAAGGGAAGCCACCATCTTGGCTAGCTGTTCTACGTGGTGGAGCTACTAGCTGGTGGGGTTCAGCTTGGGGTGTGGGTTCCTGATTTGTTGGTTTTTTCCAATCATGTATGTGGATTATTTCCTGCGTCGAATTTATAACTGGATTCGCATCTCTCATCCTACCTGGACTGGGGGCATGGGAATCGAACTCCACTGGGGCTTGTGGAATACTCGCCTAATACTTCACTCCCGACCACCTATCATCAGATGTTAAGCACTGCTGGGGATGATTCCAAGACCAAAACCAAAATAATATTTTCTTCTTCTTCTCTGACTATAACTACGATGACTGTTACTACTTATATCTTACAGGCATTTTCGTTTGTTTTGTTTGGGGACCATACCTGGCAGTGCACAGGCCTTACATCTGGGTCTGCTACCTGAGATCACTCTTGGAGTTCAGGGGATCATATGGGTGCCAAAAATTAAACCGGGCTGGGAAAGTACAAAGCAAGTACCTTAGCCATTGTAATGTCTCTTTGGCCCTTCTAGGCTTATTTTAAGAGTATAACAAGCTAATTATCTGCAAAGCACCAGTACAGAAAAATGAAAACCATTACTGTTCACTGAACACCAGTTATCCTTAAAGGTTTCATGGAATCACTAAAGACAAGAACGGGCATGCAAAAAAAAATTTTTTATCTAGCCCAAATCACAACCACTAACTTTTCAAGATAAATACAATTATTATGGGTGTAGTAGCCCATTTGTAGTATTAGTAACTCAATTTTTTGCTTTGGAACAACATTCCAAACAGTGGTTTACTCCTGGCTCTGACCTCAGGGATTATTCTGGAGGGGTTTCGAGAACCAGATGGGGTGCAAGGGATCAAACCCTGACCAGCTGAATGCCAGGCAAGTGCCCTACCTGCTATACTATTTCTCCAGTCCAACTAATTAGCTTTGAATTAATTAGGTACCAATTAGGTGCCAAGTAACTAACACAAGCAAAGTGGGGGAAGGATGGATGAGGACGAGTGTGTCCTGAGTTAGATCGTGGATTTGTCCTCTGTAAAGCAAGCACCCCATGAATTCTTAAGCTGAGGTCTCCTTCAGGGCTGCCTCACACACACCATAGCCACTGGGGAGGGAGGCTCCCACTCTTCTCTCCCCTCAGAAGTTCTCCTTTATTTTAGAGACCCTGGTTGACTTTGATAACTTGCCATTAAGGGCTACTTGTGACTTTTTTACTCTTCCTTTTCTAGAGCTTTAATTCTAACTCTTATATAATTTAAATTCAAAATAAAGAGGAAATTCAATATACCCTGGGCCCCACTCTTTATCTCAATCTCAGCAGAGGAAGACCCCCCCCCAAACCTGAACACATACACTCTCCCCACTCATCCCATCCCCTCCTTTTTATTGTTTTGTTTTGTGTTTCAGCTGGCCATGCTCAGGGGTAACTCCTGACTCTGTCTGTATTCAGGGATTATCCCTGGTGGTACTTGGGAGATCATATGGGATGTCAGGAACTGAGCGTGGGTCAGCCATGTGAAAGGCAGGTGTCCCAGTCATTCCAGCCCCTAACCTCTTTTTTACCTTCAAATTCTCCTATTGGTTATTGCTGAACAGAATGTTGCTGTTCATAACCTTAATAAGAACAAGCTTGACCAGCCAAACATTTGGTGCTTGAGAGTATGAAAACAAACAGTAAGAGAAACCTGGGCCCGGAGAGATAGCACAGTGGTGTTTGCCTTGCAAGCAGCCGATCCAGGACCAAAGGTGGTTGGTTCGAATCCCGGTGTCCCATATGGTCCCCCGTGCCTGCCAGGAGTTATTTCTGAGCAGACAGCCAGGAGTAACCCCTGAGCACCGCCGGGTGTAACCCAAAAACCAAAAAAAAAAAAAAAAAAAAAAAGAGAGAAACCTGACACCAAATAAAATGGGGGAATAAGAAGGACTGCATCAGGAAAACTGCATACCAACGGACTCTACAGTACTTAAGAGTCTAGTCACTGCACGGGCAAGACCAGACTCAACAGAGCCACCCCTGTCCCTGGCCCCTCTTCCAAGAATCACTGCTGACAAGGAGACAACAAGCATAAGAATTCAACTTGTGCTATGTAAAATCTGAAGAAAAGAAAGTCAAAGCTGGAACAAAGGAAAATGGGATAATAATGAGGTCAGAGACAGCAAGGCCACCTCCCAATAGCTTCATTTTTCCCCATTACTACAGTAGGCACACTGGGTAATGTTCTGGGGCCTGACTCATAAGCAACAGCCACACTGTGGTCTCCTGAGCCATGTTCGTCCCTCCCAGGCAAAGAACCCAAGCAGCTACCTCATTTCCTCTCTGAGCCCTTCAGAAACTTTCCCCTCTTTTTAATCCCCTCTGGACTCTAGTGGCCTGGAAGGCTGCTCAAAGGATTAAAGGCACAGTTTGCACACAGGATGCTCAGTCCTGATCTCTGACACAGCCTAGAACCCAAGTACCACCAAGCACTATGTTAGGAGTAGCCCCAGCACGAGGCAGGGCCCCAAACAAAAACCCAAAATCTACAAGATGTAGAGTTTGTAGAATCCCCACTATATTCTCGGTTAAATAAAAATTATCTAAATCAATAAGATAAGCAAGATAAGAGCACTTACTTTACATATTCAACTATTTTATATATTCTCGGTACAAAGTCAGAAAATAGAATTTCATTTTGTTCTTGTTTTTTTTTTTTTTTTTTTTTTTTTTTTCCCTTGTTTTAGGGCCATACCTGACTGTGCTTGTTGTTGTTTTTTGGCCACACCTGCTCAGGGACTACTCCTGGCTATGAGCTCAGAAATTGCTCCTGGCTTGGGGAACCATATGGGATGCAAGAGGACGGAACCGCAGTCCGTCCTAGGCAGATGCCTTACCGTTAGCGCCACAGCTCTGGCCCTGTGATCAAGGTTTATTCCTGGCTCAGGAATTATTCCTACTGTGGCTTGGGGACCATGAGATGCCAGGAATTGAACACAGATCACCCACAAACCAGGCAAGTGCCCTACCTACTGTATGATAGCTCCAGCACCTAGAAAATACGATATCTAAGGGCCAGCAAGGTGGCGCTAGAGGTAAGGTGTCTGCCTTGCAAGCGCTGGCCAAGGAAGGACCTTGATTTGATCCCCTGGCGTCCCATATGATCCCCCCAAGCCAAGGGCAATTTCTGAGCGCTTAGCCAGGAGTAACCCCTGAGCATCAAATGGGTGTGGCCCCCCCCAAAAAAAAAAAAAAAGAAAAGAAAAGAAAATATGATTTCTAGAGCTGGAGAGATAGCACAGTGGTAGGGTATTTGCCTTGCATGCAGCTGACCCAGGACGGACCCGGGTTCAATTCTCAGCATCCCATATATAGTCCTCCAATCCTGCCAGAAGTGACTTCTGAATTCAGAGCCAGGAATAACCCCTGAGCGCTCCCAGGTTTGGCCCAAAAATTAAAAAAGAAAAAAGAAAAGATACCACTTTATCAAGTCAAGTGCACATAAAATTAAAATATATATAACTAATCCGAGGAATTAAGTTACCTTTTAAACACAGAAGTATGAATATATACCCAAATAAAATTGATTCTCAAAATAGCAGGAATTACTGAGTCTTGTTTTCTTCACAGGGGGTGGAGTTATGGGCATACAGTAGTAAACTATTTGGGCTATTTCCAACGCAATTCTTGGGATCACTGCTGGAAGTGCTCAGGATATCAGGCATGCCGGGGACTGAACCTGGGCCTCCGCCTGCAAAGCATATGACCCAGCCCTTTGAGTTCTATTTTGTTTTTGTTTTTGTTTTTTTGGGCCACACCCGGTAATGCTCAGGGGTTACTCCTGGCTATGTGCTCAGAAGTTGCTCCTGGCTTGGGGGACCATATGGGACACCGGGGGATCGAACCGCGGTCCGTCCAAGGCTAGCGCAGGCAAGGCAGGCACCTTACCTTTAGCGCCACCGCCCGGCCCCGCCCTTTGAGTTCTTATCCTGTCTCTGCGAAGTTGTTTTAACTGCAGTATATCTGCTACCTGTTGTAATACACATCCCAGTGGAGCTGCACTCAGGTCTGGGGCTGGGCCTGCCAATACTTGGCCCTGGGGGAATGCCATGTCTGTGGTTCTGGAAGCAGAGGCGTATGGTGTAGAGATCAAACTTTGGGTGCCCGTGTCAGGCATATGCTTGACCCCCTATAGCTCTGTCACTGACCCGGGTTTGCTGACTGGTGTAGGTCCACAGCAGTTTCCTGCTGTCCATGAAAAAGCTTCTGCCACGTAACTGACAGGAGTGTCAACTGTTGCGTTGTGAACTGGTGCATGGCAGCACTGGAAGAAGGGCCAAACCAATACTACAAGTGCCAGCAATCACAAAACTGCTTTTAGTGTTTTGTGATTTAGAGAAAAAGAGAAGAGAAATGGAGTAGGGGAAAATTCACATAGAAAAGTACCAAATAGGGCCCAGAGAAATAGCACAGCGGCGTTTGCCTTGCAAGCAGCCGATCCAGGACCAAAGGTGGTTGGTTCGAATCCCGGTGTCCCATATGAAGTCCCGTGCCTGTCACGAGCTATTTCTGAGCAGACAGCCAGGAGTAACCCCTGAGCGCCGCCGGGTGTGGCCCAAAAACAAAACAAAACCAAAAAAAAAAAAAAGAAAAGAAAAGTACCAAATAAACAAAGTAGAGGGGGCTGAAGAGATGGCTCAAAGGACTGAGTAAGGGCTTCACATGCAGGAGAGCCAGGTTCAGTCTATGTTAACACATGGTCCCCTGTGTATCACATAGAGTAGTCTCCAATCACCAGTGAGTGTGGTGCAAAAAAAGATCATGAAAGAAGTTAAAGTAACTGGGCATAGGACCGTGCGTGGCCTGGTCTCAAAGGCTCTCCCCACAGATTACTGAGGACAAAGGAAAGGAGTCACTTCTCAGTCTGACAGGGACCAGTTACAAATCAACAACATGAAGACAAACTGACATGAAATCTGGTAAGACATATACCACCTCCCCTCCCCTCCCCTCTGTGGTACTCACTCGAGTGTCTGACTTTGCTCTAATTCTGAAGTAGCTCGAGACCCACACTATGAAGAGTATTATGTCTTATAAGACAACTGGACTCAACTCTGGATGACTGGGAACTAAGGCGAATGCTGTCCCTCTTGCACCCCCTCACTGGCCAGGCACCTTCTAGTCATTGAGAGCAACTATGCCAAGAAATTGAGCCACGCTGGTGAAAGCTGTACAGGGCAGTTAGAGGCAAAGCGGGGAGAAGGGGGGTACCAGGCTAGCAGCAGGGGACAGGGAGGCACAGACAGGCCTGGGGCACAGGGCAGGGAGAAGAAAGGATGGGGAGGTTTCTACTTACTTCCCGGATGGCCCCGTCACACACCCGAATGACATTCAGGAATGTGGGCATGACCTGGGGCAGGAACTGCACACACTTGAGTCCCAGGGACTTGAAGATAAAGGTGATGGCCTGGACGACCATGGTGTGGTGGTGGGACAGGGACTGGTCTCGGAAGATACGCATCAGGGCCACCATGGACACGGCCGGGTAGAACTCATCCAGGGGCAGGTTGCCCATGTTGACTAGCATCTCACTGGTGCTGTAGTCCGCTGGGACAAACGATGGTGACACGCATGAGCAAGACACGAGTTTGGACTTTTAACTAACACTCAATAGTTGTTAACACTCAGCAAACCCTGACAGGCACCGGCATCCTTTCGCTCCACACTGGGCTTTAAGGCCACTGCAGACACAGGCTCTTCGGGGAGCCAATTCCACATCCAGGACTAAACGGTTTCTGGCTTTTCTGTGATCCAAACCATACAAGTCTAAAACAAGACTGGATGGGTTTTCTTCAAATTGCTCTGGGTAACGCAGTTTCTTACCACTGCGGTTTTCAACTTGGTAGCTGGAGCCATCAATAAAAATAATTACTTCCTCAAATCAAAGTAAAGGGGATTAAATTAGGCAAACATCTGTTGAACAGCTGCTTGGAGTCCCCAGAGAATTCAGACAAGTCAGTGGTAAAAGCTACCTGATCCAAACAGCCAGGATCTTGAGGACTGGGACTGAAAAGATAGAACAGGGGAAAGACCTTGTCCCCAGCCCACCCTAGCTGGCACCACCTAGGGTCCAATGAGTCCTGAAAGGACTCACTCCTAAGCACCAAACCATTGATGGACTAGAAACTGAATCAGGGGTTCCCAAACCTATTTGGTCTAGTAACCCCCTTTTCCAGAAAAATAACCACGTAATGCCTCTGAGAATAATCTTTCTTTGTCCTATTTTTGTTTGGGGCTTACACAGTGCTTGGGTTTACTACTAACTGTTGACTAGGGATCCCTCTCAGTGCAAACAGACAGAGCGCTATCAGACTGACCCTGGGCTTCATGCAGGCAGAGCCTCTGCTCCAGTCTGTTGGGCTGCTTCCCTGGCTGGCAATCCCCCTCCCTGTTATCATGTCTGAAAGACACCCAATGTAACTCCTCCTCCTCTCCCCTGCCCCCTGGATTGTTCCAGAGACTCCCGGGCCATGGTTTTGCCCACTTTGCAACACAGGACTGAGTATTAAGTAGGGGTAGGGCGAGGCTCTTGCTCCTAACAGCTCAGGACCAAGCAAAATAACTGCCACTTCTTTAGGTTTTCAAAATTGTTGTACCTGTGAACTAGCATTGGTCTGCAGACCAATTGCTAAAAACTGCAGCTCTAATATACACAAGAGCAAACAGAAAACAATCTACTCCCACACAAAGAATTAAGAAACACATTTCTTCTATTTGGGGAAGTAACGTTTTGTTGAATTAGGTGGGAGAGCTGCTCAATTTTCACTTTCAAAACTCAGCTTGCACTGGCAAACAAAAGGAAAAGAATTCCCCGGCCCCATGCCCATTAGGCCCTCACCCCACCTCTCTGACTTCTTGTCAAAAGGCAAAAGGGCTCTAGACCTAGACCACATGGATTTCTGATTTCGATGTTTTTCTACAACCCAGAGTCCTGCCTCAGAATTCTTGACTCATTAAAACCAGGGATTGGGCCAGAGAGATAGTACAGCAGGTAGGGCACATGCCCTGCATACCACCAATTCAGGTCTGATCCTCAGCATCTCATGTGGTCCCCAACACTGCCAAGAGTGACCCCTGAGCGCAGAGACAGGAGTAACCCCTGAACATTATCAGGTATGGCCCCAAAACAAACAAAATAAAAAAAACCATGGATTAAAAATTGTGTCCTCAGGGCCAGAGAGATAGCTCAGCGATAGGACGTTTGCCTTGCACACATATGGCCCCCTGTTCCCCTGTGCCTGAAAGGAAGGAAAAAAGGAAGGAAGGAAGGAGGGAGGAAGGGAGGGAGGGAGGGAGGGGGGAGGGAGGGAGGGAGAGAGAGAGAGAGAGAAAGAGAGAAAGAGAGAGAGAAAGAGAGACAGAAAGAAACAAAGGGAGAAAGAAAGAAAGAAAGAAAGAAAGAAAGAAAGAAAGAAAGAAAGAAAGAAAGAAAGAAAGAAAGAAAGAAAAGAAAGAAAGAAAGAAAGAAAGAAAGAAAGAAAGAAGAAGAAAGAGAAAGAAAGAAAGAAAGAAAGAAAGAAAGAAAAGAAAGAAGAAAGAAAGAAGAAAGAAAGAAAGAAGAAAGAAAGAAAGAAAGAAAGAAAAGAAAGAAAGAAAGAAAAAGAAAAGAAAGAAAAAGAAAGAAAGAAAGAAAGAAAGAAAGAGAGAGAAAGAGAGAAAGAAAGAAAGAAGAAAGAAGAAAGAAAGAAGAAAGAAAGAAGAGAGAAGAAAGAAGAAAGAAAGAGAAGAAGAAAGAAAGAAAGAAAGAAGAAAGAAAGAAAGAAAGAAGAAAGAAAGAAAGAAAGAAAGAAAGAAAGAAAGAAAGAAAGAAAGAAAGAAAGAAAAGAAAGAAAGAAAGAAAGAAAAGAGAAGAAGAAAGAAGAAGAAAGAAAGAAAGAAAGAAAGAAAGAAAAAAAGAAAGAAAGAAGAGAAAAAGAAAGAAAGAAGAAAGAAAAGAAAGAAGAAAGAAAGAAAGAAAGAAGAAAGAAAGAAGAAGAAAGAAAGAAAGAAAGAAAGAGAAGAAGAAAAAAAGAAAGAAAGAAAGAAAGAAGAAAGAGAGAGAAAGAAGAAAGAAAGAAAGAGAAAGAAGAAGAAAGAAGAAAGAAAGAAAGAAGAAAGAGAAGAAAGAAAAGAAAAAGAAAGAAAAAGAAAAAGAAAAAAGAAGAAAGAAAGAAAGAAGAAAGAAGAAAGAAAGAAAGAAAGCAAGAAAGAAAGAAAGAGAAGAAAGAAAGAAAGAAAGATAAGTAAGAAAGAAAGAAAGAAAGAAAGAATAAAGAAAGAAAGAAAGAAAGAAAGAAAGAAAGAAAGAATGAGGAAAGAAAGAAAGAAGGAGAAAAAAGAAAGAAAAAGAAAGAATAAAGAAAGAAAGAAAGAAAGAAAGAAAGAAAGAAAGAAAGAAAGAATTGTATCCTCTTCCAGGCCAGGGCAATAGCACAACAGGTAGGGCATTTGCCTTGTATGTGGCTGACCTGGGTTCAATCCCCTGCATTCCATATGATCCTCTAAGCACTGCTAGGAGTAATTCCTTAAGCACAGAGCCAGGAGTAAGCGCTGAGCATCACCACATGTGGTCAAAATAAAATTTAAAAAATTAACTCAAGGGGCCGGGAAGGTGGCGCTAGAGGTAAGGTGTCTGCCTTGCAAGCACTAGCATAGGACGGGCCAGGGTTCGATCCCCCGGCGTCCCATATGGTCCCCCCAAGCCAGGGGCAATTTCTAAGTGCATAGCCAGGAGTAACCCCTGAGCGTCAACGGGTGTGGCCCAAAAAAAAAACAAAAAACAAAACAAAAAAATTAACTCAAAATTGTATCTTCTTCCTCGTTAGGTGCCTGGAACCAAAAATATCAAATCAGCACTAAAAAAAGAACAAGGGATAGACATGTGAGGAAGTAGTAAGTCACAGACAGCTTCCTCATTAGCATCAAAAAGCAAGTACAGGGGGCCGGAGAGAAAGCATGGAGGTAAGGCGTTTGACTTGCATGCAAAAGGACAGTGATTCGAATCTCATATGGTCCCCCGAGCCTGCCAGGAAGAGATTTCTGAGCATAGAGCCAGGAGGAACTCCTGAACACTGCCGGATGTAACCCAAAACTAAAACCAAAACCAAAACCAAAAACAAGTACACACTTAGACTAGTCAGAGTTGACAAAATAATCTGGCTGGTCACAAGGTCTTGAGAACCATTGGGAAGCAGGACCCTACTATGAATTAAGAGGAAATGACTGAATTTCATTCCAAAGTTATTAATCAGTCCATATATATGAGCCCATAATTTCACTATGCATCCAAGTAGAGCTTTTACACAGTTCCCAGCCCACAAATCCTTCTAAACACTCTGGCAAAGGCTTACAGCGGCAGGCACTTGGCAAATCTCTCCCAATTCCCTCAACTCACAGGAATCCTGACTAGACTTGGACTCTGACAGGCTGACAGCTGAAGCATCCCGGGACTGGTCGATCATGCCGATGTTCACTTTGTGCTTGTAGGGATCCAAGGCCCCCAAGAGACCCAGAACACGGATAGCCTGGGCAAGAAGGAAACATCCGTCACAACCTCTGATGATATGTCCACGAATACCCCTTTCAATCTCCCCAATTCCAAATTCACCACCCAGCTCCATGAACAAAGCAAAGGGGCTAATACACGCAGTACATGTTAATGCCACAAACTTCTCTATCCGTTCTGGTAGTACGTGCATGTGTGAATTTGGGGACCCACCCCACACTTGCAAGACAAGTGACCTTTTTATTCATGGCCCTCAACAACACCCCAAAGACCAAGCTGGGCCACGTTCCTCCTACCTCTCGCCGTGTACCCTGGTTCTGCTCAGTTTTCAGAAAATTCAGCAACACTTCCAGCAAAGTAGGGTATTTTCTGTAGGGTTCCACCACATAGCCCGTGCTGGCCACCAGCTGTCCGAGGGTCCATAAAGCCACCTGGGCAGGCAAAAGATGACATGCTTCAATGAGCCAGGAAGACAGAAAAGAAAGGAAAGCTTTGTAACCTTCATTAACTGATTGTAACAAGCGATATAAGCTATTACAACACACACACACACACACACACACACACACACACACACACACACACGCACGCATGCACGCACGCGCACACACGCACGCACACATGCACAAACTTCCAGTATAAAGACACTAAACATGATCAGGAGTCATAAAGGGCCATAAAATAAGGTCACTAGAGCACAAACTGGTCACAATTCCTGGACTCACAAATAAAGACTCTGGGGCCCGGAGAGATAGCACAGCGGCGTTTGCCTTGCAAGCAGCCAATCCAGGACCAAAGGTTGTTAGTTCGAATCCCGGTGTCCCATATGGTCCCCCGTGCCTGCCAGGAGCTATTTCTGAGCAGACAGCCAGGAGTAACCCCTGAGCACTGCCGGGTGTGGCCCAAAAACCAAAAAAAAAAAAAAAAAAAAAAGAAACCCACTTACAAATAAAGACTCTGCTAACCATTCTCCAGTTAAAGCCTTTCTGGATCCTAGTAACTAACAAGAGCAATCTGACTCAGAAGGGCAGAGACTGTCCTTCAGTTGTTGACTCATGACTTCCACTTTTAGCCAGGCTCAAGGAGGCTGAGGCCAAGCCCTGTGTGTATCCCAAGGCAGTGGCCACCATTTTCTCCTTTCCCCTAGGAACTGGGTCTAACATAAGATCTATAGTTCCTTCTGGATACAGCAATGGCACGGTCTGCTCTAAATCTCACTGGAAGCGACTCACTAGAGAATTCACTAATTCTAATTTTAAAGCTTCTGCCCATTTCACTCAGTCAACAACTACTTGCAAGTAATTACCATGTACCAAGCACTATTAGGTACTGGCCGGAACATGGAGGTGACAGAGGAAGACCAAGTCCCTGACCACTCCTGGTCACTCGGGAAGCCATGGTACTCACCTGTCTTTTAGCCAAAAGAGAAGAGTCTTGGAGCATGTCCATGATGATGATAAAAAGTTCATCAACCCATTTCCTCATTTCTAGGCCGCTAACCTACAAAAAGAGAAAGAGAATGGAAGAGGGGCCAGGGAGAGAGCTGGGAGCGTTCAATTGCATACTCTGCATGTGGGAGTCCTGGGTTTGAGCCCTGGTCCCAGAAGGTCCTCTGAGAACCAACAAGAGCCATTCACGAGCACTGCCCAGATGTAGCCCAAAGAAGAAGAAGAAGAAGAAGAAAATTCTTCTAACTTCCAACTACTGTATAGGCTAAACAGTTTCTTTCTACCCTATCCAAAAAATGATATCCCCTTACCTGTGCCAACTCCCCTATTGTAGCCAAGACATTGTTGATGACCCCTGGGTTTGGGTCAGGGTCTGGATCTTTCAGTTTTAAGATTAAAGCCTGTGAAAGAAGGTATGAGTAAATAAATCAAAGCTGTATCAACTTAAAACCTCTAAGTAAAATTCACCCAAGAGACCACGCCTGTCACAGTTACCTTACTGCTAAGTGTTATGAATTCAGGAGAATGTGAATTCTCAAACTCTCCTCCACACTGAACAGGAGTCTGACATATAAGACAACTGGGAGGTGTCAAGATCTGTGTGGTCATTTGCCCAAGGTCACAGAAATAAAGAAAGACATTACAAGCCTTTAATGACTCAAAGGCTGGTGGTGTGTGCGTGAGAGTGGGGAGAGGGGAGGTATGTTGGGGAGGGAGGGCCTCCCAAAAGACAAGTGTAAAATCTAAGTCATATCTCTTACCCTATTTCCAATTTCCTTTCCTTTCTTTTCCTTTCCTTTCCTTTCCTTTCCTTTCCTTTCCTTTCCTTTCCTTTCCTTTTTCCTTTTTCCCTTTCCTTTCCTTTCCTTTTTCCTTTCCTTTCCTTTTTCCTTTCCTTTCCTTTCCTTTCCTTTTTCCTTTCCTTTCCTTTCCTTTTTCCTTTCCTTTCCTTTCCTTTCCCCTTTTTCCTTTTTCCTTTCCTTTTTCCTTTCCTTTTTCCTTTCCTTCCCTTTTTCCTTTCCTTTCCTTTCCTTTCCTTTTTCCTTTCCCCTTTCCTTTCCTTTCCTTTTTCCTTTCCTTTCCTTTCCTTTCTTTCTTTTTTTTTTTTTTTTTGGTTTTAGGGTCACATCGGCAGCACTAAGGGTTACTCCTGGCTCTACACTCAGAAATTGCTCCTGGCATGCTCAGGGGACCAATGGGATGCCAGGATTCAACTACCTCGTGCTATCTCTCCAGCTCCTCCAATTTTATTTTCATTTTGGGGAGCTTCCAGGTACTGCTGTCCACTAACATGTCCTTCCTAACTTCAACCTTCCAAGGAGCAGCCTTTCCAGCACCTGGGGAGACTCGTAGTTTTCTCTGAGCGCTTGATAAGGCTTCTGGCCCCAAGTCTGGGACTAAGAAACTGTCTACATTGTTTGGCACCACCCTGAACAGCAATGCACTTCACTGCCCTCCCACAAAACAATGGGTACGAGCAAGTGCCAGTCCGTCCGCACAAGGTACCTTCAAAATAGGCTCCATGTAAGGTCGAATGAGTCGGGGGGCATTAGACACCAGGTGCCCTAGCATGCGGGCGCTCTGCTCTTTGATTCTTCCGATGCCACTGTGCTCCAACTCTGTCAGAATCTGCATGAAGAAAGGCTCATATTGACAAAAGAAATTCTGGAGTGAAAACTGGGTGTCAAAAGGGAAAGTGTGGCTGGAAACTACGAGAGGGATCAAGTGACTTTAGGACCCTCCACCAGTGAAGGACCTAGGTGTCTTGCAGCTCACAGGAAGTCTAGGAACTGTGTGACTGGCAGGGAAATAGCCTGACAGCTCCCTTTTCCTTCTGTCACAGCACTCAGGGCCCCACAGTCCTCTCCACAGCTCAACTTCTTTTCTTGTGTTTGTTTGTTTGTTTGTTTTTGTTTTGGGGCCACACCAGGTGTCGCTCAGGAGTTACTCCTGGCTCTGCCTCAGAAATCGCTCCTGGCAGGCTCAGGGGACCATTAGAACACTGGGAATCAGACGTAGGTCCGTCCTGGGTCAGCCACGTGCAAGGCAAACGACCGCTGTGCTATTGCTCCGTCCCAACACAGCTGGGCTTCTAACAGAGCAGCACAGTCAGAGAAGATGGAGAAAACCAATAGGGATATTGTGAGCTGAGTTACCAAAGATGAGGAATGAAAGGAGAACTCTCCAAGGGAAACTATGCTTGTTCAGACAAGGATGAAGAGGGTCTATAAATAACAGAGCAAACAAAGAGCATCAGAATAGCCAGAAAGTCAAAGGAATATTGAAACTTGGCAGCTACTCCAGGTGTTACCACCAGACAAGCCAATGTAGACCATTTCAATAGGTCCCCCCTGGACCTTCGTAAAGAGAGATAACAGGTCTCTTCTAACTGACATCTATAAAACAACAACAGGTCAGCATATCTGTGCTCAGAGAAAGAACTTCATACAGATTTTTCTCTTTTTTTGGTATTTGGGTCATGCCCAGCGGAGCTCAAGGGTTAATCCTGGCTCTTTGCTCAGAAATTGCCCCTGGATGCATGCTGGGAATAGGGTTGGAGGGAGGACAACACAAGTGGTGGGAATGATTCATTGTCACTATGTACCTTAAATATTACCATTTACGATTTGTAATTCACTTTGGTCACAATAAAATTTATTAAAAAAAAAAAAAAGAGAGAGAGAGAAAAGCCCGGAGAGATAGCACAGCGGCTTTTGCCTTGCAAGCAGCCGATCCAGGACCTAAGGTGGTTGGTTCGAATCCCGGTGTCCCATATGGTTCCCCGTGCCTGCCAGGAGCTATTTCTGAGCAGACAGCCAGGAGTGACCCCTGAGCACCGCCGGGTGTGGCCCAAAAACACCCCCCAAAAAAAGAGAGAGAGAGAGAGAAAAGAAAGCAACCACAGTACACTTATTGGGAAAATATTCTCAAACAATGTATCTTACAAAATATAAACCTGTCTAACTCAGCCACAAAACAACAAACCTCCTTAAGTAATTCAATTAAAAAATGAGCAGAGAATCTAGAGTTACTCCAAAGTCATTCAAATGACCAATATTCTTCATCACTGATCATTAGAGAAATGCAATAAAACAAACATGAAATACTGTCATTGAGCATTTAGAATGACTAGTATTTAAAAAAAATCAAAATGAGTTTTAATGACAATATAAGGAAAGGGATACCATGTACAGAGTTTGCGGGAATTTATATCACTATGGCTACAACTGAAATTTTCTCAAAATAAAAAATAGAAATGCAGGGGGCCAGAGAGATAGCATGGAGGTAGGGCATTTGCCTTGCATGCAGACGGCTAGTGGTTTGAATTCCGGCATCCCATATGGTCCCCTGAGCCTGCCAAGAGTGATTTCTGAGCATGGAGTCAGGAGTAACCCCTGAGCCCTGCCTGGTGTATACCAAAAACCAAAAAGAAAAAAAAAAAGCCATATTATCCAGCTCTTTTGCATATTGGTATTTGAATGTGAAATAAAAAAAAATGTGAAATATGGGGCCGGGAAGGTGGTGCTAGAAGTAAGGTGTCTGCCTTGCAAGCGCTAGCATAGGACGGACAGCAGTTCGATCCCCCAGCGTCCCATATGGTCCCCCCAAGCCAGGGGCAATTTCTGAGCGCATAGCCAGGAGTAACCCCTGAGTGTCAAACGGGTGTGGCCCAAAAACCAAAAACCAAACAAAACAAAACAAAACAAAAAATGTGAAATAAAAAATGTGAAATAAAAAATGTGAAACTGGGGGCCGGGCGGTGGCGCTAAAGGTAAGGTGCCTGCCTTGCCTGCGCTAACCTTGGACGGACCGCGGTTCGATCCCCCGGTGTCCCATATGGTCCCCCAAGCCAGGAGCAACTTCTGAGCACATAGCCAGGAGTAACCCCTGAGCGTTACTGGGTGTGGCCCAAAAACCAAAAAAAAAAAAAAAAAAAAAAAAAAAAAAAAAAAAATGTGAAACTAGGGGCTGGTGAGGTGGCGCTAGAGGTAAGGTGTCTGCCTTGCAAGCGTTAGCCAAGGAAGGACCATAGTTCGATCCCCCGGAGTCCCATATGGTCCCCCCAAGCCAGGGGCAATTTCTGAGCACTTAGCCAGGAGTAACCCCTGAGCTTCAAACGGGTGTGACCGAAAAAAACCAGAAAAAAAGAAAAAGTGAAAATAAAAATTTGATTATAAAAAAAAGAATCCTGGGGCCGGAAAGATAGCATGGAAGTAAGCTGTTTGCCTCGCATGCAGAAGGTCGGTGGTTCGAATCCCGGCATCCCATATGGTCCCCCGAGTCTGCCAGGAGCAATTTCTTTTTTTTTTTTTTTTTTGGTTTTTGGGCCACACCCTGTGACGCTCAGGGGTTACTCCTGGCTATGCGCTCAGAAGTTGCTCCTGGCTTCTTGGGGGACCATATGGGACGCTGGGGGATCGAACCGCGGTCCGTCCTAGGCTAGCGCAGGCAAGGCAGGCACCTTACCTCCAGCGCCACCGCCCGGCCCCGCCAGGAGCAATTTCTGAGTGTAAAGCCAGGAGTAACCCCTGAGCGCTGCCAGGTGTGACCCAAAAACCAAAAAAAAAAAAAAAAAGAATCCACATTTCATATTTTTTCCTTTTTTTTTTTTTTTTTGTTTGTTTTTTTGTTTTTGGGCCACACCCGGTGACGCTCAGGGGTTACTCCTGGCTATGCGCTCAGAAGTCGCTCCTTGCTTGGGGGACCATATGGGACACCGGGGGATCGAACCGCGGTCCGTCCAAGGCTAGCGCAGGCAAGGCAGGCACCTTACCTCTAGCGCCACCGCCCGGCCCTCATATTTTTTCTAAGTTAAGCTCCAAAATTACATGTGGTAAATATTCCCTAATAGTATATTGCTAATGGGAATGAAATGGTTCCCACAGGTTTGAAACATTGATTTACAACTCTACTGATGCTCTAAGTACTACCTGAAATAAAAAAATTGATCAAAAAAAAAAAATCACGGGGCCGGTGAGGTGGCGCTAGAGGTAAGGTGTCTGCCTCGCAAGCGCTAGACCACGGTTCGATCCCCCAGCGTCCCATATGGTCCCCCCAAGCCAGGGGGGACAAAACAAAAAAAAAAAATCACGGGCCATGGGGCCTGAGAGATAGCATGGAGGTAAGGCGTTTGCCTTGCATGCAAAAGGATGGTGGTTTGAATCCCGGCATCCCATATGGTCCCTGAGCCTGCCAGGAGCAATTTCTGAGCATAGCATAGAACCAGGAGTAACCCCTGAGTGCTGCAGGTTGTGAACCTCCCCCCCCCCCCAAAAAAAAGACATGAACAAAAGGCCAAAGCACATTTCAGTGCTGTTCCTTACACCCAGGAGTCAAATCAACTTCAAAAAAATTGGAACTGAAGTTTAAAAACGAGAAAAGTATTTAAAACTACTGAATTTCAAGAGCTTAGCTCAGTACTAGTTAGCCTAAAATCTTAGGCTTTTTTAGGGGTCAATGAGATAACTCAAAGGGCTGAGTTCAAGCCTTGCCTGCAGGAGATACAACTTCAATCCCTGGTACCACCTAGTCCCCTAGGCAACATCAGAGGTGACCTTGTGCACAGAGCTTGGAGTAGCCCTAAGCAACACCAGTTATGAGCTCTATGCTCAGAAACTGTTCCTGGCTAGGGGGTCCATATGTGACACCGGGAATCGAACCAGGTCTACCAGGGTCAGCTGTGTGCAAGGCAAACGCCCTACTACTGTGCTATCGCTCCAGCCCCTATCCAGGGGTTTCTGTCTGTCTCTGTGCTCAGAAGTGACTCCTGGTAGTGCTTGAGGGGCCATATATGATGCCAAGGATCAAATCAGGGCCAGCTGCTTACAAAATTAATTTTTCTTTTGGTTTTTGGTCCACCCCCAGCAGTGCTCAGAGCTTACTCCTGGCTTTGCACTCAGGAATCCCTCCGAGTGACTTCAAGAGACCATCAGGGATGCCAGAGATACAACCTGGGTCAGACCACAGTGTACAAGGGAAGCACTAGACCTATTGTGATATCACTCCAGCCCACAAGGCAAGCTTACCTTGATCCCAGTGCTCTCCCTTTGACCCTGAACTTAGATATTTCAAAGACTTCAAATGACAGCCATCCCCAATGTGAGCCAGCAGCTAAATAAACCATTAGGCTAGAAACAGAAGCGCCAAGGTACAAATCATCTTCTAATCTCTTGATTAATGATATGTGACAGCCACTTTAATTACAAAAATCATGAATAAAGGATACTGCTCTAGAGTGAAAGTCACATTATATATTCATGATTTTCTACACTTAAGTTCATAATATGTTAAGAAAGTGTTCATTTCAAATAGAAGCCACGGAAGGAGGCAGGAAGCAAAGGCAGGATAAATGAGGCCTGAGTCACAGTGAGGCTCAGAAGGAAAGTCTGAAAGCCAGTGGTTGAGGCAAGAAGTACTGGACTGTCTTAAATTCCACCTTAAATTCCAAATGCATTGCTCACAAGGACACCAGAGCAGTGATATACTACCTGAGTAGTAGGAAACCAAAAAATGAAGGGGTCAGAGAAAAAGCACAGTGGCAGGGTACTTGCCTTGCAAGCAGCCAACCCAGTACCAATGGTGGTTTGAGTCCTGGCATCCCATGGTTCCCCCATGCCTGCCAGGAGCAATATCTGAGAGTTACTCAGGAGTAACCCCTGAGTGCTGCCGGGTGTGGCCCCAAAACCAAAAACAAACAAACAAACAAACAAAACTCAAAAAATGGAGAGTGAGGGTTCAGCAAGAATAGCAGTTCTACTAGATCTAGCAGCACTGCGCCCAGAACAAACCCTAAGCTTAAGTCCAGCAGTGTAAGTTAGTATTTCCCATTGTCAGATTAAAAAAAAGGTCGGAGAGATTACTCAGGGACTGAAGTACATACTCTGCATATAGAAGACCCAGGTTCAACCCCTGGCATCACACAGTTCCCCCAAGCACTGCCAGGAGTGACACGCAAGCAGAGTCCCTGAGTACCATGACGTCTGGCTCAAAACCAATAATAACAAAAAAGAATAAAAGTCAGGGACAACGACAATGACAAACCAGTGGCACTGAGCATTGAGAAACAATGCTGAATCACTTAGGCTTGGCCTCTGTGCTTGCCCTGGATTTAGTAGGCAAAGCACGAAGAGCAGAACAGATGCTGGGAAGACTGGCACCAGATGAAACAGATGAATAAAGCAGGCCCCAGTGTGGAGCCACCAGGGACTTGCCAGGAAGAGAGGGTCAGTTACGAGGGAAGTTTCCTGGGATGAATCGCACAATGACAAGGGCCTTCTCAGGTGACCGGCACCTGAACGGCAGCTATAATTGAAAAATTTTGGGGATGCTGGGAACCGGTGTGGCTTTTACCAAGTCTGTGATGCTTTCACCCCCTTGCCTAGACTTTCTTTCCCCAACAGCTCTCACAGCGAGAGCCCGGTCCTCTCAGCTTCTAGGCCCAAGAACGAAGCATTACCTGGATGAGCATCTTGCGCAGAAAAGGCATGACGAAGGCAGGGTTCATGCTGCTGAGCCGGCCCACCGTGCAGATAGCCAGCTCTCGGATCTCAAACACCTGGTCGTTTAGAGCCACAAATAGGGCCTGCAAGTTCTCAGCTTGGGCAAGGTGTGCATCAAAGCGCTCATCCAGGGATGCCAAGACACAGTATCGGATGTCAGGATCTGCAAGAACGATGGGGCTTGTCAGCGCCTCTCCAACAAATTCCATCTCTCCGGTCCTCTGACTATTTCCACCTCCATGCTTTCAGCCTAGAACAAGATTCCAGACACTGTTCCTCTCTGACCTGTTTCTCTCCTCTACTCACAAGAGCAAAGGTAGTAGGAGAATAAAAGATAATAACTGGAGGGCTGGAGAGATAGCATGGAGGTAAGGCATTTTCCTCGCATGCAGGATAGTGGTTCGAATTCCGGCATCCCATACGGTCTCCCGAGCCTGCCAGGTGCAATTTCTGAGCATAGAGCAAGAAGTAACCCCTGAGTGCTGCCAGTGTGGCCCAACCCCCCCCAAAAAAAGATAATAGCTGGAAATAATAAAAGATAATAACTGGAAATTGAGCTCCCATATGATCCACTTCTAGGAATACCCCTAGGAAAACAAAAATGCAATACAGAAATGCCTTCCTCACACCTATGTTCATTGCAGCACTATTTACAATAGCCAGACTTTGGAAACAATCAAAATGCCCTTCAACAGATGAATGGCTAAAGAAACTGTGGTACATATACACAATGGAATATCATGCAGCCGTCAGGAGAGATGAAGTCACGAAATTTTCATATATATTGGGTGTACATGGAATCTATTATGCTGAGTGAAGTAAGTCAGAGGAAGACAGATAGACACAGAATACTCTCACTCATCTATGGATTTTAAGAAAAATAAAAGACATTATTGAAATTATCCCCAGAGATGAGGGCTAGAAGGACCGGTTCATGATATGAAGTTCACCAAAAAGAATGGTGAGTGCAATTAAGATAAATAACTACACTGACAACTATGGTGACAATGTTAATGAGTGAGAGAAGTAGAAAGCCTGTCTAGAATACAGGCTGTGAGTGGGGTGGCAGACTGGGGACATTGGTGATGGAAATGCTGCCCTGGTGAAGGGGGGCTGTTCTTTTTATGACTGAAACCAACTACAATCATGTTTGCAATCAAAATGTTTAAATAAAGATATTAGAGAAATAAAAAAGGAACAAAAGATGACCTTGGAGGCCCGGAGAGATAGCACACCAGCGTTTGCCTTGCAAGTAGCCGATCCAGGACCAAAGGTGGTTGGTTCAAATCCCGGTGTCCCATATGGTCCCCCATGCCTGCCAGGTGCTATTTCTGAGCAGACAGCCAGGAGTAACCCCTGAGCACTGCCGCGTGTGGCCCAAAAACCAAAAAAAGAAAAAAAAAGATGACCTTGGGCCACTAGGAAAGAGCAGTCAAGCCTGAAAAGCAGTCAAGGCAGAAAAACCCTAACATGAGCCTGAGGAGACAAAGGTTTCTAGAGAGGCCACACAATGAAGCTGGTTTCTGCAACTGCCCTGAGTCCCTAGCCTTGCCCACACTGCTCCCATCCATGGATTTACCAGGATCTGTTATCCCCACCACGAGCAGCTTGCTGAGCACATCTGCCACCACTTGCACCGCAGTTTGGCTGACCACGTGGGCATGGCCGCTGATGAGGTGCACGGAGGGCGTGAGGAGGCGCGAGCAGGTGCGGGCAGCTTCCATGCGAATCTCCTTGTGCTCGCTGTTCAGGAAATGGTCCGCGCAGTGGCGGACAAACTGGGTCAGAGAGTGGCCTGCAGACAAGGCAGGGAGAAAAGAAAATGAATGCTAATGCTTTAGACAGCAGGCCTGCAACTTGCTGCATTCTCCATTTTCCATTTTATGACTATTTTGTCCATTTTCAGTAAGACTTTATGGAGAATTCTGAACCATTAATCCTTTTAAAAGGCATTAAGGGACTGGAGTGATAGTACACTAGGTAGGGGGTTTGCCTTGCACATAGACAACCTAGGTTCAATCCCTGGCAGCCCATGTGTTCCTCTAAGTAGAGCCAGGAAGAAGCCCTGAGCACTACCAGGTGTGGTCCCAGTGTGGTTTAGAGTGTGCCCTGCCTGGGTTTCCTCCCTGGGACAAACACCAAGCACCTCCAAGAACACCCCCAGGCACTGAGCTGAGCATAATCCAGTAACGTTTTAAAGGGGAGGAGGTGATCCTTTTCCAGTTCATAAGCATGATGATTGGGTTTTCACACATCGGTGTGATATGTGCCTCCCTTCAACCTTGTTATGTCGGCACATGACCCTTCTGACATGAAAAAAAAAGGGAGGGGGTGGGTAAAGATAACCCAGAAAACAATCAGTCTTCCAATCAGCAAAGAGTGAAAGGAAGAGAAACATCTGGGAGATTAAAAAAAAAAGAAGGCACCCACCAACTCTAATCCTTTCTTTATTTTCTTCAAAGAATAAATCATTTTGATCTATTCTGAGTCAACCCTTTATTTTCCCAGAGAGTAAAGTGTTTCTTGGTGAAATTTATGTTGTCTATTTAGAGCTCAGATTTAAGCACCAAGAAGAGAGTCTGATGTAGGCTGGCTTTAAATATAGCTATTTCCTACTCATTAGAAATAAATGATCCTGGGGCCGGAGAGATAGCATGGAGGTAAGGCGTTTGCCTTTCATGCAGGAGGTCATCGGTTCGAATCCCGGCGCCCCATATGGTCCCCTGTGCCTGCCAGGAGCAATTTCTTTTTTTTTTTTTTTTTTTTTTTTTTTTTTTTTTTTTTTTGGTTTTTGGGCCACACCCGTTTGACGCTCAGGGGTTACTCCTGGCTATGTGCTCAGAAATCGCCCCTGGCTTGGGTGGACCATATGGGACGCCGGGGGATCGAACCGAGGTCCTTCCTTGGCTAGCGCTTGCAAGGCAGACACCTTACCTCCAGCGCCACCTACCCGGCCCCGCCAGGAGCAATTTCTGAGCCTGGAGCCAGGAATAACCCCTGAGCACTGCCAGGTGTGACCCAAAAACCAAAAAAAAAAAAAAAAAAAAAAAGAAATAAATGATCCTGGGTGTGAAACAGTAGCAGTGGAAGAGCTGCAGCCCAGAACAGCGATGGTGGCAGGGACCCAGACGGCACGGATGGGCATTCTGCTGATTTCACTGTGGTCTTGATCAAAACAACCCACGCCATCTTTTTTTTTTTTTTTTTTTTTTTTTTTTTTTTTTTTGTGGTTTTTGGGTCACACCCGGCAGTGCTCAGGGGTTATTCCTGGCTCCAGGCTCAGAAATTGCTCCTGGCAGGCACGGGAGGACCATATATGGGACGCCGGGATTCGAACCGATGACCTCCTGCATGAGAGGCAAACGCCTTACCTCCATGCTATCTCTCCAGCCCCAACCCACGCCATCTTAAATTCCAAATGCATCCGTTTTCTTTTCTGATATCTATCTCTGGAGGGCATTAACGTGGGTTTATCTGCAGCTTAAAATTCTACACCGAATTACACAGTGTAGCATTCTTGGAGATCATCCTCTCTAGGAATGGAAACACCCAAAGCCCTGCTCATACATTTTAAAGCCCTAAATACCAGCTCAGCTACAGGGAAGTCGGAAGGGAGAGGAATCCCTCTCTGAGCTTTCCATCTTGGAAGGTAATACTTTTCTTGAATGCCACCTGCCCCCAAACTTTTATGGGATCAGGACACAAAGAGCGGGAATGCATGTGGAAAAAGAGTCCAGGGAGGGTGAGCAGCCAGACTCAGCAACCCTGTTTCTAGGAAATGTAGGGCAACCTGGGGATTCTGATTCCCTCTAACTCCTTCTCCCCAGGCTCCCAGCATCGGACCATCTTAGCAAGAGTCACCTCATCTCCATTTCTTACCTTCAAATTCAAAGCTGCCCAGGGTTCGAAGGGCCAGAGTGATGCTGCCCACGTCACTGGCCTCGGGGAGGGCGGTGAGGCCAGGGGAGGCGAGCTGATGGGCCAGGCCCTTGGGCATGCCAGGGTGTCGGAGCGGTTTGTGCATCAGGACGAGGGACAGCATCTTCAGGAGCCCGTCCTGGATGTCCTTCTTCAGCTGCGGGATCTGGCGGCTCAGGTCGTAGAGTACAGCGGTGAGGGCAGGGCTGGGGAGGGAGAGCGGGTGTCTATGGCTGGGCACGGAACATTCAGTCTGTTCTTGACAAACAGTCCTAGTTCCGGCGAGTGAACTGGGCCTCATCTCGAATGGTTGTTAAGACAGGCAGGAATATCAAATGAATGGCCAGCCTGTCTGCATTCTCTTAGTCTGATCAAAGATTTCCAGGGGCTTTGTAGGGCACTGGCCTTGCACATGGTTCACCAAGATTCGATCCCTGGCAGCCCATATGGTTCCCAGAGCATAACCAGGGGTGAGTCCTGAGTGCAGAGCCAGGAGTAACCCTTGAGTATTGCCAGTGTTGCCCCCCAACCCAAAAAGAGAGAGAAGTAACCTAAAGAGCTGAGAGCACTGCTATTATTTTACAGATGAAGAGAACAGAAATATAGGAAACTCAAGCAATTTTCCCAACAATAAAAATAATAGCTGCAAACAATAACAGAACATTTCCTATAGGAAGATACCACACTGAAAGTGACTATTTCTTGAATTCTTATTTATTTTTGGTTTTTGGGACACACTTGGCAAGTGCTCAGGGGTTATTCATGACTCAGAACTCAGAAATTACTCCTGGCAGGTTCGGGGGACCAAATGGGATGCCAGGGATTAAACCCGGGTCAGTCGCATGTAAGGGACATGCCCTACCCTCTGTGCTATCGCTCCAGCCCCTATTTTCTTAATTCTTTCACCAAATCTTTACAATATTCCTAGAAAAATACAAACAACTATTGTACTCACATTTCAGATAAAGACACTAGGCTCAGAGAAGTTAAAAATTAACTTAGTTAGGGCTGGAGAGATAGCACAGCAGTAGGGCGTTTGCCTTGTAAGCAGCCAATCCAGGAGAGATGGTGGTTCGAATCCTCACATCCCATGTGGTCCCCTGAGCCTGCCAGAAGCAAGTAATCCCTGCCAGGAGTAATCCCTGAGCGTCGCTGGGTGTGACCCCCCCCCAATTTTTTTTAACTTAAAATCACACAGCTCGCTAATAGTGATAAATATTAAAATTCAGAGGACTGGAAGGATAGTACAGCAGGGAGGGTGTTTGCTTCACACATAGCCAACCTGGGTTTGATTCTCAGAATCCCAGATGTTCTTCTAAGCACTGCCAGGAGTGATATTCAAGTGCAGAGCTAGAAGTAAACTCTGAGCACAGCTGGATACAGCCCCAAACCCTTCCCTGCTCTCCCACTCCCAAATAAAATAAATAGCTTTATTCAGTGTGAGTTACCCTACTGATACTTTTCTTTTTCAAGTTAATCCCCATTTTTCACATAGATTCCTAAATTGCTTTCAGTGCATGCTGTACTCTTGAATCCTCGCTTATTCAACAATGTATAAGAGTCCATACCTTACTCTTCCCAGGAGTCCTGAGAGATTAGTGCCCAGGGGGAAGATCAGGTTTCTGGCACCCACCTCAGTCCCACTGCCAGCATGGGCTCCAGCAGCTCCTTGATGTCCTGCTGGATGCCTGGTCCCATGGCTCGAGCCAACATGCTGATGCACGTAAACACAGTGGCATCCACCTGCATGGCCTTCTGTCTCCTGCAGAGAACAGAGAGCCTGGTTCTGACAAAGGAACATTCTTTGCTGCCCTGCTTCAAAAGCCCCTTTCGGCTAAGGGAATGGGTTACCCAGGAAGGCTGCACATGGGTGAGCAGGTCATCTACTGAAGCATTTCTCAACCAGAAGCCATATGCCCCCTGTGTGACCCTACGCTGTTCCAAAGGGGCCGCAAGTCAAGATCATACCAATAGGGGGTGGGGGACTGCAGCATGATATCAGGGAAGCAATCCGAAGGCAGGAAGGAAATGAGGTTGGGAGGGAGCCATGGCCGGAAACAAGGCCGAGAAACACCGACCAGTGTACATTTCAGAGGACCTATCAGTTAATCACAGACTTTTTATTTCAAAGCACAGTCTACGGGGCCAGAGAGATGGCATGGAGGTAGGGTGTTTGCCTTGCATAAAGCCAGGAGTAACCTCTGAACGCTGCTGGGTGTGACCCAAAAATCAAAAACAAAACAAACAAGCAAAAAAACCAAATCAAAGCACAGTCCAGCAGATGGCAGTAAAGTGTCTTGAGTATGGTGCTACCAAGCTCCCCAAGTAGAAAAACTTGAAGAGTGTGACCACTAAGGAACAGAGTACAGCCAGCAGGTAGAAAGGAATCTTTCTCACCAAAACAAACAAACAAACAAACCAAAAAACCAAAAAAAAAAAAAAAAAAAAAAGAAAGAAAGAAAGGAATCTTTCTCCTTATGCTGAGAAGGCTGTGCTTTGAAAAGGGTGGTGCTTATTAGTTCCCCAGGAAAATCCTTGCTACTAAAACAGGAGCTTAGGGGCTGGCTGGAGTGGTGGTGCAAGCGGTAGGGCATTTGCCTAGCATGCAAGACTGTGGTTCAATCCCCTGGCGTCCCATATGGTCTCCCAAGCCAGGAGCGATTTCTGAGCGCAGAGCCAGGAGTAACCCCCTGAGCGCCACCTTGTCTGACCCCAAAACCAAAAAAAAAACAAACAGGAGCTTAAAGATGTTAGCAGTAACCTGTCTATATATACATACACATGTGTTTTTTAATTATTTATTTTATTTGGGGGCCATACCCAGTGGTACTTGGGGACTCCCAGCTCAGTTCTTGGGAATCATACAGGTTTTTCAGTTTCTTCACAGGGAGGTTTCTAGTAAAGGAATTACTTATCTAACCTTAGTGAGGAGGAAAACATTAGCTGTTCCATCTCCTCAGCTCCAGTCTAGTAATTTCTTTACATCATGTAAAATAAGTTATTTGAGGGGCTAAAGAGATAGCATGTAGGTAGGGCGTTTGCCTTGCATGCGGATGGACGGTAGTTAGAATCTCAGCATCCCATATGGTCCACTGAGCCTGCCAGGAGCGATTTCTGAGTGTAGAGCCAGAAGTAACCCCTGAGCACTGCTGGGTGTGACCCAAAACGCCCCCCCCCCCCAAAAAAAAAAGTTCTTTGAGGGGTCAAAGTGATAGCATAGTGGTAGGGAGCTTGTCTTGTGGCCGATCCAGGACAGACCTTGGTTCAATCCCTGTCATCACATATGGTCCCCCGAACCAGGAGTGATTTCTGAATGCATAGCCCGAAGTAACCACTGAGCTTCACCGGGTGTGGCCCAAAAACAAAACAAGTGCTTTGAAAGTCTCTGAAAAGAGCAAAACTAGAATTCCTAGTAAATGATAATGAAAGCAGCACTGGCACCTACTTTGTTCACAGGGTGGTCAACTCGCCAAATTTCTGAGCTATCGCTACATTTGGAAGTTCAGAACTCAACTGAGGACAGGGCGATCTTTCATGTGACCTGTGTCCAACAGAGGTTGAGGCTACAGAAAATAGCTTAAGTGTCTTGGAAACTAGATGGAGCATGTCTCTCCAACCAAAAGGGAGGAGCCAGCTAGACCCTACCAGCGGTGCTTACTTGTGCGCGAAGTCCTTTGGAGGCAAGGCCGCGCGGATGATGTCCAGCACTCGAGGCAGATAGACCTTGAACTCAGACCTCACCGCCACGGAAAGCAACCCCAGGGCTTGAAAGGCTGCTGTTCGTTCCTTTTCCTTCTTGACACAGCTTAGCACATGGTTCATAGTGTCTTGGAGGTACTGGGTATCTGAGCACAGAAAAGACAATGTGTGTAGCTCAAAGTCAGGTTCTTCTATTATATTATGGATCGAAATTCCTATAAAACATTTCAATTTAAGGGGCTGGAGCAACTGCACAGCGGTAGGGTGTTTGTCTTGCATGCAGCTGACTCAGGTCAGATCTTGGTTCTATTCCCTGACGTCCCATAAGGTCCCCCAAGCCAGGAGCAATTTCTGAACGCATAGAAGGGAGTAAACCGGGCCCTGAGATAGCACAGCGGCATTTGCCTTGCAAGCAGCCGATCCAGGACCAAAGGTGGTTGGTTCGAACCCCGGTGTCCCATATGGTCCCCCGTGCCTGCCAGGAGCTATTTCTGAGCAGACAGCCAGGAGTCACCCCTGAGCACCGCCGGGTGTGGCCCCCCCAAAAAAGAAGGGAGTAAACCCTGAGCGTCACCAGTATGGCCCCAAAACAAACAAACAAGCAAAGCATTTCAATTTAAGAATAAATTAAAGGGGCCGGAGAGATAGCATGGAAATAAGGCGTTTGCCTTGCATGCAGAAGGACGGTGGTTTGAATCCCGGCATCCCATATAGTCCTGAGTCTGCCAGGAGGAACCCCTGAGCACTGCCCTGTGTGACCCAAAAACCAAAAAAAAAAAAAATTTTTTTAAACTTTGGGGCTGGCTGGGGCCAGAGAGATAGCATGAAGGTAAGGCATTTGCCTTGCATGTAGTAGGATGGTGGTTCAAATCCCAGCATCCCATATGGTCTCCTAAGCCTGCCAGGAGCGATTTCTGATTGTAGAGCCAAGAGTAACTCTTGAGCGCTGCCTGGTGTCACCCAAAAACCAAAAGACAAGCAAACAAACAAAAACTTAGGGGCTGGGGAGATAGTACAGAGTCTAAGTAAGGCACTGTCTAGTATGCATCTGATTTTTCTTCAATCACCAAACCCCAACATGAATCTACCCAAGTATCCTAAAAACAACCAGGTATAATCCAAAAAAAAAAAAAATCAAAAACTTAGGGTAATGGGCCCGGAGAGATAGCACAGCGGTGTTTGCCCAATCCAGGACCTAAGGTGGTTGGTTCGAATCCCGGTGTCCCATATGGTCCCCCATGCCTGCCAGGAGCTATTTCTGAGCAGACAGTCAGGAGTAACCCCTGAGCACTGCCGGGTGTGGCCCAAAAATCAAAAAAAAAAAAAAACTTAGGGTAAGTTGGGGCCGGAGAGACAGCATGAAGGTAGGACATTTGCCTTGCATACGGAAGGATGGTGGTTCAAATCCCAGTATCCCATATGATCCCCCAAGCCTGCCAGGATCAATTTCTGAGCATAGAGCCAGGAATAATCCCTGAGCGCTGTCGGGTTCGTGACCCAAAAACCAAAAAAACAAAACAAAACAAAACAAAACTTAGGATAAGAAGGGCTGGAGCAAAAAATACAGTGGGTAAGGTATTTATTTGCCTTGCATGTGGCCAACCCAGGTTTGATCCCCGCATTTCATATGGTTCCCTAAACATCACCAGAAGCAATTCCTTAGTGTCAAGCCAGGATAACCCCTGAGCACCACTTGGTGTGGTCCTCCATCCCCATAAAACCCGAGGGTCAGAAAGCTAGTTCAATGGCTAAGGACATGTTTGAATGTGGAAGACCTAAGTCTGATCTCTGGCACATGTGGCCCCCTGAGCAATGCTGGGAGCAACCCCACGCACAGAATTGGGAGTAGTCTCTGGATATTGCCAAAAATACGTAAAATACCAAAAGTAAAAATCAAAACAAATAAAAATATAGTCTCCAAAAACAGTAATATTGCATAGCTGTATCTATTATTGTAATATTTTAAATCTTTGAGGAGCCAGAGAGATAGCACAGTGGTAGGGCATTTGCCCTGCATGTGGCCGACCCGGGAAGGACCCATTCGATTCCTGGCACCCATATGGTCCCCCAGCCTGCCAGATGCGATTTCTTTTTTTTTTTTTTTTTTTTTTTTTTGGTTTTTGGGCCACACCCTGTGAGGCTCAGGGGTTACTCCTGGCTATGCGCTCAGAAGTTGCTCCTGGCTTCTTGGGGGACCATATGGGACGCCGGGGGATCGAACCGAGGTCCGTCCTAGGTTAGCGCAGGCAAGGCAGGCACCTTACCTCCAGCGCCACCGCCCGGCCCCACAGATGCGATTTCTGAGTGCAGAGCCAGGAGTAACTCCTGATCACCACTGGTTGTGGCCCAACAACCAATCAATCAATTAATTAATCAATGAATAAATAAATTTTAAAAAATATTTAAGATTTAAGCCCTGGGGCTGGAGAGATAGCATGGAGGTAGGGGTTTGCCTTGCATGGAGAAGGACAGTGGTTCGAATCCCAGCATCCTAGATGGTCCCTGAGACTGCCAGGAGCAATTTCTGTTTGTTTTTTTTTTTTGGTTTTTGGGCCACACCTGGCAGTGCTCAGGGGTTACTCCTGGCTGTCTGCTCAGAAGTAGCTCCTGGCAGGCACGGGGGACCATATGGGACACCGGGATTCGAACCAACCACCTTTGGTCCTGGATTGGCTGCTTGCAAGGCAAACGCAGCTGTGCTATCTCTCCGGGCCCTGCCAGGAGCAATTTCTGCATATAGAGCCAGGAGTAACCCCTGAGTACTGGCGGGTGTGACCTCCCCAATAAAAAATATTTGTCTTATATAAATAATCAATTAAAATATTAAAATGGGGCCAGCGAGGTGGCGCTAGAGGCAAGGTGTCTGCCTTGCAAGCGCTAGCCAAGGAAAGGACCACGGTTCGATCCCCCGGCGTCCCATATGGTCCCCCCAAGCCAGGGGCAATTTCTGAGCGTTTAGCCAGGAATAACCCCTGAGCATCAAACGGGTGTGGCCCGAAAAACCAAAAAAAAAAAAAAAATTAAAATATTTTAAATATTTATTTGAATTTAAATATGTTAAATCTTCTTCAAGAAATGTGTGTTGGGGGCCTTAGAGATACCACAGAAGTAGTGCATTTGCCTTGAAGCAGCCTACCCAGGACACACTGTGGTTCAAATCCCGACATCCCATATGGTTCCCTGAGCCTGCCAGAAGCGGGTTTCTGAGCACCGAGCACAGAATAATTCCTGAGCACAGCCGTATGTGACTCAAAAAACAAAAAAATAAAATGTATGTTGTTGGAGAGGCCAGAGCAATAGCACCAGTAGGGTGCTTGCTTTGCACACAGCCAACCCAGGACGGACTTGGGTTCCATCCCCGGAATCCCATATGGTCCCCTGAGCCTGCCAGGAGCAATTTCTGAGTGCAGAGCTAGGAGCAACCCGAGTGCCGCCAGGTGTGGCCCATAAACAAACAAACAAAAAAGAAGTATTTTGGGGGCTGGGTGGTGGTGCTAGAGGTAAGGTGCCTGCCTTGCCTGCACTAGCTTAGGACGGACCGCGGTTCTATCCCCCGGCGTCCCATATGGTCCCCCAAGCCAGGAGTAACCCCTGAGCGTCACCGGGTGTGACCCAAAAACCAAAAAAAAAAAAGAAGTATTTTGGGGGCCAGAGCGATAGCACAGTGGATAGGGTATTTTGCCTTGTACTCAGCTGACCCAGGTTCGATTCCCTGCATCCCATAGGGTTCCCTGAGCCCCACCAGGAGGAATTCCTGAGAGCAGAATCCGCGGTAACCCCTAAACGCCACCATTTGTACCCCCCAAAGAAAATACATGTTAAGTCTCATTTAAAAACAAAGAATTGGGGAGATAGTACAGGCGTAGGGCGTCTGCCTTGCACACTACCAATCAAGATTCAATCCCTGGCAACCCACATAATCCCAAGTACCACCAGGAATGACCCCTGAGCGCAGAGCCAGAAATGAGCTCTGAGCACTGCCCTGTGTGTCCTTCCCCGAAGAAAAGAACAAAGAATCATCAAAACTGTTAATACTATCTCAAAATATAAAGCAATACAGAAAATAGTTTGCAATAATCAGGCCATTCCATTCAACTTAGGCCTGAAAATCATTTTCCTATTACCAAGAGATTTCTACTATAGTTATAGTTAATAGAACAAGATTTAGTCTGTAATTTGGAGAGCCACATGTGTATTTTCATTAAATTTACATAAGCCAATGTGCCTGGGTAGGCAATTCTTGGGCAATTTAAACTAAAGTGTTATTACTCCCCCAAAGACGGGCGTTTCCTGATTCTTGCTTTCTTCAGTTTCTTCTGTTCCATCTCACTAGTCTCTCAAGTCTGGGTGCCAGCGGCATACATGGGGCAGCAGAGAAGGTAAGACAACTTATCTCCTAGAAAGGAAGAGGGCTTGAGGTCTACCACTACCACAGGCAGGAAATGGGGATGAACCGACTCCCAAGCAGCCTAAGACATGATTTTTCCCACGGCGCTTGTGGCTAAAGGACAACGAAAGCTTGAAAACAGAAGAGCGGGGCCGGGCGGTGGCGCTAAAGGTAAGGTGCCTGCCTTACCTGCACTAGCCTAGGACGGACCGCGGTTCGATCCCCCGGCGTCCCATATGGTCCCCCAAGCCAGGAGTGACTTCTGAGTGCATAGCCAGGAGTAACCCCTGAGCGTCACCGGGTGTGGCCCAAAAACAAAAAAAAAAACAAAAAAGAAAACAGAAGAGCAAAGTGGCACAACCCTGAAGAGAGAATGGGTAAGGAAAAGCAGCCCCGTACACGGAGGAGTAGCATTTCATCTAGCCACGATCCTGAAAGAAGAACAATTTCCGGGGCTGGCGAGCTTCTAGAAGGTAAGGTGTTTGATGTGTCTGAACCTAGCTGGGTACCACAGAGGTGACAGAGCCAGAAACAGGCCCCCAGCATCACTGGGTCTGACCCAAAACATCAGAAGAGGAGGGTGGCCAGAGTGATAGTCCAATGAGCAGGGTGCTTGTTCTGATTGCAGCAGACCCCAGTTTGATCCCTAGTACCACAGAGGGTCCCCCAAGTCCTGCCAGGAGTGATCCCTGAGTGAGCACAAAGTCAGGAGTAAACCCTGAGCACTGCTGAGTATGGCCTAAGAAAATGAAACACAACTATACAAAGGAATTTCCTAAAAAAAAAAAAAAAAAAAGAAAAGGGATTTCCTTTCCACATTTCAGATCTTGAGTAAGACGGTCACACTATTAGAGATTTCAGCCTAATCTTTGTAACCTCAAGCCCCCAAAAGGGGGGCCAGACTTATTCCCACTTGGGGGCCCCCAAACCCACACCCAGCATGCAGAAAGGGGGTGGTCAATGCAGTTCTGGCGACTGACTTCAGCGTCTAGCACATCCCAGACATACATCCACTCCGCCACTTGAGTTATCTCCCTAGTGGAGGGCAAATACTTTGAATTCTCCCTACAGTGCTCACCGGAAGGGAAGCTGAAGCACTGACTTCCAGACCCCAGGTTCTCAACAAGTGGCTCTTTCCCTGTGAGCTGTCTCCCTACTCACAGGCAGCAAATTGGGCTGAAGTTCAATGACACATTTTAGTAGACCGTTTAATAAAACAATGAAAATCCACATCAAAGGGTTAACCCAGAGGCTCCCTGAACCTCCGTAGCCTGCTGCCAGGCAGCCTTCTGAACTTGCTCGATAGCTATTTCCACGTCACGCTACACTTTGATCACATTTGGCCTAGTTATTGATTTCTTCGGAGCCTCAGACTTTCAACTCAAGAACATGCAAAGCTCCACCGAGCAAGGGCACCTTTGGTCATTAACAAAGAGAAAAGCTGCTGGCTACCAGATGGGAAGAATGGAAAGCTGAAGAAAAAAAAAAAAGTGGGTGATTTTCATGATATAATTTCTCTCTGGTTCAGGGATTTTTATGTGGCTAATTGTCTCATCCTCAGCTAACACAATTTTTTTCTCACACACAGAACGCTTAACACCAGCAATATTTTTCCTGCTGCTCCATCTGGGCCAGTGGCATGAAAATGAGTCTGAGTGCTAAGGAATGGCATCTGCGGAGGGTCAGGCTGGTTCCCCACGCACGCGCCTGGCTCTCTCCAGAATGTTTATTATGGCAAATGTGCAAAAAAGATGTTCAGATACTATCACTGCACTCGGCAAGGAGGGAGGTGACCCTGGACAGCCAGTAAGAACCGGCAGCTGCAATCTCAATTTTCACTTTTACCTTATTTCTAAAATAGAGGTGGAGCAGGTAGAGGAGGCAACAATAATGGTTTCCATTTATCGGGGCTTACCATATGCAAAGGATTTAAGAGCAGAGGACTTAGACACGCAAGCCAGTTCTTCTAGTGAGGCAGGACTGTTATTCCAGTTTTATAGGTCAGTGTGTGGAGGCCCAAGAAGGTCTAAGAACCTGTCTGAACCTCACAGATAAGGAGAGAGGAAGGATTCACCCCGAGCTAATGGCAAACCTTTTCCACAGCAGGTGGTATAATGTAAGGAATTCTGCCAGCTCAAGTCATCTACAGTGGCCTCAGGGCTGTAAGTTAGCACGTGAGCTGGGCCAGCTTCAGAGTCAAGGATTTGGTGCCCAATGAGAACAGGGCAGGCATGTGGGCACCCACAACCTGTGTCAGCAGTGAAAGTACCTCTGAGCACCAGTCCTTCCTCCCCGTGAGTCACAGGGCAGCCTGATGAACTCCCCAGGGGCAGCAGGATGGTCAGAGCAGCTGCCGCAGTCTTTAATCCCAGACTCCACTTTCCCTGGTCTCTTTCAGTCCATTCACGAGACACACTGGTCTCTATACATGAACACTTTCTAGGCTTTAGAGAGACTCTACGCCCACAATTTTTGATTATTTCCGTGAATGCTGCTCCAGATATCTGCAGGGAACCTGCACTAGATAACGGATAATTGGACACGAAGTAAAGAAAGCCAAGACTGGCGCCTCTGGTTGGCACTGGTCCAGATGAGAAGTGGATTTACTTTTTGGAAATCACTTCTGTTCAATTATGCGAAAAGGGGTAACGAGAGTTTCCTTGGACACCTCACCTGTGAAGGCAGAAGGTCGGAATGCGGCCAGACGAGGCAGCAAATTAAGGATCGTCATTTGGATCAGTGAATTCTTGCTATTCCTGCATTTTAACACCCACTGGCATACCTGAGGGAGGAAGAAAAAAATGCTGGAGAGGAGAAGAGAAGTAGGAAGGGGGCTCGGGCAAAGAGCATGAGAGGTCTCAAGCCACTTACCTGATCAA
This sequence comes from Suncus etruscus, assembly GCF_024139225.1. NCBI lineage: Eukaryota > Metazoa > Chordata > Mammalia > Eulipotyphla > Soricidae > Suncus > Suncus etruscus. Next base: position 6,366,631 of record NC_064853.1, read on the forward strand.
ACTTTTCCTCCATCAGGTCTCTGCAACAGCGGCTCTCCACCAGGGTGGACTTGACTGGGCTGGGGGAAGCTCCGAACCCCAGGAGGCCCTGGTGAGAGCTATACCCCAGCAGACCCACCAGGGCATTGGATTGCTGGGGCTGGACTGCCTGGAAACTGGTGAAGGGCGTGATGTGCCGAGGTTTCGTCCCAAAGCCCATGAGGTCTTTGCAGTACTTGTCATGGACCAGCTGCTGCTGGGTGATTTCTTCCATCTCTTCTCTCAGGCGCTGTATGTACAGGGGGATAAGAAAAAAAAAATTAAAAAAATCACCTTTATTTACACATGGATTTCAACCCAGCATCATGGAGCCCACCCATATGCCTAAATGTGAGGCAAAATATATCCAAAGTGTGCATGGTGGGCAGAGGGGATTCTTTTCATCTTCTGTTGTTGTTGTTTTTTGTTTGGTTTTTGGGCCACACCCAGTGACGCTCAGGGGTTACTCCTGGCTATGCGCTCAGAAGTCGCTCCTGGCTTGGGGGACCATATGGGACGCCGGGGGATCGAACCTCAGCCCATCCAAGGCTAGCGCAGGCAAGGCAGGCACCTTACCTCTAGTGCCACCGCCCGGCCCCTTTTCATCTTCTAGATTCAGGTTTCTTTTTTGTTTTTTTTTTAGGGGGTCACACCCTGCGGCGCTCAGGCTCTGCCCTCAGAAACTGCTCCTGGCAGGCACGGGAGACCCTATGGAATGCCGGATTCAAACCACTGTCCAGCCTGGATCAGCTGCATGCAAGGTAGAGACCCTTCCGCTGTGCTATCTCTCTAGCCCCATAGATTCCGGTTTCTTCAGAAATTTTCTGTATGGGGCAGCCAACCAACCAGTGCTCAGGATGCCTTGGGGCCACCAGGTAATACTTGTCCTGCCAAGTCAAACATTAAATGCTACAGCCTCCGCTGCTCAAACCCTGGGGTGCCAGGGACCACCAGACCACCCGGCCAGGCTCAGCAGTCTCCAGGGCTCTAAGTTAGGCAGCAAAGCACCACCTACTGAGTAATGAAGCAGCTGTGAGAGGCTGCAGGGCTCCCCCTTCTCATTCGGGGGGAAAGCTGACTTGCAAATGGAAGACACAGTCCTGAACTCACAGCAGTGAAATCTCTTGCAAAGATAAGGGGCAGCCTCAAGCCAGCATCCTATTAAGAACGATTTGCTCTCTCTTTCCTCACCAAAAGCCCCAATATAAACTCAACACCGGCCAGTAATGTTCTCAGAACCGTAGGAATTCCCTAGGAGGTATGGAATAAGCTGACTCAGAATCACATCTATTCCCAGAGGGCGGCCTAATAACTCATTCCCCAACAGCTCAAATGGAGAAAGATATAAAAGAAGTAATTATCCAAGCTTCCAAACTTCTCTCAACACAGGTATTTGCATTTTTAAAAGAAAAAGTCAAGGGGGCCAGAGCAATAATAGCACAGCAGGTAGGAAGTTTGCCTTGCATGCTGCCAACTTGGTTTGACCCCCAGTACCCCGTCTGGTCCCCCGAGCCTGCCAAGAGTGGTTTCTGAGTGTAGAGCCAAAAGTAACCCCTGAGCACTGCTGGGTGTGCCCCCCCCCCAAAGAAAAATCATGTCACAGGGCTGAAGAGAGAGTACAGAGTGGGTAGAGCACTTGCCTTGCACACAGCTGACCTGAGTTCTATCGCCAGCACTCCATATGGTCCCTCATACCCCGCTGGGAGTAATACCCGAGTACAGAGTGAGGAGTAAGCCCTGTGCACCACTCAGTATGCCTTGCTCCCTCCCCACAAAACATCTAGTCATTTCCTTGAACCCTCTAATTCCAACTCTAGTCCAAAAGGAAAGTCCCTCTGCTACAGGTCATCCCAACCACAAGCCATGCTCTTCTGCTAATCCTCTTAACACAGCAGCCGGGCCATTCCTTTCCCACAACGGGAGTCAATGTCATTCTGCTGCTCAACACCCACTAACGGTTTCTAATTTCATATACAAAGTTGTACAATGACTTTGTGTCCCAGGTAGCTTGTCCTCCTGTTCTGGTATCCGTCTGACCCCATTTCCCACAGTTTTCCCTAATTGTTCAGCCCCAATTTACCTTCCCAAATAAAGCAGCGTCTCCTGCTTCATATGTCTGGCACACTTCCTAATGCCCTACAACCCCTTTCAAGTGTCACTGTATTTTAAAATGGAATCTTTCGGGGCTGGAGAGAGAGCACAGCGGGAAGGCATTTGCCTTGCATGCAGAAGGACGGTGGTTCGAATCCCGGCATCCGATATGGTCCATCAAGCCTGCTGGGGGTGATTTCTGAGCATAGAGCCAGGAGTAGCCTCTGAGCTCTGCCGGGTGTGACCCAAAAACAAAAAACAAAAAAAAAATAGGGGCCGGAAAGATAGCATGGAGGTAAGGCGTTTACGTTTCATGCAGAAGGTCACTGGTTCGAATCCCAGTGTCCCATATGGTTCCCCGTGCCTGCAGGAGCAATTTCTGAGCACGGAGCCAGGAAAAACCCTGAGCACTGCCGGGTGTGACACAAAAACCACAATAATAATAATAATAATAATATGTAATCTTTCAGCCATGCTCCCAGACCCTCTTCCGTTTCTGGTTTTTGTTTTTTTGGGTTTTTTTTTTTTTTTTTTGGTTTTTCGGGCCACACCTGTTTGATGCTCTGGAGTTACCCCTGGCTAAGCTCAGAAATTGTCCCTGGCTTGGGGGGACCATATGGAACACTGGGGGATGGAACTGTGGTCCTTCCTTGGCTAGCGCTTGCAAGGCAGGCACCTTACCTCTAGCACCACCTCGCCGGCCCCCCGTTTCTGTTTTAATCACCATATACTGTAGTATATTTTTTCACTTGTGCCCTATGGTCTTCCCCCTAATACATAGATGTAATCTTACTCACTAGCCCTTAGGTATGGCTGGACCATAGTATGGTCGATTATAACTTTGGGGTTTTTATTTCTATTTATTTATTTTTTTGGTTTTGGGAGACATACCTGGCTGTGCTCAGGGGCACTACTCGGGATACTCAGTAGACCAGCCATATCTACGTAGTACAGAGGATTGAATCAGGATCAGCAGCACTCAAAGTAAGTTAAGACTTTAACTCCTGTACTATGTCTCCAGCTCTTTATATTTTATAAAGCACTATCATGAGGGACCGGAGAAATAGCATGGGAGTTAGGCATTAGCCTGGCATTCCATATGGTCCCCTGAGCCTGCTGGGGGCAATTTCCGAGCATAGAGCCAGGAGTAGCCCCTGAGCACTGCCAGGTGTGACCCAAAACCAAACAAACAAACAAACAAAAAACCAAAAACAAACAAACATAAAGCACTATCGTGAGTGCTGCTTCTTGAAATATATAAGTTTTGTGTTATTGCCCAAACAGTTTTACTTGAAAGAAACAAAGATGCCAGCACCCAAAGGTGGATGAGAGTCCCTGACAGCTGCTACTTTATAACTCTGTTTCACTTTGTAATTGAAAAGCTAACCGAGATCTAAGAGGTAGGTACAATCCCTCTCATAAGTGAAAAAATGAGAGCTAAGAGATGATGGGGGGGAGGGTGGCGCAAGCAGCAGGGCAGGGCATTTGCCTTGCACACGCTAACCTAGGATGGACTGCATTCAATCCCCCAGTGTCCCCTATGGTCCCCCAAGCCAGGAGCAATTTCTGAGCACATAGCCAGGAGTAACTCCTGAGCGTCACTGGGTGTGGCCCCAAAACAAAACAAAACAAAAAGAGGGCCCAGAGAGATAGCACAGCAGCGTTTGCCTTGCAAGCAGCCGATCCAGGACCAAAGGTGGTTGGTTCGAATCCCGGTGTCCCATAGGGTCCCCCGTGCCTGCCAGGAGCTATTTCTGAGCAGACAGCCAGGAGTAACCCCTGAGCACCGCTGGGTGTGGCCCAAAAACCAAAAAAAAAAAAGGAGAGATGATGGGGTTTTTATTTGCACACAGCAGACCTTACTTCCATCATCATGATTACATGGAGCCCCAAGCAAAGTGAAGAGTGACTCTCGAACAGGCACTGCCAGGTCTGGCCCAAAGATGCCCACCCTCGGCCCTCACCCTGCAAAAAGTGAAGAAAAGGAGGATGCGGGAGGTCAGTAATGCACGGGAACATGCTGCTTCCAAATCTAGGGCAGTCAGGGCAAAGTTCTCTGGGTCTCCCAAAGCAATAACCCTGGGCTGAAATTCCACACCAGTTGGCTCCCTGCAGGATTCTCCCTGATGAACTCCAGCGCCCAAACAGACGCCAGAGCCAGCGACTTCTGGGTCCACTGCTGATGTTTGTCGACACCACTGTGATCCCCAAAGCAGGCAAAATGGCCTCGTGATGAGGGGCTGCCTCGAGAATAAACCACCAGCTACAAATCCTGACTGCTATTCTGCAATGGCCCACTTGCCTGTCCCGGAGTCACTCCCCAAGAGTGCTTCCAGGGAACAGCAGGGTGAAATGGAACACTAGGGAGGGCTGAGTACCCTGTGAGGACCTTCCTTTTTTTGTTTTTTTTTGGGTCACACCCGGCAGCGCTCAGGGCTTCCTCCTAGCTCTACGCTCAGAAATTGCTCCTGGCAGGCTCGGGGGACCATATGGGATGCCGGGATTGGAACCACTGTCCTTCTGCATGCGAGGCAAACGCCTTACCTCCATGTTCTCTCTCTGGCCCCCAGTGAGGACCTTCCTCGAACAGGAGACCTGGCTGCTTGCAGTCCCCATTCCTTTGCTCGAGTTCATGCTGGGTCAGCTGTGCACCGAGCTCTGAGGTTCTTCCAGTGCCCACCTCACTCGCTCCTGCTTAAAGCTCTAATGAAATTCCTACTTTTCTTTTTTTTGTGAGGGGGTGTGAGTTACTCCTGGCAATGCTCAGGGGCCTCTCCTGAATGCGCTCAGAAGCACTCATGGCAGGCTCAGGGAACCACACGGGATGCCAGGAAGCAATCCCAGGTGGGTCACATGTAAGGCAAACACCCCACTGCTGTGCCATCACTCCAGACCCAAATTCTTTTTGTTTTTGGGGGGCCACACCCAGCAGTGTACACGGGTGTCCTTGCTCTGTGCTCAGAAATCACTCCTGGCAGGCTCAGGGAATCAGATAGGATGCCAGAAATCGAACATTGGTCTGTCCCTGGTTGTCTACGTGCAAATACCCTACCACGGTGCTATTAATCTGGCCCCAAATACCTACTTTTCGGGGCTGGAGAGATAGCACAGCGGTAGGGCGTTTGCCTTGCAAGCAGCCGACCCCAGGACCAAAGGTGGTTCGAATCCTGGCATCCCATACAGTTCCCCGTGCCTGCCAGGAGCAATTTCTGAGCAGATATTAACTAGGTGTGCTGCCTGGTGTGGCCCCAAAACCAAAATAAATAAATAAATAAATAAATCCTACATTTTGACTCATCTTCACAGTTGCTTTCTGAGCTCAAGATCTCCCAACTGGTCTCCCTGTTTTCATTCCAGACTTTCTCCATTCGTTTCCAGACCAAGGATGGGACAATTATCATTCAAATTGGGTCACACGTTGTATTCCTCATCGAGTCAGTGCTTATGTTTACTGTGGCCACAGCAATTAAGCCTGTCTGCCATGAGCTAGGAGGCCTACTCAAGTGGTGGGTCTCCCAAGTTTGGTACCCCAGCCACACTTACCTTCTTCCTGCGGCTTGAACTTGCTGACTTCCCTCCCTGACACACCTCTCCCTACCAGCTCCAAGACTGCCTCCTCCTGTTACCTGGGGTTCAGCTTAAATGGCAGCACCTCTCAAAAAGAGTCTTTCTGATCATCCAGACACCACTTCACCTATTACTTCCATCCCCATTTCTTTTCATGGAACTTGTTTGCAGTCTGATATTAACTTGTTTTCTTCTTTCCATTTCTCCTACCAAAAAATGTCAACTCCATAAGGACAAGACTCTTGCCCCGACTTGCTCACAGCAGGACACTACATCCAAACACGCTCATGCAGCTGCTCACCTCTCCCTCCATGCTGCTGATCCGGACCAGCTCGTTGAGGATCAGCAGGGCTCCGTGAATCCGATCATCCCGATTCATGCCCTTCTCCTTGGCCAGGGTCTCATCAAACCCCTTCTCTGCTTCTTCGAATGTGTGCTAGGTAAGAGACATGGAATGCTTCCATCAAGATCAGAGAGAACACCGAAGTACCCCATCTATTGAGGGGAGGGGGGGTTCTGAGTGTTTCGTAGCCTGATCAGCACCTTGTGCCAGCGACATCAAAAAAGCTAATCTATCGATTTGTCTTCATTTCATTTGGCTTAATGAGGTCACACACCATTGCATCCCTAATTTTATCAGATTAAAATTAGAGACTCAAAATTAAATTCCAGTCCACATAGCAAAGCCAGTTAGAACTCAGCCTCTCCAATCCCACATTCAATACCTTCTTGTAAGTTTGCTTTTGGTTTTTGATCGTTGTTCTTGGTGTTGCTGCTATTGTTTTTGCTTGCAGTATGGGGAATCAAATTTAGCGTCTACTGAATTCAAAGCATGCACCCTACCACTGAGTTACTTCCCCAGTCCCGTACAGGGCTGCTTCTTAGCAAGATCTCATAGCAGCACAGAATTCACAATACCAGAGAGCTCCAACACTTTCTAAATTAGGAAGATTCAGAAACATCCGTTTTCCCACATTGTAACATGACTGAAACAGATGCCTCCTAATTGTTGATAAGCTATGGAGTTAATTAGCATCAAATTTCCCTTCCAAGAGATTTATCAAATAATGTCGTGGTCGTCAATGGATTGTTCCTTTAAGGAAATAGAACAATTATTGATTCAGACTGAGCCTAAAAATTCACCTGAGACCAAAAACAAATGTGAGCCTTGCTCTGTGGTAAGAAGCCTGCAGTTAACCCCGAGGCCAGGCGATCCTGGCCAGATAGATCCATGCTCTGCAGGCAGCCAAGTATGCCACCCTCTCTCCTCACCCTGTACCACTGCGGCTTCTGCATCTCTTTAGGCTCCCGCTGGGTGGTGAGGATCAGGCAGGCACGAAGGGCAGATACGGCTCCCTCTCGGATGGCCTGCTTGGGGTCCCACACGGCCACAAAAATATTGTCGAAGAAGGGCTGCACTTGCTGGAAGAAGAAGGTGGGCACGCTGATGGCCAGCTCCCGCAGAACTAGGACCTGGGGATAGAAAGGCACGCTGAAAATGCTAGCTTTGACACGAGGCTAGGCCACTTGAAAACACAGACCCAGGGGCCGGGCGGTGGCGCTAAAGGTAAGGTGCCTGCCTTGCCTGCGCTAACCTTGGACGGACCGCGGTTCGATCCCCCGGTGTCCCATATGGTCCCCCAAGCCAGGAGCAACTTCTGAGCACATAGCCAGGAGTAACCCCTGAGCGTTACTGGGTGTGGCCCAAAAACCAAAAAAAAAGAAAAAGAAAACACAGACCCTGACATCTTTGAGTGGAAGTTCATGGGAAAAGAGCAGCCTCGCCCACTCTGCTAGCTCGGGAACAGAAAAGTCATCGGTGACAGAACACCTCTCTGCTCACCGTCTTGGGATATTGTGAGAACATAATCACTAGGAGAGCAGATGTGTTTGAAGCTTAGTACACCGCCAGCCTAGACCCAGGCTTAGAATACACCGATAAATATTTATGGAGTGAATGAATAATCCTTTTTAATATTTAATACTGCTATTATCTTCATTTGAGAGTGGGTGCAACTAGAAGTCAGAGGTTGCCCTAAATTAGCACAAGGAAGTGGCAAAGACTGGAGGCAGAATTCCAGGGCAAGTTCCTTGTGCAGTCCTAAGTCACTGCATGTGGTGCTCTTGGGGATGCTGCGTTCCAATATCCCTTTCCCCTGGTGGGAACAGACTGTCCCCCATCTCACAAGACTGGAGTCTTATCCATCAGAGAAGTTTCTAACAGGGCCACGCCTGAAAAAGCAGTGACGCTGTCACCCAGGAAGAAAAGGCTAAGCCATGAGTGCCCTCATGGTCAATAGCACCGAGGAAACAGGAATTGTAGGTCAGGTACCAATGGGCACAAGTATATACAGTTCTGGAAGGTGATAGACTCTCCTGGGTGGGCAGGCACAGTCTGGGCAGTCTGGACAGGACCCCAGGAGCACTCACAGCGGCGTGTCTCCGGCCTTCATTTCTGTCAGCACCCAGCCACTCCAGAGCTCGCTTCACCTCAAACTCCACGTACTCGGCGGTAAAAGTGTCCCCAGCCATGGCAAGGCGGCCGATGGCTTTAGAAGCCATCTCCATAACAACTGGGTCATTGGAGGGGAGGAGGTTTCGAAGGTAGTTGGCGAATCTCCCAATGCGGGTGGAATTCCCACCTTCTACTCCTATGAGGCTGGCTGGAAGAGAGAGGAAGGCAAAAGGGGAAGATGGGTACAAGGGACGCACCTTGGACCTTAGAATGCCCAAGTATTTGAAAGAAAAACAGACGAGGGAGCCTTTCCTGGCCTCTCCAGTGGACTGCAATTCCCTGCTGGGCAGCAAGGGAGCATTTCATTGTAACCAACAGAAACACTTATATAAAGCAAAATAACCTCATTTCAGTATATGCGATTAGTTCTGCCAAGAAAAACACACTGGGACGGAATCACAGTTCATAAAACTAGGGCCGAAGAGACAGTACAGGGGGTAGGGTGTTTGCCTTGCATATGGCCAACCCAAATTCCATCCTTAGCATTCCACATGAAACCCAAGTGAGGCGAGGAGTGCAGATTCCTGAGTGCAGAGCCAGGAGAAACCCCTGAGCACCGCTGGATGTCTGACCCAAAAACAGAGCCAAAAATATTTTCACAACACTGATGACCCATGCCTGAGAGCTAAAAATCACTTGCTCTCATTCACTGCCTCTAACTTCACTTTTATTTTTAAGTCTCAGTGTGCTACCAGATGACCCACAGAAAAGCCAGAGGACACAAAAGCAGCATCTAGCAGTAGAGAGAAAGCTGGCTTTGGTCTGTTTCAGGGCGATCTTTGAGCCATCTCCCTGGACCCTGAGACTCCATTCCTGGAAACACCAACTGTGTCTCAAGACCTGAATAATGGGGGTCAGGAACAACAACAACAAAAGACCCAAATATAAATTAAACACCTACCAGGACAGTAGACACAAGACATAACAGACACAAAGGTTCTCTCTAAAATTAAATCCTTCAAGACCAGGGAGATAACTCAAAGGGGGAGCCAAAGTGACAGCACAGTGGTAGGGCATTTGCCTTGCATACTGCCAACCCATGACGGACCCGGGTTTGATCCCTGGCATCCCTTATATGGTCCCCTGAGCCTGTCAGGAGCGATTTCTGAGCACAGAACCAGGAGTAACCCAAGTGCCACTAGATGTGGCCCAAAAACAAAAATAAAACAAAACAAAAGGTAACTCAAAGGTTCAGAGCACACACTTTGCATATAGGAGTCCCAGGTTCATCCTATGGCACTACATGGTTTGATTAATTAAAATAATAACAGTTCTAATCAGAAACCCTAACCTTACCTATGGCCAAAATGCCACCTTTCCTCTCGTTGGCATCTGAGCTGGAAACCAGTTCAAAGATGTGATGGTTGAGCTGATCATAGAAGCGAGTCGATTCCTCCTGACTCATCTGCAAAGAGAGATGGACTAAGACAGGGGTGGCAAACACGCGGCGCAACTCTTTGCCTCTTATCATTATTTTGTATACTGTGGCTCTTTGCCAAGTTTGGATTTTGTTATGCTGCTTCTGAGGGACCTCTGAGGAGAGATATCCGAGCACGTAGTCCCACCCCCAGGCAGCGTCATCCCGTCTCCCATCCCTCGGAAACAACTGCACAGGCCAGCGAGCGGGGGTGACCCATGTGTCACATGTTGTGTCATATCTTGCCATTAGTTCTTAGTGTGGATGACACAGCACACCCTCACCATCACTGCAGGATTTTTATCCTCACTCAAAATGGCAAAATGCAGTATGTGTTTAATAGATTATTGTTAAAATTATATGCTTTTGTGAGTGTCTGTTTTGGCAGGTCACTACATGATGTGGCTCTCTGACTCTCACAGTTTAAAATTTTGGCTCTTTGTGTAGAACTTGTTCACCACCCCTGGACTAAGATGATGCCTAGTGTCTCCCTGATGGGATGGTAGGGTGGCTCCCAAAGATCAGGGCCTTATAAAGTGGTCAACTTTCCAAACCCTCCCTACCACTATTAACAGGCAAAAAAAAAACCTAAGGATTGAAATGCAGTCAAAAAAGGAAAAAACGAAGAGAAATCACTGACTCTATGTCAACTCTTAAAATGGCACCACGAAGCCAGAATGATAGTAGTACAGCATGGAGAGACCTGCCTTGCATGCTGCTGACCCAGGTTCAATTGTGGCACCCCAGTGGTCCCCTGAGCAATACCAGAGTAATTCTGAGTAATCCTGAGTGCAGAGTCACGAGTAAGCCCTGAGCATTGCCGGGTATAGACCAATAAAACAAACAGGGCCAGAGAGATAGCACAGCGGTAGGGCATTTGCCTTGCACTCAGCCAACCTGGGTGGAATTCCGGGTTTGATTCCCAGAATCTCATATGTCCCCCAGAGATTGCCAGGGGCGACTTCTGAGCAGAGCCAGTAGTAACCCCTCGGCGCTGATGGATATGGCCCCAAAACAAACAAAAACAAGAACAAAACAAAGAAACATATAAAATAATACAGCAATAAGACATAAGTAATATCATGGTTGCGAAGGAACCCTACACGCTCCATAGGCATGAGAAATCAGGTGCCTTTTATTTTTTTTTTTGTTTGTTTGTTTTTTGGGTTACACTGGGCAGCTCTCAGGGGTTACTCCAGGCTCTACGCTCAGAAATAGCTCCTGGCAGGCTCAGGGACCATATGGAATGCCGAGATTCAAACCACTGTCCTGCATACAAGGCAAACACCTTGCCTCCATGTTTTCTCTCCGGCCCCCAGGTGCCTTTTATTAAAAGAATCTCTGTGGGGTCAGAGCGATAGCACAGTGGTAGGGCATTTGCCTTGCACACGCTAACCTAGGATGGACCTTGGTTTGATCCCTGGTGTCCCATATGGTCCCTCGAACCAGGAGCAATTTCTAAGCGCAAAGCCAGGAGTAACCCCTGAGCGTCAGAAGGTGTGGCCCAAAAAGAAAAAAAAAATCTCTGCATTACCCAAAACATCCTGGGCTGTCCAAGGAATCTTAAGCCATCTGGTCCAAGTTGCCCAACCCCTCCAGGGTCTTGCCCTTGCCCCCAAGCCCTCACCTCACGAAGCTCCAGGGTGACATAGTGCTGGAGCTCCTTGGCAGCCTTGGCCCTGGTCTCCTCATTGCGGCTCTTGAGGCCGCTGGCAAACTGCTGCAGGACGCTCACATTGCTTGACGTGGTGGCAGCTGTGGCAGCAGCGGTGGGTCCCGTCCCAAGCATCTTGCCTAAAGGTCTTTGGAGAGAAGCTTCTTTAGTATTCTAGGTAACAATGGCTGTGAGTTTATTTATGGTCCCTGGACCCGCAACACCAACCTGCAGTGAGTCAGCCCAGTCAGTCAGGGAACCATATGGGATGCCAGGGATCGAACCCAGGGCCATCCTAGGTCTGCTGGGTGCAAGGCAAATGCCCTACCACTGTGCTATTTTTCCAGCCCCAGTAAGGGGTTTCTAAAAATGTCAGCAGAGCCAGGGAAATGGCTCAAATGACTGGAGCACGACTTACATGCGAGATCCCCCAAAATTCAATCACTGGTCCCACAAGTAATGCTGACCTTAAAACCAAAAATTGGGGCCGGGAAGGTGGCGCTAGAGGTAAGGTGTCTGCTTTGCAAGCACTAGTGTAGGACAGACCACGGTTCTATCCCCAGGTGTCCCATATGGTCCCCCCAAGCCAGGGGTGATTTCTGAGTGCATAGCCAGGAGTAACCCCTGAGCGTCAAACAGGTGTGGCCCCCCCAAAAAAAAAATTAGGGCCGAAGAGATAGCATAGTGGTAGGGCATTTGCCTTGCAAGCAGCCAACCCAGTACCAAGGATGGTTCGAATCCCGGCATCCCATGTGGTCCCCTGTGCCTGCCAGGAGCAATTTCTGAGCAGAGAGCCAGGAGTAACCTCTGAGTACCACTGGGTGTGGCCCAAAAACCAAAAAAAAAAAAAAGCTTTTAAGAAAAATCTAAATCAGGGCCAGAGAGATAGTATAGCAAGAACTACTATCAGTACTTGCTTGCCTTGCATACAGCTGACCTGGTTCAATCCCTGAAATCTCACAGGGTCCTCCAAGCACTGCGAGGACTAACCTTTGAGTACAGAGCCAGAATTAAGACTTAAGCACTTCTAGATATGCCTCCCCTACAAAAAGAGACAAAATGTAAAATAACTAAAGGAGGTAAAGGGGGCCAGACCATAGCATAGCGGGTTGAGCACTTTTGCCTCACATATGGCCAACCTTGTTGATCCCCGGCATCCCGTATGGTCACTCGGGCCTGCCAAGAGCAATTTCTGAGCACAGAGCCAGGACAATAGTACCTCAGGCAGGGCACTTGCATTGCACAGTTAACTTGAATTTGATCCTCAGTACCCCATAGGGTCCCCTGAGGCTTACCAAAAGTGATTCCTAAGTACAGAGTCAGGAGTAAGCCCTGAGCAGAGCCAGGTATGGTTTAAAAAAAAAAAAAGTGAGGGGCTGGAGTGATAGCACAGCCACAGGGCATTTGCCTTGCAGGTGGCCGACCCGGGATGGACCTGGGGGTAAGGGACCTCGGTTCAATCCCCTGGCATCCCATATGGTCCCCCCAAGCCAGGAGCAATTTCTGAGCGCATAGCCAGGAGTAACCCCTGAGCATCACTGGGTGTGGCCGAAAAACAAAATTGAAAGTCTCAATTTATTCCATACTGACCAATGCTATAACAGCAATAGAGAAGACCAAACTGTGTCTGTGAAGACCTGGGTTTGAATCTAGTTCAAAGTCATATAACATGAAAAATATATGTAAAATATGTCTCCTCAGTTACAATCAGAGGGTAAAATAGTACCTAAATCAAAAGATTGGTGTGATGATTACGTAACTAAGGACTGAGGGACTGGAGCAATGAAAATACAGCAGGTACAAGGCTTTCCTTGAATGCAGTCAACCCAGGTTCGAACCCTGTCACCACAAGTGATCCCCCAATGCCCTACCAAGAGTGATCCCTGAGCACAGAGTCAGAAATAAGCCTGAGAAGCAAAGGGTCTGGCCCAAAACCAAACAGACAAAAAACAACAAACAAGTCCTGAGCACAGTGCTAGACACATAGGAACCCCTAACTGTACTTTTTTTTTTTTTTTGGTTTTTGGGCCACACCCAGCGGTGCTCAGGGGTTACTCCTGGCTGTCTGCTCAGAAATAGCTCCTGGCAGGCTCTGGGGACCATATGGGACACCGGGATTCAAACCAACCACCTTTGGTCCTGGATCAGCTGCTTGCAAGGAAAACGCTGCTGTGCTATCTCTCCGAACTGTACATTATTTTGACCATTATTATCACTAATATGTGGTTCAGAGCTAAATACTAGAGGCAGGGAGGTCATGAATGAATAATACATGCCTAAGGACAGCTCCTTTACTCAAGAAGTCCAACTACAGAAGAAAACTGATTTATATATAAAAAAAAAAAATATATATATATATATATATAAACTATAACAACACTTTGCAAAATATACAAGTCACACATTTAAGTTTCCTAGAAGTCATATTTTAAAAGGTAAAAAGAGGGGCCAGAGTGGTGGTGCAAGAGGTAGGACATTTGCCTTGCACGAGCTGACTTAGGACCACAGTTTGATCCCCTGGCGTCTTATATGGTCCCCAAGTCAGGATCAATTTCTGATCGCATAGCCAGTAATAACCCCTGAGCGTCACCAGGTGTGGCCCCCCCACAAAAATATGGTAAAAAGAGGGGCCAGTGAGATAGTAGTACAGTGGGTAAGATGTTGGCCTTCCACACAGCTGACAGATTCAATTCTTGGTACCTTAAATGGTCCCCCAAGCACCACCAGTGATCCCTGAGCACAGAGCCAGGAGTAAGCCCCGGGCACTGCCGGGTATGCCTCCCAAAGCAAAACAAAGTAAAAAAAAAAAAAAAAAAAAAAAAAAGTAGGCCAGCAAGATAGGTGCTTCATTTGCATGCAGCTGATGATCCCCTTGACACTGCATATGGCCCCCCATGACTGTCAGGAATGTCCCATAAGCAGAGCCTGGAATAAGCTGGAAGCACCACTAGATGAGTCACCCCCAAAGAACAAAAAGGCATAAATAGGTAAAACTAGTATCATATTTTCCAGCGTATAAGACAAGATTTTGGCCCATAAAAACTTCTTAAAAGTCGGGGATCGTCTTATATGCCAGTATATAGCATGCTGAAACTTACTCCCGTTTCAGGGAAGAGTGATCTGCCCCCTCTTACTTTTAAGAAGTTACTTACTTTTCAGACTTTTAGGAAGTTTTTCATGGGTTTAAGGGTCGTTTTATAACCTGGAAAATACTGTATTATTATTATCATCATCATATTTGACAGAGCAGAAAAACCCACTTCTTCACACTATAAATCTAAAAAGTACTAATTTATTTGGGGGTCACAGGCAACAGTGCTCAAGGGTTACTCCTTGATTTTTCTTTTGGGAGGGGCACACCCAGCTGTGTTAAGGGGTTACTCCTGGATGCTCTGTGCTCAGAAATCACTCCTGGAGCTCGGAGGACCATATGGGGTTCTGATGATGGAACCCAGGTCAGTCCCAGGTCGGTCACGTGCAAGGCAAACGCCCTACTGCTGTGCTATCACTCCAACCCTCCAAATTACTAATGTATTTCCCATTCTCTTTCTCTTTTTGCACCGAGTCTGCAAATTCCCATGTGCCTTTCACTCACTCCCAGTTTGGACAAGTCCCCTCTCCAGTGCTCTCCTGCCTGCTGCTGATTGGGATGGGACATTCTGGGAATGGGACAGGGAAGGCAGTGGAATGAGGCAGGGGTGTAGATGGGGGAAAGGACTGAACAGGCGATGGGACAAGGAATGTTATAGGAGACAGTAGTGGACAGGGAATGATATGGGGAACAGGACTGACAGGATAAGACAGGGGAAGGCTGAGGACAGGACCTGATAGGGAACACAACAGACAGGGAGGGAAAAATGGGCTGGGACTGGAAAGAGGATGGAAGAGACAGAGGACGTGCCAGGGACTGAGATGGAGCAGGAGACAGAATGGGCACAGGACCAGACAGGGAGACAGGGGACAGGACAGACAAGAGACTCATCAAGAGGTGGGGCTGGGGGCCGGGCGGTGGCGCTAAAGGTAAGGTGCCTGCCTTGCCTGCGCTAGCCTTGGACGGACCGCGGTTCGATCCCCCGGTGTCCCATATGGTCCCCCAAGCCAGGAGCAACTTCTGAGCACATAGCCAGGAGTAACCCCTGAGCGTTACCGGGTGTGGCCCAAAAACCAAAAAAAAAAAGAGGTGGGGCTGGACAGGGGATGGGAGAGACAAGAGACGCAACAGTATAGAAGACAGTACGGGGTGGGGGGAAAGACTGGACAGGTAATGGGACAGGGACAGGCTGGACACATGATGAAGGACAAGATGGGACAGGGGACAGGAAAGATGAGACTGGACAAGGAACAAGGGATGGACGGAGATGGGGGATGAGTTGGGACAGGGAAATGGGACCAGCCACAGAGGATGAGATGGGTGGGGCAGGAAAGATAGGGGACCTACCAGCTAGGACTGAGTAAAGCATGGCTTGGGGTCTAGGCAGTGTGGGCTAAAGTCCCAGGATGCTAAGGTGCACAGTCCCCGAGTGCTAAGGTGCATGATCCTCGAGAATGCTGGGGTGCACAATCCCTGGATGCTGGGGTACACGACCCCAGAGTGCTGGGGTGCATGGTCCCCGGGGTGCTGGGGCACACCGTCCCCAAGTGCTAAAGTGCACGGTCCTGGGGTGCTAGGGTGCACGGTTCCAGGGTTCCGGGGTGCACAGTCCCAGGATGCTGGAGTGCATGGTCCTGGGGTGCAGGTCCCCAGGTGCTGAGGTGCATGGTCCCGGGATGCTGGGGTGCACGGTCCCCGGGATGCTGAGGTGCACGATCCCAAGGATGCCGAATTCCTGGGGTGCACGATGCAGGGCCCCCCCCCCCAATCGTCCCGCCACTCAAGCCTCTTCCTGCAACGACTAAACTCTACCCGGAGGCGCCTCCGCCCAGACCCCGCGAGGCGGACCCTTCCTTCATTTGCAGTGTCCGGAGCCTAATGCCCAGAACCCCTCCCCAGGGGGAGGGACACCCCTAGCCCCCCCAAAGTGCTCCCCAGAGAGCGTGGGATCCGGTTCACGAGAGAACCCGGCCCGGAGCAGCACAGGGGCGCGCGGCGGGCGGAGACACGGCTCCTGGCCGGCCCACAGCGGCCTCGGGGCGCCGGGTCGAGGGTTCGAGGCCCTCCGGGGCCCCGGGTGCCCAGGGTGGGCGTCGCCGGGCGGGGCTCGGTCGGGGCCACAGGCGGTGCCCGGAGCGTGCGGAGGAGGCGACCGCGCGTCCCCGACGGGACCCCCGATTCGGGGTGCTCCGGACACCACGCCACCTTCTGGGGGTGGGGGTCGGGGCCCCACACTCACCGCGCGGCTTCGCTTCGGCCACGGAAGGCCTCAGCTGCCCCCGGCCGGCGCCACTACCGCCCCAGGAGGCCCCCAGCCCCGCCGCCCGCCTTCAACCTCTGTCCTCTAAGCCGGGGAGGGGAAAGGGGCGGGCTTACGAGGGCCGATAACCAATCAGCAAGCGCGTAAAAAAGATGGACGGGCATGCTAGCCAACCATCACGAAGGAGAACTAAGACTTCGGGAAACCGGCTTCACGGCGGGGGCGGGGACTATTCTAATAGGCAAACCAGGCGGCCAATAGTAGATGAAGAGAGGCGGAGCTTAGAGGTAGGAGAACCAATCAGGTGTGAGTTGACTACAGGCGCTTCCACGCGCACTTCCGGTGCGCCGCTGGCTGGAGCATTTCCCCCTCCCACTACCACCATCCGCTCTGCGGGCTGTGCCCCAGGCGGAATCCCCGGGTCTGCACGAGGCGTGCAGGGTTCGAGACCCGCCCTGGGTTGAATTTGGCCTGGGAAAGTAGGCGAGGTCGGCGCCTTCTGCAATGATCGCCCCTGGGGAAGATGTAGATAAATTCTGATTTGAGCTGCTATGGACCTTCATCTCTCTTTTATTAACTGCAAGATGCTTCTGGAAAAACGATTAACATTAGAGTTTTCCACTTTGGGAAATAGATCTGTTGCAATCAAATGAGTTACCAATCACTTCATTCTTTTTTTATCAATCATTTCCAAGTAATGCTATTTAATTAAGCACGTGCTTTCAAAAAAAAAATTGAATAGCCAAAGTGAACTTTGACTTTGTCCCAGTTTTTCAAGGGTTGTGCATTGAAATATGTCTAAATAGGGGCCGGAGAGATAGCATGGAGGGAAGGCGTTTGCTTTTCATGCAGAAGGTCATCGGTTCGAATCCCGGCATCCCATATGGTTCCCCGAGCCTGCCAGGAGTGATTTCTGAGCATAGAGCCAGGAGTAACCCCTGAGCGCTGCCGGGTGTGACCCCCCCCCAAAAAAAAAAAAAGAAAGAAAAATGTCTGAATTTTCGCCATCAAGTCTAAACAAGATGCAGTGAGGGCCAAAGTGAGGAGGGTATTTGTCTTGCAGACTCAGGTTTGGTCTTCTGTATCCATGTGGTTTCCCCAAACACTGCCAGGATTGGAATCTCTGAGCCCAGAGTCAGGAGTAGTATGAGTATAGCTAAGGGTGGCCCCCAATCAATAAATACATAAAATATAGTGGATTTTATTTGTGTATTATAAATAAAATACACTTTATTTTAAACAAATTAATAGATTTTAAGGAAAACTTTTCTAGTTATCAATAATGATAACGTATAGAAATATTTACTAAGAAGAAAAAATAATTTACAGTTCATTAGACAAGAAAAATGAGGCCAGAACAATAGTACAGATTCGATCCCTGGTATCCCATATGGTTTTCCAAGGCTGCCAGGAGTGATTTCTGTGTGCAGAGTTAGGAGTAAACCCTTAGCATCACTGGGTGTGGCCCAAAAAAACAAATAAAATGAAAAAAGAAAAAGAAAATAAATACTAAAAGATTTTATTTAAAAGGTTTTTACTTAGGGGCCAGAGAGATAACTTGGAGGTAAGGTGTTTGCCTTACATGCATAAGATCGGTGGTTCGAATGTCGGCATCCCATATGGTTCCCCAAGCCTGCCAGGGGCGATTTCTGAGCATAGAGCCAGAAGTAACAACGCCTGAGTGCTGCCAGGTATAACCCTAAATAAATAAATAAATAAATAAATAAATAAATAAATAAATAAATAAATAAATAAATAAATAAATAAATAGGGCCGGCGAGGTGGCGCTAAAGGTAAGGTATCTGCCTTGCAAGCACTAGCCAAGGAAAGATCGCGGCCGCAGTTCGGTCCCCCCGGCGTCCCATATGGTCCCCCCAAGCCAGGGGCAATTTCTGAGCACTTAGCCAGGAGTAACCCCTGAGCATCAAACGAGTGTGGCCCGAAAAACCAATAAATAAATAAATAAATATAAAAAAATATATTTACTTAATAAATGCTAAAAGAAAATTAATACTAAAGCAAGGAAAGTTACTGGAAACAAAACTTAAGTCCTGCCTGATGAAACCTGGGGAGGGAGGGGTGGCAAGGTACCAGAGCTTTAAAGGTTGGAATTTTAATAAAAAGAAATTTAGGGGCCAGAGAGATAGCATGGAGGTAAGGCATTTGCTTTTCATGCAGGACGGTGGTTCGAATCCCGGCATTCCATAAGGTCCCCTGTCAGGGGCGATTTCTGAGCATAGAGTCAGAAGTAACCCCTGAGCACTGCCGGGTGTGACCCAAAATCCAAAAAACAAAAAAAAAATTAAAAAATGCAAAAGTATAAAACAAGTTATGTGGGGCTGGATTGCTAACACAGTGGTAGAGCATTTGCCTTGCATGCAGCCAACCCGGGATGGACCCAGGTTCAATTCCTGACATCCCATATGGTTCCCCAAGCCTACCAGAAGCGATTTCTGAGTGCAGAGCCAGGAGTAACCCCTGAACACCACTGGATGTGGCCCAAAAACCATAATAATAATAATAGTTAATAAATAAAACAAATTATGGAATTGGATAGGGTGCTTGCCTTGCATGTGGCCAACCCAAGTCTGATCCTTGGCATTCCATATAGTCTCTGAAGTTCCACCAAGATCCAGCAATTCCTAAGTGCAGAACCAAGACTAACTCCTTATCATCACTGGGTGTAGCTCCCGAACAAACAAAGTTAGTTATACTATAACCTTTCTTATATGTCTGCGTTGGCATTCTGAAAATATTCATCTAAAGCTGTAATGGGATGTGTGATATGGGGAAGACTTCATTAACATCAGTTATCTGTGCAATAAGAAGGTTACGTTTGGACACAACGGGGCCGGAGAGAAAGCATGGAGGTAAGGTGTTTGCCTTTCATGCAGAAGGTCATCGGTTCGAATCCCGGCGTCCCATATGGTCCCCTGTGCCTGCCAGGAGCAATTTCTGAGCATGGAGCCAGGAATAACCCCTGAGCACTGTCGGGTGTGACCCAAAAACCACACACACACACACACACACACACACACACACACAAAGTTTGGACACAACAGTTGGCTCAGAGGACTGACCCCTGGGGCTGAAGAGATAGTACAGAACTGGCATTTGCCTTGTGCCTGGAGGACCTAGGGTGGATCCTGGCGCCCCCAAAACCAAGAGTAAAATCTGAGAATCGCCTTCCTAGTCCAAAAACAATACAAAAAGGAAAGAAAGAAAGAAGAAGGAAGGAAGGAAGGAAGGAAGGAAGGAAGGAAGGAAGGAAGGAAGGAAGGAAGGAAGGAAGGAAGGAAGGAAGGAAAAGAAAGACCAACAACAAAGACCCAGCTAGGGGCCAGAGTGGTGGCACAGCGGTAGGGCATTTGCATTGCACGCGGCTGACCAGGACAGACCGCAGTTTGATCCCCAGGTGTCCCATATGATTCCTCAAGCCAGAAGTGATTTCTGAGCACATATCCCTGAGTGTCACCGGGTGTAGCCCAAAAACCAAAAAGAAAAAAAAAAGACCCAGTTAACCCACATAATCCCTTGTACTGGCAAAATTGCCCTCAAAACACAGAGCCTGGAATCAGCCCCACCCTATGCCTATCTGAGTGTGTCCCAAAATCAAACATAAAGGTTTTGTTTTCAAAATTCCTGAACTATCAGGTTGAAAACAAGTTTGTCAACACTCTGTGACTAGTGCAATTTCCTGGATGGGTTTTCAAAATAAGCAAAATAAGCCCTGCTTTAGGCTTTGAACCTTGTAATTTTAATGTAGATTTGAATGCGCAAAAATGATTCCCATATGGTCCCCCAAGCCAGGAGCAACTTCTGAGCACATAGCCAGGAGTAACCCCTGAGCATTACCGGGTGTGGCCCAAAAATAAAAAAAAAATGATTCCTCTAAATGTCATTTTTGTTTTATTTTGTTTTTGTGGTTTTGGGGGCCACACCAGTGAATTGCTGATGCTCAGGGCCTACTCCTAGTTCTGCACTCAGGAATTACTCCTGGAGGTGCTGGAGAGACCATACAGCGTGCCAAGGATTGAACGCGGGACCACTGAATGCAAGGCAATACCTTATGAGCTATACTATCGCTCTGAACCCAAATTTGTACTGCTCCACATTTCCATTTAAATCATTAAACGGGCTGGAGCAATAGCACAATGATATGGTGTTTGCCTTAAAGGAAGCCAACCAGAGACAGACCTGGGGTTTGATTCCTAACACCCCATATGGTCCTCAGTGCCTGTCAGGAGCAATTTCTGAGTACAGAGCCAGAAGTAAGCCCTGAATGCCGCTGGGTGTGGCCCTAAACAAAACAAAAACTTTAAACATTTGGGTTTTTTTTTAACTTTAAACATTTCAATATGTTATTTTTCATAGTTTGAGTCTCAAAATAGATAATATCAGGAAATATTATATATTTTATATATATTATATATTTATATGTAATATATAATATAATTATACCTGTGTTTTACTTTTTTTCTTTTCTAGTTTTTTTGTTTTTTGTTTGTTTATTTTTGGTCCACACCCGGTGATGCTCAGGAGTTACTCTTAGCTATGCTCTCAGAAATCGCTCCTGGCTCAGGGGACCATATAGGAAGCCAGGGATCGAACCCAGATCTGTCCAGGGTCAGCCTCGTGCAACGCAAATGCCCTTACTGTTGTGCTATCACTCCAGCCCCTTTTCTAGTTTTCTTTACCTCTTCCTTTTTCTATTTTTCTCTTCCTCTTTCTTTCATTTTATTTTTCCCTCTCTTTTCTCTCTCTCCTCTCTCTCTCCTCTCTCCTCTCTCTCTCCTCTCTCCTCTCTCCTCTCTCTCTCTCTCTCTCTCTCTCTCTCTCTCTCTCTCTCTCTCTCTCTCTCTCTCTCTCTCTCTCTCTCTCTCTCTCTCTGCCTTTCCAGTGAGAGTCAGGGGTATATTCCCAGCAATATAGTCTAGCTATGCTGAGGTGCCGTTGGCTCACACAGGAGTACTGGGAACAGTGGCCCTGTAGTACTAGGAATGAAAACCGGGGTATGTCCGTGACTCCACTGAACATTTTTTAAAGTTTTTTTATTTTATTTTATTTTTTAATTTATTTTAGTTTGGGGGCTATATCTAGTGGTTTTAAGGGGTTACTCCTGGCTCTGCATTCAGAAATCACTCCTGGCAGGCTCAAGAAACCTTTTGAGGTGCCGGAGACTGAACCCAGGTCAGTCCTGTGTGAAAAGCAAATGCCCTTCCATCTGTGCTATCACTCTGGCCTAAGGCTGTGATTTTATTCCCTAATAACATACCAGAATTAATAGACAGAAATTGGGGAAGTGAATGTGTAGTTTGATGGATATTGTCAAATTGAATTAAAACTGAGAGATCTAATGATCTCAACAAAGGAAGGCTGCTCCAGTTTTAACCAGTTTGAACTCCCACCAGCAAATACAAAATTTCGCCACCTTAAGCAATGGTAAGATGCTTTCTAAATATCTGTCCAACTAGAATTGCATTTAAGGTCACATTCAGCAGTACTGTCTTCCCTTTGGACTCAGGCATGACTCCTGGGCATGCTCAGGGGACCCTGTGGATCCAAGGGTCAAATCTGTCCCTGCAGTGGTCAAGACAAGCCCCTTAACTCCTGCACCTTCTCTCTGGCCCTCAACGATGGCTTCATTGTAACATGAACCAGAACATTGACAGGTCTTTAGATTACCAAGAGCTTTCTCCTTTTGACCTAGTAAAAAACTGTTATTTCTTGGGCTGGAGAGATAGCGTGGAGGTAGGGCGTTCACCTTGCATGCAGAAGGACGGTGGTTTGAATCCAGGCATCCCATATGGTCCCCCAAGCCTGCCAGGAGCAGTTTCTGAGTGCAGAGCCAAGAGTAACCCCTGAGCAAAGCCGAGTGTGACCCAAAAACCAAAAGAAACAAACAAACCCAAAACTGTTATTTCTTGAGCATTTACACATCATTTTCTAGGAAATTATAGAGTGTAAAATAAATCCCACAATGGTTAAACCACCCCACATGCTGTGTTTCTACCCCCAGGTAGATGGATCTAAAGAAGCAGATCAGCTGCGAAGGAGTAATAAACCAAATCAGGGGGCTGGAGAGATAGCACAGCGGCGTTTGCCTTGCAAGCAGCCGACCCAGGACTTATGGTGGTTGGTTCAAACCCCAGCGTCCCATATGTCTTCTAGTGCCTGCCAGGAGTGATTTCTGAACAGATAGCCAGGAGAAACCCCTGAGCACCACTGGGTGTGGCCCGAAAACCAACCAACCAAACAAACAAACAAACAAACAAATCAAATCAAATCATTCAGGACAAAGTCATGGAGTCAGTTTACGCTAAGTGGTCTCTCCAAGCACCAAGCCAAACTGCTCTTTCTTTATTAACCCAATACCTATGCACCAGGAGAGGGAAGGTCAAGAGATCCAGGTGGTCTTTTACATATCAAAGGGCTAGGTGAGGGGCTTGAGTGGTGGTGCTAGAGGTAAGGCATCGGCCTTGCAATAGCCTGCCTAGTACAGACTGCAATTAGATCCCTGGGCATCCCATATGGTACCCCCAAGCCTGGAGCAATTTCTGAATGCAAAGCCAGGAGTAACCCCTGAGTGTCAAACGGTTGTGGCCCAAAACAAAAACAAAAAATAAAAGGGCTAAGTGAAAAGGAAAAATGGAATTGGGGACAAGACTTTGTTTTGGGTTAATAGTTGGGTGTCATCTTACAGTAGAGTGCTGTTTAAAAGCAGCTTAGGGGCTGGAGTGATAGCACAATGGGAGCACAGCAGGTAGGGCTTTTTGCCTGATATGCAACTAATCCAGGTTCAATATCTGGTATCTCATAGTGTCCCCAGCCTGCTAGGAGTGGTTTCTGAGTGCAGAGGCAGGAGAAATTCCTGAGCACCACCAGGAATGCCCCCCCCCACCAAGAAAAACAAAACACAAATAAATAAAATAAAAGATGTGTAGTACACAGCTTACAAATAACAACAAAATACACAATATTATTTGCTGTGAATCCCATATAGTCTGGCAACACTAACAGTACTGTGTATCTTTGTAGCTTTCCCAGGGTTGAATAGCCTTTCAGGTTAGAGAGGAGCTCTAGCACAATGGTTTCTTTTTTTGTTTGTTTGTTTGTTGTTTGTTTTTGGGTCACACCCAGCAGCACTCAGGGGTTCATCCTGGCTCTACACTCAGAAATCACCCCCTGGCAGGCTCAGGGGACCATATGGGATGCTAAGATTCGAATCACCGTCCTTCTGCATGCAAGGCAAATGCCTTACCTCCATGCTATCTTTCCGGCCCCACACAATGGTTTATTTATACACGGGAAGAAAGACAAAGAATCAAGAAATAAATTGATGGAGCAGGAGAGATAGCACAGAGGCAGAGCATTTGCCTTGCATGCAGCAGACCCAGGATCTAAGGTGGTCCCTCGTGCCTGCCAGGAGCAATTTCTGAGTGCAAAACCAGGAGTAACCCCTGAACATTGCCGGGTGTGACCCAAGAACCAAAAAGAAAAAAGAAAAAGAAAAAAAAAAGAAGGAAAGAAATACATTGATGCCTGATGCAATAGTGCGGCTGATAGGACACTTGCCTTGCGCATGGCAGACCTGGGGTTCAATCCTCAGCACTCTGTATAGTTCTGAGCATTGCCAGGAGTGATTCCTGAGCACAGAGCCAAGAGTAACCCCTGTGTGTGATCCAGTCCCCCTTCAAAAACAGAAAAAAGGAAAAAGAAATGCATTGAAATCTCACCAGTCTGTCTAGCAATGACACCAGCTGTTTCTTTGTCCCATTGGGCAATACTTTTCCAAAATGGGAAAATATTTCCTCCAATTCTGGCAGCAATCCACAACATAATGGTTGCAGGTCAGGCTCTCTTAAAGTTTCATCCGCATCATTATCTTTTCCTTGTTATGTTCTTCAATCTAGAAGATCAACAAAACAGTTGTCAAGCAGGTGTTGCCGTGCACAATCGAAACACGCCCATCAAGCAGTTTCCAGCTACCAGGGGATGAATAGTTAGAAGAGAAGCGCAGCAGTCTGTCCATGTGGCAAACAAAAGCAGACGCAAAAGCAACACAGAGGGACCGGAGTGATAGCACAGTGGTAGGGCGTTTGACTTGCACGAGGCTGATCTGGGATGGACACAGGTTTGATTTCCTGTATCCCATGTTCCACCCTCTCCGCCCCCAGCTAGCCAGGAGCGATTTCTGAGCACAGAGTCAGGAAGAACCCCTGAGCGCGTCCAGATGTGGCCCAAAAACCCACCCCCCTCCAAAAAAGAATCATGAAAGCCCATGGTGCCCCCCCCCAAAAAAATTCATGGAGTATAAATGGTAAAATGCAGTGAAATAATTAGAATGAGTTTTGAGGGGCCAGCGAGGTGGCGCTAGAGGTAAGGTGTCTGCCTTGCAAGCACTAGCCAGGGAAGGACAGCAGTTCGATCCCCCGGCGTCCCATATGGTCCCCCAAGCCTGGGGCAATTTCTGAGCGCTTAGCCAGGAGTAACCCCTGAGCATCAAACAGGTGTGGCCCGAAAAACCAAAAACAACAACAACAACAAGAATGAGTTTTGAGTGTTACTTTTATTTTGTTAATAATTAATTGATTAGGGGCCGGGCGGTGGCGCTGGAGGTAAGGTGCCTGCCTTGCCTGCGCTAGCCTAGGACGGATCGCGGTTCGATCCCCCGGCGTCCCATATGGTCCCCATATGTTGCCAGGAGCAACTTCTGAGCGCATAGCCAGGAGTAACCCCTGAGCGTCACAGGGTGTGGCCCAAAAACCAAAAAAAAAAAAAATTAATTGATTGATTGATTTTGGGGGGCAGTACCAGGGATCAAACTCAGGAACTCTCACAGGTGAGCAACTGTTCTACCGTCACATCTTTTTTTTTGGGGGGGGGGAGGGGGGACACATCGGGCAGTTCTTAGGGGTTAGCCTGGCTCTGTATTCAGAAATCTTGCTCAGTGGGTTGAGGGACCATATGGGATGCTGGGGATCAAACCCGGATCGATAAGCTGTATATGCAAGGTAAGCGCCTTCCCCACTGTGCTAGCACTCAGGCCCTATGTTTTTTTAATTTTTATTTTTGTTTTGTTTTGTTTTTGTTTTTGGATCACACCTGGTGCTCTGTGCTCAGAAATTGCTCCTGGCAGGCTCAGGGGACCATATGGGATGCTGGGACTAGAACCCAGGTATGTCCTGGGTTGGCTCGTGCAAGGCAAACACCCTACCACTGTGATATCACTCTGGCTCCCTATCTTTGGCTTTTGGGGTTTTATTTTTGTTTTTTTTGGGTCACACCCAGCAGTGCTCAGGCGTTACTCCTGGCTCTGCGCTCAGAAATCATTCCTGGCAGGCACAGGGACCATATGAGATTTGAACCACTGACCTTCTGCATGCAAAGCAAACACCCTACTGCTGTGCTATCTCTCCGGTCCCACCTATCTTTGTTTTTATTACTTAACTATTCTGTTCATATAATTTATTTCTTAATAATGGCTGTGCTTAATGACCAGCTCAAAAGTTTTCTAAAAATTCAACAATTGCTTCTTTCCTTCTAAAAATGAGCTATAGATAAGGACCATAAAGTTCTCCAAAGGTGGGCAGTGAAACCACTGAGCTGGCATTTGATGAGGTGGGGAAGGGCTGGTTATTTGCAAGAACAAGTAAATAAATTAGAGAATGAACAAAATGTCCAGCAGGGAAGTGCATTTTCTGTCAAAATCACACAATAAAAATCAAGAAAGGTTCTTGTGGATGTTCCTGGAGCTGGTAATTTCTTAGACATCACTTCCTATTTTAGTGCTTTGATTTTCCCACTAAAAGGGGATAAGGAGAGGCTGTGGCTGTAGCACAGTGGGTAGGGCATTTGCCTAGCAAGCAGTGGATCTGGGTTGGATTCCTGGCATCCCACATGATCCCCAGAGCCTGCCAGCAGTGATTCCTAAGTGCAGATCCAGGAGTAACTCCTGAGCACCATCAGGTGTTGCCCCAAAACCGAAACAAATAAAGAAACACGCAAATAAATCAAAGGGAAAAAGAGTCTGAGAGATCATACAGTGGGTCTTTAATGCACCGCTTGCTTTTCACACCATAGTACAAGGTTCGACCCTGGGCATCACCTATAGCAGGGGTCTCAAACTCAATTTACTTGGGGGCCACAGGAGGCAAAGTCAGGGTGAGGCAGGGCCGCATAAGGGATTTCACAAAAATAAAAGTCCTCAAAAGTCATTATTAACAGTTTAATTATTTCTTCTGAACATGAATAACATTGAGTGAAGATCATGACAGTTCTTCTGAACATGACATCTTTTGCCTATTCCTTGCTGCCAGAGACTTGACAGCACTTCTCACAAATCTGAACCACATTTGGCTTTAGAGAGGAAGCAGTTGAGACCCTCAGTATGGCTTGAAGATGATCAGCATTAAGTCTATACCTGTACTTTGACTTATTGAAGTTCAATGTGGAGAATAACTTTTCACACAAATATGTGCTCCCAAAAAGGCACATGGTGCGCTTGAACATTCGGGAAAGCTCAGGGAAGCTGGGGGGCAATTATCTCAAAAATTGCCCATGCATGTCTGCTTTTCCACTAATCTCCCTGAACTTGGCTTGAGATCAGAGTTGCACTGCAGGTCAATGAGCTCCATTTGAAGGACAGGAGGGGCATCTTGCATATCAAAGGAAAAGGGGTCCACAAAAATTTGGAAAGTGGCTCTGTGCTTTTTGAAGTCTGCAAATCTGTGATCAAATTCCTTCTCTAGTTTAAAAATAACATACACATATTTCTCACCACTGAATGGTATGCCTGCATCCACAAGTTCCTTGCATGCTGGGAAATGGCAAAAGTTTGTCTGAGAGAGCTGGAATTTCCATAACACAAGTTTTGTGGAGAATGCTCTCATGTTGTCATAGACAGCACTGATAAGCTGCCCCGGGCCTTGAAACATCTTGTTTAGTACATTCAGTTTATGTGTGGTGTCAACAAGAAAAGCTAAGTCCATGAGCCATTTGTGATCACTCAACTCAGAAACAGCATTCCCATCCTTCTCCATGAAGGCTTTCACTTCTCTCAACTCAAAACATCTTTTCAGGACACTTCCCCTGCTGAGCCAACATACCTCGGTGAAATAGAGCACATCTCCATATTCTGACTCCATTTCCTCTAAAAATACATGGAACCTCCTGTGCTTTAAACCCCTGAATCTGATTTGGTTGATGCATTTCACAACAACAGACATCACATTGTCACACAGCAGACATTTACTGCAAAGGGCCTGCTGATGGATAATGCAGTGAAGAGCAATGGCCTTCCCTACACCCTCCTCTTCAAGTTTTTTTTTTTAACAAGTGCCACCAGTCCATTTTTCCTCCCTGTCATCGATGGCGCTTCATCGGTTATTATTCCAACAAACCTCTTTCATGGCAAACCTGCATTCTCAATGGCATCACACAGATGCTGAAATATCTCATTAGCGGTGGTCTGGCCATGCATTGGAATTATTGTGAGCAGCTCCTCTGTCAATTCAAAATTGCAATCAACACCACGGACATAAATTGTGAGCTGTGCAGTGTCTGTTATATCTGTGCCCTCGTCAAGAGCAACTCAGTATGCATCAAAACATTTGGCTTTCTCACACAGTTGATGATAAATGTCACTTGACATGTCAGAAATGCGCTCTGCCACAGTGTTGGCAGAAAGGCTGATTTTGCTAAACTAACCTTTCTTTTCTGGACAGATAATACTTGCAGCCTATAACATACATTTTTGTTTCTTTTTTTTTTTTTTTTTTGTTTTTGGGCCACACCTGGCTTTGCTCAGGGGTTACTCCTGGCTGTCTGCTCAGAAATAGCTCCTGGCAGGCACGGGGGACCATATGGGACACCGGGATTCAAACCAACCACCTTTGGTCCTGGATTGGCTGCTTGCAAGGCAAACACCGCTGTGCTATCTCTTCGGGCCCCTATAACATGCATTTTTTTTAAACAAACTCTCCTTCTGTGAATGGTTTCCCTGCCTTAGCAATCATCTCACTAACCTTGTAACTAGCTTCGACTGATGCAACATTCTCTTTGGTTGCTTTCTTGAAGAAATCTTGTTGCCTCATTAGACATGCTTTAAGACTGGCAACCCGCTTGGCTCTCTCATTTCCTTGATATTTTGCACATTCCTCAGCATGTTTAGTTGAATAATGCATTGCGTTTCAAGTTGTATTCCTTGTGCACTGCAACTTCCTCTGAGAAAATTAGACATGTGGGATGCCCCTGTGCTCAACAAAGAAATACTGCATCACCTACTTTTCCTGAAATTGTCTGTGCTCGTCATCAATCTTTCTCTTCACTGCAGGCTTTGATGAGTCATGATGAAGGTATGACACAATCTAATTCTGTAATAAACTTTCTCCCTTCTCTCCCTTAGGCCTCTGGGCAGGAACAGCAGAAATGACGTTTGCGCTAGGCGCAAAGTATTCGCGATTATTCGCTTACCGAATATTCGCAATAAAAAATCGCATTAGTAAGAAAAAAATCGCAAAAAATCGCATTAAACATTTGCATACCCCAAATAGAACTGTTCGGGGTATGCAAATGTTTAATGCGATTTTTTCCTTACTAATGCGATTTTTATTGTAATTATTCGGTAAACGAATAATCGTGAATACTGCGATATTTGAAGGCTGGTTGCGGGCCACAAAATGTTGTACTCGAGTTTGAGATCCCTGACCTATAGTACCCTGAGCACAGAGTCAAGAGTAAGCCCTGGGGCCGGCATGGTGGCACTAGAGGTAAGGTGCCTGCCTTGCCTGCAGTAGCCTAGGACAGACCGCGGTTTGATCCCCTTATGGTCCCCCCAAGCCAGGAGCGATTTCTGAGCGCATAGCCAGGAGTAACCCGTGAGTGTTACCAGGTATGGCACCCCCCTACCCAAAAAAAAGAGTAAGCCCTGGGGGGCTGGAGAGATAGCATGGAGATAGGGTGTTTGCCTTGCATGCAGAAGGTCACTGGTTTGAATCCCGTTATCCCATATGGTCCCGCAAGCCTGCCAGGAGTGATTTCTGAGCCTAGAGCCAGGAGGAACCCCTGAACCCTGCCCAAAAACAAACAACAAAAAGGAGGTGTGTGTGTGTGTGTGTGTGTGTGTGTGTGTGTGTGTGTGTGTGTGTGTGTGTGTGTGTGTGTGGGGCCTTTGCCTTGCACCTGGCTAAACTGGGACCAACGTGCAGAGGTAGAAATAACCCGTGAGGGCAGCCGGGTGTGGCCTCAAAGAACTAACTAACTAACTAACTAACTAACTAACTAACTAACTAACTAAGTAGAATCCATTTGATGGCTCTCATCAATCACACTTTCATTTTATTCCCCACTGAAGATAATTAACAGTAAGTGCTCAATAAACGCTTGTGGCATACATCAGGCATCCTATAACCGCTCTGAAATAAAAGACACCCAGTACGTGGCTCTTAATTGCAGCTGCAGGTCCAGCGGCCCAGCTTGCTCCTTGCCCAACTAGGCCTGATCCGCAAGTATCAGAGCTCCTAGCAACCCTGGGACCAGGCTGGCTGCTGGGCCGCTCTTTGAGAACTTTAGCTCCGCCCCTTGCCCTTTGCCCCCGGCCCTTTCGGCGCGGACGGCGCGCGTTTCCGGCCGGACGGCCGGGCGACGGCGCACAAGATGGCGGCGCCCATAGCCCGGGAGTTGCGTCTCGGCCAGTGACACCGAGCCGGGGTGAGGGTGGCGGGAAAGGGCCGCCGCGTGTGTTCGCGCGTCGGGGCGACGCCACCGCGCGGCCGGGCTCGCCTGCATTCCTCAACGGGGCCCCGCCGACGCCCCCAACCCGGCTTCTGGGGTGTCGTCGGGGCGGGGGGGAAAGCCTGCTGTCGCGCGCGCGCTGGGCCCGTCCCCCGTTGACCCGTGACCCTTGACCTCTTGACCCCTGACCCCGGCCGCCGCAGCAGCTGTCAATGGCCGCCCCGCAGGCCCCGGGGGAGAAGAAGGTGAGCATCTCGGCGGGGCCCCCGGCCGATCCGCCCGGCGCCGACGCCCCCGAGCCGGGCGAGCCCCCCGCGCGCTCCTGGCGGCGCAAGTGCGCGTCCTACGTGCTGGCCCTGCGGCCCTGGAGCTTCAGCGCGTCGCTCACGCCCGTGGCCCTGGGCAGCGCCTTGGCCTACCGCGCGCAGGGCGCCCTGGACCCCCGGCTCCTGCTGGGCTGCGCCGTGGCCGTGCTGGCCGTGCACGGGGCCGGCAACCTGGTCAACACCTACTACGACTTCTCCAAGGGCATCGACCACAAGAAGAGCGACGACCGGACCCTGGTGGACCGCATCCTGGAGCCCCAGGACGTGGTGCGCTTCGGGGTGTGCCTCTACACCCTGGGCTGCCTGTGCGCGGCCGGCCTCTACTCCCTGTCCCCGCTCAAGCTCGAGCACTTGGCCCTCATCTACTTCGGAGGGCTGTCGGGCTCCTTTCTCTACACCGGAGGTAAGAGACACAGTATCCCGCCTGCACCTGTGTGCCGCGGATCCCCAACGCTCCCCCAGAAGTTGTCGCTTTGCAAACTGCAGGCTGCAGGGCTAAGGGACAGGCGCTGTCATCTGGTAGTTTCTGATTGGGCCGCTGGACAAATGGAAAAGGAGTGGCACGGCTGGACTCTTTTTGCTTTTCGGGCTACTCCCTCCCAGCAGCGCTTTCAAGGGGTTACTACAGGCTCTAGGCTGGGAAGTTGCTCCTGGCAGGCTCCGGGGAACTTAAGGGATGCCGGGGCTCGAACCTGGATTGGCCATACTCAAGGCAAACGCCCCTCTCTCCCCCTTCCTTTTATTTCTCCACCACACTCAAGGCAAACGCCTCTTCCTCTCCCTCTCTCCCTCTCTCTTCCTCTTCCCTTTTTCCTTTCTTTTTGGTTTTTGGGTCACACCCGGCAGTGCTCAGGGGTTATACTTCTGGCTCTCAGAAATCGTTCCTGGCAGGCACAGGGGACCATATGGGATGCCGGGATCGGAACCACCGTCCCTCCTGGATCGGCCGCCTGCAAGGCAAATACCCTGCCGCTGTGCTATTTCTCTGGCCCTTCTTTCTTGTTCTTAATTATTTGATTTTGAGGCCATACCTGACAGTGCACAGGGCTTACTTCCAGCCCTCTGCTCAGGGTTCAGTGCTGGCAAACATTTCTCTCCTAGCTATTTCTCCAGCCCTTTTCTGGATTTGGGGAAACCCATAGTTAGCTGAGAAGATACTGCCTTGGTTTTATGGAGTTAGGACCAAAGTATCAATGAGAACAAATTTCATACCTAGCTTCCTTTCCATGGTGGTACCTTCTAAACACCACACTTTCACACTGAGTGGGATTCAGTGGGAAGAGGGCAGTGATATGGCGAGCACTGTTAGACACAAACATCACCTTCACAGACACCTCTGTGCTTGGGAAAGCATTTTAAGAGAGACAATAAAAAATAGGGGACAAAGAGATAGTACAGTGGATAAAGCGCTTGCCTTGCCTGATTTTTTTTTTTTTCTTTTTTGGTTTTTGGGCCACACCCGGTAATGCTCAGGGGTTACTCCTGGCTATGCGCTCAGAAGTCGCTCCTGGCTTGGGGGACCAGATGGGACGCCGGGGGATCGAACCGTGGCTCGTCCTAGGCTAGCGCTGGCAAGGCAGACACCTTATCTCTAGCGCCACCACGCCGGCCCCTGCCTTGCTTGATTTCTGCCCACTAGTACCGCAAATGGTTTTTCAAGGACCTCCTGGAGTGAGCCCTGAGTACACTGGGCCATGACCTAAAAGTCAGAAAGGAAAAATGGTTTGTTGTAGTTAAAATGACCTTGTTCTGGTGCATTCCCAGGACCTGGGACATGTAGTATGGGAGCCAAGAACGTTCTGGTGAATCTGGAAGGGGTGGTACCCTGATGGTCATCTGGGAAAAGGTGAATAGTTGCTGTGGGGGTGGGGACATGGCACCAAGGATTGCAGATGTTTTGCATTCTGGAGCCCTGGGTTACAGCCGAGTCACCCTTCCCTCCTCAACAGCTCTAGGTGTGAGCCCTAAGTAACCTCTCCCCATAAAAAAAAAATGGGAATGTGAAGGATAGGATCTAATTTTGGGGGGGCAGGGTTTGGGGTCACATCTGGCGGCACTCAGGGGTTACTCCTGGGTCTGCATTCAGGAATCACTCCTGGCAGGCTTGGTGGGTCATATGGGATGCCAGGAACCGAACCCGAGTCTGTCCTATGTCGACCGCATGCAATTCTAATGTCCTACCTGCTGATCTATTGCTTCAGCCGCTTTTATTTTACGTATTATTATTTTTGAGCTATTTTAAATAGCCTAATCAGTAAATAGTTTTTATAAACAGACTACTAAATAAATGATAATAGAGTATTAAATCTGTTTTAAATAGTCTAATCCAAAGGTAAGCCAAGATGGGAGGCCGTTCCGACTGAGGAGAGTTCTGGAGGAAGTGTCTCCAACCTTGGAAGGTCACTGCCAAGATGTGGCCACAGGAATGTGCCTGAGAAGTTGGAAGCATAGCAGAGTCCAGTGTGTGCATGAGGGAGAGACTCCAAGGGGGTTCAAGGAAGAAATAAACGTACCTGAGGAGGGCAGGAAGGGTCACAGAGTCTTCTGTCTGGGTCCCTCCCTGGCCCTGCTCAGGGATCCCTCTTAGTCCTGGATCTGTGCTAAGGGATCCCTCCTGGCGGAGCTCTGAGAGGGGACCTTAATGTGGTGCTGGAGTGCGAATATGTGTGTTTTTTCTTGTGAGGCAAACAAGAGCCTTACCTGTTGTTCCATCTCTGGCCCCATGATTCTCCCAGCTGATACTTCTGTTGTTCTGATTTTGGGTCACACCTGGTGCTCCTCCTGCCTCTGTGCTTAGAAGTCATTCCCGACATGCTGGGGGACCATATGGGATGCTGGGGATCGAACCCGGGTTGGCCACATGCAAGGCAAATGTCTTTTGTGCCTGTGCTATCACCCTAGCCCCTTGGCTGTTATTTCTTTTTTTTTTTTTGGTTTTTGGGCCACACCCGGTGGTGCTCAGGGGTTATTCCTGGCTGTCTGCTCAGAAATAGCTCCTGGCAGGCACGGGGGACCATATGGGACACCGGGATTCGAACCAACCACCTTTGGTCCTGGATCGGCTGCTTGCAAGGCAAACGCCGCTGTGCTATCTCTCCGGGCCTGGCTGTTATTTCTTAAGACTTTCTCTGGTGTGGGAGAGGAGGTGGAAGTGGGATGGCCAGGAAGGAGGCGGTGACAGGAGAGACATTTGGTGGCAGTTGTCTTCTGACCCCCTTCCTGTCTTTGAGCCCCGAGTAGGGATGTCACAGAGGCTGGAATAGGTTCTGAGCTGGGCATTTGCAGAATGTGGGAATTGTTGGTGCAGAGATAAGACATACCTGGAAGAGAGCCCATTGCTCAGGAGCAGGGGGCCACATTTGCTTTCCATTGGGGGGATCAAGGAGATGCAAAGTGATAGTACAGTGAGGAGGGCGCTTACCTTGCAAGCGGCTGACCCGGTTTCTATATGCGGCATCCCACATAGTTTCCCGAGCCTGCCAGGAGTAATCCCTGTTATGCCCTGTTACACCCCTTTTTCAAAAATAACAATTACTTAGTACCCCTTATTCTACCTCTGCCAGAAATCTACCTTCTTTAAGTCAACAAACAGAACCCCCCCCCCCATTATACCTGAGCTACTGCCACTCCCCTCCATCCTTCCAGTGACCCCCGGGTGGGGGAGAATCTCCCCCACTTAGGGTGATGCTCATCTTTCTTGTTTGCTTAGGGGCCACCTCTACCAGTGGTGCTCAGGGGTTTCTCCTGGGTCTGTGCTCCAGGATCTCTCTTAGTGGGTTCTCCCAGGATCGAACCCTGGTCAGCTGTGGAAGGCAGGCCACTTCTTGCTGTCCTATCTCCCATTCCTGCTGCTGGTCCTGAGGGCTTGGGCCTCTGCCACCTCCTCCCAGCCCTCAGGCTTGTCCTGCCTCCCTCGGGCCCTGAGCCAGCCTGCAGACCAGGGTCTCCAGTGCCGAACTCCTGATGTCTCCATTGGGTCGCTTCTCCCATGATCCCACGGGCATCTAAATGACTTGAATGTGCCCCAAACCACATCCTCCAGGGTCTCCCCCAAACAGCCCCTCTCCCACCTTTCCCTTCTCACTCTTGGCAACTTCCTCCTAGGACTTCTGGTTCTCTCACTTCCTCCCTCTAGCCCATGGATTCTGTACCAAGGGGCCTGACCCTTTCTTCCCTCCTCCCACCAAACAGCCCTGCTCATGGCCCTGGCTCTCTTGTTTTTGGGAGGTTTGCTTTTGGACTGTGCTCAGATGTACTCCTGGTGGGCTTGGGGGACTTTACGGGGGTCTGGGAATTGATCAAGGTAAGCCAGGTCCAAGAGAATGTCCCGCTTGCTGGACTATCACTCGGACTCCAGGTCCAAGTCTCTGCATTGGGTAGATTTAGTTTTTATCTGTCTATCATCTATTATCTTTTTGATTTTTGGCTGACTCCTGGATCTGCACTCAGATCAGTCCTTGCTGGTGCTCAGGGGACCCTGTGAGATAATGAGGATTGAACCTGAGTCAGCTGCATATGCCAGACAAGCAGACACTGTCCTATCTCTCTGTCCTCTGAAGTTTAACTCTGAGGAGCTGCTGATATTGTGGTTTGGTGTAGTTTCTGAGCCATGCCCAGAGGTACTCAGGAGTTACCCCTGGTTCTGCATTCAGGAGTCACTCCTGGCAGGCTTGGGGGACCCTATGGAATGCTAGGGATCGAACCTGTTTGGCCACATACAAGGCAAACTCTCTCCCTGCTGTGTTATTGCTTTGGTCCCTGAAGTGAATTTCTTTTTGTTTTTGTTTGTTTGTTTTTGGATCACATTCGGCCATGCTCAGAGGTTACTCCTGGCTCTGCGTTCAGAAGTCACTTCAGGCAGGCTCGGGAATCCATATGGGATGCCGGGAATCAAACTAGGGTCCATCTAGGGTTGACCTCGTGCAAGGCAAACTCCCTATCGCTGTGCTATTACTCTGGCCCTGAAGTAGTTTTTTTTTTTTTTTTTTTTGGTTTTTGGGCCACACCCGGTGACGCTCAGGGGTTACTCCTGGCTATGCGCTCAGAAGTCGCTCCTGGCTTGGGGGACCATATGGGACGCCGGGGGATCGAACCTCGGTCCGTCTCCTAGGCTAGCGCAGGTAAGGCAGGCACCTTACCTCCAGCGCCACCGCCCGGCCCCACCTGAAGTAGTTTTTAAAGTGGCTGAACTCCCCCCTCAATCCCTCCACCTCCCCCTGCCCACATCCTGACTCCAGTTTGAACTGGTGCTCACAGACTCATTTGGAGCTCTGCAGGGCTCTGGGCACCCTCTCCTAGCTGCCCTCTAGGTAGTGTTGCATGCAGGTAGCCTGCTGGGCCTCCTTCTGAGTGGCCGAATCTGTCACTGAGCCACAGTCCTGGTCCTGCAGACCTTGGTTTTTGGGCCACATCTGGCTTGGGAGTAGAAAGGTTGTTCTTTATGTTTTTGTTTTTTTTTTTCTTTTTCTTGCGGGGGGTGGGGGGGGGAGGCACACCCAGCAGCGCTCAGGGTTACTCCTGACTCTGTGCTCAGAAACTGCTCCTGGCAGGCTTGGGGGACCATATGGGATATTGGGTATTGAACCCAGGTCAGTCCCAGGTCGCCACTTGCAAGGCAAGTGCTCTACCCCTGTGCTATCACTCCAGCCCCAGCAAAGGTTATTCTTTTTTTTTTTTTTGTCTTTGGACCACACCCTCCAGTGCTCAGGGGTTACTCCTGGCTCTTCGCTCAGAAATCTCTCCTGGGAAGCTTGGGGGACCATATGGGATGCCGGGAATCGAACCCAGGTCTGTCCTGGGTCCTGGCTCTGCTGTGTGCAAGGCAAACACCCTATGGCTGGCTGTGCTATCTCTCAGGCCCAGGAAGTTATTCTTGTTGGTGCTTAGGGGATCTTGATAAGATCCTGGGATCCTGGGTGGGGACTCCTCCACCAGTCCTTAGCCCCGACCCTGGAAATCAAATCCAACACCACCCCCCTACCCCCCCCCCCTCGCCACCTTTCGCTCACACCCACATTTCTGGTCACAGGAATCGGCTTCAAGTACGTGGCCCTAGGCGACCTGGTCATCCTCATCACTTTTGGCCCGCTGGCGGTGATGTTTGCCTACGCTGTTCAAGTGGGGTCCCTGGCCGTGTTCCCCCTTCTCTACGCCGTGCCGCTGGCGCTGAGCACGGAAGCCATACTGCACTCTAACAACACTCGGGACATGCAGTCGGACAGCGAGGCGGGCATCATCACGCTGGCCATCCTCATCGGGCCTGCTGGCTCCTACGCGCTCTACAGCGCCCTGCTCTTCCTGCCCTATGTTATCTTCAGCATCCTGGCCACACGCTACACCATCAGCCTGGCACTGCCCCTGCTCACCCTGCCCGCCGCCTTCTCCCTGGAGCGCCAGTTCCGGGCCCAGGCCTTCCACAAGCTGCCCCAGAGGACTGCCCGCCTCAACCTCCTGCTGGGCTTCTCCTATGTCTGCGGCATCATCCTGGCTCCCGAGGGCAGCCTACCCAAACTTGTGGGGGACCAATAGTGGCTGCCTGTCACCACCCCTACTCCCCGCTCTGTGGGACAGAGCCGAAGGCAGACCCAGCGGAGGAGAGAAGATGGTTTCACAAACCCCAGAGGATGGCTTGTGAATTGTTTCCGTCTGAATAGTCACCTTCTTTCTGGAAGATTCCCCTCTGCTGTCCTTTTGTTCCAGCCTCCCTCCGGCCTGGGAAGGTGTCACAGCTCATGCCTTATTCATCATTTCCACCAGAGGGGGCTGTCGGGTCACCGCCAAGTGGATGGCTGGACTGCTGGACGGTGTCCGGCTGTGTAGACATCATCCCCCCCCAAACCTGGCCGCACCCAGCCAAGCCTTGAGCAGGGGTGAGGGAACTGGGGTGCTGGGCATCTGGGATCCTCTTCCACGCAGCTTTCCAGGGTGTCATCTAAACTGTTGTCCCTCCAGTTATCACTTCTGGCCACAGTTGAGGGACCATGAAGAGCCCCTTTCTCCCCCATGGTGAGACTCTTGAGGTTTGAGGATGGGGGAGGACATGCTGCAGAGCCACCTCTGAGATACTGGGGTGCGGTTCTGCCCCCATAGTGGGCCTGTCCTCGTGATCACCCATGTGATCCAGGCAATAGCAGGCCCCCCTGGTTGGGGACAGAGGTCGCTTTGCCCTGGGCTCCAGGATGTGTTTGAGAGGGAGATCACCTGACTCAGCAGGTTCCAGGCTTCGGCCATGGACACAGTGCAGAGAGAAAGAGTTTGGAGGGGGAGAGGCAGAGAGGAGAGAGAGAGAGAGAGTTTGCAGCCTGTGCAGGGTCAGGTGCAACTCTCAGCCTTGTGGTCTTCCATGGCCCCCCAAAGGGCTGTTTCTTGGCCAGTGTCGTTCACTTGTTATTGGTCCAAGACTGAGAGATTGGTAAGCTCAAGGCCCACTTGCATTCTTCTCCGTGATTCTAGATGTTCTGCTCTGCAGAAAGTGACCTACGAGCAATGGATGGGGGAGAGATGGTGCTCTTAAACAGTGCTCAGGGAATACAGGGGCCAACACTGCAGTAGTAGGTCTGTACAGGCAGGGATGGGATGGTCTGAAACTCACCTAGTATCGGGTGCTATTTGGGTGCAGCAGCGCTGGGGGCCTCAAGGGCCATGCCTGGTTCCATTGAGGCAGCCACGCAGAGCCAGGCACCATCTTGGGGGTCTTGTGCACACCACGCCTGCACTCCACCCCTTTGTGCAATATCCTTGGCCCTTAAGGGCAAGTGGGCTGGAGATATTACAGATTTATTAAGGCCCTCGCAGGCATGTGCCTTAAATCCCAGTGCCCACGTCTGGTCGTCTGGGCATTGCCAAGTTTGACCCCTGAGCACAGACTCAGTTGTATTTCCAAGCATCACTGAGTATAGTCACCTCCCTCCCAGTAAAAGAAAAAAAAAAAAAAAAAGCCAGTTTTTACTCTCCCAAATGAAGCAAGGAAATGATTTGACTCCTGTGTTAGAACTTGTTCCCTTGCTTGGGAAAATCCGGTTTGGAAATCGCAAAAGTTCCTCCCAAATCTAACACAGTTTCTGCATAGATTCGGAATCCAGATCAGAGCCTGGTCCCTGCGAAAGGGGGTCAGGCCCCTGCGCTGGGTTTTGGCACTGGCTTTGGCATCACCTGAATGCCGTAGACCAGATCTTCGGGACCAGCACCCCTGGCCTCTGCGTTGCTGGCCCTGATCACGCTAGGCTCACCCTTGCTGCTATGGGACCACACGTTACACACCAGACTGTGGACACACACCAGACTAGCCCCTCTTGGGTCGGCTGCCTCTGGGCCTGTCCAGGAGCAGGTCTTAACACCTCTTTTTCTATACCAGCATTTCTAAAAGGCCATATTCTGGCCAGATTTTCTACAAAGGTCTCCAGCGTTTGTATTACAGCCTCCCGGGCCAAGGGAGGTTTCCCTTCTGGCTTGTAATAAAACAAACTGGATGAGCAGCCTGGCTTCTGTGTTCTGCCTTGTTTCCTCTGTGTCCTGTCCTTGTGGTTGTCTCTGCCCGAGCAGGGCCAGGCCCCCTGGGGGCCATCTTTGGGGCTGGTTTGGGATGGGACTTGACCAAATTTTGTAGTCCTCAGGATAGGCAGCAGGATCACCCACCCGTGTATTTACCCAGAGCCAAGTAGGCCAGTTCATCTTGCTTCCTGCCACCTTTGCACTTATTTTCCTGGCAGAGCCAAGACCACACAGTAAACTCCATTTGGGTTTCCACAAGGCATTGGCACCAAGGCCCCTGCACAAAGCAGAGGCCCGCAGTCCACCCACGATGAGTTCACGAGTGATGAAGCCTGGACCCCAAGGGAAGAAAGTCTGCAACATTCAATGTTGGGGGGCTGGAAGAGGAAGGCCTGAAAGTCCAGGAGCTGCCCTGCCCTTAGCTTGCCAGGGCACATTCAGTCATTTTGGCAGCAGATTTCATAGAGCTGGAGCAGTTTCTAGAAGGACAATAGGAAGCTGGAGGGATAGCAGGTGGCAAGGCAATTCAGTCTGCTCTCAACGGGGGGTGGGGGGTGGTGGAGGATGAGGTGGGGGGCTGGAAATTCAACCTCTGGTCACCTCTTGGTCCACCCTTCACCCCTCTGGGATCCTCTCGGGATTCAGGCCTGGGATACCAGAATTGGGGTTTGGGTTGGTGCAGAAATCTCCCTTTGTTTCTTGGCACTGCCAGTGGGAGTTCAAGGTACTCCTGACAGCAGCTTTCCTGGCTGACAAGCTCTGTGGGTCTTCAGACCCCATATTCGAGCACAGAGGAATCCTTGTCAGAATACCTGGAAGCCCAGAGTTGGCCCTCAGAGATGTGGTGTGGTACCCTACAGGACTCAGCCTGGGACCCGTGGGGTTCACAGTCCCAGGCTGCCCGCCCTCAGGGATTGACCCAGAACTGGGCCACAGCTCTTTACCTTTCAGGGCCGTGTCTGTCCTTGAGCCCAGCTGTGTGACTGGTGGTGTTTTTTTTTGTTGTTGTTGTTGTTGTTGTTTTTGGGTCACACCCAGTGGTGCGTAGGGGTGTGCATAGGGGTTACTCCTGGCTCTGCACTCAGAAATCACTCCTTGGCAAGCTTCCATATGGAATTCCGGGTATCGAACCTGGGTCCATCCCGAGTCAGCCACGTGCAAGGCAAATGTCCTATTTCTGTGCTATCTCTCCGGCCCCTGACTGGTGGTGTTTTGTTTTGGGGTCACACCTGATAGTATTCAGACAGGGGTGGCAAACAAGTTCGACACAAAGAGCCAAAATTTTAAACTGTGAGAGTCAGAGAGCCACACCACGCAGTGACCTGCCAAAACAGACAAACACAAAAGCATATAATTTTAACAATAATCTATTAAACACATATTGCAATGGTCCTCAAACTACGGCCCACGGGCCACATATTGTATTTATTCCCATTTTGTTTCTTCACTTCTAAATAAGATATATGCAGTGTGCATAGAAATTTGTTCAGAATTTTTGTTTTAACTATAATCTGGCCCTCCAACAGTCTGAAGGACACTGAACTGGCCCACTGTTTAAAAAGTTTGAGGACCCCTGCACATATTGCATTTTGCCATTTTGAGTGAGGGTAAAATCCTGCAGTGACGGTGAGGGTGTGCTGCGTCCTCCACACTAAGAACTAACGGCCAGATGTGACACAACATGTGACACACGGGTCCCCCTGCTCGCTGGCCCGTGCAGTTGTTTCCAAGGGATGGGAGATGGGATGACGCAGCCTGGGGGTAGGACTATGTGCTCGAAGATCTCTCCTCAGAGGTCCCTCCTCAGAAGCAGCAGAACAAAATCCAAACTTGGCAAAGAGCCACGGTATACAAAATAATGATAAGAGGCAAAGAGCCGCATTTATTTTGGCCAGGAGCTGCATGTGTGTTCGCCACCCCTGTATTCAGAGGTTACTCCTGGCTTGGCATTCAGGAATCATTCCTGGTGGGCTTGGGGATCCTATGAGAAGACCCAGGATTGAACCTGGGTCAGCCGTGTGCAAGGCAAATGCCTTCACCACTGTACTATCGCTCCAGCTCCTGGTAATGATTTTCTTTTTTTTATACTCACATATTTAGTGCATGGACACACAGGCACATAAATGCATACAGCATACACACGCACATGTCCTGAACACGAGGTGGCTGGCAGCCCCTGCCCCTGGCTGGCACCAGCTGCACTTACGACCTGTCAGCGGCTCGCTCTCATTCTGGGCTCCAGACGGTGCCGGTGGGTGGGAAGTGGGGCCTCAGGCCAGAGCCTGGCACCGAGGTCTCGGCCAGATGACACATTTGTGATGTGCCCTTGTTCGGCTTGAGACAGTGCCCTCTGCCACCATGCCAGACGGTGGTGCATGCCAGGTTGGCTACTGGCCTGGCAGGAGGGAGAGATCCCTCTCTCTCAAAGGGCAAAGGCTTGGCCGGAGTCCCCAACCCCTCTGGATGGCAAGTGCCAGTGGCTACCCAGAGCCTTAAGGATGCACTGTGGTGGCTGTTCTGGACGGACTGGGTCGGGTGGTATGACCACCCCCAAAATATCAGTGTGGGTCATCACCTCTCTTTTTTTTTTTTTTTTTTTGTTTTTTGGGTCACACCCGGCAACGCTCAGGGGTTACTCCTGGCAGGCTTGGGGGGCCATATGGGATGCCGGGGATTCGAACCACTGTCCTTCTGCGTCTAAGGCTGTGTTACCTCTGTGCTATCTCTCTGGCCCCTTGGTTTTTTTTTTTGTTTTTTGTTTTGGGTTGTCACCTCTCTTGAGGTGGCCCCATGCTCTATCCATGGGTTGCTGGGTTGAGGGTCAGAGAATGTCCCTCAGACCTTACAGCAGCAGTGACACCATTTCAACTGTCCATCTGCAGGCAGAGGTTTCTACGTGCTGGG
Source organism: Suncus etruscus (assembly GCF_024139225.1). NCBI lineage: Eukaryota > Metazoa > Chordata > Mammalia > Eulipotyphla > Soricidae > Suncus > Suncus etruscus. Next base: position 6,408,698 of record NC_064853.1, read on the forward strand.
AAGTGAGGTGAGTCTCAGAAGACCAATAGAATGGGGCTGAAGCCACAGGACAGCAAGTAAGATGCTTGCTTTGCACATGGTCAAAACCCAGGTTTGATCCCTGGCATCTCACATGGTCCCTTAAACACTGCCAAGACATTTTCCTGAATGCAGAGCCAGGAATAACCCCTGAGCACCGCTGGGTGTGGTCCCAAAACCAAAAAACTCAAAAAGAAAAGGAGTTGCTCCCCTTTGCACTCACTGGAGTGCAGGTGTTCCTGGGGCTGATGGGGCCTAGCCGGTGTGTCCCCCAATTCTGCTCCCACAGAACTCACCTCCTGTGCTGCCTTTATGAGTGTATAGTGAGTGACATTGCTGTGAGAAGTGGCCTGGGACCTGGGGAAATGGTTCCTCTGTCCCTGTAAGGAGCGGATTCTCTGGAGGACACCTCAAGCTCGAGAGAGCAGAAATGGGCAACAGCTGGAAGATGGGGGTCTGCCCTCTGCCTTTTTTTTTTGTTTTGTTTTTGGGCCACACCCGGCGTTGCTCAGGGGTTATTCCTGGCTGTCTGCTCAGAAATAGCTCCTGGCAGGCACAGGGGACCATATGGGATTCGAACCAACCACCTTTGGTCCTGGATCGGCTGCTTGCAAGGCAAACGCCGCTGTGCTATCTCTCCGGGCCCGCCTTCTGCCTTTCAAGGTGAACTCCTTCACACCTGCTTCGTGCCCGGTGAGGAGGCTTATGTAGAGCTAATAGGGAAGGCTTCCAGGTAGAGGTGGCTGCAAGAGAGGGGCTTGATTATTTGGAAATAGAGATCTGGTGGACTGTGACCTCCCCAAAGCCCCCTTATAATGAGAACTCCTCACCCCATTTCCAGAGAGGAGGGACAGATTTTCCCCCTCCCCTTCCACTGCCCCCTGTGGGTGGTTGTATGGCCAGAGCAGTCGTGCTGAGAGCTGTCACCGCAACCAAGGTCAGAGAGGAAGAATGACAGAATCTGAGCCTCCTGAAGAGAAACAAACAGGAGGGGCCCGGGGCATCTCATCAGCCTGGCTGCCAACGTCTAATCAAGATGAATGATTCAGAGGGCAGCCCCAGAGTGCAGCCGACGCCGGAGACTGAGGGGCTGCACCCCGGGCTCAGGGCAGACACACAGGGGCCCCTGAGGCCACCGCTGACACCAGCTGTCACCTATCCAGCCCGCCAGCTGCGCCCTCTCCCAGCTGCTCTCAGCCCCACCATGCAGGGGATGGGCGGGTGGGGTGTGGCCCAGGGCATTAGTGATTCTGAGACCACCACGCTTGGAGGCACACAGGGCCGAGGGGGCACGAGCAAGCCAGAGATGGCAGACCTGGTGCAGACACTCACCTACTGCTGTGCATTCAGAGCGAGAGAGGCTGACTTCGTCTTGAGTCTACCCCATCCTCTCTGGCACCATCGATAGGCAATCATGTCCAGTCATCGGTTCAGTTTAATTAAGCGAGTACTAATTCCTGTTTAAATGATTTGTTTGTTTGCTCGGTTTTTTTTTTGTTTGTTTTTTTGTGGGAGCAGCACTCAGGGGTTAGTCCTGGCTCTGTGCTCAGAAATCTCTCCTGGCTCGGGGGGACGAGGACTATATGGGATGCCTGGATCAAACTGACATTCGTCCTGGGTCAGCTGTGTGCAAGGCAAATGCCCTACTGCTGTGCTACCACTCCGGCCCCTATTTCAGTTTAATTGAAAAGTATACCAGGGCACTCAGCCACCTGGGCTCACTCTTGCGAAGAAGGGAGGATGAGCTGCAATGGTGAGGGCCAAAAGGACCCTAACTTGTTCTAGCACAAAACATAAAGAGTTGAGTTGTAAGTCCGTCCCCCCCATGTCCTGGGTGTAAGGATATCAAGGTTTCATGCAGCCACAATCAAGGGAATCTTTGTGGGTTTCTGGTTCTTTCCATGCAAAGATATAGAGTATTTTCCTTGCAGGGCAGGATAGTTTGGGGGTGAAGAAGATGATGTTCTTTTTTTTTGGGGGGGTGGAGGGCACTTCTGGTGATGCTCAGGGGTTACTCCCAGCTATGCACTCAGAAATCACTCCTGGATTGAGGGACCGTATGGAACGGTGGGGGATCGAGAAGATGCTGTTCTTGGAGCAATGGACACAGCCCCTGGTAGAGTCATTCATTCATTTATTCACTTAAAACTTGCTTTGTTTGGGGCCAGTGAGGAGGGTGTTTGCTTTGTACGTGGCTGACCTGAGTTTGACCCCCAGCATCCCATATGGTCCCCAGAGCCTGCCAGGAGTAATTTCTGAGCACAGCCGGTGTGGTCTAAAAACAAACAAACAAACAAAAAGTCCCAACTAAATATTAACTCTCTGTGTTGAATTTTCTAGCACCACGTGCTAGAAAGCAACATTGCAAATAATGCTTGAACAAAAATAGCCAAGCTAGCAACAACAATAAAAAAAGCCCTAAAAATAAAAGATGAGCTAGAGTAGATCCTTGTTCTCACAGAGCCTAGAAAATAGTGAGGAAGAAAAAGAAAAGAAACCATTCATATAACACTGTCAAGGGGGGTGGCCCCTTCAGTGATTTTGGGGGGACTCTGCTCTGGCACTGACACAGGGTGTTTTTGGAAAGCCACACCCACTCTGACTTTGTACTTAAGAATCACTCCTGGCAGGCTCGGGGAACCATATGGGATGTCAGGGATTGAACCTGGGTCAACCTCGGCTACGTGCAAGGCAAGCACCCTCCCAGTTGTGCTATTACGCCGACCCCAAAGATTTTTTTTTAGGGGGCACTTGGGAATCACCAGGCTCAGGAGTGATCTTTGGCTGTGCTCAGGAACCAAAAGTGGTGTCGGGGATCTAACTGGGATCGGCTGCATGTAAGGCAATTTACTCACCCCTATAGTGTAAGTTTTTGAAGGAAGCCAAGGAGGGGCGACACATCTGGAACTTTCCTCTTAGGAGGGTTCATGGCTGGCTGTGTAAGATGAGAATTCTGGGGGTCACTGTAGAGAGGGGGCTCTGCCTCCCACTCTGCCCAGGACCAGTACCTGGCAGGGGCTCTGCATTTGGAGGTCTCACCACCCCCCAAATCCTGACTATTGAGTAGGTATTAAGTGAGGAGAGGTGAGAGGCGGGGGTGGGGTGGGGTGGGGAATAGTTCAGCCAGGAGGGCTCCTGCCTTCACATGCCCACCAGGGTTCCATCCTGCCCACATCCAGGAATCGATCCCTGAACTGCATCTGGGAATCAGTCCCTGGCACCACACCTGGTTGCCTGAGTCCCCTGAGCACTGATGAGTGGGGTCAAAAAAAGTGGGCATGGGACAGAGGGACCCTATCTGTGTAGGCCAGGTGGCCTGTTGAGAGGGCTGTCAGGAATGAATAGGCCAAAGGAAATTTTTTTTTTTTTTGGTTTTTGGGCCACACCCGGCAATGCTCAGGGGTTACTCCTGGCTGTCTGCTCAGAAATAGTTCCTGGCAGGCACGGGGGACCATATGGGACACCGGGATTCGAACCAACCACCTTTGGTCTTGGATCGGCTGCTTACAAGGCAAACGCCGCTGTGCTATCTCTCTGGGCAGGAAATTTTTTTGGAGGGAAGTCTACCAAGCAAGCAATATTTAGAGGTCCCAGAGTTTCATATTCAGTGATACTTAGCCTGGGGGCACCAGGATCACCCCATGATGTTTGGGAGAGACTAGGTGGTGCTGGGAATGGCACCCTCAAACCTGGGTCCTTGGCGTGCCAGACATGAGCTCTAGACCTGAACCACGGCTGAAGGAATGTCAGGGGGAGCCCCTGTTCCCCACGAGTCAGGGAGGGAGCCCTGGCTCAGGATGGAGCCTGGCAAGGACACCCAGAAATGTGGGTTCAGTGGAACTGCTGGTGCATATGAGTCTTGGGAGCACCTGCCTCGACCCCACTCCTGCATAGGCCGACCAGGAGTCCAGTGCAGTGGGAGAGGCCTTGGAAACCGGCTGTCAGAGGTGGGGACAATGGAGTGCACTATCTTGAGGTGGGAGCTGGTGGGGGACTTCCACTGCTCCTGTGGGGACCAACTCTCCAGGGAAGAGGGTACTGCATGCTGGTTGGAAGCTCTGTTTGTCCAAGAAGGACCCATGGGACAGTGAGGAAGAAGATACGAAGTGGGAAGGTAGGGGAGAGATCAAAAAATCCTGAATCAGGGCCGGAGAGATATCATGGAAGTAAGGTGTTTGCCTTGCATGTAGAAGGACTGTGGTTCGAATCCCAGCATCCCATATGGTCCCCCGAGCCTGTCTGGGGCAATTTCTGAGCGTAGAACCAGGAGTAGCCCCTGAGTGCTGCTAGATGTGACCCAAAAAACAAACAAAAAATCCCGAATCTTGGAGTTTTGGGCTCTGCTGAGAATGGGGTGCCCTGAATCTCCACTGCAGGTCCTGTGGGCCATAGGTGTCTGTGGCTCTGCCCGTGACCTGTGCAAGGTCTGGGAGTCATGATTAGCCTGGGGGTTCCCAGCTTTCTTTGTGCCTCTCCCAGTCACTTCCTTGCAGCTCTAAAAAGTGGGGTTCAGGGCCCGGAGAGATAGCACAGCGGTGTTTGCCTTGCAAGCAACCGATCCAGGACCAAAGGTTGTTGGTTCGAATCCCAGTGTCCCATATGGTCCCCTGTGCCTGCCAGGAGCTATTTCTGAGCAGAGAGCCAGGAGTAACCCCTGAGCACCACTGGGTGTGACCCAAAAACCAATCAATCAATCAATCAATCAATAAATAAATAAATAAGTGAGGTTCAGTTCCCAGACTGAGTGACTTCATGACCTTCTCTGAAATCCCATATGCCCTTCCCCCCCCCCCCCCCCCGAGAATTGTCAGGAGAGATTTCTGAGTGCAGAGCCAGGAGGAACCCCTGAGCATCTCTAGGTGTGGCCCTCCAAAAACAAAACTACCCCCCAAACAAACAAAAATCCTTCTTGGCCACATGCCATGCTTTTCCTTTGAAAGGGGGCTCGGGACTAAAGAAGAAGCAATTTCACTGCACTGACAGCCTCCTTGAAAGCACTGCATTGTCCCCCCATTCTCTCTGTCCCCCATGGTCTCCTCTCCTTTCCCCTCTCCTTCCCCTTCCCCTCCTCCCTCTGCATCTGGCGGCTGCCTGGCACTGTATCCAGGCAGTCCTAGTGTTGTTGCTGAGAGGCAGTGGGGAGGGTTGAGGAGCTCCCACTAACTAGGGAGATCTCAGGGTTCACTGCTGGCGCTCTTCGCTGGGTGCAGTTCTGCCAAAGCAGGTGACCCAGCATCCCTCGGGGCCTAGCATGGAGGTGCAGATCGAGTAGAGAGAACATCAGTTCTTTTTATTTCTTTGTTTTGGGGCCACATCTGGTGATGCTCAGGGCTTACTCCTGGCTCTGCACTCGGGTCACTTATGTCACGTCTCTGAGTGCGATCAAACCAGGGCTGGCTGCTTTCAATGCCAGTGCTGTTCCTGTCTTTCTCTCTGGCCCCAGGTGACTGTATTTTTGAGGGGGCTGACTGAGATGTGTACAGCCCCTGGGAGGCCCTTCAGCACTGCAGAGAGACCAGGAACTTGCAGGTACAGTTCAAGGGCTAAAGAACCATCCCAGCTTCCTAGTGCCTCTAGCCCTGAGGACTCCCAAATCCAGGAAGCTCAGAGAGGAGGTCCCTTCTGTTACCACCAGTGCCTCTTCCAGATCCCTTCGGGGTGGAGACTGAGCACCCCAGCTCCTGTTCCCTCTCTGTGCCCCACATGCTGGGACTCAGCCCCTTACTCTCTGTGTGGGGTTCTCAGAACTGAACCTTAGTCCTCCTGAGCATCTTGGCTGAAAGAAAAATAACAGTCTTCGTGGGGGAGGGCGGGGGGGAAGCCCCTGTTCCCCCTCCCCCTTTATCTGATGGGATTTTGGGGAGCTAATTAACTGTGGGGGGTGCCCACCAGGCAGAAGTGCCCCGCATAACCTCCAACTGCTTAATATTCAGAACCTCTTTCACCTCTTGTAGCAGAACTTCTCAAAAAGTCACCTAATAAAGCACATTAAAATTCATCGGAAACGGTTTCCTTAAAGGCGATTATTGTTATTATCTGGTGACGGTTCTAGGTGAGCGCCCGGCTTACTAAGTACCAGAGCTGGGAGAGGGGGGGTTCCCCCTCTCTGCTTCCAGGAAACATTCAGAGAGCCCTGCCCCCTTCCAGCTCTCTGCCAGCTGTGCATGGGCACCCCGAGCAGAAGCTGGGCTGGGGCCCCCTCAGCCAGCTCATCCAACACACACTTTTATTTATTTATTTATTTATTTATTTATTTATTTATTTATTTATTTATTTAGATTTTTTGGGGCCACACCTGGCAGCACTCAGGGGTTATTCCTGGTCCTGCATTCAGGAATCACTCTGGAAGTGCTCAAGGGACCATATGGGATACCAGGGATCGAACCTGGTTCATTTGGTTGCAAGGCAAGTGTCTTGCCCACTATACTACCTTTCCCGCACGACATACAAAGATTAAAGTATTTACCTAATACGCAGTGGTAGCTATGACCCTAGTTTGAATCCTGGCACTGCTTATTATCACTCTAAGTGGCAGATGTGGCCTCTGAGCATGGAGGAACCTCACCTGGGCTGTCACCATCCTCTTCCCTGTCCCTTAGCACTGGACTGCATGTGTTCTCTGCTCACTTCTCTATGACTCCCAGGGGAAGTCAAGTCTGTCTTGAATGTGTGTTGGAAAGGTCAGACCGGAAGTAGCCATTGGAGCAAGGCCAGAAGGCTGATTGCAGGGAGAGTCTGAGTTACAGGCTTGGCAAAAAACAAAAACCTGCACCCCAGCCTGCAACCCCACTGTTCATCTCACTTACCAAGACGCAAAATATCTCTCCAGCCCTGAATCTGGGCTGGCTCGTGACATCCTCGCTCCGTGGAATAGAGTGAAAGGATATGAAGGATTTCCTAGCTTTGTCTTGGAGGTCCTGATGGTGACTTCTCCTGCCTCCACTTTTTTTGTGTGTGTGGTTTTTTGTTTGTTTGATTGTGGGTCATCCCTGGTACTGCTTGGGGTTTACTCCTGGCTCTGTGCTCAGAAATTGCTCCTGGCAGGTTCAAGAGACCATATGGGATGCCGGGGATCAAACCCTGGTCCGTCCCGGATCAGCCGTATGCAAGGCAAACTCCCTACCTCTGTGCTATCACTCCAGCCCCTCTTGCCTCCACTTGGAAGCACCTGAGATGATCTCTGAAGGGGCCCCAGAGATTGATCCTCGTGTCCACCCTCTGATCTCACAGCCCTGCAGGTAAACACCCGCCTAAACCCTGGGGGGAAATCAGAGACTCACCATCTCCCAGAGATTTCTGGGCACTGCCAGCCGGCTCTGGGCCTAGTGCTCTGCCCATCTGTTCGCCCGCAGGCCTCGGAATCAACTTCCCACCAGCCTCTGCTTCTCCGCACACCCCACCCGGTTCCGGGGCGCCGGCACTCGTTGCTCTTTATTAGTTTAATATATGGTGAAGCCTCCAAAATAGACGCTGGGGCCCAGGTGGAACAGATGAAATGTGACTAAGTTCTGGGGGGATATGATTGATAATGAGGGGGGACTGGAAAATCAATTGTGTTAATTCCTGGTCTGTCACTGGGACTGAGAATTAATGAGAAAATCTGTCTAACTTAATGGTATTTACACATTATACAGAGTGTGATAAAATTGTCGGAGGGCGCCGCCCGGCATCCCAATGACACAAAGCCGCCACGGATTCTGGGGCCACGATTCAAGCTGTGTGCAGGGCTGGGCTCAGCCTGCTGGAACCCCCCAATAATAACCACACTCCCTCCAAGTGAGCCCAGAGTCGCTGCCTGCACCCTATTGCCTGGTGGGGGTCAGCACACAGACACAAGGACAGGGCTGCTTTGAGATGACCAGCTCAAGGCCAGAGGGCAGGTGGACCATTGCTGGTGGGCTTGGCAGGATGTGCTGGCCTCCTTGGGACCCACAGATCCTTCTGTGGACTTTCAGTCCCTGTTCCCAGGCTTAGTTGTCCCCAGTTCTGCCCTTGCTGATTGGCCACTGCTAGTGGCACCCTCAAAGATCCAGATGGAAGAGTCAGTTTTGGAGTTGGTGTTTCTGCTCCAGTTGTTTTGTTTTGTTTTGTTTTTAAGTTTTGGGCCATGCTTGGCAGTGCTCAGGGCTTACACCTGGCTTTGAGCTTAGGAATCACTTCTGGTGGGCTTGGGGGGCCCCATGGGATGCCAGGTATTGAACTTGGGTCAAATGCCCTTACCGCTGTGCTCTCACTGCCATCTCTCTGCTCTTTAAAAGCGTTTGAGAGGGCCAAAGGGATAGCACAATGCATATTTGCCTTGCACGTGGCCGATCGATCCAGGTTCGATCCTCAGCATTCCATAGGGTGTTCTGTTTTTTGTTTTTGGGCCACACCCGGCGGTGCTCAGGGGTTACTCCTGGCTGTCTGCTCAGAAATAGCTCCTGGCAGGCACGGGGGACCATATGGGACACCGGGATTCGAACCAACCACCTTAAGTTCTGGATCGGCTGCTTGCAAGGCAAACACTGCTGTGCTATCTCTCCCGGCCCACCGTAGGATATTCTGAGCATCACCAGGAGTGATTTCCTGAGTGCAGAGCCAGGAGTAACCCCTGAGCCTTGTTGGATGTGGCCCACAAACAAGCAAAATAAAGCGTTGGAGACATGGGCTTTTCATATGGAGGAACTCCCGCCCCTCTTCTAGCAGTCACCCCTTTGGATGGTTTTCTCTTATGATAGAAAGGACTGATGGTGGGGTGGAGGCTTTGAGATATTGCAAACAGACCACATAGCTCATTTCTGAGGCCAGTTCACTGGCCTCCTTGATTTCTTTGTTTTTGGTGGGGTCACACCCAACAGTGCTTAGGGGATTATTCCTGGCTCTGTGTTAAGAATCACTTCTGGGGGCCGGAGAGATAGTATGGAGGTAAGGCGTTTGCCTTTCATGCAGAAGGTCATCGGTTCAAATCCCGGCGTCCCATATGGTCCCCCTTGTCTGCCAGGAGCAACTTCTGAGCATGGAGCCAGGAATAACTCCTGAGCACTGCCGGGTGTGACCCAAAAAAACACACACACACACAAAAAATAAAAAAGAATCACTTCTGGGGACTGGGGAGATAGCACAGAGATAGGGCCTTTGCTTTTCATGCAGCAAACCCCAGACAGACCTGGGTTAGATCCCTGGCATCCTATATGGTCCCTTGAGCCTGCCAGGAGTGATTTCTGAGCACAGAGCCAGGAATAGCCTCTGTGTACTGCTGGGTGTGCCCCCACAAAAAAACCCCAAAACCAGAAGCACCACTCCTGGTGGTGCTTAGGGGATACTATGGGATGCTGGGGATTGAACCCAGTTCTAAACATTTTTTTAAATATATTTTTATTTCAATCATAGTGGCTTACATATCATTGACAATAATATTTTAGATACATTTTAACATAAAATCAGGGGAATTCCCATCACCGAATTGTCCTCCCTCCACCTCCATTCTTGTCCTGCCTCCCATATCCTCCTCCCTCACCCCCGGGGCTGCTAGCATGAGTGGTCCCCTCTGTTCTAGGCATTTTTTTTTGTACAACATCCAGTGATGCTCAGGGGTTCCTCCTGGCAGGCTTGGGGGACCACATGAGATGCTGGGGATCCAACCCTGGTTGGCTGCTTGCAAAACAAATGCCCTTCCCACTGTGCCATCACTCTGACCCTTTGTCCTGAATATAACTTAAATCAGCTTCTGTGATTTGTCACCTTTCACACCCCCTACCGTTCTCACCTCCGTGCCTGGAATAGTACTTCCTCAATGACTCCAGACTAGGTGGTGGGCGTGGGTGTGGGGGCTCAGCCCTCTCCCTCACAGTACCAGCAGCTGGCAGGTGTCTAATAGGGAGATGGCAGAACTCTAAGAGCTGGAGCCCTGCAGACTCTAATCCTGTTCCTCCCTCTTTCCTTCATCTTCCCAGGGATGCAAAGATGCCACAGACTTTTGAGGATCAACCTGCCAATAGTCTGTCCCTGCCTCCCCTCTCTGTCAGTAGGTGCCATGCCAGGATTTATCCAGTCCCTGATTGACTGGAAGCTGGAGGTGCCAGTGAGGGGCTGGGACCAGGCTGCCATGTTCTAGTGACATCCCCAAAGGGCCCCTGAATTCCCCCTGTAGATTGGACTATAGCTGTGTAGTCTGAGGGTCTGAGCAGGACTTGGCCAGAGAATAGACCTTCCTGTGGAGGGGCCAGAGCCCCCGGTCCAAGGAAGGTGATGTCATTAGCTCTGTTTTGCTGGACCCTCAAAACGGACAGTGAGCCAGGAAGGGAGCTTTGTGGCTGAGCATCCATGTCCCGGGTTCGAGCCCTGGCACCAGATGTCCCCTCGCATTGATGGGAGTGACCTCTGAGTACAGTCAGGAATTGCCACTGAGCAATGTCTGTTGTGACCTCAAAAAAAAAAAAAAAAAAAAAAAAAAAGGCACAAAAATTAAAGCAGTCGCAGCCAGAATTCAAACGAAGTCTCCAGGGGACCCTTTCTTGACCTCAGCTCCCCACCTTCCCTCTCTAGCTTCTTGGGGGTCAACAGCGAGGCAGTGCTTGTGCCCCCTGAGCACTAGGCAGGCTGGGAGGCCACCAGGTGACGGGGTGGGGGGGGTGGGGGGGTTTCTGGCACTCTTCCCACGCAACACCCACCCCAGACTCCAGTCTGTGCTGTAAAGAACTTGGTGGCAGCCCCTGTGAATGTTTCTGGATCTGACGTTTTTGGCGGCCTTGGTACTTTCGAAGCAGAGAAACAGGAAATGAGCTCAGTGCCTAGGGAAGAGACTTTAAATTTGTTTTTAGGAATTTTAGGAATTTAGGAAGCTGAGTGTTGCTCCTCTGCCCTCCACTCTAAAAGGAATGAAACCAGGAATAAGCCCTGAGCAGAGCCAGGTGTAGCCTCAAACATCGCTAACCCCCACCCAAATGAAAAGAAGTCAGTTCAGGAATGGCAGAGAAGGTAACAAAGACTGTCTGAGAAAATCAGGGCGATGGTACAGTGGGTGGGACATTTTGCCTTTGAAACCGTCAACCCAGGTTCAATTCCCAGCACCCCATATGGTCCCCTAAGGCTGCCAGGAGTAACCCCTAAACATTGCCAGGTGTGGCCAGGAAAAAAAAGCAAAAACAAAAATTACCAAGAGTGGGGCCAGAGCAGTGGCACAGTGGTAGGGTGTTTGCTTTGCACACGGCTGATCCAGGACTGACTTCGGTTCAATCCCCTGGCGTCCATTATGTTCCCCAGAGCCAGAAGCAATTTCTGAGTGCCCAGCCAGGTGTAATCTCTGAGCATCACTGGGTGTGGCCCGAAAACAAAACAAAACAAAAAAATCAATTACCAAGAGTGACTTGAGTTGGGGCCATAGTTTCACTAGAGGGAATACCGGCACTGGGCCTTGAAGGCTGAGTAGGAGTTTGTATTAGAACAAGAAAGAGAAAGGAGGAAGATGCAGGAAAGGAGGAGCTGGAAGGGAGGCAGAAAAAACAACACCTAGGTGGGAAGGATGGGACTTGCTTAGTGACAAAACAGAAGGCAACTCCCCGGGGCAATAAAAATCAGGATGGAGGGCCCCGGAACCATGAAACAGTAGAGGGTATTTGCCTTGCATGTGGCTGACCTGGGTTTGATCCTCAGCATAACGCATGGCCCCCTGAACCTGCCAGGAGTGATTTCTGAGTGCAGAGCCAGAAGTAACCCGAGTGCCGCTGGGTGTGGTCCAAACACAAAACAACAGACAAATGAGAATATCTGTGTAGCCATGGGCAGTGGTGGGTTTCTAGCATCAAATATATTCACATGGCTATACACATTCTCCATCTCTCTCCTGGGCTTTTTTTTTGTTTTGTTTTGAGGGGGGACTAGTGTGGATGTTGAACTATACCTGGTGATCTCTGGGTGATGCTCACTCCTGGCGCTTGGCGGACACAATGCCATGCCCATGATTGAGCCTTTGCCGTTGTATTATCTCTTCAGCCTGTACTCCCTTCCCAAACATTGTATGTCGCCTTTTCTTTTTGCTTTCTCTATTCTGGGACCTGGGCCACATCCTGAATGGTGCTCAGGGGATATTTCTGGCTCTGTGCTCACTCTTAGTGGGACAAGGGGTACCAGATGTGATGCTGGATGTTGAACTGGAGCCAGTGCCTTCCTGCTGCACCATCTCTCCAGCTGTTATTTTTTCTTTTTGTTTCTGGGCCACACCCAGTGGCGCTTGGGGGTTACTCCTGGCTCTGCATTCAGAAATCACTCCTCCTGGCAGGCCCGGGGGACCATATGGGATGCCGGGAATCAAACCTAGGTCTGTCCTGGGTCGGCTGTGTGCAAGGCAACACCCTATCACAGTTCTATCTCTCTGACCCTTGTTTTTTCCTTTATATGCGTTTTGGGCTATGTTCAACACTGCACAGGGATTACTCCTTGTTTTGTGCTTGGGGATCACTCGTGGTTTGAGGGGTCCATATGGGATGCCCAAGATTGAACCTAGATCAATCACTTGCAAGGCAAAAGCCCTACCCACTGTTCTATCTCTCTGGTTCCTCCTTTTTTTTTTTTTTTTTTTTTTCCTTCCACATCCAGCAATGCTCAGGAGGTTACTCCTGACTCTGCACTCTAGAATTACTCCTAGGATCAGGGCTGGAGTTACAGCATAGCAGTAGGGCATTTGCCTTCCACGTGGCCAACCCTGGACAGACCCGGGTTTGATCTTCAGCATCACATATGGTCCCTTGAGCCTGCCAGGAGCGATTTCTGAGCACAGAGCCAGGAGTAACTTCTGTGCACCTCTGGGTGTGGGACAAACTTCCTCCCCACTGAAAAAAAGAATTACTCTTGAGAACTGGAGTGATAGCACAGTGGGGAGGGTGTTTGTTTTACTTGTGGCTGACCCGGATTCAATCCTCGGCATCCCATATGGTCCCCCAAGCCTGCCAGGAGTAATTTCTGAGTGCAGTCAGGAATAAACAAAGAGCTGCTGGATATGACCCCAAGACAAAGAAGCAAAAATAACATAAAAAAAATTAATGACTCTGGGGGACCATATGGGATACCAGGGAATGAACCTAGATTAGCTATGTAACAAGGCAAGTGCTCTCTCTATTGTACTATCATTCTGGCTCCTCCTGTCTTCTTCAGTTTTCTGCCAATCGCATCCCCTTCCTCTGTATTCTGTAAGAGGGACCCATGATGTGAGCTGGTACATGTCTGAGGGTACACACATGCACACACATACATTTGAAGACGGATGTGGTTGCACACACAGGCTCTCCTCTCCCAAGGGAAGGTATCAAAATGCTTCACCTCTGCAGGTTGCTTCTAGAATCCACAGCTCGAGGCGGAAGACACACAGTTAGAACAGCATGAAAGTGAGCTTATCAACCGTAGCTGGGGCTTAGTAACTCATAAACCTTTCATTAGTTTTACATGGATGGCGGCTCAGGTTGTAGGAAGTGGTTTAGGCGGGAAGACAGATGTCTTCATGAATCATCATCTCTGGAGATGGGGAATGTGGCGGAACTTTTCTTTTTTTTTTTTTGGTTTTTGGGCCACACCCGGTGATGCTCAGGGGTAACTCCTGGCTATGTGCTCAGAAGTTGCTCCTGGCTTGGGGGACCATATGGGACGCCGGGGGATTGAACCGCGGTTCATCCAAGGCTAGCGCAGGCAAGGCAGGCACCTTACCTCCAGCGCCACCGCCCGGCCCCTGGAACTTTTCAAAGATTTCCCAGAAGCTCATTTATGGAGCTTTTGCTTTCTTACTCCCTTTCTTGGGCATGTTGGAGTCCAGCCTCACACCCTTGGAAGGACAAGGCAGCCAGAGACTGCTGGAAGAAGGTCTGAGAGAGGTGCCCACCCCTGCTTCCTCCCTGGGGCAGCTCCAAGCCTGAAGGCCACAAGCAAGGTTGGATGTGGGACGCCTGATAACCTTTCCTGATTTTTTACTCTTGTTTTGGGGTCATACCCGGTGGTGCTCAGGGGTTACACCTGGCTCTGCACTCAAGAATCACTGCTGGGACCGGCGAGATAGCATGGAGGTAAGGCATTTGCCTTCCATGCAGGAGGACGGTGGTTCGAATCCTGGCATCCCATATGGTCCCCCGTGCCTGCCAGGGGCGATTTCTGAGCGTAGAGCCAGGAATAAGTCCTGAGCATTGCCAGGTGTGACCCAAAAAACAAAAACAAAAAAGAATCACTCCTGGCAGGCTTGGGAGGGGGGGACCATTTGGGATACTAGGGATCGAATCCAGGTCAGCTGTGTGCTAGGCAAATGCCCTGCCCATTGTACTGTCACACCAACCCCTTTTAGTTTTGTTTTTATTTTAAATCTTTGGGGCCATATCAGGCAGTGCTTAGAGGATCATATGCTATACCTGGAATCAAACTGGGGTTGGCTACATGCAAGGCAAACAAGCAAGCAAGCACTTTACTCCTGTATTATCTTTCTTGGCCCCTTTCTGGAAGTTTATTTCCCCAGAGTGTCACATATGCAAAGCAGGTGCTCACCACTGAGTCACAATTTAGGCCCTCGAAGGTGTTTTGGGGAGAGAAAAGCCAGAAGCAACAGGAAAGCTTGAGATGAGTTATAAAATCTAAATCACACCAGGAGGAGACAATATTAGTCAGTCTCAATTATCTTCTTTGAAATACACTGTCAGGGGCCAGAGAGATAGTCCAGGACTTATGGTACATTTGTACATGGCCAACCTTGATTCAAACCCCAATGCCAGGTGGTCCCTCAAATATCCTGGAGGGCCATGAATACTACTGGGGTGACCTGGGTAATCTATGACACCACAGGGCCCAAGCATCACTGAGTGCATTCTTGGGTCATTGCATTGACCTGCCAACTAGGTTGGTTTAACATCACTGCGAAGACACCCACTCCCCAAATAAAACAGAAAATGTAAGCTCTCTTTGTTCCCTGATCAGCCAGCCTGGAAGCCCAAAGTATGGAACTCTCTAGGGACTAAGCCTGCCCCCCCTCCCCAAGAAGGCAGAGGAGCTGCCCTGTTTTGGGACCACGGTCACACACACCTTGGCTTTAAGTGGCTCCTTGCCATATCTCACCGAAGACTGGCAAAAATTGTTCACTTCCACTTAATAGATGAGGATAGTTGTCCCTGCTTACTCACTGCCAGTCCTGCCAGTCAGCAATACAGTCAGCAAATGGTCCAGGCCTGCCAGGAGTCAGTCTGGACTGACACCATGGGGTCCTAGGCCAGCAGACAGATTCGTAGCACAAAAGAATTCCCTGGAAGGCATATCTGCAGCAATGATGCCACAGAGTGGGTCCAAATTCCTTGGAAGGCATCTCTGCAGGGGTGATGCCACCATGATATTACCCTGAAGCTCCATCTCTCTGGGCAAAGGACCCTTTCATCTGTTTCCCTGAAGCCTTGCTCTTCCCCGCAGTCTCAAAATAATTGTACTTTGCACCGGGCTCCCTCCAGCTGCCCTCAATGCCTGTAGATGATAAGAACCAGCAAGGCAGGATCTGCAAAGGAGCCATTGATGATTTATTGGCCCTGCCTCAGAATTCAGCAAGGTTTCAGGCTTTCCACATTCCTTCCTTGTCCCCTCTCTCCCTCTGGAGATTGCACAGGACCAGAGTTGAGGCATGACACAGTCTTTGCAGAAGTTAGCAGGAGAAGAAGGCTCCTGGCAAGTCGCATCCCAGGAGATCTTGTTTATGGAAATGATGTGGGTGAGGGTGGATTTGCTCATTGTTGTGCTTCCAGCTGAAGCTTGGGCTTGCTTCCTCTTGGCTTCAGCAGGAGGACTCTGATCAAAGGTGTCTTCGGAGCAGCCAAAAACTGAGATCCAAGAGTTAGGGTTCGAGTTGACACCCATGTTGGCACTGAGAGTCAAAGACCACCTCAGATAATGCAAGGTGTAAAAGGGAGTTTACTCAGTTAACTGAGGTCTGAGCCTCATCCAAATAAGGGAATCTTGGCAAGGACCCCGGGTCAAATCTTCAAGTAGTTTATATAGAAATAATAAGCAGTTGGGGCCGGAGAGATAGCATGGAGGTAGGGCATTTGTCTTGCATACAGAAGGATGGTGGTTTGAATCCCAGCATCCCATATGTTCCCCTGAGCCTGCCAGGAGCGATTTCTGAGTGTAGAGCCAGAAGTTACCCCTGAGCGCTGCCGGGTGTGACCCCAAAACCAACCAACCAACCAAACAACAACAAAAAGAAAACAAGCAGTAACATTACAATCATTTTATTGTATAGATCATAACTAATCACTGATTTCTCTGGTTCAACTTTGGTTGTCAAGGGATACTCTGATTTGAACCCTGGCTGTCAAGGGTTTCTCTGATTCAAATTTGGATTGTCAAGGGAGCCTTTTCAGATAGAACATTCCAAGCTCACTCAACCCCTAGTTCCTTATTCCTGGAGGGCACCAACTTTAGTTTTATTTACTAATTTATTTATTTATTTGGTTTTTGGGCTCACACCTGGTGATGCTCAGGGGTTATTCCTGGCTATGTGCTCAGAAATCACTCCTGGCTTGGGGGATCATATGGGACACTGGGGGATCGAACTGTGGTCCGTCCTAGGTCAGTGTGTATAAGGCAAAACACCTTACTACTGCCACTGATCCAGCTCCTGGTTTTATTTCTGAGTTAACTCTCTGCCTTCAGCTAGGAGTGGAAAGTACGCTTTACTAGGCTTGTCTTAGTCTAGAATTCCTTATCATGGACTAAGGGGGGTGGCGGTATGTTGGTTCTTTACACAAGGAGCAGTTCCTGAGTGATTGTGTGAGAAGCTCCTGGCTTGTCTACTCCAGCCTGTCACCCATTCACACCATCCTCTGAGTCTAGCCTGCAGATAGTGAAGGTCACTTTAAGAGTAGAATGATGATGGTGTGTGTGTGTGTGTGTGTGTGTGTGTGTGTGTGTGTATGCCAGAGAGGAAGCTCAATGGGTTCAGCATATGCTTCATGTGCCCTGAGGCCTGTGTTTGATCTCTGGCACCAGATGGCTTTCTGAGCACAAAGCTAGGAGTTGTCCCTGAACACTGCCAGGTGTGGGCTCCGGACCAACTGTGTTCACTCAGTAATTCTCCTATCACCCTGTGAAATAAATTTGACACTGAACAACGCATGTTTTTCTTTTTGTGTTTTTTTGTGAGTGTGTGTGTGTGTTTTTGGGCTACTTCCAGGGGTCCTCAGGGATTATTCCTGGCTCTGCACTCAGGGAATACTCCGGGCAGGTTCAGAGAATGGATGCAATTCTGGAGATCAAACCTGGTCAACTGTGTACAAGTCTAGTACCCTCCCCGCTGCACTTGAACAATCCATGTTTGCAGTGTGTGGGTCATGTCTGTATGGAATTTCCCTGGGTATAGGATTCATGAATCTACTAATCCCAATGTTGGCTTGGTTGGATCCTGGATGAGGAACCTGTGTATACAGATGGCTAACAATGTTTGCATGTGAATTTTGTTGTTGTTGTTGTTGTTCTTTTTGGGCCACACCCAGCGTTGCTCAGGGGTTACTCCTGGCTGTCTGCTCAGAAATAGCTCCTGGCAGGCACGGGGGACCATATGGGACACCGGGATTCGAACCAACCACCTTAAGTCCTGGATCAGCTGCTTGCAAGGCAAACACCGCTGTGCTATCTCTCCGGGCCCTGCATGTGACTTTCTACTGTGAGGTCTGAGCACCCCAACTGTCCTGTGTTTAAGGGTCAACTTGAAGGGCCTTTTGCAGATGAGGAAACTGAGACCCAGTGAGGGGAAGTGAAGTCCTAACTACCAGGGGTTGCAAGGAAGTTGGGACTAAACCCAGGTTAGCCGGCACCAGGAAGTCCAGTGTTACCCCTCCCCAAGGTTAAATGCTAATTTTACCTGGTCAGACCTGTCCACATCTGGTGGGGGTCTTTGGAAGGTAACAAAAGGATTGCCTCAGGGGTGTAAAGGGGATTGAGAGGCAGCTAGAAGGAGGATGGAGGTAGAAGAAACAGGTTGAGATGGCAGGGCAGCTGAAGAGAGCCTGCTTAAAGGGTTTAGCTTAAAGACCACACATGGTGGCTAGGGTTTGAATAAAGTTGATGTCTCCTGAAACCTGATTGCCTGTGGATCACTTCCTCACTACCACCCTGAACACGCAGACCCGCTGGCTGGAAAGGGGTTGCAGGCGCATGGCCTGGACCAGCAAAGAAAGGCCCCACCACTCCATCCCTCTATCATCCACAAACCATCCAGGACTCAATAATTAATATGTATTTTGACAGTCCAGAGAGAAACTAAGACCAGCCCCAGTCTTACGGGCTCACACCCATCCACATGTCGCTGGCTGGATGCCCAGGATGCCTGCATCAAGAATGAGGCTGGGGTGGGCCGGAGAGATAGCATGGAAGCAAGGCATTTGCCTTGCATACAGAAGGACGGTGGTTCGAATCCAGCATCCCATATGGTTCCCTGAGCCTGCCAGGAGCGATTTCTGAGCGTAGAGCCAGAAGTAACCCCTGAGTGCTGCTGGGTGTGACCCATAACCAAACACAAAACCAAAAACAAACAAACAAACAAAAAGAATGATGCTGGGGGGCTACAGCCAAGGACCCCAGGAATTGAGAAGCTGAGATTGGGCCATCTGTCTCTCTCTGGCAGGACACCTCAGTAACAAGTTCTGGAAACCCCACTGTATGGCTCAAGCAAAAGGGGAGCTTTGTCAGTTCCTGGGAGGGTCCAGAGGGGTCAAATGATGCGGCCTTGGCTATGTCTATCTCTTGGTGTCATTGTCTCCTGCAATCCTATGTCAGTAGCTGAAGCCCTACTCAAAGGCTGGGGTGTGCCAACACTGCCCACCCTTCTCTGGACTGGAGTCCATCTACCAGGAGGGCTTACGGTTCCTCCCCTCAGGAACCCAGGTCAGCCTCACACCAGCCATGACTTCCAAAAGCCTGACCCCAAGCCAAAGCAGGAAGTGCATTGCCAGTTTCCTGCCCTCCTAGTAGCTTAGTCTGGTCAGGATCTAATTGGACCAATCCCTGAGTGAGAAGATGTATGTAGTTTGTGATTGGCCTATTTAGGCCAGGTGCCCACCCTTTTGGGTGTGATTGACAGCTCCTGGAGGAGAGAAGGGTGTTAATTTGTCCAGGAACCAGACAGACCCCAGTGGGATCATGGGAAAATCCTTACTGACACTGGGTACCATGCAGTTAGGGGCAGAAGAGAAAGATGGAGTGTTAGGGACTGTGTAGGGGACCAAGTCTGAGCAGAAGGTCCTGGTCCCTGGGAATGGGTGGGTCAGTGGGTGCTGGCATGAAATCCTGGGTACTGGTTGACCCTATCCTGCCAGGTAGGGGTAACTTAACTCTTGATGAAGAGACAGAAGGGAGGCTCAAAACTGAGATGGTTCATGCTATATAGACTCTCAAAGCCCTTTTTCACGTCTTGGTCTTTGCCCCAGCCCCTCTGAGACCCTGAATGGTCTCCTGTGATCTTGCTTGTGTGTCTCATGCCCCCTTATCTGGGTGGTACCTTTTCATATTTTCTCATGCCCTCACTGAAGGGGGGAACATTATCCTTTCTTGGGTCTGCCCCTCTGGGCTAGCCACCAGCCTGCCTAAGTCATGGTTTGTATACAAGTGAACCTAGGGTTCCAGGGTGGCCACTGAGGGCTCTCTGGGGTCTGAATTAGCTGGAGGTGGGATATGCCCACAGGAACAGCCCTGAGGCTCTGTCTGCAGCTCCCCAGCACCAGCAGATGTGGGCCCATGCCAGGGGCAGCATGTGGGTCTGTGGGCTCAGGTTCCAGTCACTTCCCTTGCCGATGGCTGCCCCTCACAGGCACTGAAAGTTAGAGGAGACTGTGTGGGACTCAGTGGGCAGTGCTGCACTCAGAGGCCAGTCTCCCCTCTGCATTCCTGCTGACTCATTCCTCAGAGGGTCCAATCAGGCTCTGCTTGTGTGTGTGTGTGTGTGTGTGTGTGTGTGAGAGAGAGAGAGAGAGAGAGAGAGAAAAAGAGAGAGAGAGAGAGAGAGAGAGAGAGAGAGAGAGAGAGAGAGAGAGAAGGGAAACCCCCCCCAAGTGGGGGAGAACCAGAGAGCTTCTCCAGAGAGAGGTGACTTCCCAGCTGACACCTGAGAGATGAACCACTCAAGCAATGGACAAGTACCTTTCCAGCACCTTCTGTGAACTAACTCTTCTGAGCACTGAGTGGCTGCTGCAGGAACCAGGAAAAATGGGGTCCCTACCATATCTGGGGCCAGGGCCACACAGGTAATCTGTATGGGTGTTGAGGCCAAAGGGGGAAGAGACAGGGTTATGTCTCTGCCCTGTTCAAGCACCCAGGGCCCCAAGAACCTCACGGAGCTAACCATCTTCATCCATTTGCCTCCAATCTTCTGGTGCCCCCTTTTTTGTTTCCCCCGCCCCCCATGGACATCTGTGACTGATGGGCAGGTCTTTAGGCTGCAGCTCCAGAAATTAGACACAGAACAGAACAGAAGTCAGGCTGGTGGTCTAAAGCCCCAGAGAGTGTGGGCCCAGGGTCCAGGCTATCCTCACACAAAGCCAGAGATTTGGGGTCTATCCCAAGGGACAGCTTTCAGGCTCTGACTTGAGATTCCTTTGACTCTCATATTTGTCTGTTGTTCCTTGGGGGCACCACTTCCTTATGATGACAAGCCCCGGCACCCAGCCACCAGCCTCCCACTGTCTCCCACCCAGTCCCTCTCAAGGATGTGTGTATCTGGGGAAGGGCGTTCTATGCATGGCAATGCAGGAGTTTCCTCTTCTTTTCAGTCCCCTTTGTTTGTCTGACATGAGATACTCTGTGGCCAAGCCCTGCCCAAGGCTGGCACTGGCTTCAGCCAAGCCTCACCCATGCAGCTGACTAGTATGTCTAGCCATACTCAGGGGAGCAGGGATCTGGCTGGCATGTGTTTCCTTCACTGCCACACTTGCCCGAGTTGGCATCAAACTGGCAGTGTGCCCCGGGAGTGCCCCTTGCCTCTGCCCAGCCAAATGGGGCCAGGACAGCGGTGGGATAGTTCCCGGATGTGATAGCTTTGCTGGGGGCCCCGAGTAAGCTGAAAATTTCTGTCTCCAGACACAGCCAGCAACAGTGCAAGGGGTAGGGGGGGCCTAGCCTCTCCTGGGAAATGGGGAGACCTATTGGGGGTGGGTGGGGAGCTGGTACAGCTCCTAATCACCAGATCCCTGCAGGCCAAGTGAGGCCAGATCCCCCCCATGCACATGGGAGAGGCCAGCTTGGATAATTGACTCCCCGCCGCGGGGAAGCCCCGGACTCATCAGCATGCTGAGCGTTGCCAAGCGCTTAAGAAAAACTTATTAATTTCCCCTCCACAATGACTGAGAGTTCGACAGTAATCACAGTATCAAGTCGTAATAATAATAAAAAAAAAATCCCTTCATTGAAAATAGCAGTTAGGGCTCTGGAGAGTTCAAGAGGAAAAGATTGTATTAAGATAAAGGAGATTATAGTCCAGCGGACATTAAAGGTTATTGTCTGGGCTTTGGTATGGGGGAGGCCCGGGAGTGCTACATCCCAGTAAGGCAGCGGTGACCCCATTCCTGAGTGATGACACCCTTCCTACCTGCTGTGGCCTCTGTCTCACTCACCTGCTCCCCTCACCCCCCAGACTGGAGCAAACCAGCTCTGGCACCCAGGGGCGATGGTGAGGTATACCCTCTGCTGCCTGGGGAACAGAGATGGCAGCATAGAAGTCACTGACCATCCAGTCAACTCCTTTGGGGGTTCTGGAGTTCTCCTTTTTGTTGAGAAGCACGAGGCCCAGGGTCTGATACCCCAGAATAGCATCCTGACCTGTAACCTGGACTCAGGGTGATTCAGAGAGGGGATCCCCACTGACTGACGGCAGGTGCAAGGTCTAGAGTTATGAGGAGGAAGGAGTGATACCAAGCACAGTGGGTAGGGCCGTTGCTTTGCATGTGGTTATTCCGGGTTCGATCCCTGGCTTCCCATATGCTCCCCTGAACACTGCTAGGAATGAACCCTGAGCATAGAGTCAGGAGTCTGAGCATAGAGTCTGGGGTCCCAGAGAGCAAGGCTGGGCCAGGATGGGGGAACCCCTGTTCTCAGATCTTTCACTTAGACCAAAGGCTCTATTCATACAGTGTGATCCAGAAGTTTCTGTTATGACAGGGAGGTTTGGAGAAGAGCTGAGAGAAATTTTCTGCTCAGTGTTCCCGGCTCTTTGTTCCCGTGGTGAAGGGACCAAGATAATGTGGAGGTGAAAAAGGAGGGAGCCCTCAGCCCAGTCCAAGATCTGATGGGTGTTAGCTGGTCGCCTTTGGGCAAGTTACTCCACCTCTCTGTGCATCAATTTTCCTATTTCCCCCTGGGGGCCATACCCATAGTGTGCTCTCTCTCTCCTCTCTCTCTTTCTCTCTCTCCTCTCTCTTTCTCTTTCCTCTCTCTCTTTCTCTCTCTCCTCTCTCTCTTCTCTCTTCTCTCTCTCCTCTCTCTCTCTTCTCTCTCTCTCTCTCTCTCTCTCTCTCTCTCTCTCTCTCTCTCTCTCTCTCTCTCTCTCTCTGTCTCTCTTTCTTACACACACACCATTTCTCCTGACTGGTAACTTCTCCGCTGCATGAGTTGAGAGGAGGGTCCCAAAGCGTCTAAAATAACTATCATCTTCAACAAAATTCCTCTCTCCCTCCAATCACCCCTTACCCTCAGTTTTGGGGCCCTACCTGGTCATGCTCAGGACTTACTCCTAACTCTGTGCTTAAGGATCACTCCTGGAGAGGCTCAGGGGACCAGATGGGATGCCCAGGAGTAGATCCAGGGCAGCTGTCTGCCAGTCAAGTGCCCTCCCCGCTGGATATGGTGCTGGCCCTCTGCACTCCTTTTGTCGTTGCTGCCAATGACGTGAGGCCACTCACACTTGGTTGTGATGTTCTAGAGATGACATGGGTGGCTGTTGGTACCAGGGAGCCGGCCCTGTCTTTGTGAAGTAAAGCTGGTATCGAACTTGCAGAGCAGGCTGTTTGCTACTGGGTTACCCTGAGCACTTTGTTCAGGAGTTACTCCTGGCTCTACGCTCAGAAACTGCTCCTGGCAGGCTTGGGGACCATATGGGATGCTGGGATTCAAACCATCATCCTTCTGCATGGAAGGCAAATGCCTTACCTCCATGCTATCTTTCTGGCCCACCCTTAGCACTTCTTCGGTGCCTTTTTTTTTGTAAGGGGGGTTTTGGGCCTCACCTGGTGATGTTCAGGGGTTATTCCTGGCTATGCACTCAGAAATTGCTCCTGTTGTATATGGAATCTATTATGCTGAGTGAAATAAATCAGAGGGAGAGAAATAGACACACAATAGTTTCACTCATCTATAGGTTTTAAGAAAAAAAGAGACATTTTTGCAATAATTCTGAGACAAAAGAAAGCAGGGCTGGTAGGTCCAGCTTATGATATGAAGCTCACCACAAAGAATAGTCAGTGCAGTTAGAGAAATAACTACACTGACAACTATCATAACAATGTGAATGAATGAGGGAAGTAGAAAGCCTGTCTCAAATACAGGCGGGGGTGAGGTGGGAAGGAGGGAGATTTGGGACATTGGTGATGGGAATGCTGCACTGGGGAAGATGGGTGTTCTTTATATGACTGAAACTCAACTACAATCGTATTTGTAATCAAGGTGTTTAAATAAAGATATTAAAAATAGGGGCCGGGCGGTGGCGCTAGAAGTAAGGTGCCTGCCTTGCCTGCGCTAGCCTTGGACGGATCTCGGTTCGATCCCCTGGTGTCCCATATGGTCCCCCAAGCCAGGAGCAACTTTTGAGCGCATAGCCAGGAGTAACCCCTGAGCGTTACCAGGTGTGGCCCAAACCCCCCCCCCAAAAAAAAAGATATTAAAAATAAAAATAAAAAGAAATTGCTCCTGGCTTGGCGGACCATATGGGACACTGGAGGATCGAACCTCAGTCTGTCCTAAGTCAGCTGTGCAAAGCAAATGCCCTACCGCTACACCACCTCTCCGACCCCTTCTTTGTTGCTGTGAGCCAAGCCCCTGCCTGCCCCACTTTGTCATTCAGAAGTGCTGTGTGCTTGGACCTTAGGGCACAGAGTGACCCTAGGTCAGATCTTGACATTTGCACGTGCTAAGTGACCCGACCTCTTGCATCCTACTTCCTGGCTTCTGAAATCTGGTGGCACTGGCCAGGAAGAAGCTGCTGGGCCTCAGGAGTCCCACAGCGAGGGGCAGCTGTGGCAGGCATTTCTGGGGCGGCTGCAACGATGCACTTGAGCCTATTGGTGCCTGCAGGTGGCATCAGACCATCTGCAGATGCCAGCCTGAGGCGCCGGGTCTGGTGGAGCCGTCCGGAGTTTATGAGGCTGAGTTTATGAGGAGATGAAGGCCAGGGGAGGAGAGAGGCACGTACACTTCAGATGCATGTTTAAGGCCGGAGGATTTGAGAGC
This sequence comes from Suncus etruscus, assembly GCF_024139225.1. Taxonomy (NCBI): domain Eukaryota; kingdom Metazoa; phylum Chordata; class Mammalia; order Eulipotyphla; family Soricidae; genus Suncus; species Suncus etruscus. The sequence goes on from NC_064853.1 coordinate 6,433,136, forward strand.
AGGGAAAGGGGAAAAGCCAGGAAGATGGCAGGAAGGAGCAGGGGGAGGACTAAGATGGGGCAGGGGCCGGCTCAGAAACCAGCCCCCCAAAGTGCTCCTGGTTTCAGGGCTACAGGTCAGGATGTGAACTCAGTCCCCCTGCCTGGTATGGGTTTCTGGGTCGGAATCATAGGTGAGGGTTCCTGGATATAATAGCAGATGGCGGGATGCAGGCACCCACGGCTGAGAGGGATTGTCCAGGGAGGACTGGGAAGGCTTCATGGAGGAGAGAGATATCAATGGACCTTGACCACAGCTCCCAAGGCCCAGAAGGACCATCTCCTCCTCTTCTCCTCGTTTTTCTCTCTTTTTGTCCTCTTCCTCCCCCATCCCCAGCGTTTTTTGTTTGTTTTGGGGCTAGCCCTGGAGGTACTCAGAGGTCTCTCCTGGCTCTGTGCTCTGGGATCAGCTCTGGTAGTGTTTGGGGTACCCACTGGGCTCTAAGGAATGGAAAGGCCTGCCTCACCATACTCAAGCCCCTCTTTCTCTTCCACATCTTTGTGGATCAGCTCCTGCTCATGCCCAGGGGGACTATGTGGGGCTGGGGGTTAGATTCTGATTTACACATGTCAGGGACCCTGGAGGACAGAATTCGAGGAGATGAAGTGAATTGGGTGGGTGGGATAATCTTCCTCTGTGGGCAGGAACAGGAAGGCCCTGCCCCAGTCTGCTCACATCACCCCCATGAAGTATTCACATAATTTGCATGCTGCTGACGTCACCTGACATGTTACCCACGACTGCTCACGTAAACCCCACTACTATCACGTCATCTCCACATGCTGCACATGTCACCCACGACTGCTCATGTCACCCCAATGTACTTAAGTATTCACATCACCCCACACCTGCTAACCTCACATGCCCTGAGGCACTGAAGCAAGACCAGAGACAGATGCAGCTCAGAGGAACTGGACGGGATGGATGTGATGTTGGACGTGCTTCTGGGTTTTTCTGGGCGGTCCTGGGTGGTTCTGGATGGCCCTGGGTGTTGTTCTGTGTGATCATGGATGGTCCTGGGCCTGGAGCTGCCATGGTTGCTGTTCTCCCTGCCCCGCCCATCCCTTCCTGTTTGTTTGTTTTGTTTGTGGGCCACACCCGGTGACATTCAGGGGTTACTCAGAATTCGCTCCTGGCTTGGGGACCATATGGGATGCCAGGGGATTGAATCATGGTCCGTCCTAGGTTAGCACATGCAAGGCAAACGCCCTACTGCTTGCGCCACCTCTCCACACCCCGCCCCTTTCCTTCCTTCCTGAGCCTCATCTTTCCACCCTAGAAAGTTGCCACCACAATCTTGCCACATCCACTCAATGTCCAACTCAGTGTTGGGGTGAGCCTGTCCTCCTGTCCCCCCAGCCTCGCCGCTGGCTTGTTCCTTGTCAACCAGAGCACCAGGGAGTGGGCGCCTGCCCAGCCGGAGAAGGGCACGCTGCAGATCACGGGGTCTTGTTAATGAAGTCCCAGCTCCCAGAACCCTTAGTGGCACCCTTTAACTGGCTGCAGCAAGCACTTGCCCTTAGTGCAGCAGCGAGCACTTACCGTCTGCAGCGAGTATTTGCCCTTTCGCCTGTGGCTTTTCGACTCCCTTAATGGCCTTTTATGGAGGGACCTCAGTGAAAGCTTCTCCCTAGCCAGAGTAAATCGTGGCCTCTGGGTCATTCTTGCCTGTGATTTTATTAACTTCTTCCGAGAAGTCAAGGGAACAGAGGCTGGTGCTGCCTTTTTCTGCCCACCGCTCCCAGCTCTGCCCCTTATTTGGCTGGGGTCTCAGAGGAAGAGGCAGGAGGAATCTCGGCAATCAGGGATGGGTGGAGGCCCCCAACCTAGTGTCCTTCCCTGCTGCCTGCTCAGGTTTACAATCTAGGTGGGTGGATGAGGTGAGGGGAACAGGATACAGAAGCTGGGCACAATGGGGAGCAGCATTTGTACCCTAGGATCCTGGGAAAGGTGCATCTGCACCCCCATATACCTGGGAAAGAAGACCTGCATCTTCTCTCCTATTCAGCAACCTTAGCACCCACCAGTACCTAGTATGTGCTCACTAAATTTCTGTTGTAGCGAGGTAGGTACTTAATCAAATGCCAAATTGGGCAGACAGGTTCCTTTCTCGTGTGACCATTTGATGCTGGGGAAGCCAAAATCCTTCCCAAGTACAGTTGGTTCAGCCTGAACTTTCTCTTCTGCCCGGACCTGCCCTGCACAGCTGCTCCAAGACACACTTTTCTCTGGGCTCTTTGCAGAAGCGAAGACACGGCCAGCTCTTGTCCCCTCACGTTCCCGCCTGTGGATGGGACTTGTAGGCAAGGCTGGGAGCAGAGCAGGCCTGGCCACATTCTCTTCCCTCCAGAGATCGGACCCAAGACACGGACCTTCTTCCCTTTTGGTGCATGGTGTGGCTGAGCCACAGGCCTAGGACGCCCTCAGAGGGTGGTGGCGGGAAGAGACCGCCTGCCTCCCCCCTGCTGGAACCAATCAAGACCGGTGTCTCTGTGGTGTTTCACTCCCTCTGTGCAATGGACCCCAAATCCCACATTCTCTGTGTCCTCTCCCACCTCTCTCCTTCCTCTCAAAGAGCCTTCACCTCCTCCCTGCAGGCTGCCTGGCAGCCAGAGTGACTTAAAAGGACAAACCACGGTCAGAGAGGGAACAACAGGCTGAGAACACTGTTTGCACAATGAGGTTTTAATTTTTTTTTTTTTTTGTGGTTTTTGGGTCACACCCGGCAGTGCTCAGGGGTTCTTCCTGGCTCCAGGCTCAGAAATTGCTCCTGGCAGGCACGGGGGACCATATGGGGCACCGGGATTCGAACCGATGACCTCCTGCATGAAAGGCAAATGCCTTACCTCCATGCTATCTCTCCGGCCCCGAGGTTTTAATTTGAGGCCTGGTTCGATGCCCAGCACCTCATGGTCCCCTGAGCACTGCCAAGAGTGACCCCCTTTCATTCTTTTTTTTTTTTTTTTGGTTTTTCGGGCCACACCCGTTAGAAGCTCAGGGGTTACTCCTGGCTATGCGCTCAGAAATTGCCCCTGGCTTGGGGGGGACCATATGGGACGCTGGGGGATCGAACCGTGGTCCTTTCCTTGGCTAGCACTTGCAAGGCAGACACCTTACCTCTAGCACCACCTCACTGGCCCCCCCCTTTTTTTTTTGAAACACACCTGGCTCTGTGCTCAGAAATTATCTCTGGTAGACTGGTAGACTAGGCTTATTTTTTAATTTTTTCTTTATTATTATTATTATTATTATTATTTTGATTTTTGGGTCACACCCAGCAGTGCTCAGGGGTTACTCCTGGCTTTATGCTCAAAAATCGCTACTGGCAAGCTCGGGGGACCATATGGGATGCCGGGATTCGAGCCATCATTCTTCTGCATGCAAAGCAAACACCTTACCTTCATGCTATCTCTCCTGCCCCTAGGCTTATTTTTATTTTTTGTTTTTTGGGTTACACTTAGCAATGCTCAGGGGTTACTCCTGGCTCTACACTCAGCAGTCACTCCTGGCAGGCATGGGGTACCATATGGGATGCTGGGATTTGAACCAATGACCTTCTGCATGAAAGGCAAATGCCTTACCTCCATGCTATCTCTCTGGCCCCTAGGCTTATTTTTTTTTAAACATTTATTTATTTAGATTTTTTTGGACTACACACAGCAGCATTCAGGGGTTACTCTTGACTCTGCTTAGAAATAGTTCCTGGCATGTTTGGGAGACCATATGGGATGCTGAGAATTGAACCTGGGTCCATCCTGGGTCAGCCATGCGTAAGGCAAGTAACCTTCCACTATGACATCACTCTGGCTCGATAAACAAGGCTTCTAAACACTGCAACAGCTTCCACCCTCCTGCCCAAACCCTTAACACCCCCTTACCAGCCCTGCACCCAAAGGCCTGCCCCTTCTTCTTCAACTTCCTGCCTGTAGCATAAAATAATTAACGATGGGGCTGGATGGCGGTGGATGGAGGCCTTTGTGCTTAGGCCCCAGCCACGTGGCTTCATCCCCCATCCAGCTGGCAAGTTCCAGGCCCAGGTAGTCGGCGTAATCAAGACTCACTCACAGGCAGGCTTCAGGAAGAATCATCTTTATTCAGGCCCTATTCACCACATGTGTGTGGCCTATCTCATAACCTTTAAGCACTAGTTATTCTTGGCCCTGCATCTAAACTCCTTTCAGCCATCTTCCTCAGAGCGCCCAGCAGCGCAGAAAGGGCCAAGAGCCAAAAGGGCAACAAGCCAAAAAGGGCGAATTCCCTTGGTCCAAGCCTTATCTACCTTTTCCCCGACCCCTCCCAGGAATGGGAGGGTCTAGCAGGTAAGGTTACACCTACTATCCGGTTCCCAAGACCCCTCCCAGAAAAGGGTGGGTCTAGGGTCTTAAATAGGTACACCCACACCTGCCTAGTGATGTCCTCAAGGCTGGCACTCAGGTGTTGTGTCCCTCACTCTCCAGGTCTCCATGCTGCCGCTGGCCAGTCCTGTCTTTCCCCACACAGGCTGCTCCACACCTCATGATTCAGGCTCCCCTGAGCCTGCCCCCCACATCCTCCTTGGGGGAAGGCAGCCTCGAACCCCTTCACTTCTCCTGCCTCATCGCTGCCGGATGTTTGTTTGGTGGTGGCAGCTCAGACCTGCTCTCAGTGGCTGGCTTGTCCCTGTCTGTCCTGTCTGCTTCCCCCCCCATCCTCTGCTCCCCAAACACAGGACGGTTTCAGCCATCGACATAGGAGGCACTTGGTGCCTATGCAACAAACCTTTGTGAAATGAGGCTTTATTTGGGGGCAAGGGAGTAGCACACCCAGCGGTGCTCACAGCTTACTCCTGGCTCTGCGCTCAGAAAATACGCTTGGCAGGCTCAGGGGAGCCTGTGGGATGCTGAAGATTGAACCTGGGTCAGCCTCGTGCAAGGCAAACGCTCTCCCCGCTGTGCTATTGCGCTGGGATGAGCCTTTTGATGCTGAATGGAGGCTCCTCTGGGCATCGCTGCATGCAAGGCCTGGACTGTAAATACTGGGAAGGGAGAGAGGAGGAGATGAAGTTTGTGGATCTCCCTCTCTGAGGCCTCCCCACACATGCTGAGTGGTGGGGGCTGCTAGGGTGAGGGCTGGAGGCAGGAATGAGGGAGGAGGGGGAGATATGTAAGACTCACTTTCTTTTCTTCTTTCTTTTTCTTTCTTTCTTTCTTTCTTTCTTTCTTTCTTTCTTTCTTTCTTTCTTTCTTTCTTCTTTCTTTCTTTCTTCTTTCTTTCTTCTTTTCTTTTTTCTTTCTCTTTCTTTCTTTCTTTCTTTCTTTCTTTCTTTCTCTCTCTCTCTCTCTCTCTCTGTTTGTCTGTCTGTCTGTCTGTCTGTCTGTCTCTCTCTCTCTCTCTCTCTCTCTCTCTCTCTCTCTCTCTCTCTCTCTCTCTCTCTCTCTCTCTCTTTCTGGCCACACCCGGTGATGCTCAGATGTTACTCCTGGCTATGTGCTCAGAAATCGCTCCTGGCTTGGGCGACCATATGGGACGCCGAGGGAACAAACCACAGTTTGTCCTAGGTTAGCGCGTACAAGCAGATGCCCCACTGTTGTACCATTGCTCCGGCCCCAAGACTCACTTTCTTGTCTCCCAAATGAGGCCAGATTTCTAAGATTTCTATGGGAGGGGCCGGGCGGTGGCGCTGGAGGTAAGGTGCCTGCCTTGCCTGCGCTAGCCTAGGACGGACCGCGGTTCGATCCCCTGGCGTCCCATATGGTCCCCCAAGCCAGGAGCAACTTCTGAGCACATAGCCAGGAGTAACCCCTGAGCGTTACTGGGTGTGGCCCAAAAACCAAAAAAAAAAAAAAAAAAAGATTTCTATGGGAAAGGGGTGCTGTACTTTGCAGATAGGGTTGTGGCTCCTTTCGTTTGGGACCACACCTACTATGCTCAGGGATCACTCCGAGTAGTACTTGGGGGGGATCAGAGGTAGAGCCTGGGATCCAACCCCAGCTGGCTGCATGCCAGGCCAGTGCCATCCCAACTGTACAACTGGCCCTCCAGTGTCCCTTTTCACTGCATTGGCTGCCCAGACGGGGCTCACCAGTCTGTAAGTTGGCGGGGAGAAGCAGGGGGAGGCCCCAGTACCCACAGAGGCCACCGTCCAAGACCTGGGAGGGGACCCAGGGGGAGTGGTGGGGGCTGAAGGACAATTAGTAAGGGAAAAAAGGGAAAACAGATTTGGAGCTCTGGAGCTCATGTCAGTGCCCAGGAGTGGGCGAGCATTGGGCCATAGATAGGAAGAGAAGCTGTGAGTGTTATTTTTAGGGGAGACATAGCACTTTGCCACCTTCTGTAACACCTCTGTCCCCAGCAGCTGCCAAACTGGGAGGTGACATGGCAGCCCCCATCTTGCTCAACAGCTGTCCCCTAGGGGGTATCATGGGCAGCTCTGCCCCCCCCCCCCGTCTCACCCCATCCTCTCACTGGGACCTCAAAGCCTTGGCAGAACCCTCCATGACCCTGTTCTGTGGTGCCCCACACTTCAGCTTGCCTGGTGTCTACACCTTTCATCACACCCTTTTTTCCCTACCAGCCTTCCACACACCCAACCCCCATTTCCCCATAGCCCCCACCCAGGGAACCCCCTTTCCTGGATCCTGATGCACGATCCCGCTGCCCCTGCTCCTGGACATGTGGCTATGTCCATGGCTAAGAATCTTGATAACGTTCTAGAACTATCTGGGACTTTCTAGAAACTGCAACTCCTGACTCCATACCTACCCGTGGGGGGGGGTGTTTCTGCTACCCTGACCTGATATCCAGGTGTGATCAGCAGGTTGCAGGGGCTCCTTCCTCTAGCTGTGCAGAGGGCGTCAGAGAATCACCAGCTCCTGCTTCTCACTCATGAGGTGATGCCCCCCCCCCACTCCCTGCTCCTGTGAAAAGTTCTGCCTTTAGGGCCACTTCTGCCTCTCCTCGCATCTGCCCCATCCTCTGCTGCTGGAATGTGGGTGTCTGGGTGTCTCAGCACCTCTGCATGACCCTTTAGCACCACCTTTATTTTCCAGGCCTCTTCCATTGTGAAGTCTGGATCAGAAGGAACTCCATTTTGTCAAACCAATGTTAAGTTTCCATTTAAGTCTAACAAGGCAGGGACCTGAAAGATGGCACAGAGGTAGGAAGTTTGCCTTACATGCAGCCAACCCAGGATGGACCTGGGTTCGATTACCGGTATCCCAAAGGGTCCCCAGAGTCTGCAGGAGTGATTTCTGACTGAAGAGCCAGGAGGTAGTCTTGATGGGTTGGTTTGTAGCTTGTTGGTTAACGGAATAAAACTTTGCTTTATTTCAATTGTGTGGTCTGGTCTTTCAACTCTGGAACCTAACACATCTGCGAGACTTTAGCTCCCAGCTCTCCCCTGCTTGCCCTTTGCTCCCACTCAACCTTGGGGCAATGCCCATGACCCAGATAGGCAGGAGCTGCCATGGTCCCTGGTGGGTCAGGACACGGAGGCTCAGAGAGGCAGCACCCCTGGATGGAGGAGGTGCTCTGGCTCCTCAGGTTTCAACTTGCACCCTGGGGTTCACTTATCCTGCCCCCTTCCTGCTCAGGGACTGTGAATGCTGTGTCTTAGCAGGATAAGCAGAGAAGCTGTGTCTGGGGGTTCTGGGGGGCTTACCAGGGGTGGCCAGCTTCAACTACCATGACAGAGCTCTGTTCACTTCAGGGGTCCATTGGGAGACACACAGGCTAGAGCATGTGTAGGGCATGCATGCTGTGTAGACGACAGATGCAGTGTGACTATTGCCCCTGTCATCAGCCTGCCATCTCTGCAGTAGCCTCCTCACCACCCCATTCTGGACCCCACCAGGACCAAGGAAACTGCTTTTTCTTTAGTCTCAGTTGTTACTGAAATAGCTAGTCAGCGTCAAAGACAGTTAAATGAGAAGAAAGTTTCTTCTTCTTCTTCTTCTTCTTCTTCTTCTTCTTCTTCTTCTTCTTCTTCTTCTTCTTCTTCTTCTTCTTCTTCTTTTCTTCTTTTCTCAGGCTCAGAAATTGCTCCTGGCAGGCACAGGGGACCATATGGGATGCCAGGATTCGAACCGATGACCTCCTGCATGAAACGCAAATGCCTTACCTCCATGCTATCTCTTCGGCCCCTCCTCCTCCTCCTCCTTCTTCTTCTTCTTTTTTTTTTTTTTTTGGTTTTTGGGCCACACCCGGCATTGCTCAGGGGTTACTCCTGGCTGTCTGCTCAGAAATAGCTCCTGGCAGGCACGGGGGACCATATGGGACACCGGGATTTGAACCAACCACCTTAGGTCCTGGATCGGCTGCTTGCAAGGCAAACACTGCTGTGCTATCTCCCCGGGCCCTTCTTCTTCTTCTTCTTCTTCTTCTTCTTCTTCTTCTTCTTCTTCTTCTTCTTCTTATTCTTCTTCTTCTTCTTCTTCTTCTTCTTCTTATTATTATTATTATTATTATTATTATTATTATTATTATTATTATTATACTTCTACTACTGCTCTACGACTACTTCCTCCTCTTCCTCTTCACTTCCTCCTCCTCCTTCTTTTTCTTCTTTCTCCTTCTTCTTCATCTTCTTCCTTTTCCTCCTCCTCCTTCTTCTGCCATACCCAATGGCACTCTGGGGCTACTCCTGACTCTGTATTTAGAAATTCCTCCTAGAAGGCATGGGGGACCCTCTGGGATGCCAGAGATCAAACCCTAGTCAGCGTTTGTAAGGCAAATGTCCCCTACCCGCTATACTATTGCTCTGGCTCCCAGGAATCTTATTTCTTTCCTGGAACTCCAGAGAGTTCTAGAAGACAGACTGTCCTTCTCTCTATGCTGCCAACTCAGGGCAGAGACTGCTGCCTCCTAATGTGTTGAACTGAAGCTCAGGTGCCCCCATGCCTCACAAGCCGCAAACCTGCCACAGGCCTTCCTGTTCTCAGGAAGGCAATTGGGGGCTGGATAGCAGGACACGACATTAGGGTCCAGGTGGGTAGACATTGTGGTCGGGTGGAGAGACATTGGGAGCTGGTCAGGGGCACATCTCTGGTGATCTTGGTTGTAGTTGGACTCCTGGGTGCCTATATCGGAAGCTGGAAAGTGTCTTTGTGGTGGTGAGACAGGCTGAGCCTCTTGGGGGTTTCTGTCCCATCTGCCTATTCACACACGTTCACATGTACATGCATGTTTGTACACTTGTGTGCCAGTACATGTGCATGCACAAATGCACCACTGGCCTATCAGCAGGGCTGGCTGGAAAGAGCCAGTACAGCCCAAATGAGTCTCCCAAATGCAGGCACACCCTGTCTTGCGGCTTGTTGCAGCTTGCGGCTGGGGAAATGGGGTTCTCTCCCCATCTCTCAATGCCTCCTCTGGTCAGTGAGCTTTACAGAGACTCAGGTACCTGCCAGCTGAGGTGTGTGTGTGTGTGTGTGTGTGTGTGTGTGTGTGTGTGTGTGTGTGTGGTGTGATGGGGGCAGGGCTGTAGCTGGGGGAGCCAGAGCAGGAGTGGGATGGCAGGAGAGGCGAGAATGCCAGGGATGATCAGGGGGGCAGAGAGGACCCCATAGTGGGGGCCGTGGGGTTGAGAACCTGCCACTACAGCAACAGGGAAGAACCAGAACCGGGACCGGGAGTGTCTCTGGTCAGGGTGCCCTGGTGCAAGATGTGTCCTACATCCTCTGGGAAAATGTTCCCCCCAGCCTCTCTCTGCCTCGTTCCACCTCCAGCTGCTCTTGTGTCTGGGAGAGAGTCCAGTTGCATATCTGCACAGAGGGTTTCCAGTCACTCTTACGGTGCCCCATTTTTTGCTCCTGGAAACTGAACTGGTGCATACTGTGTGTGAGGTCTCTGATGTGGCATCATCCAGAGTGTCTGGGTCCCTTACTCCCACACCCCTTCATTCCTAAGGCATCCTCAGTCTCAGAGGTCCCTCGACCCCTTGTGCCCATCCTCCTGCTCCTACTGACTGCACCAAACCTCTTTTCCTGCCACTGCAGGTTGACAGACTGATAAGTCACAGAAAGTGTGTGTGTGGGGTTCAGGGCTGGTGGGGTTGTCAGTGCACCAGGGCCTCCCTTCCTCTTGGTATGGTCGGATCTTGCTTATGGAGCTGGTGTCACAGTGTGAAGGGACAGGTGGGGAATGGGGACTAGGGCAAGAGGTCTCAGTCACTGCAGGGCATGCTGTGTACAGGAAGACCAGAACTAGGTGACAGCCTGGGCAGGGGCTGATTGTGTGGGCCCATCTGGGCCTGGCAGAGATCCGGTGAGACGGGCTGTCAGTCTGCTTTGTTTGGGGACCTGGTACTACATGACCTGGATTCTAGCAGAGGAGGTGGTGGAGCCGTTACCAGGGATCCTGGGGACCCTGGAGCCCTGTGCCATCCATTCAACCTCACCTCTCCATGGCAGAGAGGGTTCCCCCCCATCTTTAGAGACCCATGTGAGTTTTAGGGCTCTGCTAAGCACCACTGGGCAACCCACTGTGACCAGGAGAGCCTTCCCAGGCCCTGAGACAGCTCATACCACAGACGCACCAATGTGTGCCAGGCACAGTCACAGGCCAGGGACAGTCTATGATAAACTCTGACTGCACACTGTGGTGGGGGCCTGGATATTGTGGGGAGAAACTGGATATGGTGCTAGGGTCCATAGGGGAGACTGAGAATGGACACGGTGGTGGGGGCTATGTAGGGGAGGGAGAGGCTATTTCCTAGAGGTGGTGGGTGAGAACCAGCCATGCTGACAAGGTGAGACCATTTGAAACAGACCAGCAGGAAGTGAAAGGGGACTACAAAGGTGTGTGTGTGTGTGTGTGTGTGTGTGTGTGTGTGTGTGTGTGTTGACTTGGAGGGAGCAAAGCCCCTTCACCAGGGAGCCAAACAACCCCCATTCCACACCTACAGGCAGCAGGGCCCAGAGTGGGAAAGTTGAATACCTGGGCAGGGAGAAGGCAGGAGCACCCTCTAAGAGTCATTTCCAGAACCAGGTGACCTTATAAATGGGGAGTGCAAAGAATTCAGCCCCCAGTTCTCAAGTGAGCCTGGACCTGCCTCAGAAACACCAAATAGGGGAGAGAAGAGGTATATAGGGGAGGTACAGAAAGTTAAAGGGCCCTAGGCTGGCTGGGGCTTAGTGTGTTGGAGGAAATGCCATTGGTGGGCTGAGTGGTTGGTGTGGGGAATGGTGGGGAGATCTTGGAGGGGGAAATTAGCCACCCCATCTCCCGTAAGGATCCATCGCCTCTTGCTGGCAGAGTCCTGACCCTGCATCTGCCCCAGAAGCCCCTCTGGTTCCAAACTCTGGTAGGACTGAATTTCCTGCTTCAGGGCCTTGGTGACTAACCAGTGGAAGCTCTGTTCTCTGCTCACTACTGCTCTGGCCCATAGAGAGAGTGGTTGTTGTTGTTTTGTTTTGGGGGTACAGCTGGAGTCTCTCGGGGTTTACTCCTGACCTGTGCTTGGGGAATACTCCTGGAAGACTCAGGGGACCGTAGGTGATGCTGAGGATTAAACTTGATCATCCGCATGCAAGGCAAACCCCCTGCCTGCTGTACTAGGCCCAAGAAGAGAGAAGTTAGTGACAAACAAGAATTCTTTTAGAACACTCGTGGAGGGAGGGCATTAGCCTGCTCTATCTTGCTCCAAGTGCCAGCTGCTTCTTTATTTTGTACAAGTGGAAATGGGGTGCTGGAACATTCCATGCTTGTTGGAGATCATACATGCCAGATGGTGTGGAAAAAGGGCATGTCATTGAGCATTGATTTATGAGTCTCTTGGTAAATAGACGTCCTACAAAGCTGTACATGCACGCACGGATGCACACACACACATACACACACACAACTCCTGAGTCTAGAGGGGCACAGCACGAATGCCTCCCTTAGGGACATAGCCAAAGGCTTCATCAGAACAGAGAAGGTGACCGGATGCAGGATTACCTGTATCCTTCTCCCATGGGCAGCAGCTGTGACAGACATCACCAGTTGATCTCAGACATCACCAATCAATCCTAGACATCACTTATTAATCCCAGTGTGCCCTCACTGAGAGCTGAGAGTAGCCTCCAGATTCTGAAAAGCCTGCCTGCCTGCCTGGGGATGGCCTCTAAGAAGAACAACAACTGGGTATTTTACTGTTATTTTTGTTTGTTTGTTTTGGGGCTACACCCAGTGGTGCTCAGGGATTTACTCTTGGCTCTGTAGTCAGGGATCTCTCTTGCCAAGGTTCTGGGAATTATAAGAGATGGAGATTGAATCCAGGATGACTGAAAGCAAAGTAAGGGCCCTCCCCACTATATGATCTCTCCAGCCACCCTATTTGGTGTTTCTGAGGCAGGTCCAGGCTCACTTGAGAACTGGGGGCTGAATTCTTTGCACTCCCCATTTATAAGGTCACCTGGTTCTGGAAATGACTCTTAGGGGGTGCTCCTGCCTCCTCCCTGCCCAGGTGTTCCAACTTTCCCACTCTGGGCCCTGCTGCCTATAGGTGTGGAATGGGGGTTGTTTGGCTCCCTGGTGAAGGGGCTTTGCTCCCTAATAGCTGGAGGTGGCACCTGGAAGCAAGTGTGGCCTGAACTAAGGTGCCATCAGAAATGGGATCAGGGGTCCGGAGAGATAGCACAACCAACCCAGGATAGACGGTGGTTCGAATCCCGGCATCCCATATGGTCCCTGAGCCAGCCAGGAGTGATTTCTGAGCACAGAGCCAGGAGTAACCCCTGAGCGCCTCTGGGTGTGAAAAAAGGAACAGGACCAGGGAATGAACAAACAATTGGAGGGAAGGGGCTGCAGAGTGTGGCCAGGAGGATAGAAGGGGATGAGAATAATGGACAACGGCCTTTGACCTGACCCAGGGGCTTGCCACAGGCACCCCCACCCCTGACAATATCATGACCCCTAATTTCATCAGGGGCTTCTGGAGGCTGGAACCCTGGACCCTGTCTGGAGCAGTCAACAAGGCGGAATAGTGGAGTGGAGGATGCATAAGCCTGGGTTGAACCACTGTCTCAGTTTCCTCCTACATTAAGAGCTTCCTGTTTGGGCCCAGAGAGATAGCACATCAGCGTTTGCCTTGCAAGTAGCCAATCCAGGACCAAAGGTGGTTGGTTCGAATCCCCGTGTCCCATATGGTCCCCGTGCCTGCCAGGAGCTATTTCTGAGCAGATAGCCAGGAGTAACCCCTGAGCACCGCCAGGTGTGACCAAAAACCAAACAAACAAACAAACAAACAAACAAAAAAAAAAAAAAAGAGCTTCCTGTTTGCTGGAAGAGGCTGTGGGTCCCCCAAACCTCCCCTTTCCCCACCATGTCTCATTCTGCAAGGGAGATTTCCGCATCTGCTAACTCAGGTGCCTGACCTCAATTTTAGGGGTTCAGGTGAGCGTTTAACAGGCAGCTCTGAACTCTAGAGGGGACAGGATGCATTCATCTTTGGGGCTTGTCAAACCTTCCTGGGACCCACCCAAGAGCTTAGGCTGAGGATGGAAACGTGCCACTGCCTGCCTGCAGCTCAGCCTGGACTTACAACATCTGTCATCATCTGTGGCGCCTCTCCTGGGGCCTGTGGAGCTGTCAGTGCTGAACCCCGAAGCTAACTCTGTCCCCTCTTCCTGCCCGCACTGTTAAGCCAGATGCTGCTTCTTTCATCTGATGGCTCTTCCCTTCCTGCGTGTCCCCGGGTGCCATGGTGTGGGAGGAAGGTGCAGGGAGACTTGAGGGGCTTTCCCTGCCTTCCTGGAAAAGGGACACCCCAGAAACAGGGACAGGCATTCCTGGCTCTCCCGGGAAGATGTCTTAGGAGCAAGCAATTCACACCCTGAGTAAGGCCAGTGTTCAGAATGGCTGGGAGAGGGGTTCAGCCCACAGTAAGGGGGTCCTGGGGGCTGTTAGCAAGGTGGCCTGGAGTCTGGGGTTCCAAGGGGCCTCTGGGTACAGGGCCCAGTCCACAAAAGTTAAGAAGGCTGGATGGTGGGGCTGGAACGGTGGCGCTAGCGTTAAGGCGTCTGCCTTTCAGCGCTAGCCTAGGACAGACTGGTTCGATTCCCCAGCGTCCCATATGGTCCCCCAAGCTAGGAGCTATTTCTGAGCGCATAGCCAGGAGTAACCCCTGAGCGTTACCGGGTGTGGCTAAAAAAAAAAAAAACAAAAAAACCAGAGGCTAGATGGGCCCAGGTTGATCCCAGACCACTGTAGTGTTTGCGCTTCTGTTCTGGTACTTTATTTTGGGGGAGGGTTGGGCCACACCTGGCAGTGCTCAGGGATTCTGCCTAGCTCTGCACACAGAAATTGTTCCTGGCAGGCTCAGGGGACCATATGGGATGCTGGGGATCGAACCTGTCCCGAGTCGTCCACGTGAAAGGCAAACACCATGCCACTGTGCTATTGCTCCAGCTCCTGTTTTGGTTTGTTTTTAGCCACACTCTGTGCTCAGAGTTTTATCCTGGCTCTGTGCTCGGATCACTCTTAATGGGCTTGGCGGGGCCCCTCTGGGGTACCTGGTCAGCAGCATTCTGCTTGCTGGATTCCTCTCCAATCCCCAGAAAGATGGAGCTGGCTTGTCACCCTGATTCCCCAGAGCCCCTGTAGCTTCCTGACTGTCCCCTGCATTTGGGAAAAACATGATCATGGTGAACAAGTCACTCCAACAAGGCCCCATTTCTCCAGCACAAGTCATAGAAATTGGTTCAGCTGTTGGAACACTCGGAGATGACACAGTCTGGCTGCCAAATGCCTTTTGAAGAGCTTTTGGTGTTCCGGGCTTTGGGGGAACGTTGGCATCATAGAAGAGAAGTGAAGGCCTGCCGGTTACCTGCCTGAGCTCTGGCCGGGAACCGTGCCAAGCTTTCTTTGTATTACTAGAATAAATCCTTCAAGCAAGCCCCGTGAGGTAGCTTCTAATTGTAATGTTCTAGCTTTACCCTAAAAAAAAAAAAGTCTAGGTACAGAGATGTTTAGTGAATGGCTGAAGGACACACAGCGTGTGTGAATGGCAGAGTTTGCATGGGGGAAGCTGAGGCGGGCTGGGGGTGGACTGTGAGCAGAGATGGTTGCAGGGATGTGGGTAAGAGCCAGCACAGGTTGCTGCTGAGAGGAAAGGGGAGCAGAACCAGCTACAGGGACCAAGTCCGCGGGGGAGGGAGCAGTGGGGTTTGGGGCTCAGAGCACTGAGGATGGATGAACTGTTATCAGGCAGAGCTGATAACCGGCTTCTCCTTCCTGCTTGTCTCTGTCTTCAAATCCCTTGTGCCTTGAGCTGAAAAACCAGATTGAAAAACACATCCAAGCTCACAAGACTCCTCTTGTTAGGTACCCCAAGGACAGACGTGGAAGCCGCCATCGCCAGGCCTGGTGAGTTTCCACTGGGAACCCTCCCTGCTTGAGACCTCTCTGTCGTGTGTGTGTGTGTGTGTGTGTGTGTGTGTGTGTGTGTGTGTGTGTGTGTGTTTCCCTTCCTCTCTGTCTCTCCTCTCTTTTTTTTGGGGGGGAGCACACCTGGCTGTGCTCAGGGGTTACTCCTGGCTCTGCACTCAAATTGCTCCTGGCAGGCTCCGGAGTGGGGGGACCATATGGGATGCTGGGGGTCAAACTCGGGTCTGTTCCAGATAAGCCTTGTGCAAGACAAATGCCCTACTGCTGTGCTATCATTCAGGCCCTGTCTTTCCTCTTTTTCCTTCTTTCTCCCTCCCCTATCTTCTTCCCTTCCTCCCTCTTGCCCTCTTTCCCTTCCTCCCAAACCCTCCTCACTCCATAAATCTGTTTGAAGACCAACTATTTCCTACTGTCCTTCCTTCCAGTCTTCCTTAGCAAGAGCCTGTGCTTGAAATCCAAGGAGGGGACAGGAGGGAGAGGGGGGCCCCCCTAGGAGAGATGGGGAGGGGCCCCTATACTGATGGGTGTTGCATGGTTTCTCCTTGTGGCTCATGCTGTGGGGGAGAGGTCAGGTCTTCCAGCTCTCAGAACCTGAAGAGAAAACACTCGGGGGGGGGGGGGGGGAGAGAGAGAGAGAGAGAGAGAGAGAGACAGAGAGAGAGAGAGACAGAGAGAGAGAGAGAGAGAGAGAGAGAGAGAGAGAGAGAGAGAGAGAGAGAGAGAGAGAGAGAAGAGAGAAGAGAGAGAGCAGGGGTTCAATTCCCCAGCACCCTTAATGATCCCCTGAGCACTGCCAGGAATGGCCCCTGAGTTTCCTGAGCTCAGAGACTGGAGGGAGTTCTGAGCACAGCAGGGGGTGACCCCCAGAGCAAACCAAAACAAAAAAGAAGAGAGTGAGAGAACTCCAGGATGGATGACCAGTGGGATGCAGCTGAGCTCCCCCCAGGGCATGCTCTCTCACCCCAAATGCTCCTGCAGCATCAGAGCTGTCCAGCTTAGCCCGGAAGGACAGACTGAGCACGCGGACAGATGCGGTTTCTGACAGATGAAATCTGTATCATTTGTATTTGGGGGTGCGCATGTGCACAGCTGGGGACGCACGCGGGGTTCATGAATATTCCAGGCGGGGCCTGCGTGCTTTGCTGCGATGAGTTATTTATGCACGGAATAAGGAATAAGGAAAGCTTCATAAATAATGAAAGCTGCCTCTCTCTCTCTCTCTCTCTTGTTTTCTTTCTGTCTCTCTCCTCAGCATCTGTGCTCTTGCCTGGCCCAGGTGAAGAGATGGGGAGCACCTGTGCTCACTTGGGGAGCAGGGTTGGTATTTGAGAACTTCTTCTGAGCTGGGGGAGAACTGGTGTGCATGTGTGTATGTTTATGTATGTGTGCGTGTGTTTGTGTGTGTGCAGAGAACCTCAGCAGACCCTTATGAAATCCAACTGCATCCACACCAGTGTCTGTGGTAGGAGTTGGGGGGGAGGACACGTGCTGAAGATGTTCTGGGGCTCTCTCCCTCTTCCCTTTTTCTCTCTTCCTTCTCTTCCTCCTCCCTTTTTCCCTCCTCCCTCTCTCCCTCTCCCCCCCTCCCCTTCCATCACATTTAGAGTCTGGAAAATGCTGGAAACCACCTGGTGTCTGTAACTCTGCAGCTTCTTAGCCTCAGGAAAAGGTGGGGTGAAGTGGCAAGATTTCCGGGTACAGAGGTGCAGTGCCTAGGTGCATAGGACAGTGGAGGGGCCTGTGTTGAAGACCTCCCAGCTGCATTTGGTGGAGGTGGGGGTATTGGGCCATGCTTGGCAGCACTCGTGGGGGTTACTCCTGGCTGTGAGCTCAGAAATTACTCCTGGGAGGCTTGGGGAACCATATGGGATGCTGGGAATCGGATCGAATCCAGGTCAGCACATTCAAGGCAAATGCCCTCCCTGCTGTGCTATCTCTCTGGCCTCAAAGAATTGAATTTTCAAAAACTCAGTAGAGCAGCTTTCTGGGTGAAAAGAAAAAAAAAACACTAGAAGAGCTTTTAAAGTTTTTGTTTTTAGGGGGCTCGAGTGATAGCACAGCGGGAAGGGCATTTTGTCTTGCATCTGGCTGACATGAATTCTATTCCTGATATCCCACATGGTGCCCTCAAGCACCTCTAGGAGTAACCCCTAAGCACTGCTGGGTATGGCTCCCCATTGCTTTTAGATCTGGAAAGTAGCTACTCCAACTCAATCCCCAGCAGCACATATGGTCCCCTGAGCACTGCTCGGAGTTACCTCTGAGCACAGCACCAGGAGTAATCCCTGAGCAAAGCCAGGTGTGAGCAAAATCAAAACAAAAATAATGGTTTTACATTTTGACCTGATGATGGATGTACCTGCATGTATAAGAAAGCAGATGGAAGAAATGCAATTGTTTAAATGGGCACTGCTGGGAATATAGTGAGGAGAAGGAAAGAAATTGAGTAGAGGAGAAACACCACGTGAAACAGGAGGGGACAGGGGATGAAGGACTCAGGTGCATTGGTGAGGTTAACAAAGGATAGAACTAAAAAAATAAAAATAGGGCCCGGAGAGATAGCACAGCGGCATTTGCCTTGCAAGCAGCTGATCCAGAACCAAAAGGTGGTTGGTTCGAATCCCGGTGTCCCATATGGTCCCCCGTGCTTGCCAGGAGTTATTTCTGAGCAGACAGCCAGGAGTAACCCCTGAGCACTGCTGGGTGTGGCCCAAAAACCAAAAATAAATAAATACATAAATAAATAAATAAATAAATAAATAAATAAAACAAAGGATAGAACTGGGGCCTGAATGATAGCACAGTGAGTAGGATATTCATTTACAGGCGGCAGATTTGGGTTATATCTCCAGCATCCCATATATTCCTCTGAGTCTGCCAGGGGCAATTTTTTTTGTATGTGTGGGGGTGGTCACTCCCGCAGCACTCAGAGGCTACTCCTGGCTCTACATTCAGAAATCGCTCCTGGCAGGCTCAGGAGGCCATATGGGACGCCGGGATTCAAACCACCATCCTTCTGCATGCAAGGTAAACACCTTACCTCCATGCTATCTCTTTGGTCCTGGCAGGGGCGATTCTTTTTTTTTTTTGGGGGGGGGGGGCCACACCCAGTGTTGCTCAGGGGTCACTCCTGGCTGTCTGCTCAGAAATAGCTTCTGGCAGGCACGGGGGACCATATGGGACACCGGGATTCAAACCAACCACCTTTGGTCCTGGATCGGCTGCTTGCAAGGCAAACACCGCTGTGCTATCTCTCCGGGCCTGCCAGGGGCGATTTCTGAGTGCAGAGCCAGGAGTTACCTCTGAGCACTGCTAGGTGTGGCCCAAAAACCAAAACCAAAAAATAAAATAAATAAATTTCCATTTCCCACCTACAATAAGCTGCATTACTCTCCCCAAGTAGCTTCTTTGTGAGTTCTCTACTTGCCTGGGGTCCAACCTCACCTCACCAGTGACTTCATCTTGGGATCGGACTCCACCAGCATCATTTACACCGTGGATTGAACATGGGTCAGCCACATGCAAGACAAGTGCCCTCCCCGCTATCCTATTGCTCCCAAATGCAGCTTCACCATGATATCAGGGTCTCGGTGACACCATAAACTCTTCTGTGACCCCCCTCTCCTCCTTAAAGCCTCCTACTCCACCTCTTGCCATGCCCATCCTATCTCTGCACCCTGTGGAACACTGATCTCAGGTCCTTCACTGTCACCTTGACCTTGCCAGGGTGCAGGGTGAATTCTCGCCCTGTAACACCTTGGGATTTGGCTGTTTCACTTTGTGAGTCCCTGGACAAGGAGAGGGAGCAGCTAGGTGGCCGAATGCCAGAGTGTCTGCCTGGCATGTGTGAGGCTGCCCAGGGGTATCCCCCACCTTGTGAAGCCAGAGCTCTGCAGTTTGAGATCCCTGGTGCTGGAACCAAACGTGTGTCATCTCCAGCACACAGCAACAAGGGTGTAATTCCTGCTCCATCATTGAAACAGCACAAAGGGGCAGGAGAGATGGTAAGGAAAGATGAGTGGGGCGAGTTATTCCAAGTCAGATGTCTAGGGAGTCTATATATGCCGGAGTTCTGCCTCAAATGGGGGGGGGGGTGTCAGAGCAGAGGTACTCAACTGTTTCTCCCTCAACTACTTTTCAGGTGAGAAAAGGAGACATAGCCTTGGTGAGGAAACACCAAGATCTGTCATTCATTCAGTGGGTTCCCAATTCACTTTTTTTTTTTTTAATTACTTTTATTTTTTGGTCATACCCAGAAGTATTCAGGTGCCTATTCCTGGCTCTGCAATCAGGAATCACACCTGGTAGTGCCCAGGGAACCCTATAAGATGCCAGGGATAGAACCTGGATTGGTTGCATGCAAGGCAATCGTCCTTCCCACTATGCTATAGGTCTGGCCCCCAATTCACTTTGGTGGTTGCATTGTGGAGAAGTGTTTTATTATGAACAATATTTTGTGACCCACATTTGGTTACAGGAACTCATGTGGGGTCACGACCCATAATTTAAGAAGCGAGGGTTTGGGGTGGTCCTGGGAGAATAAATGTGTGACCCTGGAAGGGGCCTGCCTGCCTGGATGGTGAGGGTTAAACTGTGATTCTTGTGAAATTCCTCATAGGCCCCTAAAGTATCAAAAGTATTTTTGTCAAGATGAAGTATTATAAACTGAGATTTGGGGTGTTTGCATATAAACAACAGACCCTGGAGTCAAGTTTGGGACAACGTCAGGCCGACATCACTGACAGGAAAACCATTGTGATAGCTGACTGAGGCCTCGGCCTCCCAATCTGAACTGTGTCCCGGGGCCTTAGTGTGTGTGCCAGTGTGAATGTGTGAGTGTGTGATATTGTGATGTGTGTCACCAGCCAGTGCCAAGGAGGCAGGTAGTGGTCCTGGGATATTTATGGGGCTCAGAGCAACCCTCGGCCCCCACTCCACCATCCTTTCCTGCCAGAAGAGCCCCTCCCTGCCCACTCGGTAGAGCCATTAGGAGCCAGGTGTGCTGTCCTTCGCCCCCAAAACCATCCTGCTGGTAGGGCCACACCTGGTGATGTTTGGCAGCAACTTTTGGCTCCGTGTTCAGGGACCCACATAGTGTCGGTGGGGAAAACTGCACTTGCTACGTGCAAAACGTTTGAGCTTTCTCTAGGCACCGAATAGGATTTTAGAACAAGGCAGCTCTTTCCATCTTTTTTCTCCCAGGGGTGCCCCTTCTAGGTTTCTGGGTGCACATCACGAGGGGCCTCATGATGGGCTAAGCTCAGTAGCTCAGGAGACTTCAGGGCAGTTGGCCTGTAGCCTCGTTTTAATCCCCTAGAACCATCTTTTGTTGACAGATTCTCACTCTTACTCCATTCTCTGGGCTGGCATCAGGAAGCTGGAGTGGGGGGCCCTTTGCAGGAGTGGGGCTTACTGAACCATGGTGGTGTCCAGGCCCAGCTTGGGTTGTTTTCTCAGGTCCCCCAGGCTATGCTGCTCAGGATCTGACTGGTTCTGGAAGTTTCACGTTCTGGGAGTCAGTTATTCTCCTGACTTTTTTTTTTTTTTTTTTTTTTTTGTTTTTGGGCCACACCCAGCGGTGCTCAGGGGTTACTCCTGGCTGTCTGCTCAGAAATAGCTCCTGGCAGGCACGGGGGACCCTATGGGACACTGGGATTCAAACCAACCACCTTTGGTCCTGGATCGGCTGCTTGCAAGGCAAACGCCGCTGTGCTATCTCTCCGGGCCCTATTCTCCTGACTTTTGCCTCAATCCCCTCATCACCCCCAGAGGCTGCTCAGAACCTCCCTGGGGCTAGTGGAAGCTCCCAGGACTTGGTCATGGAGGAAGAGCCTAGCAAGGCCCCCCGAGGTGTCTACCAGCACCCTCAATTCCCAAGCCCAGCGATCCTCCCAGGAGATTTTATCTATCCCCGCTTCCCAAGGGCCAGGTCTGGGCAAGGGAGTGGAAAATCCTTTGAAATTCCCAATAAATAAATAAAAATAACTTTGAGGGCTCATCACCATGGAAACCAAAGGCTTGGTGGGTTGTCATGGAGACCCAGGCTAGGCTCTCTGTCTGAAATGATCGGCATGAGGAGAAAGAGGGACCAGTGGAGAGGAGACCCGGGGCTGGGCTGGCAGAACCTTCTAGTACCAGGGCTGGGAATGTGTGCATGTGTGTGGCCATGTATGAGTGTATATGTCAGCGTGAGGATGTGTGTGTGTGTGTTCATGTGTGAGTGTCAGAGAGTTTGTGTGTGCTCATGAGTGAGAGTGTAAGCGTGTGAGTTGGTATGTACGCAGTGTGTTGTGTATCTGAGCTTGTATTAGTGTATATGTGTGAGTCTAATGTATACATGTGAGTCTACAGAGTATATGTGTTTTGTATGCTTGTGTGTAGCTGAGAGTATGTGTGAGTGTAAGCTTGTTTGTATATTATTTCTTGTGGATCTGAGTGTACATATGTGAGAGGAAGCTTGTGTATCTATTATTGTGTATGTATCTGTTTGTTTTTTGTTTTTTGTTTGTTTGTTTGTTTTTGGGCCACACCCGGTAACGCTCAGGGGTTACTCCTGGCTATGCGCTCAGAAGTTGCTCCTGGCTTGGGGGACCATGTGGGACACCGGGGGATCGAACCGCGGTCGGTCCAAGGCTAGCGCAGGCAAGGCAGGCACCGCCACCGCCCGGCCCCGTGTATGTATCTGGGTGTATTTGTGTGTGTGCTGAGACCAACAGAGGGGCAGGCACACAGTTTTCTGGAACTTTCCCCGGATAGTTGCCACCCTTGCTCCAAACATACCACCCACAGGTTTTTTTCTACCTTTGAAAGTGGGTCCAATGCGTGGGGAGCAGGTCAGCCCTGGTCATGCTGCCTGAGAGTCGCCATGACAACTCAGGCCACCCAGCAGGGCGTAGAGGGAGTTGCCTGGGTAACAGGTCTCCTTTGCCCCATTTCCCCAACTGAGGGTGTGGAGAGTCACCATGGAGACTGAGGCCCTGCCAGAACCCACAGCTCCAATGGCGGCTGGGTGGGGGGGAGGGATCCTGGGATCAACTGAGAGAGGTTCAAGTAGGAACCAGCCTAGCAGTGGGCTTGAGGGGCAGGCGGGGTGTTCGCAATGATCTCCAGAGGGTTTTCTCAACTGTTTCTCAGGTGTGTAGAAACTCCAGAAAGTGCAGGAAATTGAGGGAGGGGAATGGGGGGGGGACCCCAATCCTATGCAGCATAAAGAGGGTGGCAACACCATCTCTGAACAAGAGAGAGCGAGCAGGAAGGCAGACACCTTCTCTGGCCAGGTCCCCAGGGGCCAGGCAGGCACTGCTACTCAGTGTCCCCACCCTGGGAAGGGGCCAGCTGCCAGTCTACCTGCCGCTTTGGGGAGCTGCATTCCAGAAACTCATTTGGAGTAAGACAGGCTGGGCCCAGGGGGCTGTATCTCCAGTCCTTGGGACACAGAGGAAGGAGACTGGGAGGAGGAGAAGGAGGGAAGGTGGGAAGGGAGGGACTGGCCAGGAAGCAGGAAGCAATTAGGGGAGACGGAAACAGGAAATGACTGTGAAGGTTTAGCAAACCTTCGTCTTCCTGGACTTCAGCAGACATTGAGCAGGGTGATGAGGGGTGATGGGGACCTGGGGGGTCACTTAGGGTGACTCCTGGCTCCTTTCCCCAGAGTCCAGCCAAGTGACAGGGGCTACCCCTGAGCTTTTTCTGCACCCCAGGTGTTGTCAGCCAGTGCCTGGGTCTGAGTTGGGGTCCCCCCAGACCTGAATATAGGCATGAGGGGGTGAGGAGAGGGAGGGGTGCAGCACATAGGGGGGCTGTAGGAAGTGGTCTCCATGAGCAAGTGGTACTGATGCTCTGGTTAATCCTTAAGGTTCAGGGGAGCACCTCACTGCCCAAGAGTCCCAGGAGGGCTGGCAGAAGGGTGGGTCCTGGGTGTGTTTATTGGAGTCGGTTCAAAGGATCAGCCAAGCTCAGCTTCTTAGTTCTCCATGTACCCTCTCCAGAGGGGACTCCCGTAGGCCACACCCCACTTACTGGAGAAGTGGGGCACTGGGTACCCTGGGGAGACAGGGTTGAGGCATCTGAGGGCCCTATTCCCACCACTGCTTCTGGACACAGAAACCTGCCTGTGGCCTCTCTGGGTTGGGTCCTGCCCACAGATCTGCAGGGTCCAGCTGATGGACTCTGCCACTCAGACCCCTTCCCTCCTTCCTTACTTCAAGGGTTTCCCGACCAGCTGTCAATCATGACCCATGACCAGCCATAGCCCATGACCACATGACCAGCCACAGCCACAGCGATTGGTCCAGGAATAGCACGTGACTCACAACCGACCAATAGGAATTCTGCCCTGGGACACACATGCAGTCCTGGCGGAAGAAGCCGTGGCCTACCCTGTGGGCTTGGAACAAGGCCTTGATGGCTGGGTGAGGCGGCTCTGGGTGGGCTGTGCCCAATGCCTGCCACCCTGGATGACCCTGTTCGTTGCAGGGAGACTCCTGGCCGATGCAATGGCCTTTTCAGTATGCGTCTGTCATGGATTGGCTGTTCTAAATCAGGCATCTGCATCCTAAACAAAGTCTAAGGGCTTTGCAGGGCGAAAGGTTAGATTTGCATCAAGTGGCTTGTGTAAATCTGCTGCTTTTCATTGCTGCCACTCGCCTCTGACATCACAGCCAAGAGGGACTGGCTGGTACAGGCTGGATGCCTGCTTTGCACACGAAGCTCCCCTTCTCACCCCAATAGTCTTATTTCACTGAGACTCTCTCCTGACCCTTCTTCCTGCATCTCCCTCTCTGCACCAAAGCAAGGATAGTGGCTCTTTGCCAGTGGCCTGCAGTTCAGTGTGAGGGCCCTTGGGTGCAGGGGATACCCAGATCATGCCTGCAGTTGGGGGCTTCAAAGTCAATCTGCTGTTCTTGGAGGCCTTCAGGTTTGCAACCCAAACTACTGGGGTGAGGGGGACAGAGTCTCCTGATGCTGGAAATAATGTGCCTTGCACACACCCTCACAGTCATCCGAGCTCCTGGCCTTAAAACTTAACATTTTCAAGCTATCTTAATAAAATGTGAAAAGAGATGGGAGATTAATTTAGCTATATTTTATTAAGCCTACCGTTGGGACCTGGGTTCTGAACAAGGAGGGTCGCCATTTTGTAAAGGCCACATGGCAGGCTTCTCAGGTTCTGAGCAGGAAGAGACACCATTTTGTAAGAGCCACATGGTATAAAGCACATGCTAGGTCTTCACAAGCCTATTTCCATTAACACCACCCCAAGCTACCTGACCATACCAGGTAGCCTATCAGGGAAAGACAAAGGAACAATAGGAAGGTATCCCTAGACAATTGCCAATCTTTTTTTTTTTTTTTTTTTTTTGTTTTTTGGGTCACACCCAGCAGGGCTCAGGGGTTACTTCTGGCTCTGTGCTCAGAAATCCTGGCAGGCTGGGGGACCATATGGGATGCTGGGATTCGAACCAGGTCCTTCTGCATGCAAGGCAAATGCCTTACCTTCATGTTATATTATTAATAATATAGTAATTATATATCATATATATAAAACCTGCCAGGAGTGATTTCTGAGCGAACAGCAAGGAGGAACCCCTGAGCTCCGCCGAGTGTTGTCCAAAAACCAAATAAGAATAAAATATAGTAAAACCATCCACAATGGCTGTAGGGGCCCAAGACTGCCCTTTTTTCTTTTTTCTTTTTTTTTTTTTTGCATCACACCCGGCAGCGCTCAGGGGTTACTCCTAGGTCTAAGCTCAGAAATCGCTCCTGGCAGGCTCAGGGAACCATAAGGGATACCGCTATTCGAACCACCGACCTTCTGCATGCAAGGCAAACAAACGCCTTACCTCCATGCTATCTCTCCAGCCCCTGCTAATCATTTTAAAGATCAACAGAAAGCTGGAACCTCCCTATATAATCTTCTTCATGACCTTGGGCAGGGTTCATTTCCTTTGGGAGATGACCTTGGTTGTGCTGTATTAAACTTTATTCCAGTTGTGTTGTCTTGACCTTCGAGTCTGGACTCTAGCACTATCAGACCCCAAATATGATGACCACATGTAATCCGTGACAAAAAATCACTCAAGAGCTATTTTATGTTAGATTTTATAGACATCTCAGTTGGGAGCGTCCAGCCCCATTTCCAGTCAGATTTTTCTGGGCACCTCAGATGGAAGTGTCCAGCCCCACTTCCAATGCCCAGCAGCCATTTGTGGTTAGTGGCCATGAGTGGCTGATGCCCTCTGCATTTGTGCCAAGCCTCGCTTACCAGGCCACCAAGTGGTGTGGGGAAGCAGTGAGAGCTGGAAAGCTTGGCCTCCAGCAGCTTTTCCTGAGGGCTCTTGTAAAATGACACCCAGCTATTAACCACTATATTCCCCCTCAAAACCTCTTCCTTTGATATGTAAAAGCCCACCAGGATCTTACTCTACCCTGCCCTGCCTCACTTGGATGTGTATTGGCTTAATAAAGAAAGAGGTAAGGGCGGAGCAATAGCACAATGGTAGGGTGTTTGCCTTGCATGTGGCTGACCTGGGATGACCCAGTTGGATTCTCAGAATCCCATATGGTCCCACAAGCCTGCCAGGAGCTATTTCTGAGCTTAGAGTCAGGAACTACCTGAGCACCGCTGGGTGTTGCCCAAGAACAAAAACAAAAAAGAGGAAGATGGGGGAGCACCTTTGTTTGGGGTTCATAGCTGGATGTCATCTTACAGACTCTGCCCCCCATTTGCTCTAGAAGGCTGGTAAGGGTGGGCAGTCTGGGCCTGTAATGAGATATTGGCCATTAGCCCACAGGCCTGAGGAAATGAGAGCTGATTCCAAAGCCAGACACTCACACCTCAATGGGAGACAGAAGTAAGCCCTGGGGCTGCTGTTTGTCTTTAACTTTGGTAGGGAATAATTTTATTTTTTTTTTAAATTTCATTATTTATTTAAACACCATGGTTACAAGGTTGATTATAATACAGTTGTTTGTTTTTTCACAGATACAAAGCTATTCATGATTGAGTTTCAGTCATAAATGTCCAACACCCTTCACCAGTGCACATTTCCTTCCAGCAATGTCCCCAGTTTCCCTCCTGTCCTCCCCCTGGCTGCCTCTGGGGCAGATAGGTTTTTTTTCTCTCTCTCTTTCTCACTTCCTTCCCCCACTTTTAGACACTGTGGTTTTCAATATTGTTACCAAGGGGCATCATGTCTCTCACTTTATCTCCTTTCAGCACCCAAGTCTTGTCCAGAGAGAAGCGGGGAATAATTTTAGATTTCTAGACAAGTCGCAAAGATAGTATAGAGTTCTGCTTCCTCTTCCACAGTTTCTGTTAACAGCGATATCTCAGGAGATTATAGGTCACTGATGGAAAAAGAGCCCTCAAGAGGCAGAGTGGGACCTTGGGTGTGAACTGTGCTGATTGGCATTTTCCTGGTAATAGTCAAGAGGGATTTTCAAATGACCACTGTCCATTCACATGTCCTCTGAGGAAAGTGTCCTTCTCCTTTCCCCATTATTTTAGCTGATGTTCAGGGGTTACTCATGGCTATGTGCTCAGAAATCGCTCCTGGCTAGGGTGACCATATGGGACCCTGGGGGATCGAACCACAGTCCGTCCTAGGTTAACACGTGCAAGGCAAACACCCTACCACTTGTGCTACCACTCTGGCCCCTCCTTTTCCCATTTTTTGACGGAGTCAATAATTTTTTTTTTTTTGTTGAGTCTGTGAGAATCTAAGCCCCCTGGACCTAGTATCAAGATGGTCCTAAGCCCCCAGTAAAGCCACTGTAAAGTATTTTCTATTCTACAACTTCCCCATAGGCAGAGGGTGTTAGCCCAAAGATAAAAGACACAAAATGTACCCTATAAAGGGCAAGACCCTCCCTGTTCTGCTGAAATAGAGGAGCAGGTGTGTCTAAGTGGTCCACCAGGGGCTGGAGAGATAGCACAACAATAGGGCATTTGACTTGCAAGCAGCCAACCCAGGACCAATGGTGGTTCAAATCCTCCCATCCCATATGGTCCCCTGTGCCTGCCAGGAGCGATTTCTGAGCACAGAGCCAGAAGTAACCCCTAAGCACCACTGGGTGTGGATCAAAACCCCCCCCAAAAAAATTCCATCAGATGAGGACCCCTTGATACAAAGTTGAGTCAGCCATGAGTTGGGACATCAATCCTAAGACATGATGTGATTTGTGTGGAAATGGAAATGGGCCAAATCATGTATGTGGTGAAGGATAAACTGCTTTATTAACCAATGAAATGCTTGTATTGTTGAAGCTTGTAAAGCCCTCTATAAACAACTTGAAAGTTTGACTCGGGGTCCTTGTCAAAACTCTCCTGGATGGATGAGACTTGGACCTCAGCTAGCCGAATAAACTCCCTTTCGAATCTTGTGTTATCAGAGATGGTCTTTGATTCTCAGCACCGACTCAGGTGTCAAGTCGGACCTTTACCTGCTCTCTGTATTTTGAATGTTAGCCCTTTATCTGAAGTCTGGTGTGAGACTATTTTTTCCCCTTCACAGGAATGTCTTCTTAAATTTTAAAGAGTATCTTGTGTACTGTGTAAAGACACATTTTTAAAAATTTTATGGGAAGCACCATACCTGGTGGATGCTCAGGGTTTATTTCTGACTCTGTGCTCAGAGATCTCTCCTGGCAGTGTTCAGGGGATTGTATGCAGCTGACAAGATTCAACCCCCACACACCCTCATTTGGTCCTTTGAGCAGTAGCTAATTCCTGAGTGCAGATCCAGGAGTAACCCCTGAGTGTAGAGGAAGAAGCCTCATGCCCCAATCCTCGGTCTGGAAGCAATGTAGACACAGGAAATAATCCACACAGGTTAGGAAGATAAAACAGGTTCAGGAACTTCCACCACAAGCTCCCTGCAAGCAGGCAGAGGGGACGGACGGCAGGCAGACAGGCTAGTTGTGGGATTGAAACTGGAAAACGTCTCTCTGACTTGAAGTCTTTATTAGGAAGAGTAGGACCACCCCCCATGAGTGAAGAACAGGTAGGGGTAGGGGGCCAATCCAGAGGTTTGAACTTCCTGTTTAGGTGGACAAGCTCATGCAAAGAAGAATTATCCTGAACAAAGAACTGGTTATTCCAAGACCTGAGCATCTCTGGGCATGGCCCAAAGACAACAACAACAAAACAACAACAGAAATATATATTACTTCAGGTTTTCTGGTTTATTAAAAGTTTGTGTGTGTTTTGTGTGTTTGTGTGTGTGTGTGTGTGTATGTATGTATGTACCCTCTGAAACATACAAAAGGAAAGTGTGAGAGCCAGAGAGATAGTATAAGGGTTAAAGCACTTGCCTTGAATGCTGCCAACCCTGGTTTGATTTCCAGCACCTCAGATGATCCCCTGAGCAAAGAGCCAAGAGTATGTCCTAAACACAGTTGGATATAGCTAAAAAAAAAAAAAAGCCACCTATTTTTACAAAAGAGTGTGGGGAGGGCTGAGGGGTCAGCTTGTGGGAAGAAGCCTTCATTTTGGGGGGGTGATGGATGGAGAAAGAACAGTTATTTGGGAGGACAGACAGAGGGAAGACGGGTTTCTGAAGAGAAGCTAGTAAAGGAAACTGAAGAAGAAGCCACTGGAAGGAGGAAGGAGGAAGGGCAGGAACTTGGGCAACTGGAGGGGAGGGGGGAGACACACTCCTGCCAAACCTTAGTTTGAGGAGATGAGGTTGGGGTGAGATTAGAGGCCCCCCGGCTTGTGCTGGAGAGGAAATAAGCACATCCATGGGGCACCAGGGTCAGGCCAAGGAGCACAAGACTGCCAAAGAGCCTTTCATTACTGAGCTCATATCAAAGGAATCAGAATCGCTTAAAAAATTTGAGAGTTCTGCCCAAGCTGTGCTCAGGGGTTCTTGGGGGTCACTCCAGGTCCTTCTTGGACAACTGGGCCAGTTAAGTGTAAGAGCCTGGGGATCTGTCACTACTCAGGCCAACACTGCCAGAACTTCCAGCAACTTCTTGACCTCCAGAGTCATATATGGAGGGAGGTACTTGGGCACCATGCAGGGCTGGGATAGAACTAGGGTCTGCTTCATGCCAGTCTTGTGCTTTATTACCCCCTGTACCATTCTCCTGCCCATCATATGTTCTAAGGAGACTCAATAGTCATCACTAATGTACACATTATTTTATTTATTCCCGCCCTCTCTGGCCTTTATAAAGCTGGTGTGTGTGTGTGTGTGTGTGTGTGTGTGTGTGTGTGTGTGTGTGTGTGTGTGTGTGTGTGTCAGATTTGGCTATTAGATAAGAGATGTTGTATTTTCAGACCTTGTTGTTTTTTCAGACTATGAGCGTCATAACCAGGCAAGACCCTTTTATTAGTTACTGTTCCAAAACAGTTATGTTTTGGGTGGCAGTGGGCCTAGTATTGTCTTAGTTCACCTTCATGGTCCCTTCCTAGGGAGACATCGTATAAATGAGTCTATTTTACAGAGGGGCACATTGAGGCTCCAAAGGCAAAATGAATCCAAAGAAGAGTAGAGAGAAGGGTTTGCTTCGGCCCACCTGGGCCAAAGTGCTTGTTTGGCAAAACTCTGCTTTGTTGCCTGCCCTTTCTGGACTGAACTGAGCAAGTGTTAGCCCTTGGTCTCCATAGAATCCCCTCTTCTAAGGGGGGTGTCAGACAACGGGGTGTGGCTGAGGGTTCCTTCTCTGGCAAAGGTATCTTTGCTGATCTGAGGAGGGGGATTCTGGGGGATGAAAGGAGCCAAAAGAGATGGGCCACCATAAATAGTAGCTGATGGGTTCTGAGCCTGCATAGTTTCCCTCAGACATGGAGAAAGACACTGAGTGAGGAATGGGGTGGCAGAGCCCCCAAAAGGATGAGTGTTACTCCTGGCAGCTCAGGGAACTGTATGGATGCTGGGAATGGAAATAGGGTCTATCCTGGGTTGGCTGCATGCAAGGCAAACAACCTACTGCTGTGCCCCTGACTTGTTTCCTCTCTCTTCTTTTTTTAAACTTTATCTATTGATTGATTGGTTTTTGGGCCACACCCTGCGATGCTCAGGGTTTCCTCTGTGCTCAGAAATCGCTCCTAGCAGGCTTGGGAAACAATATGGGATGCTAGAATTTGAACCTCCATCTGTTTTGGATCAGCTGCTTGCAAGGCAAATGCCCTACCACTGTACTATCTCTCTGGCCCTTGTCTTTTTTTTTTTTTTTTTTTGGATCACACCCAGCAGTGGTCAGAGCACGTGGTGCTGCTGTGTGGATGTCTGGCACCCACATCTCTGCCTTTCCAGCCTGGGTCTCTCTGGGCAACTCCATCACTGCAGATCCCCTGCCCTCTATCTCCTCCCTGCTCCAGCCACACAGTAGGACCTCGCAATGCCCCTTACCCTCTGTTCTCCAATCTCCCTAATTCATTTCTTCCCTTCCCTCATCGCCCTCACTTCCATTTTTTCCTCTCCTCCTTTGCTTGCTTTCTCCCTCCTTCCCTTCTTTCATTCCTTCCTCCTTTCCTTCCTTCTTTCCTTCCTTCCCTCTCTCCCTCCCTCCTTTCCTTCTTTCCATTCTTCTTGCTTCCTCCCTTCCTTCCTCCTCCCCTCCTTTCTCACTTTCCTTCCTTCTTTCTTTCCTTTCTCTTCTCTTCCTCCTTCCCTTTCTTCCCTACCTTCCTTCCTCTCCTTTCCTTTCTTCCTCTTTCCTTCCTTTCCCCCCTTCCCTCCCTCCTACACCCAGTAGGTACAGAGGCAGCTCCCAGATCAGTGATCAGGAGTCACTCATGGTGATGCACTAGGAACCTTGTGGTACCAACCAGGGATGAAGCCCAGGGCCTTATGCCAGCGGGGCAGTACCACTGAAGCACAGCCCAACCCCCTCAGACAGCTGGGGGTCTGTCTATAGCATGTCCTGGAGGTGTTGCCTAGAGAGAAAGGGGGGGGGGAGAGAGAGAGAGGGAGAGAGAGACTTTCTTTTTCCAGCAGGACTTGGGTTCTGGGCCTGGTCATTGGTCAGGAAGTGCCAGGCTTGAGTTCTACCCAGGCTGCCTGACTCTGCCCCCCCCCTTTGTCCTTGCAGGGAGCAGTGGACAGGTGACAGGCCTGCCCAGGAAGGTGGCTGAGGTGCTCCAGGCTCCCTGTGCTCGACTTCCTATAATTTGGTTATAAATCATATTTGGAACCCAGTGGGCTCTGAAGGCTGCTGATAATCAAACTGTCAGCGGGTTTTCTCTCCAGGGCCCTGGGCCAGGAGCCAGAGGGACCAGGGACCAGGCTTTCTGTTGGCACATGGAGCAGGAAAATATTAAGGGACTGATGGGCACCATGGGCAGTGGCACCCTGGCTGCTGCTAATAGGGAAGTGCATGGCAGGAGGCTGCTTTGGTGGCTCTTGGTCTCCTGTGAAGAGGGAGTCAAAGGGTCCTCCCTGGGAGCCTGACATGGCACCCATGGGAGGAGACAGCGTGCTTTGCTAAACCAGGACCTTTTATTTCTCCACTCATTATCTCTCCCTTCCTTCCTTCCTCCCTCCCTCCCTCCTCCCTCCTTCCTTCCTTCTCTCCCTTCATTTTCTCGTCCTCCCTCCTTTCTTTTTTTTCCGGCCACACCCGTTTGAATGCTCAGAGGGGGTTACTCTGGCTAAGCGCTTAGAAATTGCTCCTGGCTTGGGGGGACCATATGGGACGCCTAGGGGAATGAACCTTGGTCCTTCGTTGGCTATGCGCTTTGCAAGGCAGACACCTTACTTCTAACACCACCTCACCGGGACCCCGTCCTTTTTTTTTCTTTTTTTTTTCTGTGGTTTTGGGTCACACCCGGCATGTGCTCAGGGGAATACTCCTGGCTCCATGCTCAGAAATCGCTCCTGACAGGCACGGGGGACCATATGGGATGTCGAGGGATTCGAACTGATGACCTGTCATGAAAAGCAAACACCTGGGCCCCGGACGGTGGCGCTAAAGGTAAGGTGCCTGCCGTTGCCTGCGCTAGCCTTGGACGGACCGAGGTTCGATCCCCCGTGTCCCATATGGTCCCCAAGCCAGGAGCAACTTCTTGAGCGCATAGCCAGGAGTAACCCCTGAGCGTTACCGGGTGTGCCCAAAAACAGAAAACAAAAAAAAAAAGAAAAGCAGAACGCCTTACCTCCATGCTATCTTCTTTGGCCCCTCCTTTCTTTTTTTTACATTTTCTTCCTCCCTCCTTTCTTCCTTCCTTTCTCATTTCCTTTTTTCTCCTTTACTCCCTCCCTTCTTCCTTCCTTTCTTCCATTCTCTCCCTTCCTTTCTTCTCTCCTTCCTCTCTCATCCTTTTTTCCTCCTTTCTTGTTTCTTTTCCTTTTTCTTTCTTTCTTCTATCTTTTTTTCTTTCATTCTTCTTTCTTTCTTTCTTCCTTCCTTTCTTTCTTTCTTTCTTTCTTCTTTTTTTTCCTTTTTTCTTTCTTATTCTTTCTTTTCTATTTCTTCTTTCTTTCTTTCTTTCTCTCTCTCTCTCTTTCTTTCTCTCTCTCTCTCTCTCTCTCTCTCTCTCTCCCTCCCTCCCCTCCCTCCCTCCCTCCCTCTTTCTTTCTTTCTTTCTTTCTTTCTTTTTCTTTCTTTCTTTTTCTTTCTTCTTTCTTTTCTTTCTTCTTCTTTCTCTTTCTTTCTTCTTTCTTTCTTTCTTTCTTTCTTTCTTTTTTTGGTTTTTGGGCCACACCCGTTTGAACGCTCAGGGGTTACTCCTGGCTATGTGCTCAGAATCGCCCCTTGGCATGGGGGGACCATATGGGACGTCTGGGGGATCGAGACCACCGCGGTCCCTTCCTTGGCTAGCGCTTGCAAGGCAGACACCTTACCTCCAGCGCCACCTACCCGGCCCCTCTTCTTTCTTTCTTTCTTTCTTTTCTTTCTTTCTTCTTTTCTTTCTTTCTTTTCTTCATCTTTCTTGTCTTTCTTTCTTTCTTATTTCTTTCTTTCCTTTCTTTCTTTCTTCTTTCTTTCTCTTTCTTCTCTTTCTCTTCTTCTTTCTTTCTTTCCTTTCTCTCTCTCTCTCTCTTTTTTGGTTTTTGGGCCACACCCAGCGGTGCTCAGGGGGTTTCTCCTGGCTGTCTGCTCAGAAATAGCTCCTGGCAGACATGAGGGACCATATGGGACACCAGGATTCGAACCACCTTTGGTCCTGAATCGGCTGCTTTGCAAGGCAAACACCGCTGTGCTATCTCTCTGGGCCCATTTTCTTTCTTTCTTTCTTTCTTTCTGTCTTCTTTCTTTCTTTTCTTTTCTCTTTCTTTCTTTTCTTTCTTTCTTTTCTTTCTTTCTTTCTTTCTTCTTCTCTTTTCTTTCTTTCTTCTTTCTTTCTTCTTTCTTTCTTTCTTTCTTTCTTTCATTCTTTCTTTCTTTTTCTCTCTCTCTCCCTCCTCTCCTCCCTCCCTCCCCTCCCACCCTCCTTCCTTCCTTCCTTCCGTCCCCTTCCTTCCTTCCTTCCTTCCTTCCTTCCTTCCTTCCTTTCCTTCCTTCCCTTCCTTCCTTCCTTCCTTTCTCTCTTTCTCTCTCTCCTCTTTCTCTCCCCCTCTCTCTTTTCTGGTTTTTGAATCACAGCCAGTGGTGCTTAGCACTTACTCATGGCCTCAGGGAACCATATAGGGTGTTGGAGACCAAAACTGGCTCTGTTTCCTGCAAGTCAAGAGCCCTACCAGCTGTCTTATCTTTCTGGCCTGCCGAGATCCTTTCCACCTGAGAAAAGCATCCCAAGCAAGCATTGCTGCAAATGCCTCAGATTTCTGACATCCCTGAACCCTGTCTCCTCTCCAGGAACCCCTTCATCTGAGGTCTGCATGAAGCATTGAGTTAGGTGGTCTAAGGTGGGAAGATGGGGGGAGATCCTCTCTCTACCTTGATTTAGTTCTTAAGTTGGGCCCCAGGAAAAAGCAGATAACCTGGAGGCAGTGAGAACCAACCTCCATCAGTGCATCCAGGCATTAGCCTCACCTGTAAAACAGTGGATGGGCCTCGGGCACACTTGAGGCGGCTGTTGCTCCAGCAAACTCAACCTTCTCCTTTTCTCTGTTCACACTGCCACCTTCATTAATATAAAATGGTGGGTGTGTTGGTGACATACATCAGAGCATGTCTGGAGATATTTCTATTGGTGACAGCTGAGGCATGTCCAATAGCAACAAGACAGGATATCGCCAAACCTTATCCAGTGTACAGAACAACCTCCACAACAGAGAACCACCTTGTCCTTAATGTGAGCTAAAGTCACGACAGCCTGGGCTGCAGGGTTCGGGACCAGCCCCCTGCTCCCAAGGACAACAGCCCCCCCCCATGACATCATGATCACAGTGGTCAGCCTGGAGGAGTCAGCAGTGGCCAAGACTTGGGGACACTGATGTTCTCATCAATGGTTTGAGAAATTGGGACCCCAATGCCTGTGACATGTTTTGTCTTTCATTTTTTTGGCCACACTCAGAGGCCCTCAGAGGTTCCTCCTAACTCTTCGCTCAAAAATCACTCCTGGCAGGCTCAGGGGACTCTATGGTATGCCGGGGATTGAACTGGATTAGCCACTTGCAAGGCAAACACCCTTTCCATTGTGCTATCGCTCCGACCCCAAAACTTGTGACATTCTGACATGTCCAAGACTACTTCTTAGAAAAGCACAAACAGGGTCCGGTGAGGTGGCGCTAGAGGTAAGGCAGACGCCTTGCAAGCGCTAGCCAAGGATCAGGACCACGGTTCGATCCCCGGTGTTCCATATGGTCCCCCCAAGCCAGGGGCAATTTCTGAGTGCTTAGCCAGGAGTAACCCCTGAGTACCAAACGGGTGTGGCCCGAAAAAACAAAAACAAAAACAAAAAAACAAAAAGAAAAGAAAAGCACAAACAAGAGTCTCTGTGCCTCTCCACATCAGAAGGAAGTACATTTTTTTTGGGGGGGTCACACCTGGCAGTACCCAGGGGTTACTCCTGGCTCTACATTCAGAAATCGCTCCTGGCAGGCTCAGGAAACCATATGGGATGCCGGGATTCGAACCACTGTCCTTCTGCATGTAAGGCAAACACCCTACCTCCATGCTATATCTCTAGTCCCAGAAGGAAGTACTTTTGACCCACCTTTGGGGAGGGGGCTTGACAGCTGCATGCTGTCTACACAGGCAGCTACATATCAATAAGCTCAGTGAGGGACTGACATAGCAGCTCAGGATTCCTGCTCAGATCACAGGACCTACCTACTAGGCTCACAGGTCTGTCTGTGTTGGGGGGGGGGGGAGATGCAGGAGGAGTTTGTGGCCAGCCTCAGGTGGAGAATATTAGCACTCAGCCCAAGAGCCCTGGAACTAGGCCACGCCATCTGCGGTGGGAAATTATCCACAGCTCAGAAAATAGCTCGTGTGTGCTTCTGGGTCGCTGCAGATCCAGAGCTTCTGGGCAACCTGATGAAGACAGAGGTGATTGACACCTGTAAGGGGGGGCATCCATGTTCTGAGTGGGTCAGAAGCGGGGGCTGGGGTTGGATGAAGGAGGAGCAGCAGAGTTGGGAGAACTTGGGTGCAGGAGATGGGTCCAGAGATGGGACTGCCACGTGGAGATTTTGCTCCTATAGGTCCTGTCCCACATGGGACAGTTCACCAGGAGACAGAGTGTGTTCACTACGAAACAGAGTGACAGTTGCAAGGCTCATGTTGGAGTCCTTGAACCCAAAGGTGGGCAGCAGAAAGGGGACATCCTGGCAGGAGTAAGTTCCATAGATATTATTGGCCGAGTATAGAATTGGGGTCTGGAAGAAGTGAATGATCCCTGCGTGGAGTCCAGGAGCATCTGTTGTTTGAAAGATTTGAACTCAAGTACTTCAAAAGTTGCAGTTTAAGTAAGGAGAGGGGCTGGGACCCTCCTCAATATCCAGGCCTGTCCTTGCACCCTGACAAAATCACTCAGCCTGTTTCCCAATGCTCAGTCCTGTGTCCGATGTCCTGTCCTATGTGCTGTCTGCTGTTGCCTCTGCGTGCAATGACCCTGTTCTGTCCCTTTACCATTTTCTGTCACATACATGTACCTGGTCCTGGACTATTTGCTGGATCCCTATCCTCTGTCCCCTTGCTGGGACTGCTGCTCTGCGACCTATCCCTGGGCCTCTCTAGGTCTGTCCCCTCAGCTGTCCCCTCAGAGTCTGGCCACAGCTTTGTGTGGGATGTGTGTGTATGTGTGATCCTGTTGTCCTGCTGTCTGTCTGGGCATAGATGAAGGGTCATATTGTGACTGGGGGGAGGCTTCCTTTTATTTGCTGTATCTCACGCCCTGGCCATGCCATTACCTATTTTGGGTGGAGACCTTCTCAGCAGACAAGATTTAAAGTGACCAATTCAATGGACCAACTTATCTGGTGCCCTGCTTCCCCTCCCACTGTCACACCTTAGGTTACCTCCTGACAAAGACCTGTCCAATTCCCATAGGCGTGATTTTCTTTGAAGGATGAGGTGGCTGGAGCTACGTGTGGGTCACCACAATGAAAAACAGAGGTTCGAACTTAGCGGTGTGTGTGTGGAGTAAAACACCAGAAGTAAGGGGGATGGAACACTAGTGGAGATGGAAAACAGGAAGTATGGGGATGGAAAACAGGAAGTATGGGGATGGAACTCAGGAAGTAGAGGGGATAGAACACAGTAGTAAGTAGAGATGGAACAACACAGGAAGTAGGGTAATAGAACCCAGGAAGTAGGGGGATGGAACATTGGTAATTGTGATGGAACACAGGAAGTAATGGGGGATAGA
The DNA here is from genome assembly GCF_024139225.1 of Suncus etruscus. Classification (NCBI taxonomy): domain Eukaryota; kingdom Metazoa; phylum Chordata; class Mammalia; order Eulipotyphla; family Soricidae; genus Suncus; species Suncus etruscus. The sequence continues at coordinate 6,470,226 of NC_064853.1, forward strand.
ACACAGGAAGTAGGGGGATAGAACATAGGAAGTAGGGGGATGGAACACAGGTAGTAGTGGAGATGGAACACAGAAAGTATGGGCATGAAACACAGGAAGTAGGGTAATGGAACACAGGAAGTAAGGGGATAGAACACAGAAAATAGGGGAATAGAATCCAGGAAGTAAGGCGATGAAACATTGGTAGTAGTGATGGAACACAGGAAGTAGGGGGGATGGAACACAGGAAGTATGGGGATGAAAATCAGAAAGATGGAAGATGGAGCAAGGAAGTAGGGGAATGGAACACAGGAAGTAGAGGCATAGAACAGAGAAAGTAGTGGAGACGGAACACAGGAAATAGGGGCATTGGAACACAAAAAGCAGGGGAATAGAACAAAGGATGTATGTGGATGAAACACAGAAGTATGCGGATGGAATACAGGAAGTAGAGGGATGGAATTCAGGGAATAGGGGGATGGAACACAGGAAGCAGGAAGATTCATGGTCTCAGCTTCAAAGGCAGAGAAACAGCCATCTATTTTACAGGCCTCTTCCTGTGAGTTTAGAGACCAGTCAGAACCATGAAAGGACTGTCCCAAGCTGGATGGAACTGTCTCTTGGGGGTGAGAGTGGGACCCAACTGACCGAGGGGGACACCAGAGAGGTGCTGTGTGATGCCCCAAATCTTCCATCAGCCCAATGGAGTTTTCTCCTGAAATCATACCCCCTGCCCAGGATTCTCCCATTCAATGTGAGGGAATGTAAGAGTGACCGGTTTGTGAGAGCCTTGCTTGGCTTTCAGACCAAAGACCTTCCCATCAAAGATGAAGTCATGAAATTTGCTTATACATGATGGATATGAAGAATATGCTGAGTGAAATGAGCCAGAGGGGAGGAAGACATTGAATCATCATACTCATTTGTGGGATATATGGAAAAAAGATAGTGTGGTAATAATAATCTCCAGAGACAATAGAGATGAGGGTGAGGAGGACCAGTCCATGGTAGGAAGTTTGCCACAAAGAGCAGGGGAGTGTAGTGAGGGCAGAGAAGGGACCACTAGGACAGTGAGAGTCGGGAATGATCACTGAACAAGAACTGAAAGGAGATAAAGTGATATGCCTAATAGCCCTTCAGTAACAATAGTGCAAACCACATGTCATAAAGGAAAAAAGAGAGAGAAGAAAAATGTCTGCTATAGAGGTGGGCGAGGGGAGGACAGAAGGAATGGGGGAAGAAAACTGGGGACACTGCTGGCCGAAAATGTGCATTGGTGAAGGGTGTTGGACACTTTGTAAGTGTGAAAATAAAAACTAACTGTGTTATGAACAACCTTGTAACCATGGTGTTTGAATAAAATATTAAAAGAAAAAAGACCCTTCCAGGATACTTCCATGTGGTCCTGGTCCCACCTGTCCTGCTCCCTGTATTTCCTAGCTGATAGATACTTCAGGATTTTCCCCCAGTCTCCTCTCCTGCACAGGCACACAGCTTGACCTGGGCTGTGTCCTGGAGAGCTGATCCCAGAAACTGTGGAAGGTGAAGAGACCCCCTGAGCCCCTCCAAGGAGGACTACACAGGGTTGAGTTGGGTAACAGCCTGCCCCCTGCACAGCCTGTCTGAGAAGCAGTTCTAAGTCCCTCCACCTCTCTGTGATCTTGAAAAGAGTCTGTTTGTTTTTGGCATTTATTTATTTATTTATTTACTTATTTATTTTGATTTTGGGACCATAGCCGGTGATGCTCAGGACTTACTCCTGGCTATATGCTCAGAAATTGCTCTGGCTTGGGGGGGGCCATATGGGTCGCCGGAGATCAAACCCAGGTCTGTCCTGGGTCAGCTGCATGCAAGGCAATTCCCTACCGCTGAGCTATTGCTCCAGCCCTTGTTTTTGGTTTTTAAGCCACACCCGGCCACCCTCAGGGGTTACTCCTAATTCTGTGTTCAGAAATTATTGCTGGCAGGCTTGGGGACCATATGGAATGCCAGGGATCAAACCCAGGTTGGCTGTGTGCAAAGCAAAAGCTGTGCTATCTCTCCAGCCCTGAATTCTGGAGGGTGGATGGCTGAGGTGTATGAAATAAAGATAAAAAGGCAGGCGGGCTGTGAGGACACAGACAGACCCCTGAGCTCAAGCATTCTGTAAGCTTATTCCACCCCAGAAAGTCCCCCCTGAAGCTCTCTCAAGAGAAGGTACTTCAGACATTTCCTTTTGGTTTGGGAGGTTCCAGGGAAAGAATGCAGGGCTCACACAAGGAAGGCTGGTACTGTCTGGCAGTGCCCACTCCGATCCTTCCAGGGCTTAGAATAAATAACAAAGTCACAGAGAGGGTTTCTAGTTTAGGCGTCATTTCTGGAAGAATTTCAATTCCTAAGAGGCTGGAGCTCTCGTCCCCTCTAGGCATTTGATGTTCTGAGTTCAGGTCATAAATCTAAGCTGATCTCCAGTAGCTGTTCCCCTGCACCCACTTCCTGCCCCTCTATTCTGCTTTATTATCCCAGACCGTTGGTCTCAGAACATGGCCTTAGAAGCCCCCAGTACCGGGGCCATGAAGGTGGCGCTAGAGGTAAGGTGTCTGCCTTGCAAGTGCTAGCGTAGGATGGACAGTAGTTCAATCCCCCAGTGTCCCATATGGTCCCCCCAAGCCAGGGGCAATTTCTGAGCGCATAGCCAAGAGTAACCCCTGAGCGTCAAATGGGTGTGGCCCAAAAACCAAAAAAAAAAAAAAAAAAAAAAAAGAAGAAGAAGAAGAAGCCCCCAGTACCACCCCAGTGGCCTTGGTGTGAAGAGCTTGAAGGGGTCCTTTTTTTGTTTGTTTTTTGTTTTTGTTTTTGTTTTTTTTGGTTTTTGTGTCACACTCAGCAGCGCTCAGGGGTTACTCCTGGCGCTGTGTTCAGAAATCGCTCCTGGCAGGCTCGGGGGACTATACGGAATGCCGAGATTCGAACCGCTGTCCTTCTGCATGCAAGGCAAACCTTACCTCCATGCCATCTCTCCAGCCCGGAAGGGGTCCATTATGATATGAAGCCCCAAACAGATTTTTTGGGGGTGCCTAGCTTGAGGACCAGAGTCCATGACTGTCTCTGTGTCACTTTGGACACAATGTCCTTGAGCTCTGGGTTTTTTTTTTTTTTTTTTTTGTCTGTTTGTTTTTTTTGTGGCTTTTGGGTCACACCCAGCAGTGCTCAGGGGTTACTCCTGGCTCCATGCTCAGAAATTGCTCCTGGCAGGCACGGGGGACTATAAGGGATGCTGGGATTCGAACAGATGACCTTCTGCATGAAAGGCAAATGCCTTACCTCCATGCTATCTCTCCAGCCCCGAGCTCTGTTTTCTTATCTACAAAGTGGGCGTGATGCAGGGCCAGAGCAACAGCACAGCAGTGAGGCGGCATTGCTTTGCATGCTGCTGACCTGGGTTTGATCCCTAGCATCCCTTATGTTCTCCCAAGCCTGCCAAGAGCGATTTCTGAGCACAGAACAAGGAGTAACCCCTGAGTGTCGCTGGGTGTGACCCCTAAATAAAACAAAATAAAAAAAGTGGTGTGATTCATCTTCTATGAACATCCCTGGAAGGGGGCCATCAAGGGAGTTCCCCATCTCCTGGAATAGTCTCAGCATCTCAGGTGGGGAGATCCTATCTCCTTTTTCTTATTAATTACTTAACTGAAACACCATGGCTACAAGGTTGTTCAGAATGCAGTGTGTATGTTTTCCACAGTCACAAAGTTGTTTCTAATTGAGTTTCCATCATACGATGTCCAACATCCTTCAATCCTTCACCCGTGAACATTTTCCACCACCTATGTCCCCAGTTTCCCTCCCACTCTCCCTCTCCAACCCTCTTTGCTGCCTGCCTCTGGGGCATACCACTTCTTCTTCTTCCTCCTCCTCCTCCTCTTCCTCCTCCCCCTCTCCTGTTCCTCTTCCTGCTTCTCCTCCTCCTCTTCTGAAGCCCAAAGCCCAGACATAGAACTTTTCTCCTTCTCCTTCTCCTCCTCTTCCTCCTCCTCCTCCTCCTCTTCCTCCTCCTCCTCCTCTTCCTCCTCCTCCTCCTCCTCCTTCTTCTTCTTCTCCTCCTCCTCCTCCTTTTTCTCCTTCTTTTCTCCTCCTTTTCTCCTCCTTTTTCTCCTCCTCCTCCTCTTCCTCCTTTTCTCCTTCTTCACCTCCTCTTTCTTCTCCTTCTCCTTTTCCTTCTCCTCCTCCTCCTCTCTTTCTTTCTTTCTTTCTTTCTTTCTTTTCTTTCTTTCTTTCTTTCTTTTCTTTCTTCTTCTTCTTTCTTTCTTTCTTTCTTTCTTTCTTTCTTTCTTTCTTTCTTTCTTCTTTCTTTCTTTCTTTCTTTCTTTCTTTCTTCTTTGTTTTTTTTTGGTTTTTGGGCCACACCCGTTGTCGCTCAGGGGTTACTCCTGGCTATGCGCTCAGAAATTGCCCCTGGCTTAGGGGACCATATGGGATGCCGGGGGATCGAACCGTGGTCCGTCCTATGCTAGCGCTTGCAAGGTAGACACCTTATCTCTAGCGCCACCTTCCCGGCCCCAAACTGACTGATTCTTTTTTTTTTTTTTTTTGATTTTTGGGTCACACCCGGCAGTGCTCAGGGGTTACTCCTGGCTGTCTGCTCAGAAATAGCTCCTGGCAGGCACGGGGGGACCATATGGGACACCGGGATTCGAACCAACCACCTGCTTGCAAGCTGCTTGCAAGGCAAACGCCGCTGTGCTATCTCTCTGGGCCCGTCCTCCTTTTTCTTTGCCATCTTCTTCCTTCTCCTCCTCTTCCTCTTCCTCCTCCTCCTCTTCCTCTCTTCTTTCTCTCCACCTCATTTTTTTTTTTTAGACATTGTGGTTTGCAATATTGTTCTTGAAAGGACATCATGTCTATCCCTTTCCCTCCTCTGAGCACCCAGTTCCTGCCCAGGATGGATCCCATCCCAATCCCCAGGTAACTCAGATGCATTTGTTTTCTTTTTCTTTCTTTCTTTCTTTCTTTCTTTCCTCTTTCTTTCTTTCTTTCTCTTTCTTTCTTTCTTTCTTTCTTTCTTTCTTTCTTTCTTTCTTTCTTTCTTTCTTTCTTCTTTCTTTCTTCTTCTTCTTCTTCTTTCTTTTTTTGTTTTCGGGTCACACCTGGCAGCACTCAGGGGTTTCTCCTGGCTCTGTGCTCAGAAATCGCTCCTGGCAGGCTCAGGGGACCATATGGGATGCTGGGAATCGAACCTAAGTCCATCTTGTTGCCTGCATGCAAGGCAAATGTTCTACTGCTGTGTTATTTCTCCAGCCCAGATGCATCTACTTCTAATATCTTCCTGCATCGTGGGGAGGGTAGGCTTCATTCCTCCACAGCCTCTCTACCCCCCCCCACTATGAAGCTCCCCTGGCCTCTTCCCAAGTGCCCCAAAGCCCTCTCTTCCCCTCTGCCCTCTGTAGTTGTTCCCAATCTCCTGCACCTCTATTGCCTCCTGCTTCGCGTGTGCACACTTCAGCGTTGTATCTTGTGATTAAATTTCCAGTTTCTCTCAAGTTTATTTCCCCCGAGTCTCCTGCCTTGAACTGCACCGGCGAATGGTGGTGGGAGGGGGACTGAATCCTGGGATGGCTGGAGAGTTGGGCTAGTTGGGGAGAGGGTTCATTTGTTTGGGCAGAGCTCGCGAGGGGTGGGGGTGGGCGGGGGAGCCCATCACCTGGACCTCATTTCTCCAGCGTCTACCACTCCCCAACTGCGCACCCTGGTCCTTGCTGTTCCCTGGCTTCCATTACTGGTGCCTCCTACCTGTTCTCCCAAGTCCTAGCATGGAAATGCTTGTTTGTTGGGGTCCCTTGGGGAGAAGATGGGCAGAGGGAGCACCCTGGACTCAGCCCTCCCCCCACCCCCCAATCTGGCTAGCTGGATCACCTCTGCTTTTGAAAAGCTCTGGACCAAGTTGGGCTGTGGCTCAGAAGGCTGGAAGCACTGAAGGGTCCCTCTGCCTGGCAGGCTCCACCCGCCACCATCCCTGGCTTAGTTCCCAAGTGTCTCTGCAGGGGGTGGGGGCGGTGGCAGGGTGCATCCCAGCTGCCTGGTCCCTTGTTTGTGCAAATTGTCACCGTGACTAATTGAGGGGCTATGGGGGTGTTTGTGTAGGCCTCTGGAAGAGCCTAGTAGAGAGAGAGTGGGCTTGGCTTGGCTTCATCCAGGGGAATTTCAGCACCAAAGTTATGGAGGCGGCTAAGCAAGAGTGCAGAGAAGGAGACAGAAAGGGAGGGGAGACGAGAGGAGTGGGGGAAAGAGGAGAACAGAAGGGAGGTAAAGGGAAGAGGGAAGGAGAGGGGAGAGCTAAGGAGAGGGGAGGAGAAGGTAGGAGAAGAAAATGGAGGGGAAGGGAAAGGAAAGGAATACAGGGGAGGAGAGGGAATTGGGCAGACTGGGCTGGCCCCTGGGTTGTGGCTGAAATGACAGAAAGGTGGCTGGCAAGTTTTCAGCACAGGTCACCAAGTAAGGTGACTTTGAACGTTGAGACCCTGAGTTCAGCCCACACACCCCAACTGCCAAACATAAACCTCACAGACACCCCAACAGCCACAGAACCTGCCAGATAGGAAACCTCCATCTCTACTTCTGAATCTTCCAGATTCACCACCTTCCAGGGGCTGGAGAGATAGCACAGTGATAAGGCATTTGCCTTGCATGGGGCCAACTCAGGTCTGATGGTGTTCGATTCCCAGCATCCCATGTGGTCCCCTGAGCCTGCCAGGAGCAATTTCTGAGTGTAGAGACAGGAGTAACCCCTGAGCGCCGCTGGGTGTGACCCCAAAACCAAAAACAATAACAACAACAAACAAACAAACAAAAAAAACCCACCCAGATTCCAGAATCTAACAGGGGCTACTGTCAGCTTCCATAGCATCAGCCCCTGCTGAAATTCAGGAGATGCAGAAAAGCCATATTGGGATGAAGGTGGGGTTTAGGGGTGGAGGTGTGGAGGCTCCAGTTACCCCAACACAGACCACTCTGGTGCCAATGGAGCTCTCGGAGGTGAAATGATCAAGGCCAACCTCTGACCCCTGCTCCCCTTCCCCCCATGCCAATCTTTAGAATGCCCAGAAAAATCAGGAAGTTTCTGGAATCATTGCGTTGCGAAGTCTCTCTCCTCTGCAGTTTTGATTCTGAGGGTTGCAAAGTTTCACACCTGCAGGAAAGTTCTAGAAGAATCCGAGGACCCTCCCCTATCCCCCAGTCCTCCCCTAGGCTTTGGAAAGTAATTCATCTGTAAGCGCATCCGCTGGTATCTGGGTGCAGCCAGGCCTTTCTCCTCCACATCCATCGTAATGACAGAATTATCAAACCAAGGAGCTATCGGCCGAGCCAATCACATCGCCTGATGTCACTGCGCCATTCCAAGTCCCCAATTGTTCTCAGAGCCACCAGAGGCTGTTTCTCTCTCCACAGGACCCGCTAATGATCACACTTTGGAGTTTCATTATCGAGTCCCTCTCCACTCCTTTAATCTAGTCTTTTGGTCTTGCCTGTCACTGACATTTTTGAAGGGACCCTGTGAGGTGTCCTGCAAACACCCACATCCAGCCCTCGCTACCTCTCAGCCTCCCGACCCACTCAGCTCGATCAGCAGTTTCTGGTGGGAAGCTGTCCTGGAGAGAGGGACAACCTGGGACTGGGAGCCTGAGCTTACAGCAGTGCTCCAGGGCTTGATCCCCTGGCAAGGCTGCTCTCCAGGTTTCTGCAGGGGAAGATTTTTTTTTGTTGTTGTTGTTGCCGTTGTATCAGGAGTCCTCAAACTTTTGTTTTGTTTTGTTTTTGGTTTTGGTTTTTGGCCACACCTGGCGATGCTCAGGGGTTACTCCTGGCTGTCTGCTCAGAAATAGCTCCTAGCAGGCATGGGGGACCATATGGGACACCGGGATTCGAACCAACCACCTTTGGTCCTGGATCGGCTGCTTGCAAGGCAAACTCGCTGTGCTATCTCTCCGGGCCCATTTTTTTTTTTTTCTTTTTGGTTTTTGGGCCACACCCGGTAACGCTCAGGGGTTACTCCTGGCTATGTGCTCAGAAGTTGCTCCTGGCTTGGGGGACCATATGGGACACCAGGGGATCGAACCTCCGTCCGTCCAAGGCTAGCGAAGGCAAGGCAGGCACCTTACCTTTAGCGCCACTGCCCGGCCTGTCCTCAAACTTTTTAAACAGGGGGCCAGTTCACTGTCCCTCAGACCATTGGAGGATCTGACTATAATAAAAACAAAACTTATGAACGAATTCTTATGCATACTGCATATTATCTTATTTTGCAATGAAGAAATAAAACAGATACAAATACAATATGTGGCCCGAGGGCCATAGTTTGAGGACCACTGCCGGTTGTTTTGGGCCATACTCGGCGGCACTCCGGAGTTATTCCTGGCAGGCTTTGGGGACCATGTGGGATGCCAGGGATCGAATCTGGGTTGCTCTTGGATCAGCCGGCGTGCAAGGCAATTGCTCCACCTCTGTGCTACCACTCTGGCCCCAGAGGGGAGATCTTTTTATCCATGAGGAGGAGAAGGAGTAGGTGGGCAGTGGTGAGAGCTGTAGCCGCTGGCATTGCCACTTCCCGGTCAGTCCTGCTGGGTTTGGGGGACTCAGGACCTCCCCATGCATCTTCTCTTAGTGGGCCAGAGCTCAGAAGGCAGGCAGGGTTGGGGGAGGACTGCCCAGGAACCCAAAGAGCAGACAGCGGCAGGTTTGGTCCAGGTGGACAGCGTCACACGTGATCCTGGTGGGCAGCGCTCCAAGAGCCGGTCACGCGTGTCCACAGCCACCTCACTCAGGTCTCAGCTCTGCCATCCTTGCCTCCCAACCCGACTTTTGAGGCCCGAGTGCTGGTTCCCCCAGCTGGACAGATGTGTGTGTGTGTGCGCACGCGTGTCTGCGTGTGTGTGTGTGTGTGTGTGTGTGTGTGTGTATTGGTGTGTGTACACATCTGCATGTGTTGTTACTCAGTGTGTCCGCCTCTGTATATGTGTGTCTCTGTATGTCTTGTGTGTGTCTTTGTGTTCTTGTGTGTAAATGCATGTGTGTCTGTGTCTGTGCTTCTCCATGTGCCTGTGTGTGCATGTCTGTGTGTGAGCATCTGGGTGCCGGGCTCTGGCCTTGGTTTCCATGGCGATGGGCAATTTGGCCCCGCAGATCTGCTTTCTGAAGAGCTGCCGGGCTCGGGGCCACGGGCTTCAGACCAAGATGGAGGCGGGAAGTCAGTTCCTGGGTCCCCGCGGCCACTGCTCAGTGAGCACCAGACTGGAGCAGCCCTTGGAGACGAGACTTTCCTTGCCGAGTGCTCCTCCTTCCCTCACGGTGCTCCAACTGGACTTACTCAGGGATCCTGGTACCCTCCTTATCCCCCTATTTGCTACAGTGTGACCCCCGCCCCCCCCCTCCAATTTCTGTGTGGATAGAAGGTCCATGATTGTGTCCAGAGGCAGCAGGATTATATCTTTCTTGTGTCTTCAATTCAAGCGTTCAAAAGGCTTCAGGGACAAAGAGATAGCACAATGGGTAGGGTGTTTGCCTTGCACATGGCTGACCCAGGTTTAATCCCTGGCATCCCATATAATCTCTTGAGCCTACCAGGAGTGGTTTCTTTTTTTTTTTTTGGTTTTTGGTTTTTGGGCCACACCCGGCGGTGCTCAGGGGTTACTCCTGGCTGTCTGCTCAGAAATAGCTCCTGGCAGGCACGGGGGGACCCTATGGGACACCGGGATTCGAACCAACCACCTTAGGTCCTGGATCGGCTGCTTGCAAGGCAAGCACCGCTGTGCTATCTCTCCGGGCCCCAGGAGTGGTTTCTAAGCTTAGAGCCATGAGGAACCCTGAGCGCCACTGAGTTAAAACAAACAAACAGGGGCCGGGCGGTGGCGCTAAAGGTAAGGTGCCTGCCTTGCCTGCGCTAGCCTTGGACGGACCTCGGTTCGATCCCCCGGTGTCCCATATAGTCCCCCAAGCCAGGAGCAACTTCTGAGCGCATAGCCAGAAGTAACCCCTGAGCGTTACCGGGTGTGGCCCTAAAACCAAACAAACAAACAAACAAACAAAACAAAACAAGGCTTCATGGCTAGCTAGTGTGAGGGCACACAGCCAAATCTGGTTCGAATCCCCAGCACTGCCAGTAGTCCCGCAATCACCACAAGGAGTGTCCCTGAGCACAGAGCCAGGAGTCATCCCGGAGCAGAGCTGGTGTGATCCCCCAACTCCCAAATAAAAGGGGATTCAGGGACAGAGGAAAGCACTTGTCCTCCGCATGGCGGAGGCTGGTTCGATTCCCAGCACCAGACATGGTTTCCCAAACACCTCTCCTGAGGACCAGCCTCTGAGCTCACAGGGCAGGGCCCATCCCTTGTATCCTCCTAAAAGTAAGAGTTCAGGTTCTTGATTTTTTTTGGAGGGGCCACACCAGGCAATGCTCAGGGGTTACTCCTGGCTCTGTACTCAGGAATTACTCCTGACTGGGCTAAGGAGACCTTATGAGATGCTGGGGAATGAACCCTGGTAGGCCGTGTGCAAGGTGAGTGCTCTACCCACTATGCTACCGCTCTGGCTCCCAGATCCTGCAGATTTATTTCTTGCATTACTCCCAAGTGACCTGAAACTTCCATTCACACACGTGACCTGCCTTACTGTCTGCAGACATTTTGAGGGGTACTTGTTTACTCCTGCAGTCAGGACTTGGGGGGACTTGCCTGAGGTCACTTGGCCAGAAGTGGGGGAGAGAGAACCGGAACTCAACAGAGGCTGGAGAAACAGCCAGACATGTGGCCCAGCTGCATGGCTCTCAAGCAGAATGCTGCCACTTGTGGGCTCATAATTTAGCCCAATTTGGAGGCACCTTGTTGTGTATGGGAACATTTCTATGGGATTATTATGTTACTGATCCTATCCTGATCACCCTAGGGTGGTACCTGATTATGATGTATAAAAGCAAGGGTCTGTGGAAGGCAAGTGCTTTTTCTTTGGGGCTGATTCTGGGGCTTTTGACTTCAGCCTTATCGACGGAATAAAGCTGATATCTTCTGAAGCCTGACTGCCTGTTAGCTTTATTCCCGCCGCATTCACCTCAGAACCGCCGGCTGAACAGGGTGACAGACGGTGGTCCGAACTGGAGGAGAAAGACCTCATCCTCCATCTCTCCATCAGTCAACCTCATCAAGGGTTGTTCTGCAACAACACCTTGCTGGGGACCCCTGCTATAGTGGCTTATCCCCTGCCTCAGTTTACTCAGTGTTCTCAAGGGAATGTAGAGCACCCCAAATTCCCAGAAATGATGCACTTATATTGCAAAGTAGTTATGAGTCTCCTGGGAAGTGAAAAGATAGGTCGGGCTGTCACTTTGTCTCAGATCTCCTGTTCTCTTTCCTGCAGCCGGGAATGTGGTCGCAGTGGGTGCCACACCAGCCTCCATCTTGTACTTAGAGGTGATCTTGAAGAAAAGAAATGTCCTAAGATCTTGACCAGGTCATGAAATGATCCTCCCCGGCAACAATCTAAGTGCCTGTTTGTTACCAGAGAACAAGTTTATCACAACACTGTTATATTTTTTTTAATTTTTAAAAACTACTTTATTTATTTATTTATTTTTTATTTTTTGGTTTTTTGGGCCACACCTGGCGGTGCTCAGGGGTACTCCTGGCTGTCTGCTCAGAAATAGCTCCTGGCAGGCAGGGTGGACCATATGGGACACCGGGATTCGAACCAACCACCTTTAGTCCTGGATTGGCTGCTTGCAAGGCAAACACCGCTAGTGCTACTCTCCTCCGGGGCCCAAAACTACTTTATTTAAACACCGCGGTTGACAAGGTTTGCAAGCTTGTTCATAATATAGTTTTTTCCCCCTCATGTATCATAAATTGAGTTTTCATACAATGTACACCACCCTTCACTAGTGCACATTTCCAGCCACCAATGTTCCCAGTTTCCTTCCCCCTTTCCCTGCCTCTTCCCTGCCTCTGGGACTGTTATTTTACTTCTGTCTGTCTGTCTGTCTGTCTGTCTGTCTGTCTGTCTGTCTGTCTCTTTCTCTTCCTTTTTTTCCTTCTTTTAGACACTGTGGTGTGCACTGTTGTTAATGCAGGGGCCTTTCCCTGGGCACCTTGTGGGACTGAGGTTTGCCCAGGGAGGTGGTGGGATTGCAGCCAACCCCTCTCTCTGCCTAGTTGGGGATGTGCTTTGGCTCCAGACAGAATAAGCACTGGACAGAGAGGCTGTACCCCTCTGGGGCTGATCCTCCCAGCAAGGAGCAGGGACTGCCCCCTCCCCAAAATCCCTGCTCCCCTCCCCAAACTCAGCTTTGCTCTCCCTTCTGCTCTGCCTGGCCCCACCACCAGCACTTCTCTCCACAAGGCTCTGGCCTTTCCTCCCTGTCTCTGGGCTGCTCTGGTCTCCCAATCCTGGGAGCAGTCTTGGACGGCTGCATTGAGGTGGTGACTGGATAGTGGAGGACCCCAGGGCATGTGTTCTCCCTTTTTCGGCAGCTCTGTGGAAAATGGTCATCAGGTGGTCTCTGGGCACTGAAAGGGGTGACAGCTCAGTACTGAAGTGTACACTGAGGGGTTGGAGGTGGAGTGGCCGGGGCCAGAGGGCAGGTTTCTGTCCGTAGTGGATGTGGGTAACGGGCTGTGTGCATAGGAGTCCTTCAGAGAGCACCAAGCCCAGAGCTCATGCAGCACAAAACGCAGATCACAAACCACACACCAGAACCCACAAACTGCTGCCCACCACCATGGCCGCCACACACTATCTGCCGCATAGGTGCGCAAAGACCAGTGTGTGCCTCTCGTATGTGGTCACAGGTGCAGCTCTTGCAACACATATGCGCACAAAGTGAACACCCCACATACATGAATAGAAAGGCAGTGTAGGCCCCACATAAGTGCATAGAGACAGACTAAACCCCACACGTGTGCACAGAGAGGGAGTGTATGCCCTCAGAGCAGTGGCAGCATCTTTCTCTCTCCACACACACAAACACACACTACGGTCCCATCATGTGAGGAACAGGTACTAGCCCATGGAGCGTGCATTGACCTCCCGTAGGGCTGCTAGTAGCTTATATCTCTGCCCTAATTAAGCTTAACCCTTGCAGTTGGCTCTGGGGACCGGCCCAATGATCTGTTTTCTGGGGAGTACTGTGGAGAGGGAGGGCTCGCTCAACGCCACCATGAGGGGTTGGCATCTTCAGCACTTCCTGCCTGCCTGGGCCAGCACAGGTCACCCAGTGAGTTTTCCCCCATCTCTCCTCTCAGGAGTCCCCACCTCTGTCACTCACTGTCCCCCCGCTGAGGCTCTGCCTTTTATTATTCACCACCCCTCTTTCCCTTTACTATTGGGTGTCGTGCTTGCACCTCAGCACTCCTGCGGCTTCTACCTGTACCCCTAGACTCCCAGTGGCTCCCACTTGTACCCCCAGCACCCTTTGGCCTCACCCCCAGACCCCACAGCCCTCAGCTTTCCTTCTACCTTTGGACAATCTCATCCCCCTTTCCATCTGTGACCTGTCTGATTTGGGGGACAGTGAGGGAATTGGGGGGCCTCAGACAAGCCCCTTCCCACTGTCCAACCACCTTCACAAACACCCCCCAGGCCTTGGCCCCCCCCATCTCTGGTGGGAGCAGCTATCCTCTGGGCAAGTCCCTCACCCCAGTGGGGGAAGGCACGAAGGCAACCCCAGGGCATCCTCCCTCGCCCACAGGAGGAAGCGAAACGGTTGCCACAGCGATGGTTCTCTCTGTTCTGGCTCCTCAAGGACAATCCCACCTACCTGCACCCTGGGGCTCCCCAGACCTGTGCCGCCCACGAGTCCTCCAGCTGTGGCTCTCAGAACTCAGCAGGGGTGGAGGTGGTCAGGGGGGCTACTGGATGAGGGAGACCCCACCAAAGAGACCCCCGTCTCTTCTGGTCTGGTTATAAGTGTACTTCGGAGCACAAAGGAACAGCTATTTCCAAGCTCCACTTTTCTGCTCCTTTTTTTTTTTTTTTTTTTTTTTTTTTTAGTTTTTTGTTTTTTGGGTCACACCCGGCAGTGGTCAGGGGGTTACTCCTGGCTCCACACTCAGAAATCGCTCCTGGCAGGCTCAGGGGACCATTTGGGATGGTGGGATTCGAACCAATGACCTTCTGCATGAAAGGCAAATGCCTTACCTCCCATGCTATCTCTCCAGCCCATCTGCTCCTTTTTTTCTGGGGGAAAATGTTGGGGGCTTGTGCCTTGGGGACTGGATCTTGTAGGGACTCCTCAGCAGCAGATATTTGTGTGTAGAGGGACCACAGGGGGTGTCGGGGCCTCGGGACCCCCAGCGTGTTTGGTCTGTGGTATTCCCAGATGATTCTCAAAGGAGGGGAGAGATGAGCCCCAAAGATGGTCTAGATTTCATCTGGCATCTTGGGGTCTGTGGGGGTTTCTGTGATGGACAGGCCACATCTGTCCTGTCTTCTCAGCCAAACACCACTGTCCAGCCGTCTCTGCTTGGCTGTCCCCATGCCCTGATGCCATGGCCTCCTGGAAACAGGCTGGTCCTCTGTCCCCTCTGTTCAGCCCCAGGGTCACCCTAAGACCCTTTCCTGCTGGAAACTAGGACAACAACACCTTGGTCCCAGCTGTGGGTCCCTTGGTGGCCTTTGTCTACATTCACCAGCCCAGTGATGACATCTGGGCTGTCTTTAGGGGGGACACTCAGAGGGACCCTAGGGGTGGGCAAGAGAGGGTTGGTTCGTCAGCCACCATTTCTGGAACTTTCTTTCCTCTGAGACAGGCTGTGCTACTTCCTCCTGGAACGAGAACTCCCCTGCTTCCCCACCCCTGCCTTCCTCCTCTCCCCCACCCCTGCCCCTCTGTCCTCCTCCTCTGTAGCTTTTAGTGACGTGCCCCAAGGCTGGGTCTCTTTCTTCCGGTCCCATCCTCAGGGTTTCTCACCAGCTTTCCAGCCCCCATAGACACACCTGCACCCTATCCCAGTCTCGGTGGCCCAAGTGACCACGTCCTGTCGCCCTGAGACTTCCGCAGTAATCATGCAGGAAGGTGACACAGGACTCAGGGCATGAACTTGGCTGGACCTGGCATGAACCTGAACTTCAGTGCATCCTTGGTGCTGCACCACACGTCCCCCCCACCCCATGCGGCTCTGGGGATCCAGTACCACTGCACCCAGACAGGGTCGAGTACCCAAGTATTATCTGGTGGGGCCCCAGGCTTCTGAGCACTGTGGGGAGAGTACTTTACAAGGCAGTCTGTGGGCCCCACTTGCAAAGCAGAACCCAAAGGCTGAGCAACACTGGGCCTTTGATGCCTCCTTTGCCCTGTGTCCAGGGGCTGAGCAAACCTGAGCAAGTCACACCCTGTCTCTGCTCATGCCACTCCCCCCCAGTTCCAGCTCGTACCCCAGCAGGCCCACAAGGACATGTTCTGTGTCCTCCCCCCTCAGAACTCATCTCACCTCAGACCCTGGCAGTCAGCCCCCTAGTATGGCAGCACCTTTGCTGCTGCCCTGCCCTCCTTCTGAAAAGTTCTTCTCCCAGACAGCTGGTGAGTTTTAGGGGCTCTCCCAAACGACCCGTCATAGCCCACGAGACTCCCCTGCCCATTGGAGGCTCCTTAGCAAAGGCCTGAAGCTGGCCAGCCCTTCCCACCCTCACTTTGCAATAGTGAGGCCCCTCACTGTCCCCTACCCCAATGTTCCCAGACCCCAGAAATCTAGTTTCTACTTTCTGCACTGTAAATTTCCCTTGTAAGAGCTGTGGCCTTATGCAGAAGGTGGGAGCGGTCTTGCCTCCCTTTTCACTAAGTCCTGCTAACACTCTTCTTTTTAGATTTTGGGTCACACTCGGCGGCTCTCGGGGATTACTCCTGGCTCTTCGCTAAGAAATCGCTCCTGGCAGGCTTGGGGGACCATATGAGATGCCGGGGATCAAACCCAGTCCCTCCTGGGTCGGCGGTATGCAAGGCAAACCTCCTACCTCTGTGATATCTCTCCTACCCCCAAAAAAGATTTTTCTGACTCTGAACTGGGGAGAGGCGCCAGGTGCTGAAGCCCAGCTGCTTCTAGGAGGCTGAGCCACAGTCAGGCTGCCAAGGGATATGGGGGTTGGGGGGAGAGGAGCCCCCCTACTCAGTGTGGGTGTCTAGGCTGCTCCAGCTGCTTCTCTTCCTGCTGGGGCACCCTGAGTTCCTCCCTGCACCATCCATCTCCCCAGAAACCTTTGCTGGATTTATCGCCCTGTTCCCCCTGGCTGCGGACTGTGTGGAGGTAAAAAATGTCCTTTTTGAGGCAATAAAACATAAACTGGAGCCCAGTTTCTCTCCAGGGGAACAATCGTTCTGTTTGACGAGGCTGTAAAGCTTGTGGCACTGAGAAGGGCGCCCAGGGTGGGGGTGGGATGGGGCGGGAGGACTCAAAGCATTTCTGGGGAGTCTCCCTCCAAGAGGGGGCAATTGTACAGGCATCAAAGAGGGTCTGGAAGGAGCACCGGGCCAGGGCCACCAGAGCCCGAGTGCCCTCTGCCCTGGCACCCCTCCAATGCCATCCCTTGAAGTCCCCCAGCTGATGGAGGGTACATTTCTCACAGTGGTGCAGAGCAGCTGGGTTTGATCTTCTGGGGGACAGAAGGAAACAATTCAGCATAATTGTTAGCACAGAAATACCTTATCCCAGTGTCCTGGGTTCCTGAGAATTACAGGACAGATTTGCATGTAAAACTCAGATGTTGAGGGGGCCAGAGAAATAGTACAGTGGTAGGGCATTTGCCTTTGGTTCGAACCACATCCCATGTGGTTCCTGGAACCTGCCAGGAATGATTTCTGAGTACAGAGCCAGGAGTAACCCCTGAGCTCTGCTGGGTGTGACTGAAAACAAACAAACAAACAAACAAACAAACAAAACCAACCCTCAGATGCTTATTGAGGAGGTGCAGGCCTATCTGTCCTTCCACTGATGTGCTATGACATTCATCCTGTCCCATGTCTTGTGTCCGATGTCTTGTCCTTGTCCCTGTCCCCTTGTGCATGCTGGTCTTGTCCTGTTTATACATCTTTCTCTGTCCTATGTCTATGCTCCTGATCTGGGCTTAGCTGCCCTGTGACCTGTCCCTGGGCCCCTCTAGTTCCGTCTTTTAGCGGCTCTCTGCTTTCTCCACTGTCTTGGGTCTCTGGTCACATGTGTGGATGAAATCCTGCTGCCTGTCTGGGCATATGTAAGTGGACAGAGAGAGTGTGGCTGGGGATGATGGTGGTGGCTGTTGTGTATGTAAACATTTTATGGGATTATTATGTTACTGACCCTACCCTGATCGGTGATTGTGCCTTACCCTAGGGTGTGACCTGGCATTCTGCCCCCACCCTAGGGTGGTACCTGATTCTGCTTCCACCATTGGGTGGTATCTGATCCCACCATTGGGTGGTACCTGATTCTGGGAGATAAAAACAAGGGACTGTGGAAGGTGACGGGCTTTTGGCTGGAACTGATGCTGAGGCTTTGGGCTTCAGTTTTGTCCACCGAAAAAAGCTAATATTTCCACAAGCCTGACTGTCTGCGAGCTGTTTACCGCCGCTTCACCTCAGAACCGCCGGCTGAACAGGGTGGCAGACGCGTGCTCCGAGTTGGAGGGGAAAGATCTCATCCTCCATCCCTCCATCAGTCAACCTCTTCAGGGGCTGACTTGCTTCCTTTTATCTGCTGTGTCTCCCCCGCCCAGCTATCTTTTTATCTATTTTTTTAATTGTTGGGGGGGGGCACACCTAGCAATGTTCAGGCCTCACTTCTGATTTTGCACTCAGGGATCTTTTCTGGTAGTGCTTAGGGAGGCCTGTGGGGTGCCGGGGATAGAATCCATGTTGGCTATATGCAAGGTAAGTGTCCGTCCCGCTATACTGTCACTCCAGCCCCCACCATTATCTAATTCCTTTCTTCTTCTTTTTTTTTTTTTGGTCTGGGCCACACCCGGTAAAGCTCGGGGTTCCTTCTGGTTCTGCTCTCAGAAATCACTCCTGGCAGGCTCAGGGGACCCTAGGAGATGCCGGGGATTGAACCCAGGTTGGCTGAATGCAAGGCAAATGCCCTACCTACTGTGCTATATCACTCTGACCCCATAATGCATAACCTTGATAACGCGTGTCTGGCATAATGCTATGTAACCTGGAGTCTACATGTGTGTGTGTGTGTGGGGGGGAATCAATGCAAAACAAGGTTAGATTTTCTCTGCATGGACCTGCTTTCCCTCAAGGCTGGTTCCTCCATTTAACTATCCGAGGAAAAGTTCTATTTTGCGGGGGGAAAGGGGTCACAGCCAGCAGGCATTCAGGAGTTACTCCTGGCTCTGTGCTCAGAAATCGCTTCTGGCAGGCTCTGAGGCCCATATGGGGCGCCGGGGATCGAACCACCACCTGTCCTGTTTGGCTTTATGCAAGGCAAACGCCCTACCGCTGTGCTATCTTTCTGGCCCCACCATTGTCTTTTTTCACTGAAGAACTTTTTTTTTTTTTTTTTTTTTTTTTTTTTTTGGTTTTTGTGCCACACCCGGCATTGCTCAGGGTTTACTCCTGGCTGTCTGCTCAGAAATAGCTCCTGACAGGCACAGGGGACCATATGGGACACCGGGATTCGAACCAACCACCTTTGGTCCTGGATCGGCTGCTTGCAAGGCAAAAGCTGCTGTGCTATCTCTCCGGGCCCTTCACTGAAGAACTTTATGGAGACATTGAGAGTGACCGGGACCTCTTCCTCCTACTTCTGCTGTATCATTCGAAGCATTAAAAAGTTTGAGGACTAGAGAGATAGCACAGTGGTAGGGCATTTGTTTGCCTTGCATATGGCCAACCCCAGAGGGAACCATTGGATTCCCAGCATCCCATATGGTCCCCCAGTCTGCCAGGGGCAATTTCTAAGTGCAGAACCAGGAGTAACCCCTGAGTGCCACTGGTGTAACCCAGAAATCAATCGATCAATCAATCAGTAAATAAGTAAAGTTTAGAAAAAGTTTGCATGCTGGGGCCAGAGTGACAGTCCATCAGGTAAAGTGCTTACTTTGCACACAGCTGACCCAGGGTTGTCCCCTGGCTTCCCATAGGATTCCCTGAGCACTGCCAGGAATGATTCCGGAGCTCAGAGATTGAAGTACCACTGGGTGTGGCTCAAAAACAAACAAACAAACAAACAAGAGTTTGTGTTCTACATTGAAGCTTTGTGCTCAGTCTTGGCTTTTTTTCTGGACACACTCATGTCTGGAGATCAAATCTCTGGAATGTCCCCTCAAGCCCTCTTTCCAAGGAATGATGCCAATAACTCCTGCACCCCACCCCAGAGGTCTCCCCCTCTTTGGCTGTCTGGGATGTGAGAGACAGACAGACAGACAGACAGACAGCTTGGCCCTTTTCAGCCGTACTTGTTTTTTTTGTCCACGAGAGCCGGTCCTGTTGTCAAACCACTCATTGATTTTGTCAGTAGAATTCATGGTGGTTTTTCACGCGGCTGTTTCAGCACTGGAATGTGTCACGATTTATTTATCTCTCGGCTACTGATGGGCATCGCTGTAGATTCGAGTCTGGACTTTGCTGTGACTCTTCTTATTAAGCTAGCGATTTCTCTTTTTTCTTTTGCGGTGTCAGGGATCGAACCCACACCTCACTCCGAGTTTCAGTTCACCCTCTTGTTGCAGCCCTGATGAATGTAACCCTTCCCCAAGGCCCTTTACCTAAGCTCTTTCTTTCTTTTGGCTTGGGGGACCATATGGGATTCCGGGATTCAAACCACGTACTTCTGCATGCAAGGCAAACGCTTTACCTCCATGCTATCCCAACCTTTCCTTCCTTCCTTCCTTCCTTCCTTCCTTCCTTCCTTCCTTCCTTCCTTCCTTCCTTCCTTCCTTCCTTCCTTTCTTACTTTATTTATTTCCTTCCTTCCTTCCTTCCTTCCTTCCTTCCTTCCTTCCTTCCTTCCTTCCTTCCTTCCTCCTTCCTTCCTTCCTTTTTCTTTTTCTTTGGTCTCTTCCTTCCTTCCTTCCTTCCTTCCTTCCTTCCTTCCTACCTTCCTTCCTTCCTTCCTTCCTTCCTTCCTTCCTTCCTTCCTTCCTCACTTCCTTCCTTCCTCCCTCCTTCCTTCCTTTCTCCTTCCTTCCTCTTCCTTCCTTTCTTTCTCCTTCCTTCCTTCCTTTTTCTTTTTCTTTGGTCTCTTCCTTCCTTCTGTCCTTTCTTTCTCCTTCCTTCCTTCCTTCCTTCCTTTCTCCTTCCTTTCTTTTTTTTTTTTTTTTTTTTGTGGTTTTTGGGTCACACCTGGCAGTGCTCAGGGGTTACTCCTGGCTCCATGCTCAGAAATTGCTCCTGGCAGGCACGGGGGACCATTATGGGACGCTGGGATTCGAACCGATGACCTCTTTGCATGAAAGGCCAAACGCCCTTACCTCCCATGCTATCTCTCCAGCCCCTCTCCTTCCTTTCTTCCTTTCTTTCTTATTTATTTATTTTCTTCTTTCTTTCTTTCTTTCTTTCTTTTTTTCTTTCTTTCTTTCTTTCTTTCTTTCTTTCTTTCTTTCTTTCTTTCTTTCTTTCTTTCTTTCTTTCTTTCTTTCTTTCTTCTTTCTTTCTTTCTTTCTTTCTTTCTTTCTTTCTTCCTTCCTACCTTCCTTCCTTCCTTTTTCTTCCATCCTTCCTTTCTTTCTTTCTTTCTTTCTTTCTTTCTTTACTTTCTTTCTTTCTTTCTTTCTTTCTTTTCTTTCTTTCTTTCTTTCTTTCTTTCTTTCTTTCTTTCTTTCTTTCTTTCTTTCTTTCTTTCTTTCTTCTCTCTTTGTTTCTTTTTCTCTTTCCTTTATTTTTTCTTCCTTCCTTTGTCACTCCTGGCTCTGCGCTCAGAAATTGCTCCTGGCAGGCACAGGGGACCCTATGGGGATGCCCAGGATCAAACCCAGGTCCAGTCCAGTCCTGGGTCAACCACATACAAGGCAAATGCCCTACCACTGTGCTATCTCTCTGGCCTTGTTTCCACAACTTCTCGATCCATCCATCCATCCATAGTGGGGCATTGGGTTATTTCCATATTCTGGTGCTTGTATTAAGCATGGCCGTGAACCGAGTTGTGCATCAATTCTTTTCCATGACTGGATTCATGTTTGGGGATGAAACCAAGAAGTGAGGTCATGGGTTAGCCGAGAGTCCTGCTCCGGCTTGTGGTAAGTAAGATCTCATATTGCTGTCCTGAGAGGCTGAAGCAAACCCCTGTCTTGCCCTCAGTGGGTGCGGGTTCCTTCTCACCACCACCAACCACCAACACTGGCTGCTGCCACACTTTCTCATGAGTGCCAGTCTCACAAGCATGAGTGCGGAGTGTTCGTGTGTGTGTGAATGTGTGTATGTATGTATGAGTGTATATGTGAGTGTCTCTGATTGTATGTGTGTGATTGTGACTGAATGGCTGAGGTGGAGCCATCCCTGGTGGCCCCAGGAAACTATGTGGCATGGAAACACAAGGGCATACTTCATGGCTCTTTTTCTTTTTTTATTTAAATGTTCTTTTTAAATTTTTATTTATTTATTTATTTATTTATTCATTTATTTACTGGTTTTGGGCCACACCCAATGGCGCTCAGGGGTTATTTCTTGCTTTGCACTCAGAAATCATTCCTGGCAGGCTCAAGGAACTATATGAGATGCCAGGGATCGAACCTGGATTGGCTGCATGCAAGGCAAATGCCCGACCCACTGTGCTATCGTTGTAGCCCCCATTTTTTTTTTTGTTTGTTTTTGGGCCACACCCGAAGGTGCTCAGGGTTTACTCTTGGCTGTCTGCTCAGAAATAGCTCCTGGCAGGCACGGGGGACCATATGGGACACTGGGATTTGAACCAACCACCTTTGGTCCTGGATCGGCTGTTTGCAAGGCAAACGCCGCTGTGCTATCTCTCCGGACCCAAAGCCCCCATTTTTTCTATTTCTTTCTCGGGGACACTTGCAAGTTGCCCTTCTTGACTGCCCCGTCTGCCAACTAACTGCTCTGTGTCATTCCCACTCCAATGCGCCTGATCTCCATGTGTCTCCTGAGCAATCTCCCTCCTCCCTGCCCTCCTCCCTCCTCTCTCCCCTCCCTCCCTTTCTCTCCCCTCCATCCTCTCTACCTTCCTTCTTCCTTTCCTTTTCTTTTTTCTGTCCCCTCCTTCCTTCTACCTTCCTCTCTCTCCTCCTCCCATTTTCCTCCCCTCTCTCTTCCCTTCTCTCCTCCCTCTGCTCTATCTTCCCCTCCTCTCTCCTCTCTGTCTCCCTCCTCCTTCCTGCCTCCACGTCCTCCCTCCTCCCCTTCTTGTTCCTGTCTTTGTTCAAGCTCATTAGTTCAAGGTCTTCCCTGCTCTTCCTTTTTCCTTTCTTCAGCCCGGGTGATAATACACACTCTTCAGAGTCTCTTGTAATCACCCGAGAACATCTCAGGAGCATATTTCGGGGATAATTGTCACCTTTGATTTCTCTCTTTGACTCCCTCCCACTCACTCTCAAGGCCTTAAAAAAGCTGCAAGTGTATTTGGAGCTTTGCCTGTTGTCTCAGTCCCAGAAACACACAGCTCGCTTCTCCCGCTGTTGTTATTGGGCTAGACCCATGATCCCCATCCCTGGCCCTGGCACCCTCCCCTGCCCCTGTGGTGGGGACGTGCCTTGTCTGGGAAAGTTTGGGCTTTAGACTTTCCAGTTTTCCTGTGGCCCGTTTGTAACAGACGGTGTTGGTTTGTCTGAGAACACCTTTGTCCCCCGAGCAATGTTTTCAGAGGTGAGGGATGGATCTTAGGTGCCTTTGAAGGTGCTGGGCTCTGCCTTCGGGCTCCTGGAGCTATTGGGAGAACTGGGAGACCAGTGGGCCCGACACCCTCTTTCAGACAATCTCGTTTTCATCTCCAGCTGCTTCTGATATTTTATCCTTAATGGTAACATTCTTGGGGGGATTCTCTCTCTCTCTCTCTCTCTCTCTCTCTCTCTCTCTCTCTCTCTCTCTCTCTCTCTCTCTCTCTCTCTCTCTCAGGATTCATGGGGGTATTATTCTTTGGGGGTATTATTTTTGAGTCACACTTGTCTGAGCTCAGAGTTTGCTCCTGGCTCTGTGCTCAAGGATGATTCCTGGAGGGGTTTGGGGGAACCATACATGGTGCTGGGGATAAGACGACCTGGGGCAGACACACCCAGGACAAGTGCCCTGTCCACTGACTAGCCCTCGAGCCCTCGTGAACATTTCTTTCTTTCTCCCTTTCTTCCCTTCCTTCCTCCCTCCCTTCCTTCCTTCCTTCCTTCCCTTCCTTCCTTCCTTCCTTCCTTCCTTCCTTCCTTCCTTCCTTCCTTCCTTCCTTCCTTCCTTCCTTCCTTCCTTCCTTCCTTCCTTCCTCCCTCCCTCCCTTCCTCCCTCCCTCCCTTCCTTCCTTCCTTCCCTCCCTCCCTCCCTCCTTCCCTTCCTCCCTCTCTCCCTCCCTCCCCTCCCTCCCTCCCTCCCTCCCTCCCTCCTCCCTCCCTCCCTTCCCTCCTCTCTCTCTCTCTCTCTCTCTCTCTCTCTCTCTCTCTCTCTCTCTCATGGCCACACCTGCTGTGCTCAGGGCTTACTCCTGACCCTGCACTTAGAAATCCCTCTGGATGGGGCTCAGAGGACCCTATGGGAAGCCGTGGATCAAACCCAAGTCAGCCATCCATAAAGCAAACATCCTCCCCACTGTACTCTCTCCATATCTTTGTGGACATTCCTGAATCCAAGATTAAATTGTCACCCTGGAACTCTGGTTCTTTTATTTGGTGGGGGGGGATAACTAGCAGCACTCAGGGCTTTGAGCTCAGAAATCTCCCTGACAGGCTCGGGGGATCATATGGGATGTGATATCTTTTTTTTTTTTTTTTTTTTTTTTTTTGTTTTTTTGGCCACACCCAGCGGTGCTCAGGGGTTACTCCTGGCTGTCTGCTCAGAAATAGCTCCTGGCAGGCATGGGGGACCATATGGGACACCGGGATTCGAACCAACCACCTTTGGTCCTGGATCGGCTGCTTGCAAGGCAAACGCCGCTGTGCTATCTCTCCGGGCCCGGGATGTGATATCTTTGGCCCAGATTTAACTCTTGTCTTTTTGTTTGGGAGGGGGACTCCAGCAGTGCTTAGAGCTCACCCTTGGCAGGTTGGAGGACCATGGGCACATCAGCCCATGCCAGGTAGCTCCTCCCCATAGTGCTCTCTGGTGCAGAAGTAATATTTTAGTTTGTTTGTTTGTTTTCTTATTATTTTGGCCACACCGGGCAGTGCTCAAGGATTACTCCTGGCTCTGTGCTCAGAAATCACTCCTGTCAGTCTCGGGACCATATGGGATGCCGGGGATTGAACCTGGGTCCATCCTGGGTCAGCCATGTGCAAGGCAAATGCCCTACCACTGTTCTATCTCTCTGGCCCCTCAGAGGTAACTTTTAACTCAGGATTATCTCAGAATCTCTGTTCTGTGCTTCTGTGTTTCGAGCACCTCAGTATAGGATCCTGGGAAGAAAGTAACTATACCCCCCTTTCACTTCCATCTCAGGGCACCTCCTTTCCTGGAGCTATTAAGAGGTGTCCTGCTCGCATGAACCCTCAAATGCACAAGACGGTTCTCTCCTGACCATTGTACATGCACATGGGGAGCTCCGCTTTCTCTTTGACACCCCCAGTTGGGAAGAACCTCCCATTCTCCCATGTGCTGCCTCCCCAAAGCCTCTGAAATGCTGCCCACTGAGCAGGCTGGTAGACGCTCTGTACCCCATAATCTTCCTGTGCCGGGGGAAGGAGGCCTGGTAGAGCCAGCTAGGGCCCCCAGGGGCTGCCCCAAGGGAAAGGAAGAACACTGGAGGACCCTGGACTTCCTGAGCACCCCCTCCTCCCTCTCTCCCTCCTCTTCCTCACGAGTCCTCCTGCCTCCACCATGTCTCCCCACCTGTGCCAGCCAATGCATCTCTTGCTCCAATCTGGAACCCTGCTTGGAGAGTCCCGCCTTGCTCTGAAGGCTTGTCGTGTCTGCGTTTAATGAAGTTTAATTATCTACCAAATTCAATGAATAATTATAAATCTTTTCAAGATGCAATCACACGGGTTCATGCTTCATTAACGGTGGAAAATCAATTGTAATTCGCGTAATTCCTCTCTTCTGGAGATCAGTCTGTTTGTACACGAGCCCCCTCTCCTGCCCCACCCGCCTCTGCACCCCCAGAAGCACAGGGACACCCCTGCTTTTCCCTCCAGGGTGGGTGAGCGGGAGGCAGGGAGGAGATGGGACAGAGATGGGCCCAGCGGTCAGTCATGGTCACCCTAAAAGGCAGGTCCCTGGGAGAGGGAAGGGAGGGGAGAAAGTGGGTGGTTCTTAATTACATTGGGGGGGGGGGTGGTTCCTGGCTCCACTGAAAAACTCTTCAAAGCCTTTAGAATCTTTTGAAAATTGCACCCAGAGGGGCTGGCTGCAGAGATAGCACAGCTGTACAGAGTTTGCCTTGCATCTAGCCAACCTGGGATGGATTCCCAGCATCCCACATGGTCCCTTGAACCAGCCAAGAGTGATTTCTGAGCGCAGAGATAGGAGTAACCCTTGAGCGATGCTGGGTGTGGACCAAAAACAGAAGGAAGGAAGGAAGGAAGGAAGGAAGGAAGGAAGGAAGGAAGGAAGGAAGGAAGGAAGGAAGGAAGGAAGGAAGGAAGGAAGGAAGGAAGGAAGGAGGGAGGGAGGGAGGGAGGGAGGGAGGGAGGGAGGGAGGGAGGGAGGGAGGGAGGAGGGAGGGAGGGAGGGAGGGAGGGAGGGAGGGAGGAGGGAGGGAGGGAGGGAAAGAAATAAAAAATAAAATAAGAGGGGCTGGAGAGATAGCATGGAGGTAAGGCGTTTGCCTTTCATGCAAGAGGTCATCGGTTCGAATCCCAGCGTCCCATATGGTCCCCCGTGCCTGCCAGGAGCAATTTCTGAGCATGGAGCCAGGAGTAACCCTGAGCACTGCCGGGTGTGACCCAAAAACCACAAAAAAAAAAAAAAAAAAAAAAAAAAAAAAAATAAGAAAGAAAGAAAGTAGAAGAATATAAAAATAAAAATAATAAAGAAAATTTCACCCAGAGCACCTTCTGGTAAGTCTGGGTGCAGGGGCTTGAACCATTGCCCCCAACTCTCCTTGGCTCCCAGATGACTCAGAAGACACAGGACAGGGCGAGATCCTAGTACCTGCAGTACTTTCTCTGTCTCTGAGAAACTGGGCGTCTCTGCTGGAATCTGGGACCAACTAAAGTTGTGTCTGAGAGGTTCTAGCCGGCTTTTCAGTTAGCACCATCAGGCAGGGGACCAGATCGTTGAGTCCCAGCCCCATGTGGCCAAGGAAGCCGCCTGAGGGGGGTCACAGACACACACAAGGGGCCCTGGTCCAATCAACCAGACCAATGCAGAGCTCAGGGAGACATTTGCAGGCGTCTCTCCCCTCAGGCTTTAATTGAAGTCCTGAGGTGGAAAATTCTGGAAAGATCCTTATAGGAGCTCCCACCCCATGAGGTGACTGTTTAAAGTGACTTTTGTTTGTTTTTGTTTTGTTTTGAGGTCACATCTGGCAGCGCTCAGGGTTACTCCTGGCTCTACGCTCAGAAATCACTCCTGGCAGGCTCGAGGGACCATATGGGATGCCCAGATTCTAACCACCGTCCTTCTGCATGCAAGGCAAACACTCTACCTCCATGCTCTCTTTATGGCCCCTTAAAGTGACTTTTTAAAGTGCAAGAAGGGGGGGGCTGGAGCAATAGCACAGAGGGGAGGGCATTTGCCTTGCATGAGGCAGACCCAGGTTCCATCCCTAGCATCCCATATGGTATCCCAAGCCTGCCAGGAGTACAGAGCCAGGAGTAAGCCCTGAGCACCACTGGATATGACCCCAAAAAAAGTAAAACTAAAAACAACCAGATGCTTTTTCCTCTTTTGGCCTAAGCCTACCTGTCCACCAGGCTCACCTGAGAAGTTGCCTCCTACAGGGTGCCCTCTAGGACAGCCCAGGCTCATTTCAGGGTTTGGAATTGACTTATTAGGGGTTCAGTAACTCCTGCTCCCCACCCTGGTCTGTAGTCCAGAGAGTACTTGGGCAGCATGTCGCTAATGATCCTTGAAGCATCAACCCCTGTGAATAATTTGCTTTAGGAAAAACTGAATAGATTTAATGTTCTCACTCTAATTCGGTGGCTTCCGCTCGCTCATCCCCTGGGTAGGAGCAACAGCTCTGGAAATGGCTTATGCCTGCAGTCACTGAGGGTCCCACACGGCCAGGGGATTTTATGGGGTTTTGTGGTGACATCTGCTCCCTTTTACCTGCAGGATTTTTTTGTTTTTTTTTGTTTTTGTTTTTGGGCCACACCCGGCGGTGCTCAGGGGTTACTCCTGGTTGTCTGCTCAGAAATAGCTCCTGGCAGGCACGGGGGACCATATGGGACACCGGGATTCGAACCAACCACCTTTGGTCCTGGATCGGCTGCTTGCAAAGCAAACACTGCTGTCTATCTCTCCGGGGCCCCACCTGCAGGATTTTATTAAAATTGGAGCAGCTGGGGTGGGAAAGGTCCAATAATGTCTCAGGGGATCAAGCAAGGCTGTCCCTCCCCCTCAGTGCAGCCTCTCCCTGTCCCCTCCACAGGTGCAATTATCTTCTCAGCCTCCTTGTAGGTCCATTTTCTCCACATTTCAGAGGAAACCTGCAGCCTAAAGAAGCCCAAAGCCTGATGAAGGTCTCAGGCTACTGGAGTGAGGAAGCCTGGACTGGGATCCCCATTAGGCTGGTCCAAGCCTCTCCTCTGTCTCCTGCACTCCAGGAGTCGTCCTAGCTCCAAAGTTATTGCTCAGGCCAGGAAGTGATGGAATCAGCCCAGTCCCTCCTGCTACCCTGTTTCTGTGTCAGGAAACTCCAGAGCTTGACTCAAGCTCAGGATCCTTCCTCGGGAGCTATTGCAGGCCATCCCGAGTACCTGCAGTGCTCACTGCTTGGTACTCTCTGTTCTTGACCATCAGCTGCCTCTGTCCTTAGCTCCGTGCACCCCTGATCCCCTGCTCCCTGTACTCGATCCCCACACCTTGCACTCCTGCTACCTGAATCCTACTCCTTGCACCCCGTGCCCTTACGCCCCTGCTCCCTGTACCCCCACTCTCAGAACTTGGAAGAACTCTAGCTCCTTCCTATCAACCTGCCTCTAAAAAAGATTGTGCATCTTATGTCTACGGCCATACCACTCTGAACGCGCCCGATCTCGTCTAATCTCGGAAGCTAAGCAGGGTCGGGCCTGGTTAGTACTTGGATGGGAGACCGCCTGGGAATACCGGGTGCTGTAGGCTTTAAAAAAAAAAAAAAAAAGATTGTGCTTCTCAGCACTCAGCCCAGGACTCAGTTCAGCACTAAGCCCAGGATTCAGGCTCAGCACTCAACCCAGAACTCAGCCCAGGACTCAGTTCAGGAATTCAGTCTCAGCACTTAGCCCATGACTCAGTCCAAACACTCAGCCCAGCACTCAGCCCAGGATTCAGTCCCAGCATTTAGCTCCAGCACCAGTTTCAGCACTCAGCCCAGCACTCAGTCCCAGCATTTAAACCCAGCACTGAGCATCAGGACTCAGATCAGCACCAGTTTCAGCACTCAGCCCAGCACTCAAACCCAGCACTCAGCCCCCACACTTAACTCAGTACCCAAACTAAACGTTCAGCCCCAACCCCACTCGATTTCATTTTTGTGGGGAGGCAGCTTGGCCCCTTGGTGTCCCTGCTCTGGCCTTGGCCACTGGCTCTTGGCATCTCAGCCCTCACCACAGCTGTCCATTTGCTTCAGAGTGTTAAAGACCCTGGCCAGGAGGACACCCTGACCCGCCACGCTGCATGCCTACGGGCTGGGAGCCGAGCGATGGACCGTACTGGACACAGCAGCCAGACTGAGTCACAGTTCTCCATGGGCTGCTCACAGTACTGGGCCATCAGTCGAGCCTTTGAGGTGTCCAGTCACCGGAAGGTTCCATCTAATATAACTGAAGCTGATCCCCGAAATAGCAACTCAAGGCCCCACCATGCTGGGGGCTCAGACGGTGGCTTCCTTGGACCCTAGGGTGGCCCTGGCACTTCTCACCCTGAGGACTCTCTTCTCCGTCACCCCTTCCACCAGTGGGGTTTTGGGAGCCTAGCCACATCCGGTGGTGCTCAGAGATCACTCTGCTCTGTGCTCAGCAATCACTCCTGCTGTGCTCATGGCCACATCTGGCAGTGCCAAGGGATCACTCCTTTGTGCTCAGGGATCACTCCTGCTCCGTGCTCATGGCCACACCCAGTGCTGCTCAGGGATCACTCCTACTTCCATGCTCAGGGTTAACTTTTTTTTTTTTTTTTTTTGGTTTTTTTGGGCCACACCCGTTAGATGCTCAGGGGTTACTCCTGGCTAGGCGCTCAGAAATTGCCCCTGGCTTGGGAGGACCATATGGGACGCCGGGGGATCGAACCGTGGTCCTTTCCTTGGCTAGCGCTTGCAAGGCAGACACCTTACCTCTAGCGCCACCTCGCCGGCCCCCAGGGATAACTTTTAAAGGCCCTGGGAAAACCCTCTATGGTGCCGGGGAATCTAACCCAGGCCAGCTTCATGCCAGCATTTAGCACCAAGTACCCTACCCACTCTCCTGTCCTGAGGTCAATGTCATTTTTATGTGTCATCCTCTGGGTTTCTGGAGCTTTCATCTCTACTGGTCAGAGAGGGCTGGTGACTCTCTTGAAGACACACAGCAAACAATCCATCTCAGGATGATCAGCTTTTTCCTAGAGTCCTTTCTGGGCTGTCCATTTGGATGAGCCCCAGCACGTAGGGACCCTCTTTCTATTCCCCTTTTCCCTGCCACAACTATTCAACAAAGGGTTTGTTTGATGTTATTATGGTCCTCCACTTTCAAAGGCATCGGTAAGGCCAGAGGAGCCTCGGGATTGGCTGGAGGAGCCTCAAAAATGGACGGGAGGAGTGTTATGATTGGCTGGAAGCCTGGATGGGCGGAGCCTCAGGATTGGCTAAGCTGGAGTCTCAGGATGGGTCTCAGGATGGGCTGGAGGAACAGCAAGAGGAGGAGCTTCAGGATTGGCTGGAAGCACCTCGGATGGAGGGAGGAGCCTCAGGATTGGCTGAAGGAGGTTTAGGATGGGCGGGAGGAATCTTATGATTGGCTGAAAGCGCCTAGGATGGGAGGAGCCTCAAAGTTGGCTGAAGGAGTTTTAGGATGGGAGGAAGGAGCTTCAGGATTGGCTGGAGGAGCCTCAGGATGGGCGGGAGGAGCATTATGATTGGCTAGAAACGCTGGATGGGAGGAGCCTTGGGGTTGACTGAAGGAGTTTCAGAATGGGCTAGAGGAGCTTCAGGGCACGCAGAAGGAGGTTGGTTCGAATCCCGGCATCCCATATGGTTCCCCCCAGCCTGCCAGGAGCCATTTCTGAGCGCACAGCCAGGAGTAACCCCTGAGCATCACCAGGTGTGACCCCAAAACCAAAACCAAAATAAAATAAAATAAAATAATTCTACAGGGGACTGGGGGGGTCACTTTTCAGGGAGACCATGGACAGCATCACTTTTTTGTAATGTTGGTCAGTGTCATTAACCAAATTGTCCTCACTAGGGTTTCATGCACCTGCTAGTGCAAGCCCGCACCCTCCACCCGACCAGCTCCTCCCACATGTCGAAGAGCCCCCCAACAAGGGCTTTGATGAGGTGGCATTGATGGACGGCGGGTGGGGGTCGTGAGCATCTTGCAGATGACAAGGGGATGCATAGATGCAAATGCATGTGAGACAGGAGGGAGGTGGCAGTGGCCTGGAGCTCCTCCTTGCAGCCAGGCCGGCCTGAGCTGGGCTTCCTTCCTTCCATGCCATGTTCCATTTCTCTTCTGCCCATCAGCCGGGCCTCCCCGGGGCCCCATCTCCAAGGCGGTTTTATGGAGGTTGTCAGTTCCCCGCGCCGCTCTCTGGCCTGATGTAGTTGTTAGGGACGGCTACAAGAAGAGACAAAACACCAGGCCAGGAGGCGGGGTGTGTGCTGGATCCCCCGGCAGCTGCTGCACCCGTGTAATCCCTCATTCCCGGTGTCACCCAGACCGACTCGGGGGCTCCTGGCATCACTTCCTATTTGGAGCTGCATCATCACGAGGATGCCTATTTGGAAACAATTAAAAATAAGCTGCCAGCATGGGGCTAATTTTTTTTTTATGTTGCTGGGACCGTGATGATCATATTAATCCTAGAGGAGAAGAGGAGGAGGTGGGGGTGGGTGGTGGGAGTCCTTGGAAATCATCAGGATCCAGGTGGCTGCCGGCTGCTGATTTTCAGCTGAGCAGAGATGCACCCCACAAGAGACTCAGTCAGCAGCCTGGGCCCCGGATCTCGGCTCCCCAATCCAGGGGTCAGACTGGTTGTGGAGGGCTGGGGGGCTGGAGAACTCCTCTCTGCCTCCGGGCCTGTGTGTTCAGTTCTCCTGTTCCAAACTCCCTGGATCCTGCTGCTTTAACGGATCCTTGATAAGTCTCTGACAGGTCTCTGATGAATCTCTGAAAGATCTCTGACAGGCCTCTGATGGATCTCTGAAAGATCTCTGATGGATCTCTGAGAGTTCTCTACAGACACTCTGCCCTCTCCCTGGGTGCCTGGGTTTTGTTCCCCTCA
Organism: Suncus etruscus; assembly: GCF_024139225.1. Taxonomy (NCBI): domain Eukaryota; kingdom Metazoa; phylum Chordata; class Mammalia; order Eulipotyphla; family Soricidae; genus Suncus; species Suncus etruscus. Next base: position 6,501,850 of record NC_064853.1, read on the forward strand.
TTCATTCCAACCCCTCACCCGCAGATAGAGCTCCAGTTCTGGCCTCAGGCTAGCTTCTCTGCCCCCCCCCCCCAATTCTGTCCTTCTCAGCTATGCAGTTTGGAGCTGTCCCTATTTTTGTCCTGTTCACTCTTGATAGGGTTAGACAGGACTTGGGGACACTTAGTATGGCCCTGGGCTACATGTGCATTTACCAAGTGCCGCCTGTGTTGTCCCAAAGGCCCTGATGTCCATTGTTGCTTTCATGAACCAACCGCACATGACTTAAGAGATAGATCATGTGATAGACCCGAAGGGAGAGTTTGACAGACTCGGTGAAGGAGACTTGAATTTCTATCCTCTTGTTGCTGGATATATCAACCAGACAAAAATGCAACTGAGGGCCAGAGAGAGCACAGAGGGGAGAACATTGACCTGGGTTTGATCCCCAGCATCCCATATGATTCCCAAAGCACTACCAGGAATGATCCCTGAACACTGTGGGATGTAACCTAGAAACAAAACAACCAATGCCCTCCTCCCCCCAATAAACAAATCTCCACCCAGGAATACTGGCTCGAAGAAAGAACTGGAGGGGCTGCATCTCACAGATAAATATAGGACCCTCACCCCCCAAAAGAGTTCACCTGTTTCTTCAGGACACACAGACACTCTCCAAGAGAGACCCAGGCTGGGTCACAAAGCAAATCTCCAGAAAACCAAAAAGAAATGGCATCAACTAACTTTTTAGACTATAATGCTCTGAAAAATGGAAACGAATCACCAACAGGAATAAATCCCAAACCCTCAAACAATTGGAAATCAAAACGAGAGACAGATGGGGCCTGAGTGATAGCACAGCAGTAGGGCGTTTGCCTTTCAAGCAGCTAATTCAGGATGGACCTCAGTTTGATCCCCGGCATCCCATATGGTCCCCCAAGCCAGGAGCCATTTCTGAGCACATAGCCAGGAGTAACCCCTGAGCAACAGAGTACAGGCATGTGTGAGGACCTGTGTTTGTTTTTTTTTTTTTTGGTTTTTGTGCCACACCCGGTCTGCTCAGAAATAGCTCCTGGCAGGCAAGGGGGACCATATGGGACACCGGGATTCGAACCAACCACCTTTGGTCCTGGATTGGCTGCTTGCAAGGCAAACACCGCTGTGCTATCTCTCCGGGCCCGAGGACCTGTGTTTGATCCCCAGTGTCCTGCCGTCCACACCCTGCTGTCCCCCAGCACCCAACAGAAGCAAATGCAGACTGTGCCTGCAGTTCTGATTTTGTGGCTCCCTTTGGCTCCACCTCACAGTGGTCAGTGTTCAGGGCACTGAACCAGTAGGCAAAGTGAATCACACATGGCACCCCAGAGAGCCGGAGAGCCACCTCTCCTGGGGGAGACTAGGGAAGGGCCCTTGCCATGTGCTCCATATTCATGTGCCATGGTGCTGGGTCTCTTTCCTGAGGATAGGGCTCATGTCATCTGGACGGGCCACTCTTGCAACTGTGTCTGCAGAGGCCCCTCCAGTTGAGGTGTCTCTGCTGGCTTGTGTGTAGACAGATCTTATGGGGCCAACTTCGAGCCCTCGCAGATCCAGACCTCTCTGTGCTCTCTTCCTTTTTGTTTTTTGTTTTCTGTTTTGTTTTTTTGTTTTGTTTTGTTTTATTTTTGGTTTTTGGGTCACACCGAGCATCACTCTGATGTTCTGGGTTCAGGAGAACCTCGAGAAGCCTCACCCTGTCTCCAGCACCCCCTGCCTTCCCTCCAACCTTTCCTGCCACTTTTCTCCCTGGCACTTGTCACTTTCGACCTTGACTGTGTGTCTGTGCCCATTTCCCCCCAGCTCCTTGGGGATATACTTGCTTGGGGTAGGGATGCCCCTTTGGATGAAGGATGGTTGTGTCAGTTACCCAAGTGCTGGTTTAAGACTGAGGATGGGGGCCGGGTAGGTGGCGCTGGAGGTAAGGTGTCTGCCTTGCAAGCGCTAGCCAAGGAAGGACCGCGGTTCGATCCCCCGGCATCCCATATGGTCCCCCCAAACCAGGGGCGATTTCTGAGCACATAGCCAGGAGTAACCCCTGAGCGTCAAACGGGTGTGGCCCAAAAACCAAAAAAAAAAAAAAAAAAAAAAAAAAGACTGAGGATGGCCAATGGGCATGTGTGCTGGTGTGTTCTGGGATAGAAGGGTGGTTTCCCCTCTCGCTGCCCACTGCTCTGCTGGAGAAGAGTCTCAGAAGAAGACAATACCTCAGATCCAGTACAGTCAAGGATTTTTATTTCCTTAGAAAGACTGTTGGGGACCCCTGCACATGGGCCAGGACTGGAGAGGAGGTAGGGGGTCTCTCTGGCCTCGTCACTGTCTCTTAAAGCTGGACTTTCACATATACTTGGGGAAGGTTGTTGAATGAATGAATGCATGAGTGGGTGGATGAGTGGATGGATGAGTGGATCGATGGATGGATGGATGGATGGATGGGTGGGTGGATAGATGGATGGATGGGTGGATGGATGGGTGGGTGGGTGGGTGGATAGATGGATGGATGGATGGGTGGGTGGGTGGATGGAGGGGTAAATGAATGGATAGATGGTTGGGTAGATGGATATGAATGGTAGGTGGGTGGACAGTTGAGTGAATGGATAGTGGGTGGGTAGATGAATGGATAGGTGGATAGGAGGATGGATACATGGGTAAATGGATGATAATGTCTAGTGCTACAGATCAGCACCAGTCAGCCATAAAAGGGGTTGGCCCCTGTAAGTAAGACCCTAATTGTGATTAGCTGGCTGAGTCTATAAAAATTCCCCCCTGGGGAAGACTAGTGATGGAGAGTTGTTGGCAGTTAAAAGAAACAGTTGAAGAAGCAATTGGATTGAAGTGTTTCTATCCTTGGCTATGGCTTTTCTCCCTGACCTGGACAGACTTTTGGCTACATTCGGCTGTATCCTTTTACTTTATATCATATATCTGTCCCTTCTACCCTGTCCTCAATCTGACCTTACCCTGGTCCCAAACCCATCTCTCTCCCTCTTTCTCTCTTACCTAGCCTAGGAATTTGTCATAGGCCCCTGGACTTCTCTAATAAAAAATGATTGAGATATTTGTCAGAGTCTTGTCTGAGAGGCCTCCATGAACACTGGCAGCATGGCCCAACCTCCAGCAGCTCTGTTCTGACAATAATGGGTAAATGAATGGATGGATGAATACTGGGTGAGTTGTTAGATGGATGGTTAGATGGATGGCTGGTTGGCTGGTTGGTTGGTTGGTTGGATGAATGGATGGTTGAGAGGTTGAATGGATGAATGGATGAACGGCTGACTGATTGAATGGCTGGATGGTCTGGCTGAGTATGAGGAATGGTCCAGGTGTGGGAGATTTCGAAGGCATGTGGAAGTGTAGGTGGGTGGGCTCGAAAGGGCATGGTGAGAACCTTTGAAGAGACAGGAGGTGGCACCCTGGGTGGGCATCTCCAGAAAGACCCCCAGATACGGGGCCGGGAAGGTGGCGCTAGAGATAAGGTGTCTGCCTTGTAAGCGCTACCAAGGAACGGACCGCGGTTCGATCCCCCGGCGTCCCATATGGTCCCCCCAAGCCAGGGGCGATTTCTGAGCACATAGCCAGGAGTAACCCCTGAGCATCAAACGGGTGTGGCCCAAAAACCAAAAAAAAAAAAAAAAAAAAAAAAGACCCCCAGATACTTCACACTGGAGCAGGACTTGGCTGGAAGACACAACAGGACACTAGGTTTTCACTAGCTGAGCTGCCCTAGCCAGTAGGTGACCATCCCACCTCTAAGGACCCCCCCCCCCTTGCTGGAAGCAATGCCCCAGGCCCCTGACAGCCCAGTCAACCTTCAATACTTTCAGATGCAAATTCTTGCCCATCAGTAAAAGCACAGATCCAACACCGCCTACCTCTCCCTCTTCCTTCCCCCCTCCTCTTTCTCTTCTTCCTCTTCTTCTACCTCCTCTCTTCCTCCTCATCCTCTTCCTTCCTTTTCCTTCCTTTTCTTCTTCCTCCCTCTTTCTCTTCATCTTCCTGCTTTCCTCACTGCTCCTTCTGCTGCCCCTCACCTTTCGCTAGCTGCCTCAGGACCTTTTTGTGAGTTCACTGGGTGAAGGGTGCATTTAGCCTGGATTTGGAAGATCACTTCCTCCCCCACACTCATTTACTTCTCAGGGGCCATCTCCTCCAGAAAGTCTGCCAAGTTTTCTCAAGATCAAAGAGCCAGTCAGATCTTTCCCCCTTATTGTTCTCCTTTTGTTCAGCTCCACTGCCCCTTTTCACCCCAGAAACAGTCTAGCCCCTCGATGGCGAACCTATGGCATGCGTGCCAGCAGTGGCACACGAAGGCCTTGCAGCTGGCACACAGGAAGATCCGCAATTAAGATATGTGGTGCGTGCCGCATAGTTTTTAGATACTAAAATTTTGTTATTAAGGTTTAATTGATGTGCTGGCACTTTTGAGGAAATTATTTGGTTTTGTGCGCAGCTTAGGCACATGGGCTCAAAAGGGTTAGCCATCACTGGCTCTAGCCTTTTCTTGTTTTGTTTTGTTTTGGTTTGGTTTTTGGTTTTGGTGCTCAGGGGTTATAGCTCCTGGCAGGCACGGGGGACCATATGGGACACCGGGATTCGAACCAACCACCTTAGGTCCTGGATTGGCTGCTTGCAAGGCATACACCACTGTGCTATCTCTCCGGGCCCGGCTCTAGCCTTTTCTATCTTGACAACCGCAAGGACCTCAGGAACAGCTGATGGACACATTTCTGCTGACTGGCCAACAGACATGGACGGGTGTGACTCCACCCTGGATTTAGGTGTATCTACCTGAGACCCGCCCATTTCTGAGAGGGTCTCAGGTAGATACACCTAAATCTAGGGTGGACCAGGGTGGAGTCACAGACGGGATCTCTCAGAGAGATTGTCCACCACCATCACCATTTGTGGGAAGTGATCAGAGGAGCAGTTTTCAATTTTCCTCCCGTGGCTCAGGTCCGGGAGCCCTAAATTAGCAAAATCATTTCAGATTAATTTGGGGGCACACCCAGTCCTGCTCAGGGGCTGTTTCAGCTCAGAGCTCAGGGGACCATGTGGTGTTGGAATGAATCCGATCCTTCAGAGTGCAAAGCATGAGCACAGCCCACGGAACAGCCCCTGGCTCTGGGAAAGCATCTGAAGTTGCAGTGGGTCTCTGAAAAGAAAGGCAGAGGCTAATCAGGGATGGATTAGTAATGTCTGCTATGGCACAGAGGCAGGAATAAGGTTGTGTGTGCTGAGGGAAGGATAAGGACCTGTCCCTTCTTGCAGCCTTGGTGCCTGCCCGGCACATGCTGAGTGCTGGGTTGTGACTAAAATTGGCCGGGAAATGGGTCCACTGAGAATTGCTGGGCTTTGAGGCCCAGACGCTCAAAGAGAGAAAACATCTAAGTGGAAGATTTTTCTGTTTCATTTTAAGCAGGTGGTGTTCTTTCTTCTAAAGACGTCTGACATAAAAGCTGCATGGATTTACAGGCACAAGCAAGGTCACTCTGTTCCAGTCGAGTGTGGGGTTCTCCTACCCCACACACTCACTCCCCAGAGGCCCCATCTGAGGCCTACTGGCTCCCCAGAATCCAGGCTGAAAGCTTGGAGGTGTGTGTGTGTGTGTGTGTGTGTGTGTGTTGGTGAAAACAAATCTCCAAAAATGAGAAGTGACTTACCCAAGGCCATACAGCAGCAATAAGTTATCCCTAGATTAACTAAATTTGCCCTAAATTAGCCCTGGACTCCTGGTTTAGTGCTCTTTGGGCTACATCAACCTCGGCCCTGGATAGGGTCTCTTTGCCAGGAAAGGGCCCTCTGAGCTGCAGTTTCAGACTAGCTCCAGAAAGGGGAATTTCTGCACCCACCTCCATACAGACATGGACACCGAGGAACCCTCTGTCTGGTAGAGAGATGTTCTTGCTCTGCAGCCCCAGGGGTACAGAAAAGGTGGGGAGCTGCCCCTCTCCCAGCCTGCGCGTCATTAATTAAAGCATTTCCCCCACTTTGGTAGCAGCTGCTGCCAAGCTCAGCCAATGTTTAATTCATTGGTTCTGGGGCGGGGGGTGGGGGGAGTTTCCAGCCTCACCCCACCTTCCTTCAAAGTACTTTCCAGGGAAAACCTCCTGGCACTGCTACATCCAGGCTCCTGGTCCAGTCGTGCTCTCAAACTCACTCCTTCAGTGTGATTTGTGGATCAGTTCCAAAAATCTATAAGGCAGGCGCAAGACTGGGTGTAAGCCCAGGTTCTGGACGTGAGATGCCTTCAAAGACTGCAGGCTGTTGAATTAGGACATGAGTATTTAAGCTTCCTCTTTCTTAGCCATTTAGAGGCACACACACACACACACACACACACACACACACACACACACACACACACACACACAAATTAAAAAGGAGGCATCAGTTGCCCAAAGTGTTGATTAGGGGCTGGGACTCCCCAGAAAGGGAGGAGGGATTGCTGGCGCCAAGTTTCCTGTAGGAAGAGCGCAGGGATGCTGCACCCAGGAAGGGGAAACCTCCTGTTCTCTAATAGCTGTGTGGAACCTGGGAAGGAGTGACTGACTGTCTTAGTTGGGAACTCACCAGCCCCTAACCCACTGTTTTTAGATCCTCACAGGCTGACCTGCTGATCTTCAGCACCAGAAACCCTCCTTTTTCACTGTCTCAGGGAAGACCCAGCTTTTTTTTTTTTTTTTTTTTTTTTTTTGGTTTTTGGGCCACACCCGGCGGTGCTCAGGGGTTACTCCTGGCTGTCTGCTCAGAAATAGCTCCTGGCAGGCACGGGGGACCATATGGGACACCGGGATTCGAACCAACCACCTTTGGTCCTGGATCGGCTGCTTGCAAGGCAAACGCCGCTGTGCTATCTCTCCGGGCCCAGGAAGACCCAGCTTTAAAAACATAATTATTTAATTTTTTTCTTGACCTTATTTTTTATTTTACTTGTTTATTTATTAATTCTGAGCCATACTTGGAGATGCTCAGGGCTTATTCCTGGCTCTGTGTTCAGGGATCACTCCTGACAGGCTCCGGGAACTCTGTGAGGTTCTGGGGATCAAATCTGGGTCAGCTGCATGCAAAGCAAATGCCCTACCTACTGTGCTATTACTCTGGACCAGACCTGGCCACTATTGGGAGACCCAGGCATTCTCGGGGAGACCTGGTCACTTTTTTTTTTATAAATAATCTTTATTTAAACACCGTGATTACGAATATAATTGTTGTATGATTACAGTCATGTCAAGAACACCCCCCTTCACCAGTGCAGGATTCCCACCACCAATTTCCGCAATCTACTTACTCCCCACCCCACCCACACCTGTACTCGAGACAGGCTTTCTTTTTCCCTCATTCATTCACATTGTTACGATAGTTTTCAGTGTAGTTATTTCTCTAACTGCACTTATCACTCTATGTGGTGAGCTTCATGTCATGAGCTGCACCTACATGGGAAGATGGGGGGAAATAAGGGTTGGGACTGAGGCAGTAAAATATTAGAAATGAGATTTGTAGGGCAGTATCAAGGTCACAATACAAGATGGATGTTATGGATATATAAAATATATGCATACAATACTATCAATAGAAAAACAAGGAGAAAAAAATTCCAGTGACTGTCCCAACATAAACCAGTGCTAGAATGGCCTGTCCTCCTCCCAAAGCGCATTCCCATTAGTGTAGGGAGAGGTAGTGGGGAAGCCTGAGGACCAATAAGAGTTCACCTGAACCCACTTCTGGCCATCTGAGCTGGCACCCAGGGAAAGCCTGGAGTCAGGTGAAAAAGACAAGGACGGCTGAGGGCCTGCCAAGCCTCCCAGCACTCCCCAGGTTAGGGAGAAGGGCTCTGGTATGGGGGCTCCCCAAACCTGGCAAGAGCTGGTCTCCAGAATCAAGGAGGAAACTGGAAGCCAGATGTCTGCCCGCTCTCCTCCCCATGCACCTCCCCCATGGAGTACGGAGGGAGGGGGGAAGCCCGAGGACCACTAAGAGTTCACCTGAACCCACTTCTGGCCATCTGAGCTGGCACCCAGGGAAGGCCTGGAGTCAGGTGAAAAAGACAAGGATGGCTGGGGGCCTGCCAAGCCTCCCAGCACTCCCCAGGCCAGGGAGAAGGGCTCGGGTATGGGGCCTCCCCAAACCCCAAACCTGGCAAGAGCTGGTCTCCAGAATCAAGGAGGAAACTGGAAGCCAGATGTCTGCCCACCCTCCTCCCCATGCACCTCCCCCCTGGAGTATGGAGGGAGGGGGGAAGCCCGAGGACCACTAAAAGTCCACCTGAACCCCCTTCTGGCCATGTGAGCTGGCACCCAGGGAAGGCCTGGAGTCAGGGGAAAAAGACAAGGATGGCTGGGGGCCTGCCAATCCTCCGAGCACTCCCCAGGCCAGGGAGAAGGGCTCGGGTATGGGGCCTCCCCAAACCCCATACCTGGCAAGAGCTGGTCTCCAGAATCAAAGAGGAAAACCCGGTCACTCTTGGTGGCAGTCTGGTCACTTTGCTGAGGTTTCCTTGTTGGTACAATGCAGGTGGCCAGGCTGTGGCTGCCTCAGCGATTTCAAGTTTCTCTAATGGCTCCTCTGATCTGGTACTGTCTCACCGGGTTTGGCTAGTGCAGGGGACACACAGACATAAGGAACATGGCCTGGGACATTGCAAGGCAGGAGAAAGGAAAGCGGGCAAGAAGGATCCGATCCTAAAGCGGGTGTGTTTGTTTCTGTGTATGATGCTCGCACATGTGTGCAGGCATGCTCACAGGTACATCAGTTATGCACACACATGCACCCTTCATGCATGCAAAATGTGCCCACATGTGCTCATATGTATGTATACATGTGACATTGTGTAACAGAGCAGAATCTGCCCATCCTGGAAAGATAATCAGGCCAAAGGGCAATGGCAGGTCTCAGAGGATGCAGAGGTCAGCGTATGCAGAGCAGAGTGAGAGAGAAATATTAGGAGATGGGGACAAGTCAGGGGGCATCCTGGCCACCTTCATCTGGACTCCAGGTCCTAGTGAGTGAACAGGGCAGGAGAAAACTGGGGAGCACAGAGGCCAGGCTGAGCCCTGGGAACAAACATCTCTGGTTGGGTTGGGCTGTGGGAGGGCGGGAAGCTCAGTCTTGGGACAAGGTCCCCCTCAAGATCCTGGAAACAAACGTCATCAGATGCCAACCTATTTTGGGGGAGGGGGCTTGTTTCCCACCTTTGTCCTGCTTCCCATACAGAACAAATAGATATAACGAAATGAAATCCTAATCCTTATCCTAACCCTAATTTTGTTTTTGGTTTTTGGGTCACACCCAGCAGTGCTCAGGGGTTACTCCTGGCTCTGCCCTCAGAAATCACCCCTGGCAGGCTTGAGGGACCATATGGGATGCTGGGATTCGAACCACCATCTGTCTGCATGCAAGGCAAATGCTGTACTTCTGTGCTATCTCTCTGGCTCCTAACCCTAATTCTAACCCTAACCTGATGCCTTGGACCAGGTATTGGTGGAGGGCAGTGAGGAGGAGATGGAAAGGTGGAGAGAAGGGAAGAGAAAAAGAGGAAAAAGGAAGAAAGAAGAGAAAGATGAAGAGAAGAAAGAAGAGGAGAAAGCAGAGAGAAGAGAAAGGAGAAGTGGGAAAAAATTAACAGGATACAAAATGTATTTCAATGAGAAAAGAAAGAATTGATTTAAATATTGACTTATCAAAAATTTCAAAACAAAAGAAAAGGGGTGGGAGGGTGGGGCAAAGCAAATAAAAGGTGAGGGAGCACTCCCAGCCTGGAGGACTCCCACCATCTCAGCTGGGGGGCCCTCACGTGTTTCCCTCCCTGGAGGACTCACCAGAGGCTCTGATCGGTGGTTATTTTGGGTGGCTGCATGATTGGGAGCTGGGAAGCAGGAAATTGAGTGGTGATTAAGATTGTAATAAGTTGACAACATCAAATATCATTACCCCCAGAACATGCAAATGATCCTGTCTTTATGGGGATTTGCATGCAAATACCAATTAGCAGGAAAGTATTTGAGGGTGGGGGGAGTGGGTTCTCCTTCCAATGTCCCCTACAGCCCCTGCCAGACAGTAAATAAATAGGGGTAGTCTGGGGTGGGGTGTGTGGAGAGGGGCTGCATTTGAACCTCATCAGCCTAGGAAGGAAGATCCAGGGAACAAACTCAGTTGGGGACACTCTAGCTTTTGCCTCCTGTGATCCAGGCGTCACCTTCCACAATGGCCTCCAGGGGCTGCTAGAAGCTTTTTGGACCAGTTTCTGGGCAGCAGCTGGTTTCTGGCAGCCCAGCTGTTGGAACCTCAGTTGGAACCTCAGTTTACTCCCACAGGAGATGCTAAACACCTGCAGAAGACTCTGTAAGGGGAGGTGGGGTTGGAGAGTGCCCCCCCCCCAGCTTTGGCACAGCTGCTACCTGGGGATTGGTCCCTGGAGGGTCCAGGGCAGACACTCAGAGTCACAGGGCAGAACCTCCAGGGTGTTCCTCTCCAAGCCAGATACTTAGGCCCTTGACTGTGTGCTGGTCAAACCAGGTCCTGCCCTCCAATAGCTTCGGGCCTCCTTCAGCAGGAAGAAGGAATTGATGTCTGACAAAACAAAAGGGGACCAGATAGGATAGATGAGAAGGAAGGAATGTTCCTTAAAGCAAGGACTCACAGGGCCAGAGTGATAGCACAGTGGTAGGGCATTTGCCTTGCTTACGGCCATCCCGGGTCGGACCTTGGTTTGATCCCCAGCATCCCATATGATCCCCAAGCTTGCCAGGAATGATTTCTGAGCACATCCAGGTGTGGCCCAACCCCCCCCCCCCAAAAAAAAAGGACTTCCCAGTATGGCACATTAGATGGGCCAGGGATGGAAGGATTGTCATTCTTAGTGTCTTACCCTGTCTCGAGTGGCTTTCCTGTTTTAAGGAAAACTTTAAGGCCATGGAAATACACTTGTCTCTAGTTAAAAAAGATGTGAGATGGGGCCAGAGCAATAGCACAGTGGTAGGATGTTTGCCTTGAATGCAGCCAATTCAGATGATGGTTCGAATCCCAACGTCCCATATGGTCCCCTGAGCCAGGAGCAATTTCTGAACGCATAGCCAGGAGTAACGCCTGAGCATCATCGAGTGTGGCCCAACACCCCCCCCCCCCAAAGACACAAGAGCAGAAGCATTAGAACCCCACCCCGTGATACTGTTCCTAAACTGCCTGGCAGATGGGACCCATGCAGTGATAGTTAACCTTTTTGAGCCCGAGTGCCCAAACTGCTGCACAATGCCCGGTCCTCCCAATGGCCAGTCTGGCCCTAACACTGGCACACTCACCTCCCGCCATGCTGTATATATATATATATATATATATATATATATATATATATATATATATATATATATATATATATATATATATATATATATTGGTTTTTGGGCCAAACCCGGTGGTGCTCAGGGGTTCCTCCTGGCTGTTTGCTCAGAAATAGCTCCTGGCAGGCACGGGGGACCATATGGGACACCGGGATTCGAACCAACCACCTTTGGTCCTGGATCGGCTGCTTGCAAGGCAAACGCCGCTGTGCTATCTCTCTCTCCGGGCCCCATGCCGTATATCTTAATTGGGGACCTCTTCCTGAGTACCAGCTGCAAGATCTTCCCGTGCCACAGGTTTGCCATCAAGGCTAGAGCAATTGCTCCAGGGATTCTCCTTGATGCAAAAGCTTTAAAGACACCACTCCAGAGATGGGGAAGGACAGCACAAAGAGGGGTGGGTGCTGTCTCCCCATGATTAGTGGTTACTGTTCAGGCTTGACTCCGGGCTGTCCCTCCTCTCTCCCAAAGATGGTTAAGGGAGGTTGCAGGTCTTTTACTGTCCACTGCGCTGCTCCAGAGACATTCCTAAGCCCCAGAGTTGACGTTTAACTACCCCCCACCCCAGTTCTCTTGTGATGTCCCTATCTCTGTCCCTCTGCACGTACCGCGGATCCTCTTGTTCTATATAAGCATTGTTAAGGGACTCCGGGAGTCTCCCTGCCCTCCCCACTTCCTTCCTATCCTTCAATAAAACCTTTAGAATTTGCCCATCTCAGCTTTGGTTTCTGCTTCCAGCTTCTGTAACTCAGAGATAAGCATCTTAGTAAGCGAACAATGGTGGGACCAGTTGGGGTCAGCGCAGAAGCAGCTCAGCTGAAGGCAGAGATGGGCTCCTTTATGGGGGTGGCAGGAGAGTTGGCATTGGGCATTGTATCAGGCAAAGGGGAGGTAGGGGTGTCCTCATGGAAGAGTGGCAATGCCAACCTTGGGACCCAGCTACTATTCCACACTGGAAGTCAACACTTGCTAGGCCCATAGGCCCCTCCAAATCTCTCCCTCAACCACCATTCCATGCACCCCACCTCCCATCCACCCAACCTCTACTCAGCCCCTAGTCCATCAAGTCACACCTCCAAACAGAACCCCTGGGGCCAGCTGAAGCTCAAACTCTGGAGCAGGTACTCAGGGCTGGGCCAGCTTCACACCGGCCATTGGCAACCCTTTGGTTAGAGAATAGTTCTTCCCTGCCCTGGAAGGTGCCAGATTTCATACCCAATAGAGTCTTGAGGTGGGAAGCCTCATGTTCAGCTAAGCTGGGAAGAGGAAAGTGAGGTCGGAGAGGAGGGAGAACCCCAATGCTGGGCATGCAGTTTCCAGATTCGAATCTGGTAAAGAGAAGAAGACTCCTTAGGAACCTTCCCAACCTTTCCAATCTGTCTGCAGGGGACCCAGGGCTGGCAACAGGGAACCTGTTCTTACCAGAGTTGGTGCCGATGGGCACAGTGCCAGGAGGACTGGTTCAGGCAGGCAAATGGGGGGCAGGCAGATTCTAGCCTGTATAGCTCTTTCTGCCTCTGTTCCTCCTAATAGGGTCACATACCCCCCAACCCTCCTCCCTGGACCCCTACAGCAGGAGAGCAGCTCTCTGGACCCGGTTACCAGCCTCCTGCAGAAAGACTTTGATCGTCTGAATCCAGGTAGGATTAATTCACCAAATCCCCTAAAGTCACGGGGATTTGTCAGCTGTCAAAAAGAAGCCCCTTTCCTGGCTCTTGGGTGCTCTCCATGATGCGTCCTACCAGATGCCACTTCTAGCGTCACTCAGGATGTCCCCCACCCTATATACCTGCACTCAGGCCAATAGGCAGTAGGGTCCCGGTGAGGGAGAGCTGGCACCTTGGCGGGGCGGGCTGGCTGGTGGGTGAGGAGGCCCAGCCAGGGGCTGGCAGAGCCATTACAAGCACAGTGCAATTTCATGCCCTGTTTCTTCATTCCTTGGTTGGTGGTTTCTGCTCTATTTGTCCAAAATGAACAGAGATGAAGTGAAATGAATCACCGTCTCCTTCCCGCACCCCCTTCGCCCAGCCTTTGCTCTCTGCCTCCCCCAGTGAGCCCTAGGGCTCCCTCCACACCCCGAGTCTCTGCCCACTCTCCTCCCACACACACATCCAGGCCATTGGAGGCCATTAGAGGCCATTTACTGCCTACCCCTGTTTCATGGCTTAGGCTTCAATAAGACCTGCAGTTCTGTCCCAGATGGCAGACATTTATTGAGCACCAACTGTACACAGACTATCCTTCTTCTCTGTGCTTCACCAATATTCAGTGAGCACCAACTGTATACAGAGCCTACCTTTGCCTCTCTGCCCTTCAGTCACTGAGCACTATCTATATACAGACCCCACCCTGCCTTTCTGCCCTTCAGATGACAACTCACTGTATACACCAGAATTCTGTATACACACAGAATCTGCCTTTCTTTTCTGCCTTTCTGTCTGGAAAAGGAAAGAAGAAAGTTGGGGCCTGTTTGCTCCTTAGAGTAATAAAGGAGTTACGTCCTATTCTCTAGAACTCCATCCTTATTGCACAAGGTGAGAGGCCAAGGCCGGACAGCTGTCCAACCCCCAGACAGCATTATAGCTGCCAAGTGTAGCCTCCTGGTACTGAGCCCAGACTTAATGGCTCCACCCACAGCTCCCCAAGCTTGGTGGCTGGTCCAGCTCATCTGCTATTCCCTGGTGAATGCACCTTCCCCTGGCAGCGATGCTGTGTCCAGATGGGAAGGAAGGCCCCAAGCAGCCCCCTTTGAGTCTGAGAAGCCCCCTGCTCCTTTCTGTGACTTGGGATGACACTTGTGTCTTGGTCATCACATCTGCCCTAGAGGAGGGCAGGTGAGCAGAAGAGAGAGAATTCAGGGGGCTGGAGAGAACCCAGAGAAACTGGACCCACTATCTCTGGAAAAGGAGAGAAGGGTGATGGAGAAAGGGGGTGATGAGAAAGATGAGAGCCAAAGAGATGGAGACGGGGGATGAAGAAGTAGAAATAGAGAAATGGAGAGATGGGAAAATGGAGAGACAGAGAGGCAGAGAGATAGAGAGATGGAGAGTAAAGAGATGGAGAGACAGAAGGAAAGAGCTGCACAGTCACTGTTGCTGTGTATGTAAACATTTCCATGGGATTATTATGTTACTGATCCTACCCTGATCCGTAATTGTGCCCTACCCTAGGATGTGACCTGGCATTCTGCTCCCACCCTAGGGTGGTACCTGATAATGATGTATAAAAAGCAAGGGTCTGTGGAAAGCTGGGGCTTTTTTCCAGGGGCTGGTTCTGAGGCTTTTCGCTTCAGCCTTATGCATGTTACCTTCAGAAGCCCGACTGCCTGTTAGCTTTACACCCTCCGCATTCACCTCAGAACCGCTGGCTGAACAGGGTAGCAGACACGTGGTCCGAGCTGGAGGAGAAAGACCTCATCCTCCATCCCTCCATCAGTCAACCCCATCAAGGGTTGTTCTGCAACAACTGTGACAGAGAAGAAAAGACAGGAGACACAGGGTGCTTGGCCAGGAGGGGTTCCTGGAGATGGGGTGTGTGAGGCATTATTCTGGCCTGCCATTTGGCCCAGCCCATCTGCCCTGGAAGCATCAAGGGTCCTCTAGAATGGCAGCGAACACCTTTCTTGCTCAAGTCAGCTTAGGGGGCTTTCCTGGGACCAGGGTCCCTTGGTGCCTGTGCAGGGAACAGAGCTGGGGCTCCTCTCCTGGGGCCTGACTGCTCACCCTCATTACTCCTCTGTAGTCCCTTGTCATGCTAAGACTTACTCTTGGCGCCTGGGCCACTCAACATGGCAGCATCCTGGCCTTGGGACTCCTTTCATCCTCCCAACACACTACAATGGAATCCTTACTCTTGAAACATTAGAAGTCCTGAAAATTAAGGAACTTTCAGGAGCTCAGCCGGAGGTGGTGGGAGAGGACTGAGCTGTGTGTCTTACCCTAGACCACTGCTGAGCCTACCTTTATAAACTCAGAGCAAGCCCCGGGCCAGGGTGGGTGCCCATAGTACCAAAGCCCCGCCTCTAGGGGGCGCCCATATGACCAAGTCCTTAGGTGGTGTCAATAGGCCCAAGCCCTGCCCCACAAGGTACCTATCTGCTCAAGTCTCATCTCCAGGAGGAGATGGTGTGAGGCCTGCAGGGTCCCCCATAATTCAGAGGGGACAGTTGGAGGGAGATGGGTCCTCTCAGCTGACACTTCATTCCGAGCGGAGGTGGGACCTCTGGACTCAGTGAGGGCCATGGTAACTCACAACAGAAATTCAGAGGGGCTCAGGACTTGTTCAAGGTCATTCAGAGCCCCCAACTCTTGGCTCTCCTTCTGGGGGTTCAGGGACAATAGAGACTGAAGCAGGTGCCAGCAGGACTCAGGTGCCTGCCCTCAGCCCCCCACGGGCAGCCTGGTGGAGGGAGCCAATATTTCTGGAGGGGTCCTTCATTTCAGGGAGGGAGTCTGAATTCAGGTACTTCCCCATTCATGGGTCATCTCCAGAGCAGAAGCTAGTCCCCCTCTGCTTCTGACTTCGGTTCCAAAGTCCCAGCCAGGAGCCATGCCTGGGCAATAGGGATGACAGGGCAATAGGGGCCAGCGGGAACCAGGGCATAGACCATTTACAACAGGTATGTAGGTTGGGGTATGGGGTAGGGCTAGAGATCATCCACGTGGAACCTTTGTTTTACCTGCCCTGAGAACTCCATGTTCTGGAACTCTCCGGAATGTTCCCCCATGCCCAGTGCCAGGCAGGATGGATGGGCCCCATTTGCGGAGCTGAAACTGTTTCCAAACCGCTGCCTCTGACAGAAGGGGTAGTAATTACACTCTTGACATGAATATTTAAACCACAAACAGACTTTGCAGCTAATGCCCTCCCTGAAGGCTTCGGACTTGTTTAAGTTTTATCCTTGTGAGACCTAATTATTGTCAGCAATGAATCCTGGAAGACCGCGGCTTTGGGCAGGTCCCAGACCCCTGGGCTGATGGGATGGAAGTACCCAGTGTCCCAATGGGGCCCCTGGTCACCGAGCAATAGCTGAGAGGAATTCATGACTTTTTGGGGCTTTCCTATGTGCCCCCATACTCAGGGAGGCAGCTCCTGAGACCTCCAGCAGGGTGGGGACATCCAGGCTTCCTACTCCTGGAAGTTAACCATCACCTCTGACCTTTGACCCCAGGGGCCACCCACAAAGGAAATCCCTGTCCCCTGAGCTTGAGGAAGAATTCAGGGTGGGTACTTGATGACCTTACATGCTTGTCTAGAGGAAAAGGAAATGGGTTTTTGTAGGAGCTGTGAGGTGGGGGTTCAGGGGTGGGGTGTAGGGAAGAATATACACACATACACAGATTTCTAGAACCTTCTGGCCAGAGTTAGAGGGCGGCCTTAGACTGGCCAGGTGTCTACATTGTTATGAAGTGGCTGCCTTCATCTTAGCACCAACACATCCATGCAGAACCTTCCAGAAACTTCCTCCTTCCTTTCAGGACTGCATTAGGGTCCAGAGTCGAAGGATGAGACCACACAAGTAGAATAAAGCAAAGCAGAACTTTATTCTGTCAGCCAACAAGCTCTTGTACTGACCAGTAAGGGTCACCTCTCACAGCAAGTGACTTCCCCTTCCCGCCTAGGAGAATTACAAGCCATGTATTATTATATCATATTAACATATTAATGTGCATTATATGTTATATTAATAATTATATATTAATATGTCATATAGGCTGGCATCTGGGGGTGCTTTCCACAGTTCCTGTTACTTAGCCCTAATAAGATATCTGCTAAGGCCAGGTGTTCCTGGTGTTTATGGTTTTAATGGCCCTGAGAGCCCTGAGAGAGCTGTGAGATTTTTGCAAGTGGAAATTTAGCCTAAAAGCTGAAAATGAACCCTGAACACTGGGCTGACAAAATGGAGTCCCTTCTGCCCACAGAAGCTCCACAGAGGAAGGCAGCTAGGCGGGGTGGGCAGGAGCTGAATAGTCTGACCAGGAGAAGCTGGATCTAGCCCAGGCTGAGGTGTCCCTCCCTGAAGAAGTAGCTGGCTCAGAGGTGAACTAAGAACCAGAGGCATAGATCCAGGAATTAGGCTGTAGGTGTCTGGGCAGGTCTCCCATTCGGAGATACTTTTGGGGTTCACCCCAGGCTGGGCAGTTTACCAGGAGGCATAGGAGGGGGCTGAACCCTGCTGGCCCCACCAGAGTCCATGGTTGCCACCTGCCCTGAATCCTGCCTTCCTACAAGGCTCGGTGCACCCAGTGGCCCCTTTACTGGGCCCCTGGCCAGATCTATGATATTTCAGCTCCTCACTGGCCCCCAGAGAAGGGAAGGCTGTGAATTTTCTGTTTCTTCCCTGGAAGAATTTGCCAGAGAAAAGGACAGGTTGTAACTCAGAGAGGAGCTAGGTGATGGCTCAGAAAGGCGGGGGACAAGCTCAGAAGTAGGGGGGGGGCAGGGTTCAGAAATGGCTGGCTCCCTCCTCTCCTCCCTCTCCTTTTCCCCCACTGAGCTCCCCGCACCTGAGTTTCCCAGCTGGGAACAAATCAGGTTCCAGGCTCTGGCACATGTGCCAGGGGGGACAATATGGGGAGTCCCCCTTGCACCCCTGTAGGAGGGAGAAGCTGGGTGGGGAGTCCCAAGTTTAGTTTCTGTTCTCACCCTTCGTTCCCACCTGCCACCCAGGCAGGTCCCCTGTGGTGAGCAGAGGCATCATTCAACAGGAAATAAGTGTGAACTCGGAGATCCTGCAGGGCCACCCCAGAAACTGCCTCCAGAAGGTTCACCTGCCATGCCCAGAGCCTGTCACCCAGGAACCGGAGTACAGGGTCTGCCCATAAACAGAGAAATAAACAGAGGGCCATCAGAGAAATAGGACCAGGCCAGTGGTCTTCCAGACAGGCCAAGGCAGCTCTCCCTACCTCCTTCCTTCACTCTCCTTCTCTCCCTCCTTTCCTCCCTCCTTCCCTCCTTCCTTTCCTCTTTCCTTCCCTCCCTCCTTTCCTTTTTCTTTCTTTTTCTTTTCTTTTCTTTTTTTTTTTTTTTTGGTTTTTGGGCCACACCCAGTGACGCTCAGGGGTTACTCCTGGCTATGCGCTCAGAAGTCGCTCCTGGCTTGGGGGACCATATGGGACGCCGGGGGATCGAACCACGGTCCATCCTAGGCTAGCGCAGGCAAGGCAGGCACCTTACCTCTTGCGCCACTGCCCGGCCCCTCTTTTTCTTTTCTTTTCTTTCTTTTCTTTTCTTTTTTTTTTTTTTTTTGGCCACACCCAGCGGTGCACAGGGGTTACTCCTGGCTGCCTGCTCAGAAATAGCTCCTGGCAGGCACGGGGGACCATATGGGACACCGGGATTTGAACCAACCACCTTTGGTCCTGGATCGGCTGCTTGCAAGGCAAACGCCGCTGTGCTACCTCTCTAGGCCCCCTCCCTTCCTTTTTTCTTCCCTCCCTCCCCCCTTCCCTTTTTCCTTCCCTCCTTCCTTACTTCCCTCCCTTCTTCCTTCCTTTCCTCCCTCCTTCCTTCCTTCACCTCCCTTCCCTCCCTCCTTCTTTCCTTCCTTCCTTGCCTCCCTCCTTCCTTCCATCTTCACTCCTTCCTTCCCTCTTTCCTTCCTTCCCTTCTTCCTTCCCTCCTTTCTTCCCTCTTTCCCTCCTTCTCTCTTTCCCTCCCTCCTGTAGCAGGTCAGCCCCTGAAGAGGTTGACTGATGGAGGGATGGAGAATGAGGCCCTTTTCTTCCAGCTCGGAGCACGCATCTGCCACCCTGTCTAGCCCACGGTTCTGAAGTGAAACGGCGGGTAAACAGCTCGCAGACAATCAGGCTCGTGGAAATATTTGCTTTATTCGGATGGACAAAACTGAAGTCCAAAGACTCAGATTCAGTTCCAGCCAGCAAAAGGCCTCTCGCCTTCCACAGACCCTTGCTCTTATAGTCCAGAGTCAGGTCCCACCCAATGGTGGGATCAGATACCAACCAATGGTGGAAGCAGAATCAGGTCCTACCCTAGGGTGGGGGCAGAATGCCAGGTCACACCCTAGGGTAGGGCACAATCACCTAATCAGATTAGGGTGAGCAACATAGTAATCCCCCAAAATATTTACATACACAACAATTCCCCCTTTTGTTTTTAGTAAACAAACTTAATTGTTTACAATTAAACTTATTGTCTACAATTATTAAAAGAAAAATTAGTCAATAATAAAAGAGCGGCTGTTTGCATAAGCGCATCACAGGAAAATGTAAAGAAAAACTTCTAACCTAAGCACAGGGTGTCTAAAACCAGAAACATGTATCAAGGAATCAACTACAAGCTCCTGAGAAGATAAATCTAAAACGTACATAGATCTTTCAAAGAGACACCAGAAAGGTTGTGTAGCAGGCAAGAAGAAGCACCTTTTCTTTATTTGTTGTTGTTGTAGGTGGTGGTGGTGGTCGTTTTTGGGTCACACCTGGCAGTGCTCAGGAGTTACTCCTGACTCCACGTTCAGAAATTGCTCCTGGCAGATACCGGCATTTGAACCAATGACCTTCTGCATGAAAGGCCAACGCCTCGCCTCCATGCTATCTCTCCAGCTCCATTTTCATTCAAGTTCAGGTAGACCAGAAAGCCCATCTTTGAGGGCATTGAACTAGGCCTTTATTTCGGAAGAAGTGGCACATACACCCTCTGCACAGTGGGGAGCCACTGCAATGATGATCAATAGGTATCTGAACTTAGTCCAAGTTCTTAATCCGGTCTGAAGTCCATAAGATGTCTGAAATTGATGTCGACTATTTATAGATGGGAGCTTAAGTCACAAACCAAAACAAAATGTTTAAGGCAGAGACCCTCCCTGTGTAAATAAACAACTTGAGGGCCCATCCAAAATGGATGGAACCTTCTATAAACCTAGTATTTTGCCTATGATGCGCCCACGCAAAAAACCCTGAGAACAGACAAAAATATCATTTGGGAAATTATAGACAATAATATATAACTCACAAACCTAAAGTCAAGAAAGCAAAACCTTAATGTAATACAACATCGATTCCTAATATTAAAAACTAAAATAGAAAAACATTAATTACGATAGTCAAAAGAAGCGTAGTACCAAACATAACTTCAAAGGATTACAGTTATAGGAAAAACAACAGATGTAATTTCTACAGAGTTCAATACCAATCTGTAAATATGAGGGGTCTGGAACTCCAAAAAGACCGGCAGAAGACACTTGATGGGTCTGGAAAAGCCGGTTGAAGCCTTGTACAGGAGATAACATCAAGCTGAATGAAGAAGGAAGGCCAGTACAGTCATCCATGTGTTGGGGCATCCCCAAGCGTTACATCATTACATCATAAGTTGGTTGGGCTTCTGTATTTCCTTTGGGATCGGTGCAATCTTGGGGTAGCCATTGTAGAAACGGTCAACAATAGCATTTTGTATGTGGATGGAAAACCAGAAATTCAGATAGCACAGTTTAACTGGGATCCAGAGACTGTGGGTCTTGTCCATGGATCTTTTCTCTGGTGTTACATTGTGATACAAATCCCAGGTGGCTTCATTTCCAACAAGTTTGCAGCATATATGGTGTAAAACTCCAACAGTCATGGATTTCTTCTTCCCGCCGAGATCAGGAAGCTTGTAGTTGTGGGTGAAGGAGATGGGTTGCACATGTGAAATCCTGAAAATTAAAATGTTAAGGACTAGGAAGAGAGAAGGAAGGATAAGGAAGACTAATTTGGGGAAGATAAAGTTAGGAAAAAGGAAACTATATACAAAATATGTAGAACAGACAGACACTAAACAAGACATACACACACAGACTTCACAAAAAATATGGCCATAACACTCACTCATACTAAAAAATATTTGTTGGAAAGGATCCAAAATAGAGCAAAAGAAAAGAGAATTCAGCTGAATCAATTAAAAGCTCCTTAAAATGTAATAGCCGGCAATTGTTTAGATAAATCATTTCAAATTCACAAAAAAATTTTTTTTTTATGGTTTTGCCTAGCAGATCTGAAAGAGAATTTCATGCATAATACAAACATGGACAACTCTACTATACGTGTATATCAGTATATATACAAAGTTATTGTATAACAGTAACTTTATGATAATCAATCATAGGCAAGAAGCACTGTGAAGAAAGTCCACCTAAAATTATCATTATGTAAGCGTCTTAAAACCTAAATTGAGGGAAATAAAGCAATGATGTTAAAATAAAAAGAGTGAAAGTCGTTAAATGAGTATACCTAGAAAGAAAAACAACATTAATATGATGAGAAATTTCTCTTTCAGGTGAACCTTGACTAAATTAATTTGTAAAATTTCATGATTAACTGAGACCTAGAGCAATAATGAAATTAAGACATAAATCCATCCTACAAGGAAACACATTGGGGATTCATGATTTTCAATCTATATTCATTGATCATGCCTGTGGAAAGAATCCTAGAGCATTAATAGCAACTGATAAGGAAGTAAAATGATTATCTGGTGTTTATTGTAGATCTCTAAGAAGTATAAAACAGGATGTATGCTGCTGTGGATTTCACCAATGTATTAGGGACTTTTTTGATCTTCTTGTCATCAAAATTTATCCAGTGTTGTTTTGCAGCAATTTTACAGTATGAAGTACAGTGTCCATAGTGAACTTTACCATAATGGTTTGACACCGATGATAAGTTGTATTTCTTAATCTTGCTTTTATTCTCTGAAGTGAATTCCTCTAAATTGAGGTCTTCTAAAGGAAAATCTACGTAAGTATGCAATTTTTTTATTTGTTTGCCATCAAAAGCAAAACGTTTCAAGTGTATTATAAGTACTGGTGGCAGTTTCCATAAGTACGTTTTCTTTGAAAAATCCCTTCTATTTTTGCAACTGTTGCACAGAACTTTGTTGTCATTTCTTAATTCTTCTTCTTTAAAAAATTCAGAGAGGCATTCCTGTAATGTACATTTATCTGTAGATGTAACAGCCAAAGACAAATGAACAAATGTCTCATAAACCTCAGACTTTTGGTGGCAAGTGAGACACTGGAGTATAGATTTGAATTGTCCTTGAAAGAGATCATAAATAATAGATTTATGAGCCTTTTGGTGTTCTGGACTAAATTGTTCATAATTTTCATTTCCCATGAGATGTGTAGTTTTGTCTGTCATTAGATTTACAGTAAGCAAGTCCTGATGTAATCCCTCTATTAGGAACATCAGTAGTTCGTGAGGATCCTGCTGATTGTGTCCAGCAAACTGGTCATTAAGTAAACCAATTGTTACTTTGAAGCTTTCAGGGTTAATATATCTATGAAATCCATTTCCCATGGTTTTGATGAGCCGACCAAATTCTTTGGCTAATTTACCTTCATGCCCCATCGGATTTTTCTTGTTAATATCCTTTTTATAATGATCTTTATAAAAATACTGAGTTAAGTCTGAAATATTATACAAGCATTGCAATATTGAGTTCATGTAGCAAGAGTTTCCTATATTTTGGAGCCCAGTTAAGACAGGTTCCTGTCTTTCCTTTTGCATCTCGGAGTGTAAGGGTTTATCACTACCATCAGTCTCACTCATTGTATGGTGTGTGACAGCTAAATCGTTCCCTGCCCCAGAGACCTTAGTAATATTACTGCTGTTAGTGTCTGAAGTATTCTGTTTTTTCTCTGAAGGGGAGTTTGTAGTCTGAACCTGATCATTTGTGCTAGCCCGATTTCTAACAAGACGTAATGGAACCCAAAATTTCTTGGGAGGGTCATCATTTATAGAAACATAGGCATAACCCCTTTCTCTTAGGAGAAGATAGCCAGCTATCCATTTTTCATCCTCCTTGATCCAAATAGGTTTATGGGTTGTTTCTTGTCTCTGAATATCTTCTTTAAAATGTCTTTCTGCTGCAGTGTAGCTTTCCCCTTGGGGTAAGTTAAAGTAATTTAGTGTGATAAGAGTCAAAGATAGCAAATCCGTTGGTGGTAAACCTCTTTTTCTATTTTTTTGCAATTGAGTTTTTAAGGTTCTGTGAGTCCTTTCTACAATGGCCTGTCCCCTACAATTGTAAGGAATTCCTCTGAGATGTCTTATCTGCCATTCCTTACAAAAAAATTCAAAAGTTTTGCTAACATAGGCTGGCCCATTATCAGTTTTTATAGAATATGGAATACCCATCACAGAGAAACATTGTAAAAGAAAACTACAAGCAGCCTTAGATTTTTGAGAAGACATGGGAATTGCCCACATAAACCGAGAATAAGTGTCCACCACAACATGAAGATAAGGTTTCCTTGGAAATAAATCTGTTTGAGTTATATCCATTTGCCAAAGTTCGTTAGACTGTAAGCCTCTTGGGTTTGCTCCTGCTATGTGAGTCTTTTTTGTTAACGGTGCACATACGTTGCAGTTTTCTACGATTTCTCTAGCTTGCCTCCATGGAATTTGGTAATTCACATGTAAACGGCGAGCATTTGTGTGTAGGGCTGAATGTTCCTCTACAGGTGATTTAAATATAGGCATTGCTAGCAAGTCAGCAGTTTTATTTCCTTGAGCCATAGGTCCTGGAAGACCTGAGTGGGCTCTAATATGTGTGATGAAGATGGGCTCAGTTCGTTTTTGAAGAAGCTGCTGTAATTGTTTAAGTAAGTCCTGTATGATCGGGTTATTAGCATTAAGGGATGCAGTGGCTATCACATGACATAAATTTACCACATACAAAGAATCAGAAACTATATTCATGGCTTCAGATACATTTTCTAATAGGTAAATTAACATTGCTAATTCAACTTTCTGTGCAGATTTATATTTGGTATCTATGGTCATATTAATGTTGTCTCCAGTTATTCCTCCTTTTCCATTTTGGGATCCATCAATGTAAAAAACCTTGGCATTGGGAATAGGGGAATCCCGAACAATTGAAGAAATAACAAACTGAGTTTTCTTTAAAAAGTCCCAAATTTTTCCTGCTGGATAATGGGAGGATATTTCTCCTGTGAAATCTGAGAGGGCCCTTTGTAGAGATTCATTAATTGGCAATATTGACTCAATTTCCTTTTTTGGTACTGGCAAAACTATTATATCTGGATCAAAACCTAGTAAAGATATAGATCTGAGTCTTGCCTTGATAATAATCTCTGAAATCAGTTGTAAGTAGGGGACAACTGAGCGAGGTTGTTTGTTATGTAAATACACCCATTCCAAAGGTCCTGACTGTTGCATCAAGGCCCCTGTGGGGGTTTCTATTGTAGGAAAGATTAACAGTAATACCTTTTCTCCTGGGATGAATCTTGAGAGAAACGATTTTTGTAATCTGCTCAAGAAGATGTCCAATTCATTTTTTGCAGCTGTTGTTAAATTTCTCGGGCTATCTAAAGCAGGATCACCCTCCAACGTTTTAAACAGATTAGATAACTCTGCATTTGGGATTCCTAGTGCAGGGCGGAGCCAATTTACGTCACCTAAAAGTCTCTGAAAATCATTAAGCGTTCTGAGGTTTTCTTTTTTGATAGAAAATTTTTGTGGACGTATAGACGTCCGGTCCAAAATAAAACCCAAATATTGATACGGTGGCATTATCTGTATTTTTTCTAAAGCTATTTTCAGTCCTGATGTTTGTAAACAGTCAGTAACATAAGAGTATAATTCCTGTAAATCTGTTTCGTTGTTCATTGTGAGCAAGATATCATCTGTATAATGAAATATCATGGCTTGAGGAAATTTTTCACGAGCAGGGCTCAAAACCTTATCTACAAAAAACTGACACATGGTTGGGGAATTCAGCATGCCTTGGGGGAGAACAGTCCATTGGAAACGTCTGCAGGGATGGGTATTATTGAGAGAAGGAACTGAGAATGCAAAACGTTTTTTATCATCTGGGTGGATAGGAATATGGTAGAAGCAGTCTTTCAGATCAATTATAATTAGTGGCCATTCCTTTGGAATAACTACAGGTGATGGTAAACCAGTCTGCAATTTGCCCATAGGTATCATGGATAAATTTATAGCTCTAAGATCCATCAAAAGTCTCCATTTACCGGATTTCTTTTTTATAGTGAATATAGGTGAATTCCATTGAGAAAAAGATGGTTCAATATGTCCTAAACTTAGCTGTTCCTCCACTAATTCTGTCAGCACCTTTAATTTATCAGTTTTAAGGGGCCACTGACCTGTCCAAATTGGTTCATCAGATTTCCATTTTATTTTTATTGGTGCTGGTGTTTTTACGGTAGTGGCCCCCACTAAAAATTTTGGGTTTTTAAATCAAAAGAAGGTTCGGGCTCTTCTGGAGCTAATGGGATGTGGAATTCTGCTTTCCACTGTTTGTGTAGGTCACGGCCACACAGGGATGGTGAAAATGGGCCCACGTGAGGTCTGATTATTGCTTTTTGATTTTCTGGGCCGTAAAATAGTATAGTCCTCGTACTCAACAGACAGGAACTCAGGCCTCCTATTCCTTCTAGGGAATACGGGATTTCCTGAAGAGGCCAATTTTCTGGCCATTCTTTATCAGAAATTACGGTAACCTGAGCACCCGTATCTATCATTCCATCAAAGGGTTTGCCTTCCAAGTGAAGTTTGATCATTGGGTGTTCATCTTTACATTTAGTAACCAGAGCCACGATTGGGTTTTGAGCAGCACCCGGATCTGTGCTTCCAAAACCTCCAATTCTAGTCTTATCTGAAGTCCCAAATTTGACATAAGGCACTATTACTATCTGGGCAATCGCTTCTCCTTTTTTAAAGGTCCATGTAACTGGTACAGTAATAACTACAATGATTTCTCCCATGGAATCTGAGTCAATGACACCAGTGATTACTGATATACCCTTTATGTTGAGGGAACTTCTGCCAAGAATCAAACCCATGGTATCTGGGGGTGGCGGGCCTACAATGCCAGTTTCTAACATGTAAGGGCATGCTCCTGGGTAAATTGTAATGTCCTCTGGGCATAATATGTCTAATCCGGCACTCCCTGAAGTAGAGTGGATTAATTCCCTTATCGTGATGAATTTTCTTGGGCTGGGCTTGGAAGGATTATTGTCTGTGAACTTTGCCCCTGATTTGGAAGGGCCTGGGGGGAGGCCCTGTGGGCGTTTCCCTGCATCTTGTATGTGTGTTCTTGGGGAGCTGAATTTATAAGGAGACGACAATTTCTTTTGATATGTCCCTGTTTTCCACAATGGTAGCAGGTGATTTGCCTCCTGGGGACTGTGTTAAAACCTCTACTTAGGTTATTATTAATGAGGTTTCTGGATCTGCAATCTTTCGCCCAGTGGCGACCCCTTTTGCATTTTGGGCAAAGACCTGGTTTCCGGAAAGTGTTCTGTCCCCGAGGGGAGTAAGACATTGTTCCCTTGGTAACTGGGAAGGTTTGTACTGAGTCTGAGTGGGGTGGGGGTTGGGGTTCCACATAGACATTCCGGCAGGCATAAAGGTAATCATTCAGATCTGACTTTTCATTTAATGTATTCAATACTAATCTACAGGCTGAATTTGCATTATGATAGGCCACAGATTTTACTAGGAAGTTTCTAATCTCCTCATCTTCCACCTGTAACTTCAGAGCATCTTTAATCTTACCTACAAACTCTGCAAATGACTCATAAGGGCCTTGGGTAATTTTTAAAAAGTTTCCTCTACCAATGCTGTTAGAATCAATTTTTTCCCATGCTGACAATGCAATCTCCCTGATTAAATTTAAGATTTCCTTAGGTAAAGCTGCTTGTGTCTGAATATTTGCAAATTGATTTTCTGCCATCAATAATTCATACGATAGAGTAACACCTGCCACTTGCTTTTTCATACCATCCGGACTATATAATTTAGCTTTTACGCCTTCTGAATAGTACATTTCCCATTCAGTTCGCTGTTTAGACGACAGGCATATTTCAGCGATTCTTTTAAAATCATACAAAGTCCAAGATGAGTTATGACTCCAAAGTCTTAATAACTCCACACTGTATGGCGATTTTGGCCCATTTTCTTTACATGATCTTTTAAACCGATCTAATTCTTCCATCTGATAGGGTACATAGTTAGAAACATTTACCCCGTCTATAGGGGATAAGGCCTGATTAGCAAAATTACTCTGAATAGAGCTCTGAGACTGAGCATGTGGTTCATTTTTTGAATCTGCTCTGCTCTGCGATTCAATTTTGTGACTAGAAGGAGGCATACTTCGTGGAGTTAGCACTGGAGGTAGATCATTATCTGAGTCACTACTGTCAAGCAATTCACTAGAATCAGGCTTAACATTCTGAGTTGTTTTTCTTCCAGCAAAAATTTCTATATTGTTGATGGTGGGGCTGGATTCGTCAGCCTGCACCTTGGTCTGAGTTTTCGTCAGATAAATTTCCTTATTATCTATACTGGTTTTAGCCTCACCATTTCTACACTTTCTATTTCCTAAATAGAAATAACAGCAAATAACTATGCTCATAATAATAACGTTAGTCAACACAGAAATTCCACAAACTATGATGGCTAGAGACACTACACTTTTCATTTGAAATATAGACCACAACCATCCAACTGCAGTGATTGTCCTTAGATCAAAACCAATTAGTTTTAAACAAAATGGAATGATCCACTTGTATACTAGAGCACCAATGCGTAAGACTAAGGGTGGTAAAATCCACATGACTAACCACAGAAACCATTTGATGGTCAGCATAGGAAATTTCCAATGAAATATTTCACTTACAGTTCTGAGGGTCCAGGGTTCAGGTCCCTGTCCGGGCGTCATTATGTAGCAGGTCAGCCCCTGAAGAGGTTGACTGATGGAGGGATGGAGAATGAGGCCCTTTTCTTCCAGCTCGGAGCACGCATCTGCCACCCTGTCTAGCCCACGGTTCTGAAGTGAAACGGCGGGTAAACAGCTCGCAGACAATCAGGCTCGTGGAAATATTTGCTTTATTCGGATGGACAAAACTGAAGTCCAAAGACTCAGATTCAGTTCCAGCCAGCAAAAGGCCTCTCGCCTTCCACAGACCCTTGCTCTTATAGTCCAGAGTCAGGTCCCACCCAATGGTGGGATCAGATACCAACCAATGGTGGAAGCAGAATCAGGTCCTACCCTAGGGTGGGGGCAGAATGCCAGGTCACACCCTAGGGTAGGGCACAATCACCTAATCAGATTAGGGTGAGCAACATAGTAATCCCCCAAAATATTTACATACACAACACCTCCCTCCCTCCCTCTCTCCCTCCCTCCCTCCTTTCTTCCTTCCTTCCTTTCTTTCTTCCTTCTTCTTTTTCTCCCTCATTTCCTCCCTGCTAGACACCCCCTGAATCCTCAGGTCTGTGAAGGTCACAGGAGGGAGCATGCAGATCTCTCAGGGACAGTGTGGGGGCACCTGGTGGGCACTGCTGCAGGCTAGGCACAGGGCAGAGCTGGAAGTTGGCCCTGTCCCATTCTTTGGACATGTCACTCTTGACAGCTGGGAGAATGAGGGGCTCATTGTCATTTTACAAAGAGGAGAACTGAGGCTTTGGGAAGCTGCAGGCTTGTTGAGGGTACCCGAGGCAGGGAAACTGAGACTTGAATCAGTCCTTGTGCCAAAGCACCCCCTAATTAGTGTGTGGCAGAGCGAGGGAAGCTGAAGGCCACGGGGAGGGTCCTGTGACCATCTCAGATGGTGGATCAGAGCCCTACCCAGGGTCCCATGTCAGTTCAGCCTGGCCCAGCCTAGCCCAGCCCCTGTCCTGCTCAGAACCTGTGCTTCAGGCCAGGCTCATCTCTCTCTCTCTCTCTCTCTCTCTCTCTCTCTCTCTCTCTCTCTCTCTCTCTCTCTCTCTCTCTCTCTCTCTCTCTCTCTCCTTTACACAAGCCAGGAGACCCAGAGCAGGGACAGTGGATAGAGGGAGTGGGCAGGCTGCTGAGCCCTGAAACTCCATGACCCCGGGGGCATTCTTTTTTTTTTTTTTTTTTTTTTTGGTTTTTGGGCCACACCCGTTTGACGCTCAGGGGTTACTCCTGGCTATGTGCTCAGAAATCGCCCCTGGCTTGGGGGGACCATATGGGACGCCGGGTCTGTTCCTTGGTAGCGCTTACAAGGCAGACACCTTATCTCCAGCGCCACCTTCCCGGCCCGTACCCGGGGGCATTCTTAACTCCTGACCCCCATCCTTGCCAGCCCTGCCACAGTTGGGCTAGCACTACCCCCAGGACCCCAATCTTTTCTGGAAACTACACGGAGCTTTCCTGGCTGGTCCAAAGAGGAATCAAAAGATGGGCAGGTTGAGTTGGGGGGCCACTCAGGGTGTGAGAGTAGTGGTCGTGGGTAAGCCCAGCACTCTAGGAGGGGATCAGTCACCTAGCCCAGCTCCTCATCACTCAATCTGAGGGTGTCAGCAGAGGGCTCTACTCACTGCTGGCCACACTCCACCCCACCGACACCCCACAGGCACCCTCTCTGCTTCTAGGCTTTTTTTTCTTTCCCTCCATTCAGCCTACATTTTCCACCTGGGCTTGAGTCTAGCAATGCCCCCTTGGTCTAAACAGGAATGGGGGGTGTCTTATCTACTCAAGACTCTTTTCTTGGTGCATCAGGGGCAGGGGGTGGGGGGAGATCGGGGAGGAGGCAGGAGCCACGACCCACCACGACAGGACTCAGAGCATCCCAGACTGTGGTGCTTTAATTTATTTAATCAATTCTGGCCCCCGGGGCCGGGGAAGGAAAGCAGCAGGATATTAAATCTGTCGTTCTAGCCAATCTGTCATAGGGATGTCAGCATGCATCGATTTTCTCCTCCCGCCTTTATTAACTATCCCTTCCGGAGACCGGGGGCACCTGCTACCAGCCCAGACCCTGCCCGGAAGCAAAGGTGGGGGCATGGAAGGAAGCTCTTGGGAAGCACAGTCAGCATGGGGGAAATGAAATATCTACAGTAGAGGGAAGCAGTAGACCTGAATATGTGTTCAGGTCACAGAGAAGGAAACCATCCCAGCTCGAGTTTCTGGCTTATTGGGGTTGGGTTCCCATCATGCTGCTCCCGGTCACCATGTGGTGACAGTGTACAAAGGTGTCCTCTTCCTGTCTCGGAAGTCAGCGTGGGTGTCTGGAGCAGGCAGACTCAGCAGGGCTGAGTTTCCAGCCTGGCCATTTTGGGGGTTCATGCTTGTGATTTTGCAACTTTGAGAAGCTGAGTTTCCCATAGTTATTTAGCCTCCTGCTCCCTTTTCTGAAAAGAGCATTATGCTCAGTGTCCCCCCAAAACCCGCCTTCCTGAAATAAGTGGCACTGATTGTACCTGGTTGTACCTCCCGCACCACACACCATCACTCCAGCACTCTTGGGTACAGTTTCTCCCATCTGGGAGCTAAGGCCATTCCTGGTGTGGCTGGAGCCACAGCACAGCGGGAAGGGCACTTGCCTTGCACGCAGCTGACCAGGCTCAGTCCCCTATCATTCTGATAGAGTTCCCGGTGAGCCTTTAAACTCGCTTCCCTTTGAACCAGTGAGTTAAGACGTGAATAGAATCTAGCGCCATTGGACGGAGGGGTAGACTGAGGCAGGGAAAATGAGCCATGCACTGTGCCCCAGGAGCTGGGACTCTGCTCACTTACATTCAATGTAATTCGAAGATATCTCTCTCTCCTCTCCTGAGCCCACAAGGCTGTGAGGTTTGGGGGTGTGTGTGGTGGGGGCTGTTAGAACCACCCCCCACAGTGAATCTTGGTAGAGAGTGCAAGAATGGAAGTAGGAAAGCGTTCCTCTGGTTTAGTGTCTGGAGCGAGTGAAGATGCCGCACTTTTCAGAAGCGGGGGGCGGGGGGGGGGGGGAGACACACGTGGACGGCCCCTCCCAACTTTGTGGGAGGAGGCTCTTGTGCCCTAAATAATTGAGCATCCCACTCTGTCTTCTCCTCTCTGGCCTCCTCCTGGCCCGCTCTCGCTCCGACGATTTATTTGCTCATAAAATTGAAGGCTTTCTTCTCTGGCACCATTTTCTAGTCAGCTTAGGCAAATATTTAGCAGGCGAACCTGACCTTGATTTCCTTAAATACCAGGCTGGGGCACTGGTAAGGAGGAGCCTCATCCAACGGGGGAGAATAGTGAATCCAGCATTTGGGGGAACTGGTGGGAAGCTGTCTGCCTTCTCGGGATAAAGACCATATCTGCCATGAACCAGCCAGGTATGGGCCCTTCCCCACACACCCCTAACCATCAGATACTGTTGAGGCTCAAGGACCCCATGGAACTGACACCAGACCAGGGGGCTTTCTGTAGGGCATGGGGGGCAGTGGTGATGAGCAGAGACATTTCAGGGGGTCCCCGCTCCATAGTGTGGGCTGGGCTGTCTTGGGGGAGGGGAGGAAGA
This sequence comes from Suncus etruscus, assembly GCF_024139225.1. Classification (NCBI taxonomy): domain Eukaryota; kingdom Metazoa; phylum Chordata; class Mammalia; order Eulipotyphla; family Soricidae; genus Suncus; species Suncus etruscus. The sequence continues at coordinate 6,533,476 of NC_064853.1, forward strand.
AGAGGAGACAGGTGGAGCAGGGAGACAGGGATCACTACTATTAGGCCCAAGATACTCTGCTTGCTGGGCTGAGTCCCCACAGTTGGTGCATATCATAGGGAACCCCTAAAAGGGAAGGGAGGAAAGGAAGAAGGTCAGGTCTGTCCTCATGGAAGAGAGCCAGTCCAACAGCATCCCTCTCATTGACTGCCATCTGAAGGAAGGCTGCAGGAGGGCAGGTGTGGCTGGTAGGACACCTTCCACAATGTTGTGTGAAGCAGAAAAGGTGCTTGGGATATGGGCTTTGCTTCTGGAGCTGGCTGCGAAGTCTTCAACTCCTTCGCCCTCTCCCTAGCGTCATGGCCCCACTCTGCCTCCTCCCAGAACGCCTCAGGTGGGGAGACCAACCTGGCTGCTCCTTCCAAAAACATAGGTGTTAGCTGTGGTCGGAGTAATAGGAGGTAATAGGGGCATCCCATACTCTTCCCTGAGCCTGCCAGTATTAATTCCTGAGCACAGAGCCAGGAGTGACCCCTGAGCATCCTTGGGTGTGGCCTCAAAACAAAAACAAATAACAAAACAAACAAACAAAAAACCAAACTAAAGACTGCTGCTGAATACCTGGCATCGTGTGCACAACCCAATAGGGTTGTGGTCTTGAGCTGAGGTCTGCACGCTCCTGCTACCCCTGCCTGAGCCCCTGCAGGGGAGAAGGACCCCCAGAGTAAGGGGCAGGGGAGGCAGGAAGAACTTCTGTGGGTTATCTCAACTTCTGGCCCCTCCGCTTCCCCTAATTTGATCTTGCTCAGGGAACCCCAGGTCTCTTTAAGGGGCCTGCATTGTAGATAAGAGCCTTCCCTGTGCCTGATCTGGCCCTAGGGTGCCTGGACTCCACCTGGCCTCCTAGACTCGTCCTGCCCAGAATCTTTGTCCCTAAATCCTGACCCACTCTTCAGATATTTGTTCCTGGACACCTCCTCCCAGAAGCTTCCCTGCTAGCCTCTCCATCTAAGCCACCTCCTCCAGGAAACCTCCCTTCCTGACCTCTCTACCTGAGCCACCTCCTCCAGGAAGTAATTGCCTTCAGAACTCTGCTTGTCCATCCTCCAGCTGTTACTGCTGTGACAGACCCCACTGTAGTCTGACTCAGTGCTTTTGTAAACAAGACCTGTACATAAGTCTTAGGTCTGGCTCTGGACCATTCACAGTCACTGATGGGCATCTAGGCCTCCATTTTGCTAACAAAGAACAGTTTTAAAAAATGAATCTTTATGGGGCCAAAGCGATAGCACAGTGGGAAATGTGTTTGTTTTGCATGCAGCCAGTCCAGGTTTGATCCCTGGCATCCCATATAGTCCCTTGAGCACTGTCAGGAGTAATTCCTCAGTGCAGAGTCAGGAATAAGGCTTGAGCACAGGCAGGAGTGGCCCAAAACAAAACAAACAGAAAAGAATCTTTAAAAAAGTGGAACAGTAATAGTATGAGTTTTGTATTTCTGCTGTAAAAATCTGACAGGAGACCATATGAAGAAATCCTATTACAGGACAGAACAGCATACACACAGTTGGTAAATGTTAGCTGTCCTGGGTTGTGTGGAGTCCCCCCTCCCAAGACATGTAAGAGGGACCAGACAGTGCAGGGGTTCAAGTGCTGGCCTTGCATACGACTGAGCCCAGTGTGATGCCAACACCTCAGACGGCCCCTCAGCTTCACCAGAAGTGAGTGATCCCTGAGTGCAGAAGCCAGAAGGAGCCCTGAGCACTTCTGAGTGTGGTCCCCAAAACAAAAGCAAAAAATCCATGTCCTGGTGAAGAGCTCTGAGACCAGCAACTGAGGTTCAGGGCAAGGGTCCCAGTTAAGTAAAGTGATGTTGGATAGCATGAGTCTGAGAGGGAGAACAGGAACCTTCTAGGAAGAGGGAAGACTGGACAGACATGGGCGCTGGGAGAAAGGCCAGGAAACCGTATCCATAAGCCAGGAGCCATCAGGCAGGAGAAAGGTAGGAACAGCCTCTAGAAGGAACCATGGCTGCCAGCAGCGAGAGGCAAGTCTCCTGGCGTTTTTCCCAGGAAGGTACGGAGGCCAGCTGGCCGCTGAGTCCAGGGTGACCTAGAAAATAAGAGACTCAGAGGATGATTGATACAGAAAAAACCAGAATGGGCCCGGAGAGATAGCACAGCGGTGTTTGCCTTGCAAGCAGCCGATCCAGGACCAAAGGTGGTTGGTTCGAATCCCGGTGTCCCATATGGTCCCCTGTGCCTGCCAGGAGCTATTTCTGAGCAGACAGCCAGGAGTTACCCCTGAGCAACGCCGGGTGTGGCCCCAAAAAACAAAACAAAACAAACAAAAGAAAAAAGAAAAAAACCAGAATGGGGGCCAGAGTCATAGCACAGCAGGGAGGGTATTTGCCTTGCACAGGGTCAGTCCCGGTTCAATCCCCGCATCCCATATGTTCCCCCAAGTTTGCTAGGAATGATTTCTGAGCACAGAGCCAGGAGTAATCCTTGAATACTGCTGGATGTGGCCCCCAAACAAAAGAAACAAACAAACAAACAACATAAGAAAAACCAGCACAAGATCAGTCTTAGAGGTGTTAAATGACCCTTCAGTACACAGGGGGTCTCAGTGACTTCTGAGCACCGGTGGTTTCCTTGGGGCTCACCCATCATCATGTTTCTTTCTAACATCCCACCCCTCACTGGGCTCCATGGATCAGGCCAGCCTGGACTGGGGGTAACTGAGGGTGCTGGTGTCCAGGACAGTTCTCAGCCCTGAGCAGTGTAACAACTTCCCCATGGACAGCGCCAAAAGCTCTTTCTCTGGTTTGGCTCTGTGCTGGAAGTTGGTCGAATGTTCCTGGCCCAGTCACTGGCCTGTGGATCTGCTGAACCCTGAGCAGCTCTGAGCAGCTCAGAGCACCAGGTGCTCCAGCTTGGAGCCACAGTGGGAAATCAATGAGCTTTCCATGGGCTCTGTCCATGTCTCTCTCTCCCTGCCTTTGTTTCCTGTGGGTGATCATCATAATTCCTGCCACGGGTGTAGTCATGGGTACCCAAACACCACTAGGAATGGTCCAAGAACCCCTGGGTGGGGCTCTGGGGTACCCATGCACTCCTGGATATGGCTCTGGAATCCCCATGTATCCCTGGATATGGCCCTGGGGTCCCCAAGCACCCCTGGATATGACCTTGGGATCTCCAAGTGCCCCAGATGTGACCCTGGGGCCCCTGAGCACTCCGGCTGTGGCCCTGAGACAGTGGACCCAGCAGTGTCACACCTTAGGCTCTTGTACATTTGGTCAGTCACTGTCAGGAATGGCTCCCAGTCCCCCCAGAACTCAGGGCCCCCAACAAACTCCACTCAGTCTCTCACACCCTTGGAAGCCAGAATAAGCGCTGAGGTATCTCCCTGAAAGTTCACAATAGGATCCTCCTTGCCTCTTCCAGCTTCTAGGGGTGACCAGCTCATCCCCCCTCGATTGCTTAGTCCAGCCTGCATTGCCTTGTAACTTCACAAACCTGCATGACCCCTTCTTATAGTCACCAGTCAGATTGGATCAAGGGACACTAACTAACCCAGTGAGGGCTGCAGAAAACCTCTGAACCCCCTTTTTCTGGGAGCACATGTGCCTGGACCCCAGGGTGCAAAGGCCACAGACAAGAGCCAGGCATCTGGGGCCTCATTTTTGTCCTACGTGGTCACAGTTGTGATAAAGTTTTATTCTGCACCAGCACAGTGACAGCAACTGACAAAGTATTCAGTCACCTGTCCAGAAAGGGACGAAGATTTCAGACTCAGAACACTGGAAAGAAGCCTGGAATAGCAGCGGCTGCATGTGAAGGTTAATCAAGGGTACTTGGGTCAGAACTAGGGCATCTTGGACCAATCAAAGGGACTCAGGTCAGGACTGGGGCATCTCTGGTCAGTACCACCCTGGCTCCTAGGAGGACCCTGCTGAGAAAAGTGCACTCGAGATGGCAGTGCTGAGATGGATTAGCAATGTCTGCTCAGCAGCACTGGGCCCGATTAGTAATGTCTGTCTGGGACCTGCAATGACCCAGAGGCAGCCATGGTCCCATTCAAGCCCTCATTTCACCCCAAATGACTGAAGCCCAAAGGGTGTTTCTCAGCCTAGAGCTGAGACACCCAAGACTCTGCCACTAGTGCAGCAGACCCCAAACTTGAGCCTCACAAGCCCCAAACTTGAGTTTCTCACTTGGAGAAACTTCTAGAAACAGAGTCCAGGGATATATTCTAGACTCCCAACTTCAAAAGTCCACATTTCTAACAAGCGCCCAGGATTTGTTACTGCTACTGGTATGAGTTCCCTACTTGCTACCAACCCCCAGGTTGAAAGGAAAATCCTGATGTAAAAAATCCTCCCTTATGTAAAAATCCATCCTCCCTCCCTCCCTCCCTCCCTCTCCTGGCAGGCTCTGGGCATCATATGGTATATCAGGGATCGAACCATGTCAGCCTCGTACAAAGCACAGGCTTTCCTCACTGTGCTGATATATTACTCAGGTTCCACTATTTTGTTTTTGAATAGGTACTCAGAGGATCATATGAGGTTCTGTGAGTCAGACCCAGGCCTACTGCTCGTGGGTGCAAAGCAAGTGCCCTGCCTGCTTTACTATCACTCTGGCCCCAGAAACTCCATTTCTGAAGGAGCAGGGAGCTCTGTGTCGAGCTCAGCCCTCCTCTGAAGACCTGTGAGACAGATGTGCAAATGTGCCCAGGGCTGTCAGGTCAGCGGCTTCCTCAACTGCACAAGAATATTATTCACAGGACAATCAACCGCAGGGGGGTGAAGCTGAGCCTAGAAACAAATGAAACCTCCACTGAGAGGGGAGCAAGCCCAGACCACAGCAGGAACCGCTTTGCAGTTTGCATGAACATCTGATCAACATGCGTGCCAAGGTCTGTGTTAGTTATATAGGAGAAAGAAACACCAGTAGCCCAGATCAATAAAACCAGAATGTGGGTGCAGAGAGAGACCTCAATATTCTTTATTGCTCCCCTATACTTCCTTGGTGGGGGGTTGGCCACACCTGGTGACGCTCAGGGATTACTCCTGGCTCATAATGAACTCAGAAATCACTCCTGGCTTGGGGGACCATATGGGATGCCCGGGGAATCAAATTGCAGGGTCAGTCCTAGGTCAGCAGCTCGTGCAAGGCAAACACCCTACTGCTGCGCCACGGCTCCAGCCTTCCCCTACACTTCTATTACTGCTGCCAGCCCAGAGAATCTGAGGAGGGCCTCGCTGAAAATGCAGATTCACATTTAGTGGCTTTTAGATTGGATGGTTAGTGGTTGAAAACCAGCACAGAGAGTTGAACAGGTCACTGCATGGACCACAGTTGGAGTCACAAGGTCCAGAGGCAAGAAAGCTGCTTTGAGGCTGGAAACAGGACAGGATATTTGAGCGAAGTAGCTCCAGTCTCTTCTCCATCTGTCTCCCCATGGTCCCCCGATACCCTCCCTGCTGTCCCATCCCACTATCTCTGCAGCCCTGACTAGGGGCAGATCTGGGGACTACTCTTTTTTGTTGTTGTTGGTTTTTGGGCCACACCCAGCGGTGCTCAGGGGTTCCTCCTGGCTGTCTGCTCAGAAATAGCTCCTGGCAGGCACGGGGGACCATATGGGACACCGGGATTCGAACCAACCACCTTTGGTCCTGGTTTGGCTGCTTGCAAGGCAAACACCGCTGTGCTATCTGTCCAGGCCCTGGGGACTACTCTTAAGCTTCTGAGGGCCCCAAATGGCTTCATCAAGCAGGAGACAAGTACCCCATCGGCCACAGCTCATCTCTTTTCCAATCTAACGCAAACAATTGTCAGAGTTGATAGATTTTTGTTTGCAAACACAGCCAAGAGACTGGAAATTGATATGGTTTAAAATTGACAGGTCTGGAAATTGACATGGTTAGAAATTGACATGGCTGGAACTTGACATCTCCCTTTCTCCCATTGCCTTCTGCTCTTTTTTCCCCAAGACTCCTCTATGTCAGTTGTCCACAAACCATTTTAGCCAATTCAAGCATCCGATTGAGAACCTAGCTCTGCACTCACGGATCTTTCCTGGCCATGTGTGTGGGGGGACCATATGAGATCCAACCTGGGTTAGCTGTGTGCAAGGCAAGGCCCCTCCCCGCTGTGTTCTCCCTCCTCCAGTCTTGAGTCAGGGCCCTTTTGAAAGGCATTTTAGTGTCCCTTAGAGCCTCACCCAGTGCCTGGTGAGAAAAATGTCATTGGGAACTTGTTAGTGGCTGTGCTGAATGGATGAAACCAGTACTTCTCAATCCTCCATTTGCTTGCCTGTTTGGACTAAGGAGCCCATTTCATAGGAGTCCATTACTGAGGAAACCTGTAGTTTCTAGACACATGAACTATGCAGGAGACGGTCACTGGGGATCAAAGGACGGGAGCCAAAGACTCTCTGGCATGCTCGCTCAGGATGGAAGAGGGCGTGTGTCCAGGTGACCTCACTGATTCTGTATATAGAGAAATAAAACAAGGGAATAGAAAACTGAACTCCGACAAATCCTTGCCCTAGGAGTACAAAGCCCAGATAACACCAAATAATGGGGAGATTTGTGAGGGAGAATGAAAAAGGTGGATTAGAGGAAACATAAGGATAGTGGTAGAAGGCCAGGACATTTCAGGGACATAGTAACAGTGTACATCAATACTAAAAATGTTAACTCTCTTGTAACCATAGGACTTAAACTATAACAGAACATTATTTTAAAAAATAACAAACTCAAGATTCAGCGATTGCACAGTAGGTAAGGTGTTTGCTTTGCATGCAGCCAAACCTGGTTCAGTCCTGTTGTATATGAAAACATTTCCATAAGATTATTCTTTGCCTGTTGTCCCACCTTGACCCTCCAGGTGGGGGCGCTGTTGAGAGCCAAATAAATAGTTTGGGAGCGAGGTGTTCTGGATCTTTTGGAGAGTTTTGCTGGCTGGCCCCAGGTGTGTTTTGGAGCTTGCAGCAGGCTGACAAAGGGGTCTCTTCGCCCAACCTTTTATCCCTTAACCCTCCTGTCTGTGTGGATTATTTGCTGCGGATAAATATTACCAAGATCTCCCCCCAAAAGGGGACAAGGGGATGGGAATGAATTTCTCATTCTGGGAGCTCTTTGAGGATACACAAATAACCAACAAAGGAGTAAACGGGACCCCACAGGTGGGGCCACACAGCTCAGTCCTTCCACATATGGTCCTCCGAGCCTGCCAGTAGTTCCTGAGCACCCCCTGTGGTCCAAAAATCAAACAAATAAATAAATAACATTAATTTCGAGATTCAATGTTGTGATTATTCTAAACATCCTTTTCTCTAGGTGTCCCAAATTTTGGGATAAAAGAATCCCTTCCCGTTTATTTAATCAGAATGATTTTCATTGCAAATAACAGAAAAATCTGTTCCTTTTGGCCTCAGCAGAAGTCTAAAACTTGAGGCATAGCTTGATTCAGAAGCCCAAATCAAATCTTTGTCTCTCCTTTATTCCTCAGTCATTTTATCCTCGGAATCAATAGTAGGGACATGATGGCTGCTGGTAACACAAAATCCTATCAGATTCAATTTCTGCAGGAAACTTAGAGTCTCTCCTACTTCTGTCTAGCTCATCATGGCAAGCCTAGCTGTTTGATGAAAGACCAAGATTGAATCTTCACTGGCCTGGGTTTGCTGTGAGTCTATCCCTGGACCAATCACTACAGTTGAGGATATGCTGGGCTTACACCTCCTTGGTCAACCACCCTGAATCACATGACTTGAAGGGGAAAGGCAGTTCCCCGTTGGAAAATGGGTGCTGCTCCTAAGAGAAGAGTGAATAGATGCAGAAGACAAAACTAGAAGTGGCTGAGATTTTGCACTCACACTGAGATTCGAGGGCTGTCACCATCACATTATAATGAGGTTTTAACTCAAACTTGGAAGCAAAGAAATGCCATTGAGTCATCCTGGGTGGCCTGATCACCGGAGCCTCCTCGGGATGGGGGCTGAGTCCCATCCTCCTTGCTGGGAGGCCCACACCCAACATCCTCCATCCTCCCACATATAATAACGTCCCAGCTTCAAAGCTCCATGACTAATCTCGGAGAATCGCCAAGCTGCTGAGCTGACCCAGTTCCACAGCTCTTGGACCGTGTGACACTTCCAAATTCTGTAGTACTGACAACCCAACAGGAGCACAACAAATTGGATGGGAAAGTCGCCTAGAAGCTCACCGAACTCCATGAGCAAAAACAGTAACTCAGAAGGCTCAGCCAGCACCAAACAGCTCGGTAAATCCTTGGACAATGACTTTAGTAGCCTCGTTGTGAGATTTGTGTTGTAACAAGCAATATAAAATGAATTATTTTGTGCCTGCAAAGGGGGCAGGATGAGGCGGGGGAGGCGAGTGGAAACTGGGGACTTAGGTAAAAGGAAGGTCGTCCTGGTGGTGGGATTAGTTTTGGGACTTTGAATGCCTGAAACGTATTAGGAACAACTTTTTGTACATCGTGGTGTTTTAAATAAAGTTTCAAATGTTAAAGATTAAATTAAACACTCACACACACAAACCCTACTTTGAGGCATCCCTAACCATCACTGTTGGAATTTTTCAGCAGGAGTAGTGGATACAAATAGGGGTGAGAGAAATCTTCCCCCACTGTCCACCCTTTGAGATTTTTTTCTTTTGTTATTTTTGGGCCACATCCAGCAGCTCCCAGGGCTTACTCCTGCCTCTGAGCTCAGAATTCACTCCTGGCAGGCTCAGGGACCATATGGGATGCCGGGGATCAAACCTGGATGGGCCTAATGCAAGGCAAGTACACCACCTGCTGTGCTGTCACTCCAGCTCCATCCATCCTTCTGGACTAAACAAACCAGCTGCCCATTGGCAGCAGGCTGTAGGAGCCCAAACACCTTCTATCATTTCTCTCTGTGATTATTCTGCCCTCAGCCAGTGTCTGATGTGGAAGGCACGGCATCAGCTAGGCTGCTTGTCCAAGGATTCCCATGAAGCAAGCAGGACCCACCTAACAGATTTGAGGCTCCTCAGTTGTCCTCCAAATCTGAAAGGGGGAGAGTAAACAGCACAGCAGAGGGGCAATTGCTAATCCCGGCTGGATTCTGTATTCACACCTTTGCTGTTCTGATTGTGTGCTAAATCCCCAACCGCTCTGATTTACCTGAGCTGACTCAGGGGTCTGGCGAGGCAATAGCAGACAGACCAGAGGGGGCTTGTGACTAGCTCGCCTGGCTCTATGTGCCCTCTCGAAGTCCTGGCATAGCCAAAAGCAGAACTTCCCTGGGACAGCCCACAGTTTACCAGGAACGCAGAAGTTCTGAGCCATGTGACTACATGCTTGTATTTATGTTTATTTTTGTTTGATTGTTTGTTTTTATTTTGGACCTTACCTAATGGTGCTCAGGGGTTACTCCTGGCTCTGCTCAGAAATTACTTTCAGTGGGCTTGGGGAACTATATGGGATACTGGAAATCGAACCCAGATCGGCCGAGTGCAAGGCAAATGCCCTACCCACTGTTCTATCACTCCTGCCTCTGTGTCTGTGAAAAATCTCATTGTGTTTTGGAAGGGTTGAGGGACACCATGTTTTTGTGGCAGATGCTGGGTGGTAAAAGCAAGCAGAGGGACATGAGGTTCTTGGTGCCCAGAGAGGGTACCTCAGCCGAGCCTTGCACAAGGCCTCCGGAACCCTGATTCTGTAGCTCCCCCAGTATATCTGTGATGAGGGGCTCACAGATGACTGTTGAGGACACCCCATGCCATCACAACAGAATCCCACTTTTCAAATGAGAAATGTGAGCCCTGTCCTCAGTAATCAAAACCGGTGGCCCCCCAACTTCAGATGCTGCTGCTTCTGCTCTCTCCTGCACCCCTTTTTGCCAGAGAAGTGGCTCCCCGACTGGGTCTTTACGCATCCTTACACTTACCCACCCCACCACCCCGCATACAACAGACTGCACAGAGAAGAAGTCAGAGTGTGATCAAGACAGAAATAGAGGTGTGAGATTGTTCTAGGAGCACCGAGACAAGAGTCAGGGACTCTGCGAGGGGCGGGTGGGGGGAGAAGCGGGGGTGGCTGCCTCATGGAAGGGATGAGGTGGCCTTGGGATGAGTAATGCCTCAGCTGACAGAGCTGGAGAAAGCCCTGTCACGGATGGGGTGCATGGTGACAGGCTGAGAGGCATGACGAAGCCCACGTGTATGAGAGATGGTGGTGCTGAGTCTGGGGGCTGCTGTGGTGCAGAAGGGCTGGGGTGAGGGTGCAAGAAACTGAACACCACACTCTTTGCTTAGGGCATCGTGCAGAGAGTGGGGAGCACCACCCAGGGGTGCTGGAGCCATCATTTCTTCATGCAGGGACCTGTGAGAGGTATAGAGAATTCCTTGACGGGGCAGGGACTCTCCTGGCTCCTCCAGATCTGAGATATGTAAGGCTGGATTTGGGGTGTCCTACATATGGGAGTCCTATACAATGGGGTGGGTGGTTTTAGGGTGGGGGAAGTCAGGGGCTCTAGGAAGTGAAAGAGGAGTATTATGGGCTGGAGGTATCATGCTGGGGTTAAGGCATTTGTCTTGCACACAGCTAACCTGGGTTCAGTCTCTCACTTTGCCATATGGTCCCCTGAGCCTCACCAGGAGGATCTCTAAGCGCAGAACCAGGAGTCAGCCCTGAGTATCTCAAGGTGTGTCCCCCCCAAATCAATTAAAACAAAAGAGAATTATGTGATGTTATGGGGAGGGTCAAGCGTCAACTCTAAGGTAGTAAGAGGAAGTACTACAATGTTCTGGGCCTGGCATTGGGCAGGTGAACTGAACTTCATGGGACCATAGATACCATCCCCTCTTCCTTTGTAAACATATGGTTGCCTGGAAACCAGTGTGCTTCGAGTTCGAATCTAAGCCCTGCCACTTATGAGCTGTGCAACCTTGAACTGGTAACTGAGCCTCTCTAGGTTGCTGTGGGGCCAAACAGATGCTCTCTGAGCTCAAGGTGGGGATTTAGGGAATAACAACTGCAGAGAGAAGGGACAATGAGAGTGGAAAATGATCACTCTGGACAAGAACTGGGTGCTGAAAGGAGAGGAAGGGATACGCAGAATGCCCCTTCAGGAACAGTATTGCAAATCACAGTGTCTAAAAGAAAAGAGAGAGAGAGAGACAGACAGACAGACACAGACACAGAGACAGAGAAAGAGAAGAGGGAGTGAGAGACAGAGACAGAGAAACAGAGACAGAGACAGAAAAAATAGAAAAACGTCTTCCAAAAAAAAAAAAAAGAAAAAAAAATGTCTTCCCCAGAGGAAGACAGGGAAGAGGGCAGGAGGAAAACTGGGGACATTGGTGGCAGAAAATGTGTCCTGGTGAAGGGTACTGGACACTGTATGACTATATAACTAAATCAGGAACAACTTTGTCATTGTGTACTTCATGGTGATTCAATTGAAGAATTTATTTTAAAAAGTAGTTGCCTAGGGGCTGGAGAGATAGCACAGTAGTAGGGCATTTGCTTTGCACACAGCTGACCGGGGACAGACATAGGTTAGATTCCCGGCATCCCATATGGTCCCCTGAGACTGCCAGGAGCGATTTCTGAATGCAGAGCCAGGAGTAACCCCTGAGCACTGCTGGGTATGACCCAAAGACCCCCCCCAAAAAAGTAGTTGCCTATTATTAAGCATCCAGTCAACTAGGCTGGTGATCTAGTGATCTCAGAACTTCCAGCACCCCAACTCCTCAGAACAGCCTGGGGGAGCAGTCATGATCTGGCCCCTCATGGTTATGAAAGTGAGAGCTCAGGAAGGGTTAAGGACTGGCCCAAGGTCACACAGCTAGCAGGTGGCAGAGCTACAGTTTACACCTACGTCATGGAGCCCACACAGCCACTAAGACAAAAGGACAGTTCGAGGCCACACACACAGGCTGTGAACAGATATGTGGATCAGCATCATGTCGTGTCTGAATAACAGCATAAAGGGGCTGGAGATAGCACAGTAGGGAGGGTGTCTGCCTTGCATGTAGTTGGCCCGGTTCAATCCTTAGAATCCCAGCGAGTCCTCTGAGCCTGCCAGGAGTGATTTCTGAGTACAGAGCCAGGAGTAACCCTTGAGCACTGCTGGATGTAGCCAACAAATAAACAAAAAAAACAAAAAACAAACAAAGGAGCTGGAGATAGGACAACTGGGAGGGCATTTGCCTTGCACATGGCTGACCTAAGTTTGATTCTCAGCATCCCATAGGGTCGCCCAAGCCCTGTCAGGAGTGACCCTTGAGTGCAGAGCCAGGAGTAACCTCTGAGCATTCCAGGTATGGCCTCAAATTGGAAAAAAAGAACTGGGGTGAGACCAGGGACAGGACAATGTTTCACCCAAACCCTTTGTTCCCAATGAGAAGAAACTGGGCAATGTTGTCACCCAGAATGGTCCCATACCTGACTCATGTCCACGCTACCGGGTTGGACTGTGCCAGACACATTTCCACACCATCAGATTGTTCCCTCACAACCCGTCCTGGAGAAGATGGGGTTTCCTTCCACCTGGCAGGTGAACAAACAGAATCTCAGAGAGTCATGTGACTCAACCACATTTCCAGAGGTGAGAGACAAGGATCAATTTTTGTTTGGGGGCCACATGCAGCAGTGCTCAGGGGTTACTCCTGACTCTGCACTCAGACATTACTCTGGGTGGTTCTGGGGGACCAAAGGGAATGCCGGGATCAAACTCTGGTTGGCCACATACAAGGCAAATATCCTCCCACTGTCCTATCACTCAGGCCCTCAATGAATTAGTCTTAAAGGGCTTCAAACTGTCTGACTCCCAACTCCAGGCTCTCAGTTCCTAACTCCTAACATGGTGACAAGGATTCGAATTCCAGGTGATGCGCAGCTGCCTCTGCCCTTGTCCCAGCAACCCTTAGGCCCAGGCCTGTTTCCCTTTTCCAAATGGAGCAAAAAACATCATGAGTGGCCTCTGACCCATTGCTGAAGCCATGGGGAAGCTTTGAGTCATCAGGAGAAGAAACAGAGACAACCCAGGGCAGCAGCTGAGCTCAGGGCAGGGCATTACCCATGGAAAGAAGAACTTCTCTTGCAGTGCTGGCAGCTCCCCTGAGTGCCCAGAGGGTCAGATGGAGACTCAGGGGAGTAGGGCTCAGCCTCTGCCACACCTTACACACAGGAGTGCCCTCCTCGCCTTTCAGCATCTGCAGAAAATTCAGAATTAAGAAACATGATTGTGGGGCTGGAGAGATAGCATGGAGGTAAGGCGTTTGCCTTTCATGCAAGAGGTCATCGGTTCGAATCCCAGCGTCCCATATGGTCCCCCGTGCCTGCCAGGAGCAATTTCTGAGCATGGAGCCAGGAGTAACCCCTGAGCACTGCCGGGTGTGACCCAAAAACCACAAAAAAAAAAAAAAAAAAAGAAACATGATTGTGGGGGCCAGAGCAAGGATGATACAGCAGCAGTAGGGTATTTGCCTTGCATGCAGCTGACCCAGGACAAACCTGGTTTTATCCCTGGCATCCCATATGGTCCCCCAAGCCAGGAGTGATTTCTGAATGCATAGCCAGGAGTAACACCTGAGTGTCACCAGGTGTGACCCAAAAACCAAAAAAAAAAAAAAAAAAAAAAAAAAAAAGAACCATGATTGTGGGGCCTGGAGCCATAGCACAGGAGGGGGTTTACCTTGCACAGGGTGGACCCAGATTCAATCCTGGGCATCCCAGAGCATCCCCGAACCCCACCAGGTTTGATTCCTGAATGCAGAGCCAGGAGTAACCCCTGAGCACCTCTGGGTGTGCTCCCCTCAAAAGAACTGTGGTTGCCGTGCATAGGAGGGCTGGGGGGAGGGGCCTTGCACAGTAAGTGCTCAAGAAATATTTGCTGCATATAGCAAGTAGGGAGTTTGCCTTGCACATGGCTGATCTTGTTCCAACCCCGGTATCCCATATGGTGCCCTAAGCTACCAGGAGGGACTCCTAATCTCAAAGCTAGGTGTAAGCCCTGGGCATTTCTGGGTGTGACCCGCAAAATTGAAAACCCAGAAATGTTTGCAGTATCTCTTAGCAAGGAAAGGAAAGAACATGGAGGGAAGAGGTTGGAAAGCAGAGTATACAGAGGCAGGATAAAAAAGAGAAGAAAGAGGAGCCTGTGGGAGGGAGAGGAGGAGGAGGAGAAGAAGCAGAGGTACCTCTCAGCACTACCAGCCACGTGGCCACCCAGCCAGCTCCATGCCATGAAGCCTGTCACGCATTCCAGCTGCCACTCCGCACCACAGCTACCCGGTGTGGCCCTGAGTGCCAGCAAGAACAGCTGTCCCCAGACGTGCTCAGATGCCAAATGAGGAGGTGGAGGGAAGAGTGGGCCAAGGGACACAGCCATGGAAAGGCAGTCACACAGCAGCTGTCCCCAGCCCAGGGCCTGTCTCGCCATTGAAAGCGAGAGGCTGGGCCAGAGCAATAGCACAATGGGTAGGTCGTTTGCTTTGCATGAAGTTGACCTGGGTTTGATCCCTGGCATCCATAATGTCTCTTGAGCCTGCTGGGAGTAATTTCTGAGTGTAGAGCCAGGAGTAACCTCTGAGTGCTGGCAGGTGTGACCCAATATCAGAAAGAAAAAAAGAAAGAAGAAAGAAAGAAGGAAGAAAGAAAGGAAGGAAGGAAGGGTGAGAAAGAAAGAAGAAAGAAAGAAGGAAGAAAGAAAGAAAAAGAAAGAAAGAAAGAAAAAGAAAGAAAGAAAGAAAGAAAGAAGGAAAGAAAGAAAGGAGGAAAGAAAGGAGGAAAGAAAGAAAGAAAAGGGGCTCGGAGAGATAGCACAGCGGCGTTTGCCTTGCAAGCAGCCGATCCAGGACCAAAGGTGGTTGGTTCGAATCCCGGTGTCTCATATGGTCCCCCGTGCCTGCCAGGAGCTATTTCTGAGCAGACAGCCAGGAGTAACCCCTGAGCAACGCTGGGTGTGATACAAAAACAAAAAGAAAGAAAGAAAAGAAAGAAAGAAAGAAAGAAAGAAAGAAAGAAAGAAAGAAAGAAAGAAAGAAAGAAAGAAAGAAAGAAAGAAAGAAAGAAAGAAAGAAAGAAAGAAAGAAAGAAAGAAAGAAAGGAAAGAAAGAAAGAAAAGAAAAGAAAGAAAGAAAGAAAGAAAGAAAGAAAGAAAGAAAGAAAGAAAGAAAGAAAGAAAGAAAGAAAGAAAGAAAGAAAGAAAGAAAGAAAGAAAGAAAGAAAGAAAGAAAGAAAGAAAGAAAGAAAGAAAAGAGCTGCTAAGCCATGACCCAACTTCCTGTCTGCCTGGTCCCTGGTCCCTGGTCCCTGTCCAGAAAAGTCTGACTGTTCCTGTGCCTGGGCACTGCCTATGGGTCCCCTGGTGTGCAGGAAGATCTTTCCGCTTCTACCAGAGAATCTCACAGGACACAGCCACCCTTGACATCTCTCAGCATGTGTCTCAGAGCACCGAGTTCATGGAACTGACTTCCCTGAGGCTGGGCAGGGAGGTCAGTTTAGTTATGGTCCAGACCCCTGCAGTGGCCCCAGCGGGGCTCCCATGGCACATGGTAGCTGGAGATGACTCAGGTAACAGATGTCCTGGACCTTTCACATCTCTGCCATCCTGTGACCATAAAGGGTCAGTTTGAGAAGTTGTTTCTGTTTCTCTTTTTCAGGCTTTGGGCCCTACATGATGGCTTGCTCCTAGTTCTATTCTCAGGGGTGACTGCTGGAACAGGAGGGGCTCAGGGGACTCTTTTCAGCAGCAGGTTTCAGGTTCAGGTGGAGTGCACTTTACCCCCTGCCCTATCTCTACTGCCCTTTATTTTAACCATATATAGATGGATAATAACACAGCAAACCAGCCAGAGAGAAACGACTGCTTCACAGCCTTGCCCTTGGCTGGCCCGTTTGAAGCCCCAGCACTACAGATGGTCCTCTGAACAAGACTAGAATTCAATTAATTCTGATCACAGAGCCAGGAACAGTCCCTGGGTATGGCCAGGTGTGGCCCAAAAGCCAAAAGAAAAAAAAAACCAAAAAGAGAAGTATTAATGTGGCCAACACTCAAATGGCCTGGGATCAAATTCTTGATTATTTCCCTGCTGAGTGGCCCGAAGCAGTTTCTCTGGGAAGCTCATTTGCTCTCTTGGAAACAAGGATGACAAGAAGACTGGCCACACAGATGGGATAGGGTTTAGGTGGTTAAAACGTGCCTGGAGCCAACCCTCAAATCAAAGCTGGTTGCCAGGTACTGGGATTGCAGCCCGGTGAGGCCTCTTCCTTGTGTTTTCAAAGGTATTGTCATTCCTGGGCCTTGAGGATTTGTCTATTAGCCCTAGACACAGACTTCTCTGCTACTGGAAAGTTCCCTGCTCTGCTCTGTCCTGCCCTGCCTATGCTGGTGGTCCCAGAACAGAAGCTGGCACTGGAGACGGGGCTATCAGAGTTACACAGATCCTGATGAGGGAAAAGCCAGAGAAACTCTTTGTTGTTGTTGTTGTTGCTGCAGAGACTCTAATGGAGGTGGTGCTCAGAGAAAGCTTCTCCACCCCTGCAGCCAGTGGGGGGGGTATCATGAGAGAGTAGTTTGGGGAGTGGGGAGTAGGTACTGACAGGTATCTGCAAACTGAAGCCAAGAGGAACTAAAGAGGGCAGAAAGAGTGAGATACTGTCAAAACTCCAGGTGAGTGAGTCTTAGGTGAGCAGATGCATTGAAAGGCCCTATGGGACTGAGAGCCCTGCCTGACCCTAACTCCTGGTGCTCCCCTGGGCAGTCAGGGGTTCCCATCAAGTAAGAGCAAACTCTTCTTTTTTTATTTTTATTTATTTGGGGGGATTGGTGGTGTTGAGGGGTTACTCCTGGCTCTGCACTCAGAAATTGCTCCTGGCAGGCTTTGGGGACCATATGGGATGCCATAGATCAAACAAACCCGGGTCTGCCCCAGGTTGGCTGCATTTAAGGCAAAAGCTCGATTGCTGTGCTATCACTCTGGCCCAAGAAAACTCTTTTTGAATGCCCCTCTTGGATGCTCAAGTGACTAGCTCAGAGGCTAAGTTTAGTTCTCTCTTTAAGCCTGTGTTCTCCCTCGAACACGTTTCTCCTTGGCTTGTCTCTGTTCCTTGGCCTGCTTTCACTCTGCAGAAGCCCCTGTTCTCTGTCCAACACACATAGTTCTTCCTTTCTCTCCCCTCCCATATTTCTTAATAAGTTTCCATAACAACTCTCTGGCTTCACCATATCACCTCCCCCTGGAATTCTCTTCCGCGAGGGAAAGCAATGAACCCAGAAACGCCTTTGCTGTGGTTAGTACTGATTTTTTTCTTTCCTGAGAAGAGCGAATCCTCGCTCCAGCCCGAGGCCACAGCTCTATGAGTAATCAAATGGGGGGGGGTGGACCTTCTCCCACGCTGGGCAGTCTGGGCTCAATTTGAAGGCGTTTCTCTGGGTGGCTAAAGTGGGCTGAGCAGAGAAATGGAATCACGCTTTTTATTTTCAACTTCATTTCCATGCTCCATGATTGAGTCACGAGCAACACCGGTACCAGGAAACACAGCATGTCTTTAAGTGAGGTTCTAGTGGTTCATGTAGTTATACACTAACAAAAGAAACTACTAGATCAGGGTCCAGAGCGATACTACAGCAGGGAAATAATTTTCCTTGCACAAGCCAAAGTGGCTTCAATCCCCAGCATCCAATATGGTTTCCCAAGCCTGCCAGGAGTGATTTCTGAGCTCAGAGCCAGGAGTAACTCCTGAGGGCCAACAAGTGTGATTCAAAAACACACAGACACATACACACACACTACCAGATTCTGGAATTCTTCCTATCCCAACAGATTCTTTAAGACCTTTTGATCCTTGTCCAGCTCAATGGCGGCCACACCTGGCCTATTAATGGGACAATGCCAAGGCTGGAGGGGGCCTGGGATAGAACAGGCTGGAAAGAATTCTTCAAGCAGTCATTTGGGGAGGAGGATAACCTGCCTTCCACTTGCCTTCTCTGGAAACTCTCAGGCTGTCAGAAAGCAAGGAAGGAGCTGGGTACTGCAGAAGGAAAAACTAAAGCTGATTAAGGAAGAAGAGAGAAGCATGGAGCAAGAAAAATAATCAACAAAAAACTGTGGAAGGATGAGAAGAATGGGGAAAAAGGCATGGTCCAAGCTTTCCAAGAGGGCTTGAGAGATAGCGTTTGCCTTGCAAGTGGCAGACCCAGGAGCAACAGTAGTTTGAATCCTGGCATCTCATATGGTCCCCCGAACCTGCCAGGAGTGATTTCTGAACAGAGCGAGGAGTAACCCCTGAGTATTGCTGGGTGTGACCCAACCCCCCCAAAAAACCCAACCAAGAAAAAAACAAAACTAAAAACAAGACAAAACAAAACAAGTGCTCTAAGAATATTTGTTTTGGGCTGGCTGGAGCAATAACAGTGGGGAGAGCATTTGTCTTGCACAAGGCTAACCCGAGTTTCAATCCCTGGCATCCTATATGGTTTCCCCAAGTAATTTCTGAGCACAGATCCAGGAGTAACCTCCTGAGCTCCGCCACTGGATGTGGCCCAAAATAAAGCAAAAGAATATTTGCTTTGTATACAAACTTATTTTGATGAAAAGGAGGCGAAGTTCATGACTTTCTCTTCATCCACTGTGGCTAGTGTCCGCTACTGTCCATGGTGCTGAAATACTGTCGTTCCGAAACAGGGAGCTGAGACTTGGTTCTGGGTGAGAGGAACTCCAGGGCTTAGGCTCCTGCCAGAAGGGAAACAGGATCTAAAAAGAACAAGAAAAGACAGGAACCCAGGGTAAGTCAGAAGCCAATTTTAGGGTCTGCCTATGGGGCTCCCTAATTCCTTCTTTACTTCACACCCGACGCTTCCACACCTGTGGAGGAATTCGGAGGGGCTTTGTGGCAGGACACAATTTCCTTGGGCTCTCTAGCTTCTGTTCACTTCTGCCCCCCTCTGTGCCAACTCTCTCTTTTGGTTCTTAGGCCACACCTTGCTGCACTCAGGGGTTACTCCTGGCTTTATGCTCAGATATTGCTTTTGGCAGGCTTGGGGGACCATATAGGATGTCGGGAATCAAACCTGAGTCTGTCCTGGGTCAGCCATGTACAAGGCAAATACCTTACTACTGTGCTACCACTCCAGCCCCTGTGCCAATTCTCAACATTGCTAACCACTTTCCTTTCTCCTTCCAAATTTCCAGGTAAAGAAACAAGCATGAACACACAAAGGGGCTTCCCCAGAGCCACCAACAGACCAGGGGACTAAGCAGAGTTGAAAAACTAGAACCTTAAGGGCCTCTCTGATCACTCCCTTTCAAGTCAGCCCAAACATGAAGGAACCTACTAGAAACTCTGGGTCTGCCGGGAGCACTCTCTTTCTCCCAATGGGACAGCCATTGACTGATGCCACTGTCCAACACAGACTCTGGGCATTGCCTCTGCTTGGACCATGCTATGTGCAAAGCCCTTTGGTCTACCTCCTTTTGATAGGCCCTCTGGATGGCCTCTGCAATGATGATGTCTCTCCAGATATTGGGGTCCTAAGTCAAGGTTCCCTAGAAATGTATCTGGGGAATGGGGGAAAGAGCTGAGTATGAGTAAAGTTCTCACCAACTTCCTCTTTCAGAACATCTTTGCAGGCCCAGATTCAGGCTAGTTGTTGCAGGAAATTACTAACTAGGATGTGATCTGAGGTGGTGAAGGATGTCTGTTTGCTTGGGAAAGGCAGGCAAGTTGGGAAAGGAGTATCAGGCCTACCTGCTGGCAGAATATTCTGGAGAAGGCGTGAACAGGGGTTGCATCTGTGAAGCTTCTCCCAGACCCTGTCAACCACAACCCAGCACAGCCCCACACACTTGCCTCTTCTCAGGCCCCTCTTTTTATCTAGAATCTTGTTACCTCTCTTTTCTCTCTTCTCAGAAACTAACCTATAGCCTCAGCATGGTGGGAGAAGGGAGAGGGAAGATGGTACCCAGGGACAAGCTCAGAATGGAAACCTGGTCCAACCCAAGCACCTCCATTCACCTGCTCCATGATTGTGAATTGCTACTTTATTCTGCAACTTGAGCATTGACCTGGTATGTGGCCAACCAGGGTTCAATCCCCAGCATCCCATATGGTCCCCTGCCCCATCCTGAGCACCACCATAAGTAATTCCTAAGTATAGAGCCAGGCACAAGCCCTGAGCATTGCCAGGAGTTGCACCCTGTGAAATCGTAGGTTGTGTGTTCCACAATCCCTAGAAAGGGAGAGGGATCCCCGTGCCCCAAGTCCGGGTAGGACAAGAGATGCAGGTCTGGCAGGAATTCCAATGCAGGAAATAATCCACACACAGTTGGGAAGAAATAGCAGCCAGAAACTCACACTGCAAACTGTTCACCCACAAGCCAGTCTCTCCACAGTGTAGAACCACAAGCCAAGATGGCAGCCTCTCCAGGCCTCCAAAGCAGACTTTGTTGGGAAAAAACAAAGCCCCCTCCCAAGGGAAGGGAAAAATCCAGGTGAAGAGGCAATGAGGAAACATTTTTTTTTAAATATGTAAACAAAAGGAAGCAAATCGAGAGACATCTAATGAGAAGGCAATAGGAGGACCAATCAAAAGGCTACTGCCAACAGCACCCGGAATAATAATAATAAAAAAAAAAAAACCGGGGCCGGGTGGTGGCACTAAAGGTAAGGTGCCTGCCTTGCCTGCGCTAGCCTTGGACGAACCGCGGTTCGATCCCCCGGTGTCCAATATGGTCCCCCAAGCCAGGAGCAACTTCTGAGCACATAGCCAGGAGTAACCCCTGAGCGTTACTGGGTGTGGCCCAAAAACAAAACAAAAAAAAAAACAAAACAAAAAAAAACAAAACAAAACAAAAAAACTAACTTGAAAAGTTCCCCAAACTCTGAAGCATCTGTGATAATTCTGTGAAGTGCAATTGAATGGGAAAGGGACAGAAAAGGGACTGGAAGATTTAATACCACTGTCTGTCTATAAGGATGCCTTCTTCTCTGTGACTCAGTACCAGATTGGTCCCAAGGTCACTGTGTTCCACCCCAGCTGGGTGACAGCTGGGACAGCTTCAAGGGATGGTGTCTTGGACACCAATTCTGTAGTTGGAGAAATGGACTCATGGAAGAATGAAGTGATTGGCCAAGATTACACTGTTGATCAAAGACAAAGAAAAACAAAAAAATATTTATTTTTCTAATCTAGAACTCTTCCAGAAACACTCTACTTCTCTTGCTTCTACTCCATGGCTTCCTCAAGGTGAAATCGTGGATGTGAACCAAAAGCTCCAAGTTTGGGGTCTGTTGAATAAAGAGGAATAACTTAGCACCTCCTTTCCCTGTTTCTGATTCTCTAGTGAAGGAATAGTCTTTAGGTCCCATTAGACTTTTGTGCTTGGGGGTGGGGCATAGTTAGCTCTATTCAGAGGAAACTTCTGTCTCTGGGTTCAGAAGTTGCTTCTGGTGGTGGTTGGGGGGACCCATGCATTGTTAGAAATCCAATCTGGGCCTCACTCATTCAAAGTTCAGTCCTCTGAATGACCTCTCTGGCCCCACCTTTATTGTTTTTGTTTCTTTTGGGGACACACCCAGTGGTCCTTAGGAGTTACTCCTGGCTGGCTCTGTGCTCAGAAATTGCTCCTGGGGGGCCGGAGAGATAGCACTGTGGTGGGGCATTTTGCCTTGCATGCAGCCAATCCAGGATGGACAGTAGTTCAAATCCCGGCATCCCATATGGTCCCCTGAGCCTGCCAGGGTGCAATTTCAGAGCTCAAAGCCAGGAATAACCCCTGAGCACTGCCCCCAAAAAGAAATTGCTCCTGGCAGGCTTGGGGGACCATATGGAATGCCAGGGATCAAACCAGACCTGTCCTAGGTCATCAGCATGCAAGGCAAACACCCTATTGCTATGCTATCACTCCAACCCCTGGCCCCACCTTTAAAGAGTGATAATCCCAACCTTTTCCATATGTGCATTCTCTAAACTATGGGTGGAACAAATATTAGGGTCACCTAATATCTGAGCTGCCTCTCTTCTATCAGCTTAGTCATGACCATAATCACCATCACCCTACTTACATATGGATGTGTAGCTTGGCATGTGTGAGGAGTCATACTCAACACAATGTTGGTCCTGATATGTCCTAGGACTGAAGTGGCTCTCACAGTCCTCATTTAGAGATAGCTGACCAGGCCGGGTCATCCCATCTCTGAGATTTGCCAGGCCAGCCTCAGCTGCCAAAAGATGGCACAGGAAATGGATTTCCTGCCAGGGCTGAGACCAGAGCCTGGGCTGAGGGCTGCCTCCGCAGGAGGAAAAATAGAAGCAAAGCGATGGGTAACAGGAGGACAAAGCAGTCTTTTGGAGCCTAAACCCCTTCCAAAAGAAAGCTTTTCAATTAGTTGTGAAGATAGAGGAGAGAAGAAGCGGATTATCGGCACCAAGAGGCATTTAAATCAGAGGCAGGCAGAACTTCTACCAGGCAGTCAGCATTAGAACAAACGACCTGCTGGAACTCGCTCCGGCTCCCTTTTTGGTGAGTGGCTCATTTGCATAGCGAGTCATTTTCTAATTAACGCCAGGAGGTCTGGGAGGTGTGGGGTAGTAGGCCAGAGAGCTCTGAGTGCCACCTAGCTGGCATCCTGCAGCAGAGTTGAAGGAGGGGGTGTCTGAGGGTCCAGGAGGAAGGTTCTCTGGCTTTCCACTCTGCCGCCACCGCAGGTCCCCTTTATGGCGGGCATATTTCAAAGGCCCGTTTCCATTTGCATTTTTAAAACCCTGCTGATGGCCTGGGAAAATGACATCCTTCCAGTGTTCCCTGGAACACACCTCCCGCTCCTGCTACCCCACATCCAAACCTCTGCTGTCTCTCAGCAGACACCCCCACTCAGTGACCACCACCCAGGAAATCAGTAGGAAGTCCAGTTGGGCTAGGAGGGTGCAGAGAAGGGTGTACAGAGCCCCAGCTTTGCAAGAGACAGAGCCCAAATTTATTAGACACGTGCCCAGGAGAATAGGGCTGTGTTCTTGGACATGAGGGGTACATGGCATACCATGAAGGCCCCCCGAGGTTTGTTAGATGAAGGGTGCATCGTGCTGGAGCCCATAATCAGCCTTAAATGTGCTGAGTAACTGAAGCCATGCATGCAGCCGAAGAAGTGGCTTACTGGGATCCCCCATGCTGGGAACATATGTGACCTCAATGTTCCTTAAAACCAGCTTCTCTAGTTTCTTCTCCCTCTGTGCCCTCACATAGCAGGCTCAGGAGGGGCTCTGGGGTGTCCAAGGGAGAGAAAAATATGTAGCATTGCAGAGGGAGAGGACCAAATGGATTTGGTGCCTTGGATGAGAGAGTGGCGGGGTCTGTCCCCAGGATGAGACAGTGAGGATGGGGTCTCGCCCTGAAGTAGTCAGTGTAGATGAGGCTTGTCCCAGATTAGTCAGTGTAGATGGGGTTTCTTCCAGACGGGTCAGTGTAGACAAGGGTCTCTTCCTCTATGAGACAGTGTAGAGAGGGTCAGTTCCTCTGAATAAGCCTTTGTAGATGGGGCCTGTCCCTCTAAGAGACAGTGGGGTCTCTCTCCTGGATTAATCAGTATAGGTGGGGTCCATTCCTTTGGATTTAGCCATGAGATTTGCTCTTGCTCTGGGAGCACTCTACTCTCCTGGGGTGACTCCTGTTCTTTCTCCTTACACCCTGAGGTCTCCTCATTGCAATAGCTGCCCCTAATCCTAATGCCTCTGATTAGAAAAGGGTCTCTCTTTCTAATTAGCCTGGGGTGTGTGTGTGGGGGGTTCACCTGCCAGTAGCTCCCCAGCTGAGCTGAGCATAGGGCATGAGTGGTCTAGTGGGACGCTGGGGTGGGGGAAATTCTGACAGCCTCTGGCTTCCTTCTACCCCAAAGCATTCAAGGTATCCAGCATTATAAATAGCTGGGCAACTGGTCTGCAAAGTGGCTACAGCTCCAAAGAAATGGGACAGCAGAGGACCCGAGAGATAACAATGTGGTAGGGTGTTTGCCTTACATGCTGCAGACCTGGGAGAGACCCAGTTCGATTGCTGGCATCCCATATGGTTCCCCAGCCTGCCAGGGGTGATTTCTGAGCGCAGAGTGACCCCTGAGTGCTGCTGGGTGTCACCCAACAACCAACTAATCAATCAATCAATAGTTTTTTTTTTAAATGGGACAGCAGAGAGAAGAGAGGAAGGAGCAGGTGGCATGGAGGAGGGGCAAGGGGAGCCACAGCCCAGCTCCACTGAGTACCTCAATGCTGAAAGGTCCCCCCAGCCTCCCTGGCTGGAAGAGAAGGACTGAGGAGAATGCTTTGGGCAAAGCACTGTGCTTACCTCTCCCATGTTCCTCTCTCTTGCATAAGTTGGAAACTAAGGTGGGGCCTCCTCTTTCTCCCCTGACTCCAGGCCTTCCCTGGGTGCCAGCTCAGATGGCCAGAAGTGGGTTCAGGTGGACTCTTAGGGGTCCTCAGGCTTCCCCCACCTTCTGTACTCCAGGGGGGAGGTGCATGGGGAGGAGGGCAGGCAGATATCTGGCTTTCAGTTTCCCCTTTGATTCTGGAGGCTAGCTCTTGCCAGGTATGGGGTTTGGGGAGGCCCCACACCAGAGGCCTTCTTCCTAGCCTGGGGAGTGCTGGGATGCTTGGCAGGCCCACAGCCATCCCCCTCTTTCTACCCTGGACTCCAGGCCTTCCCTGGGTGCCAGCTCAGATGGCAGATGCTAGCTCAGATGGCCAGAAGTGTGTTCAGGTGGACTCTTAGAGGTCCTCAGGCTTCCCCCCTCCCTCCATACTCCAGGGGGGAGGTGCATGGGAAGGAGGGAGGGCAGATAACTAGCTTCCAGTTTCCCCTTTGATTCTGGAGGCCAGCTCTTGCCAGGTATGGGGTTTGGGGAGGCCCCATGCCGGAGACCTTCTCCCTAGCCTGGGGAGTGCTGGGGTGTTTGGCAGGCCCTCAGCCATCCCCCTCTTTCTACCCTGGACTCCAGGCCTTTTCTGGGTGCCAGCTCAGATGGCGGGTGCTAGCTCAGATGGCCAGAAGTGGGTTCAGGTGGACTCTTAGGGGTCCTCAGGTTCCCCCCTCCCTCCATACTCCAGGGTGGAGGTGCATGGGGAGGAGGGTGGGCAGATATCTGGCTTCCGGTTTCCCCTTTGATTCTGGAGGCCAGCTCGTGCCAGCTATGGGGTTTGGGGAGGCCCCATGCCAGAGACCTTCTTTCTAGCCTGGGGAGTGCTGGGGTGCTTAACAGGCCCCCAGCCGTCCCCCTCTTTCTACCCTGGACTCCAGGTCTTCCCTGGGTGCTGGTCCAGGTTGACTCTATAGGCGTCATCAGGCTTTCCCCCTACCTCTCCCTACACTAATGGGAATGCGCTTTGGGAAGAGGGCTGGCCGTTCTAGCATTGGTTTATGTTGGGACAGTCACTGGAAATTTTTTCTCCTTGGTCTCCTATTGATAGTATTGTATGCATATAGTTTATATATGCATAATATTCATCTTGTATTGTGATCTTGATACTGCCCTACAAAGCTCATTTCTAATCTTTTACTGCCTCAGTCCCAACTCTTATTTTCCCCCATCTACCCATGTAGGTGCAGCTCATGACATGACGCTCACCACATAGAGTGATGAGTGCAGTTAGAGAAATAAGTACACTGAAAACTATCATAACAATGTGATGAATGAGGGAAATAGAAAGCCTGTCTCGAGTACAGGTGTGGGTGGGGTGGGGAGGAGGGAGATCTGGAAAATTGGTGGTGGGAATCTTGCACTGGTGAAGGGGGGTGTTCTTTACATGACTGTAATCATACAACTACAATCATATTTTTAATCACGGTGTTTAAATAAAGATAATTAAAAAATAAAAATAAAATAAAACAAAAAAACTCAACTACAAAAAAAAGAAGGTGGGGCCTGGTTCCACCCATCTCTCTCTCTCTCTCTCTCTCTCTCTCTCTCTCTCTCTCTCTCTCTCTCTCAATCTCTCTGTGTGTGTGTCTGTCTCTGTCTCTGTCTCTGTCTTTCTCTTTCTCTCATCCTTGTTCCTTTTGGGCACCCTCTGAGACCATCTGAATCCTGGCTTATCCCTCCCCCTTGGACTCCCTTCTTTCTGCCTTTGCGGTGCTCCATGGAGCACCCCCTTTGGCTCCCCGGTGGAGAGAAATGACCCAGCCAGGCCATGGTCTGGACTCAGGTGCCCTTTCCCAGGACGCTGTCTGCAGGACGTGTCAGCTGGAGGAATGCCCTGTGTCCCAGCTGGCACAGCTCTGGGTTCTGGTGCCAGAGAGGTAAACTGGACGAAGAAGCAGATCCAAGAGCCTGGGTTTGGCGACTCCCTCTGGAGGAGCCTCGGGGATGCCCTCGTGTCCGGGCGGGCTGGTCCAGCTGCCCAAGCTGGCAGGACGCACAGAAGCGGGAACCTAGGGAACCGGGGAGGGGGGCCGGGCCGGGAGCTTGGCAGAGGCTTGTTCTGACCCGAAGGGGTCGCTGCGCCTCCCGATCCCCTCCCGTTAGGTTGGGGAGCCCGGTTGTACCACCCAGCGCTTCCCGCAGGGGGAGAGGAGGCCGTGGAGGCGCCTGGCAGCGGATCCCGGAGGCGGCAGCGCGCGGGGAGCTCTGCCCGTCTCTGGGTGCGGACGCGGGGACCGGGGCGCGTGGCGCGGGGTGCCGGGGACTTGGAGAAGGCTCGGCTCGGGCTCTGCTCCAGATCCCCCCACGTCCCGTGGTAGGAGCCGGGACCCAAACAAAGGCGGGTGGCGAATAAAAGGCGGCGGCGCCGTGCGCTCCTGGGTGCGCGCTGGGAACCGGGATCCGCAGCCGGTTTGGCTGCTCCGAGCTCGGAACCCCGGCTTCCTGGAGACTACCCGGAGCCAACAAGTCCGCACTCAGAAGCAGCTGCAGCTTGGGGTCCGCCCCCCTCAACCCGGGATCCCCTCTTCC
Organism: Suncus etruscus; assembly: GCF_024139225.1. NCBI lineage: Eukaryota > Metazoa > Chordata > Mammalia > Eulipotyphla > Soricidae > Suncus > Suncus etruscus. Next base: position 6,560,403 of record NC_064853.1, read on the forward strand.
CCGACCCGCTGCACCCTCTCCACCCGGCCCTTCTCCAGAGGTGAGTGACCGCGCCGTGCGCATCGGGGTCGGGGTTGGTGGGGACTCGGGGCTCCCAAGAGGGTCCCCACGGCCTGCACCACCCTGTGCGCGAACTTCTCCCGCCGCTCTAGGCCGGCCTCGGAACCCCACGCGTCTCCCCAAAATCACGCTGTGTTGGGCAGAGCTCCCCGTGGCACGGCCCCTGCTCCGCGGGCAGTCCCCGCGGCACCTTGCGTGCGCCCAGGCCAAGGGGGATCTTTTGGGAGGATCTGGGTGAAGAAGAAGAGGACTCGAGCCTCCAGGGAGGAAGGTCTGGGGGTGTTCCTTCGGCTTCCCTGCCAGTCCCATGGGTGCAGCAGGGTGGGTTTGGGAAAAGTTGCGCGCTGGAGTCCGTCGGGCCGGAGCGCAAAGGGCGCGCCCTGGGCGCTCCGGGCAAGGGATGATTTCCCCCAAACTCTGTCCGATCCCTATCCTGGAGTTCTTGGTCCGACTCGGTTTGGTGTCCAGGAGGTCGGGGACCCCGGCTTAGGCGCAGAGCCTGCTGGTGGAAAGCGAGCGAGCGCGCGCCTTAGGGTCCGGGTAGGTGAGGGGGACCTGGGGAGGCCGGAGAAGGATGCGCCCTCGGGCTGGGATGCGCTCAGGGCCCGGCTGGACCCCCGCAGGCCCGCGGGTCACCCCGGCTGCTCGAAGAACTTTTTGCCCCAACTCCCCGGGGAGGCCAGCGGCGGAGGACTGTGCCCCCCCCCCCTTTTTTTTTGGCGACGGTGGGCTCCTTAGTTATCTATCTGCATCTTCCCGCGCCTCCTCCATCCTTCAGTACGGGATCCCCTCTGGGGCTAAGGGTCAGCACCTCGGACAGCTCCCGGGGTGCCTCTAACCTGGCTGCTCCTGCGGGACCGACCGACCACACGCGTAGGGACACTGATGTCCCGCAATCACGCCGCTTCCATCCATAACACGCGCGTACACACACACTTAGTCCCTCAGCCCACTGAGCCCCGCAAAAGGAAGAGCCCCCCACGTGGCATCGCTTCTCACCAGCCCCTTCTCCAGGTCCTACAGCTCCAGAACACCTCCAGACGCTTCCAGGGATGATTCACAGCGCTGTCAGGCTCCCCCCCCCCCCACATACCCGCAACAGCCCCCCAAGTCATAGACCACTGCCCCCCTCAGGGGAGCAGAAGGAAACGAGTGGTGTGCCCCAGGGCAGACGCACATGGGAACCAGCAGGCATTTGCCCCGTGGAGACTGGGGGAGGGGAGGGCTACAGAATCTGGGGTGTAGGCTCAGAGGCCATTTTGCTCCCATGGCCACCCCCTCTTCCTCACTCGGGAAGAACCCCCCCCACTCTCTGCGTCATTCTTTGCACTTTCTGCCTTTGTTTTTCTTTTGTTCTCCTCCCCCTTGTTTATCTCCCCTTTGTCTTCTCAGTCCCTCCTCCCCAAGCCACACTGTCTCCCCAACTTTCCTCCAGCCTCCTTTGCCTCACTGTCCCCTCCCGCAAAATTTCACACCTCACACCTCCACACACAAGTCCTGTCTTTTGGAAGCCAGGCCCCTTCTATCTCCTAAGACATTGTCCAAACCAGACCAGAGGTCCCCCACTCTATCAGGACACTGGCCCCCACCAGCTCCTAGCCCTGGGGTGAGCCAGGTCTGGGATCTCTGCAAAACTGATCCTTAGTCCCTTTGCCTGCTATTATCCTTATAAATGCAGAAACTCTGGGGCTGGAGATACAGGACAGTGTATAAGGCTCTTGCTTTGCACGCATCTGACCTGGGTTTGATTCCCCGGGATGCCAGCCCCTCCAGGAGTGAGTGATCCAGGAGAGAGATTCCTGAGCACAGAGCCAGGAGTCAGCCCTGAGCACTGCTGTGTGTGACCCCCAAATAGACAAAAAGAAAAACCCTGCAGAAACCCTGATGTGAATCTGTGGATGGAGCCCCTGGTGTCAAGGGGAGAGGGAACCTTCCTTCGCCCCTCCCTCCACCTTCTGCCTTCCTGTGCACTCAGGGGGGCAGGCCTGACCTTCAGATGCCCCTGTGTGGCTCTTATACTGCAGATAGTCCATTTGGGGGGGTCTTTCTTCAAGGAAACAACTCCTCTCCCCTTCTGGGATGGAACTTGCCACCCCCACTTTCCAAAGCTGTTCAGAAGCTTAGGCTTTCCCTTTTCAGACCAGAGATGTCAAGTGCGTTCCTGTGGTGACACAGCCCAGATGCCATCATACTGGGGTCACATTGCCTCTTCCTTCTGGAGAGATGTTGCTTGAAGGGTCCTGCTGGCAGGTCCAGCTAGCAGAGGGCACTGGAGGAAGAAAGGAAGGCATCAGTTCGGGAGGCTCCAAACCAGGATCCCCTGGGCTCTGGAATGGAGGCACTTTTCCTGTCTCCCCACCTTCCCTAATGCAAGCAGGGGAAGTTTTCCAAGTCAGCCCTTCCTGCCCGAAGCCGCCTTGGCCTTGTGGCTTCTTGTAAACATCCCCCATGAGGGACTGGCTGGCTCAGATATGGGACTTGATTCTGAGCACCCAGCCCTGAGGCTGTGCCAAGCTCTGGGTCTGTGCCCAGCCAGAAACAGGACAGCCTCTTCTTAGTCCCAAAAGGCTGCGGGGGACTTGCCTTCATAGCAGCCTTCAGAGCCCAGGCAGCCTCCCCGAGAGCTCAAAGCTGCCATGTCAAGACTGGGCACCCCAAAGATGTGGAAAGGGGGCAGTGGTGACTGGTGACGACGGCATTGCCAGGTCTGTAATGCCACGAGCATTCCTGCTGTGCACTCCCTATCTCCCTCTCTGAAATAGTTTCTCTCCCTAAACCTCTAATACCACCATCAAATACAGAGCAGCTGAGCCAAAAGCATCTGGCTGTCCATCTGTCCTAGCTGGAGATGAAAGCTTGTCTTTAGAAAAAAAAACCCTTTGAAACCCAGACGTCCCACCAGTCTGTGTCTCCTGAAGGGGTGTCTGGAGCAGCGTCCGAGTCCCTGAGTCCATCCTTCCCAGCCAGATCTGCAAAATGCAGGGAAACAGATGAGAAGAGTGGCAGCGTCTGCACCACAGGAACAGAGACACTGTTTTCCCCCCAACTCACACACATTTCAGGGGCAGAGCATGCAGCTGGCTCCAGCAGCTCTTCCAAGGCCAGGTGGAGGCCGAGGACCCATTCCCAGGGCTGCTCTTGAGAAGAGACAGCAAAGCAACCCCCCTCAATTCCCACTAGCAAGCTTGTTCCTCGCTTTTGCTCTCACTGGTAGCAGGTGGCCGCAATGCTGCGCTCAGCGGCTGCACAGAGCGTGGCGGGGAGGACAGTGGCTTTTCTGTGCTTGTGTGGCGGGTCCTGGGAATTCTGGGCTGGGCGAGGTGGCAGCAGTCAGTGTGGGCAAATGCCGTTGCCAATGCTGCTGTCTGTGAGGCCCTACTGTGTGCCCAGTATGACACTCTTTGCTCTGCTGGCCTGAATGAAGCAGCTCTCCAGGCCCACAGATGGTTCCTTCTCAAAAGACTCGAGGAGCTTGCCCAGGGCTACCAGCCTCGAGGGACTCTGTTAGGGTCGGACGATGATATGAGTCAAACAGGGCCCCCTATTGGCTTCAGATTTTTCGTTGTTTCTGGTTATTCTTTTATCCAAAAAAAATTTTTTTTATGCTTCAAGAAATGCATGTAGGGCTCAGCAAGATGACTGCCAGGACTGGGTTGTGTGTTTTGCATGTGTGTGTGGGGCTGGCCTGCCTGGTATCTGGGTCACCTTTGGGAGTGACTCCCCAAACACTGCTCTGGAAGTAGCCCCCAGCACTGCCAAGTGTGGCCCCACAACCAGAAAAAGGAAGTTAAAAAGAAATTCATTCCAGGGGCCGGAGAGATAGCACAGCATTTGCCTTGCATGCAGCCCACCCAGGAGGGATCTGGTTTGATTCTCGGCACCCATATGGTCCCCCACTCTGCCAGGGGTGATATCTGAGTGCTGAGCCAGGAGCGACCCCTGAGCATAGCTGGTGAGACCCAACAATCAATCAATAAAGTTTAAAGAAAAAAAAACTCATTCCAGGATCCAGAGCAACAGCACAACAGGGAGGGCGTTTGCCTTACATGTGGCTGATCCGGGTTCAATCCCCAGCATTTTCTGAGCCTGCAAGGAGTAATTTCTGGATGCAGAACCAGGAGTAACCCTTAGGCATTATTGGGTTTGGCCCCCAAACTATATATATATATATATATATATATATATATATATATAATGAAATAAAAGAAACTCGTTTCAAGTGTTACAACTCTTTTAGAATTTATCCAGCAGGCCTTCTGGTCTCCATTAGAAGGTCCCCCTCCCCCCAAAAAAAGAAACTCATTTCAGTGATGGTTTTTTAAAAGAATGTTCATCTCTGCAGGGTCAACAGTAGTTCTGGATATGCTCGGGTTTGGGGGCTCAGGAGGTGTGGCACCTCATTTCTGCTCCCCTTATCTTGTGAGACACCCCACTGTTAGCTGGTGAGTGGGCTGAGGCAGGAACCCTCCTGTGGGGCTTGAATCTGAAGAGACTGTTCCATTCCTACAGTGACCAGGACCCCGGTGGCCTCACAGATGGAAAGTGGCTTCTTCAGAGAGGCCAAGTGCAGAGACACACAGCAAGTGGGTGGGTGGCAGGTTCGAACCCCAGGCTGGGGTGAGGGCAGCCATCCTAGACCTTCCATTTTCAATGTGGACATGAGATTGTCTGAAAATCCAGCCAACGCTTCCCAGGCCTGGCACTGGGCCCTTGCGAAACTTTCTACTGCGCTCCTTAGTGTGGTTCCTGGGACCTCTTTGGGGTGGGCACTCCCTTCCAGGGCCTTACTGAAGGGGCTTACCCACTTGCCCGTGGCTCAGGGGAACCCATGGAAACCCCGTAGAGAAGGTTGGCTGTGCAGGGCGGGAATGGTGAGCTGCCACTTGAAAGCCACTTTTCATCTCTGGCACTCACTGGTCATGTGCTCGTAGGAGCTGCATCTTTGCCAAGCCTGGAAGGAAGAGCCTGGGCCAGAGATCTTGGACCTGCCCTGGGCTGGGAAACAACCTGGACACTTGCCCCTGAGTGTCCTGATGGTGCCGCCAAGGGACACACGCCAACAGCTCAGGAAGGTCTCAATGGACTGAGCTAGAGCCCGGGATGGAGGAGGTGGTGGGACAAGAAGAAGCACAGCATAAACAGGGTGCTAGCCTCATCCTGGGTGCCCAGGAGCCATGTCCAGAGGTCAACCTCCTTCCCTGCCTCCCCCAGGGGTTTCTGAGCATAGCCCCCACCCTTAAGCCATGCTCAGGACAAGGGAAGAGGGAGTCCTAGAGGATGTGGCCAGAACAAGTGTCATTCTGAGTAGGTGGGAGTGTCTTGGAGGTTTGTCAGTCTGCAGGGATGCCAGCCTCAGCTTGAGGACTGTGTGGGAGAGGGCAGTCACTGAGGAAGGTTTCTGCCCACCCAGCCATCTGCCCTTGGCCTTGGACACATAGTGGCACCAACGCAAGGCAGACTTAGCCAAACTGTGTAAGTAGGAGGGATGGTATCGCCGGAAGGGGAGAGGGACCTTGTGTCTGAGGAAGATATGTCCGTGGGCTGGGCTGGGTATTGCTCTCTTTTCTCTGTTTCTGTCTATATCTATCTTTGACACAGACACAGATATACACACAGGCACACAGACAGACAGACAGACACTCACTCACACACACACACACACACACACACACACACACACACACACACCCCACACAGTGGCCTTTTGTGCCATCCTGGGCAGGGTGAACACTGGTATATGTCCCTAGGATTATTTTGCAGTGCTTCTGCCCTGACAGGGACAAGAGTAGAATAAACAACCACATTAACAACCACTTTCCACCACCTGCCGGCACATGTGGGCCCGCAGCCTGGATCTCCTTATTCTGCCTTAAGAAGGAGAAAAGGGACTGCTCTGGTGGCCGGAGCAGCTAAAAGGGGGCCGGCAGCTTTGGTTTCCCACAGAGGCCCCCTCGAGGCCCTGGCGTTGGCGTTGATGAGAACTTGATCTGAGTCTGTGAGGCCGAGTAGGATTGAGTGAAAAACAGCATTCGGCTCCTCAGGGAACCGGGTAATTAGCACACAGGCTACGGAGAGGCCCCACTCCACCTCGGGCAACGGCTTGATGTGAACGATGGTCCAGTCGCTTTGCCAATGTCTGATGTCTGGGGCGGCAGCAAGAGCCGTGGGCAGGGCTTGCTGGATTGTGCTGGGAGCTTCCTGCCTGGGGCGTTTGAGCAGGTTCACCCCAAAAAGTTACAGGCCACAAGTGGCTGTGGAGGTTCCTTTGCCATCCAGTCTGTGAGAATTTAGGCTGTGCTAAATTAGAAATCAGGCTGGCGGACACACCCCTCTCTCTGGGAAAAGTATCGTAAGTGGGGGAGTCCCTACTGCCCCCCAAAGGAGCCTGACTTCCTAAGCTCGACTGACTTTGAGCCTCAACTGGCGGTGCTTGGAAGGGTTTCCTGGCTCTGCATTCAGGAATCACTCCTGGCAGTGCTCAAGGGACCCTCTGGGATCGAACTGGGAATCGAACCGGGGTCTGCCTTGTATAAGGCAAGCGCCCTCCCCACTGTGCTGCCGCTCCAGTCCTGCCAACTAACAATGGCTTGGAGCAGATGGTTCTCAGGGGGACTGCTGAGATTCGGGATGTGTGCAGAGCAGGGACGCACTAGCAGGCCATGTTGAGGCACGTTTCCTAAGCCAGAGACTTTGCTTCGGTGGGAAGGTTTGGGGAAGGAGCAACTCTAGCTTAGACCATTGAGGCACAGGTAGACTTGGAACTTGGGCTGGACCAGCCCTGAGGCTTTCTTGCCCCCCAGAACCCCCTTTCTCTCAGCTTCAGAGAAAGCCCAAGTTCCTGCCCTCCCTGTTCCTCTGTCTGTATCACCAGCTCCTGTCAGCCCCTGCCCTGCCAACACCCATCTGCTCCCCGATCATACTCCTGTAATGACCTGGAAGGTCCTTGAAAGCCTGTTGAGGTGCAACCTTCCCATCTAACAGGGAAAGGAGGAGGTTGGGAGGAGGCCAGATGTGCCAGGGGAAGAGCTAACAGGAGGAAGAGAGCAATTTTCTGGGCGAAGTGGTGGGGGGGCTCCCACCAGACTTGGGGCTCTGTGCTACTATTGAGCTGGGGTCCCCAAGCTCAGAGAGCTGCCTTGGGGGGTCTCCTGACCTCCAGGGTTGGGGACCAACTTTTCTGGGGTTTCAAGATCCAGAATCTGCCTAACATATTGTGAGCCTGGCTGCAGAGCCAGGGAGGGACAAACCCCCATCCCGGGCCTCTCATCTGCATCCTGGACACCTCACATTCATCCCGAATCCCTTAGCTTCAGCTCTGACTTCTGCAGGCCGTGGCTTCCCAGCGGGTGGGAGAGGCTGAGGAGGAACAGAGGGTGCTGAATGCATTTCCAGGGTTGGTCCCATCTCCCCAGTGCATGCTGGAGCCAGCCAGGAAACCCTTTCTGGAGCCCATCCTCCGGCCTCAGTTTCCCTCCTCTACAGCCAGCTATACCACCAGGCCTGTGTCTAGACTGGCCAGCAGTTCTGGGGATGGAGCTATGTGTGTGTGCTTATGCATGCATGTATTCAAGCTTGTGTGTTCTTGCGTGTATATGAGCATGCGTGTGCACACAATTGTGTGATGTCTGAACTCATGTATATACGTGTGTATGTATATGTGTGTGAGCTATTTGTTGTGCGGGCTGTGATGCCAGGATGCCAACCCAAGGGCTCAGAGTTTCCAAACGTGTGAGTCTCCGACCAAATCTACCAGTGGGAGAAGAGTGTGGAGCTTATCAGAAATTGGGTCACATAAATCCCTTCCCTCTGGGAAGCCTCAGTTTTCCTGAATCTAGGGTGACAATGACCTGCCTGCCTTGTCACTAGGCCCTTGGGCAGAGTGTCTAGGACCCCGAGAAACTGCACGGGTGGGGGCACTGAGACAAGGGGCCCCAAGCAGGCCTCCTTAGCAGGCCCCGCTTGAGTCCAGGGGACCCCAAGTTTTGGGTAGGGGTGAGGGAACAATTGAGTCTTACCTGCATTCTCATTTTCTCTCCAGGCAGTAGATGGGGGCGCAGCCGCCCCCCAGTACCCGCCCCCTAAATCTTGTGCCTTTGAGCCTTTCACTGTCTGTGCCTTTTTCTTCAAGCTCTGAGGAGGGCCCAATGTCTCCAGGGTCCCAGCAGAGGTTTGGTTCTCAACACCCACCATCCCCCCTTCTTGCCTCTTTTTTGTTTGTTTGTTTGTTTGTTTGTTGTTTTGGGCCACACCTGGTGGTGCTCAGGGATTACTCCTGGCTGTCTGCTCAGAAATAGCTCCTGGCAGGCACAGGGGACCATATGGGATGCTGGGATTCGAACCAACCACCTTAGGTCCAGGGTTGGCTGCTTGTAAGGCAAATACCGCTGTGCTATCTCTCCGGCCCCTCCTTCTTGCCTCTTGGTGTGCCGCTCCAGCAGCCCCCCATGGGCCTCACAGGTGGACTGTTGAGACCATCAGGGGCTAAGGGGGTGCATGTCTCAGCATCTGACGCCCTCCTCTATCACCCCATCTCGGGCAGCAAACCTGAGGTGGGGGGACTTGCTTTGAGAGTCCCTGTTTCCCACCCCAAAGGGAATCTAAATGACTGGTACCCAGGCAGAGAAGGGCAAGGATGACCGGGGTGAGGGGCTTCTCTGCTCCCATTATCTCCCTCTTCCCTGCACCCCAGCTGGAGGGAAGCTGGCTGGAACTGGGTTGCGGGGAATTGTTTTACATATTTGTTAATCGGGTCTCCGAGAGCTCCAGAAAGGCCCGGAGCTCATCAGCCGGGAAGGAATTCAATTTGGCTTTTATGGCCGTGGTTATTGGTCGTATTTTGTGGAGATCTTTTTATTCTTTTTATTAACCCAGCGGTCTGGGGGCTGGGCTCAGTGGGCACTTTGCACCCAGCCACTGCAAAGACACCCCCCCCCTTGCTTCTGCTGGAAGTCCAGGCCACAGCCAGGACTCGGGGATGGCAGAATGGGGATGTGTGGCGAGAGAGAGGGCGACCTAGACTGGCCTCGTAAGGTCTGGGGAGGAATAACAGAAAGCCTCTGACCCAGCAGGCGGCTGTCTGGGTTCCTGGCTGCATTTCCCCGTCTCATCTCTTAAGTTTGGCTGCTTTTCTGTGCTTTTACCGCCTGTTCTGAGGATGCCAGAGGCCACTTCGGGGCGCCGGGAGCCAGAGCTGAAGGAGGCTGATGGGTCTGAGTCACTGGGCCCAGAGCCGTGTGGGTAGAAGCCTTTGGGCGGAAGGGGAGACGGGTCAGTCAGGCGAGATTGCTGGGGGCAGGAGGGCAGTGTGGCTGAAAGGATGGAAGACACAGACTCTAGTTTCCAGTCAGACTAGCTTGGCACCAGCTGGGCACACAACTATGTTGGGGGTGGGGACTCCCCATCTCAGCCAGCTCTGCATGGGCCTGGCCCAATGTTTAGGCCCTATGGTTAGGTTGGCCTTCTAGTTTCTTCTGCAGCTGCCTCCCACCCCTGGGAGGACACGGTGTTATATCTGAATTCTTTGAGGCATTTGATGTACTAGGCCTGAATGTGCCCCAGAGCCAGGGAGCAGACCAGCCTGTGGGAGGGACACTGCAAACTTGGGGTGTCGAGGGAGGCCACAGGCTGGACAGTCAGCTATAGATGGCCACTGGGTGCAGGGCAGGAATCCGGGACAGAGGGTGCTTTGTGGAATCCCCTAAAAGGGGGTGCAGAAGAAGTCCCCAGGACAGCCACCAGACAGGCACTGCCTGAATGTTTGCATGTTTGCCAATTCCCCTTAACTGATCCTGGTCATGGCAGTGAAAACTTGGTGTGTGCCCAACCACAGCACCAGATTTTTTTTTGGGGGGGGGTCTTCCCTTCCAGAAATCTCACGCTGCTTGTCCCAGCTGTTGAGACCCAGCCACCCCAGATACAGACATGAATCCCCATCTGACAGATGGTGAGACTGAGGCTTTGTCCATGGTGAGCCCAGCAGGGGCAGAGGCAGGACCCAAGCCTGGTTCCATTCAACGGACATCCCCCAGCCAGGCCTTACTAGTACTGAGGTGAGCCTCTAGGGAGAGCTCAGGAGGGCAGAGCGACAGTGGCAGCTGCCATCACTCACGCGGTGCCTGGTGATGGATGACTGGGCAGAACTTGTTTGCCTGATACAGATTGAGCGGCTGGGCTCTGAGTCAGTGCTCACAGCTTCCTCAACAGCTGTCAGCCTGACCTGTCGGCCACACGCTCCATGTCTGCACACAGCCTGCCCTGTCCCAGAAATGCCGCCATTCCCGCCCTCCTCCCCCATCTGCTTCCCAGTATCTTTGAGGAAGGGTGGGTCCTGCCTCCCACTCAAAGCCCTCTGACTTCTGCTGGTCCATGGAGCCAGTGAAGCTGGTGTTTTGGGGGGACAGCAGGTCTGAGGAACCCCAGGGCTGATGGGTGTGCTGGGTGTTGGGGTAGCAGGAAGGATGGGGTGCTGGGCTGAGGAAGCTTCACATGCAGACAAAGGTCACCAGCTCTCCCACACCCTTAGGAGTACAAGGGAAACCTAGCTGCTGTCTGCATAGGAGTCTGGGTAAGACAGGGACTGGGGAGAGGATGATGAGAGCCCAGCTACTTGGAGGTCCCTGGTTCACCCCATTTTTATGCTGGGATGGTTTATAGTATGTTATATTCATAAGGGTCCTGCAGAGAAATAGAACAGAATAAATAGGATGGAGAGGAGAGGGGAGAAGTGGGGAGTGGACAGAACATGGGAGAAGAGAGAAGGGGAGGAAGGAATGAAGAAAGAAAAGGAGAAAGAAGGTAGGGGAATGAATGAATGAATGGATGATGGATGGATGGATGGATAAATGAATAGATAGATGGGTGAGTAGGTGGATGGATGGATGGATGGATGGCTTGGTGGATGGATGGGTGAATGGATGAATGATGGGTGGGTGGATGATTGGGTATATAGATGATGGATGAATGGGTGGGTGGATGGATAAATGAATAAATGATTATATAAATGGATGAATGATGGGTAAGTAGATAGATGGATGTATAAATGGGTGGGTGAATGGATGGATGGGTGAATGGATAGATGGATAGATGGATGTATGGCTAGATAGATGGTAGGCAAATGTTAGGTAGGTATATAAATAGATATTATAAGGAATTTGCTTTCCATGATTTTCTAAGCTGAGACCCAGAACTTGGCCATCTAGAGGCCAGGAGAACAGCATTTTTAGTTCGAATCCTGAGGCATGAGGATTAACCTGGCTTAGTACCTTTGTGAGCAAGACCAGGAGCAGGAGTTTCTGATGTTTCCCTCCAGGTCTGAAGGCAGAAGCCCTGGGCCCAGCCTGGAAGTCAGCAGAAGGCACTTCCTCTCCCTCAGTTGTTCTGGGGTTGCTGAGCCTGCCACTGCCTGGACCAGACGCACCATGTGGACAAGGGCCGTTTGCTTTCTCTCAGTCCAGGCCCAGAGTCCTATGTGGCCACAGGTCTCAGGGCGTTGGGGCCTCTGAACTCCTCCAAGTGAGCCCTGGTGGAGAAGAAGGTGACACTTGACACTGCTAAAGGGACTTACGCTCCTGAGTTGGCACTAACATGAAGCCTTGGATCTGCCAGGCTGGCACAGAGTGATAAATTTCCCTGGTGAGGAGTCACATCTGTTGTGTCAAGGGACACAGGGGCTGCCGGGAATGGCAGAAAGAAATGGCTCAGACATGGGAATCTATGTCTATGAGGCCCGGGTTCTTAGCTCTGTCCCTTCTTGGCTCTGCAGCTGTTTGGGACTCACACAGCCTCTCTGTTTCTTCTTCAAAGAGTGCTGCTTATACCCTTAATGACCCCTTTACAAGGCAGATGGAGATGTGTAAGATGGAGTGTGTAAGCTGATGACCATCATTCTGGTAGAGACCTAATTTTTACCTGTATTTTAATCCACACGGGTTGTGTCTAGGGTTTACTCCCACCAGGGGCTCTTCCTGGCTCTGTGCTCAGAGATCACTCTTCGAGGTGCTCAGGAATTCTGAGGAGCACACTGGGTTAGCCATATTGCAAAACAGGTGCCTTCATCCTCCTTGGGCTGGGCTTTGGGTGACACGTGGCACCCATGAGATATTTTGCTTGTGTTGGGCCTTCCTGCTCACCAAAGTTCCTGCATCCAGCCTTGAGAGAACTGGGGTTCATGGAAGGGCCCCAATCCAGGCCTCTGTGGGTGGCAGCATTACCTAGGCATTAGGACTTGGGACTATGATGTCTGGGAGGGGAAGGAGTGTTCACTCCTTCTTCCTTCTCTGCTTCCCTGAACTGATCACCAGATGCGGATCCACACAGCTGGATGCAGAGAAGCTGCACTAGCCACAGGAACTTAGGGGGCTCTGTCACTGCTTGCTGAAAGGGGGAACAAAACCAAGCTCCTTCCCCCAAAAGCTGCACCCCAGAAGCCAGATGGAACCTGAGAGGCAAACCCACCTTTGCAGAAGGAGAAAGCTGATCAGCACCTAATTGCCATGAAATGATATACCTAGATCCGTATTTTCAGCCGAATCTGCATGTCTAATGTGATTTAGTGATTACATTTTAATAGTCTGGCTGGGCTGGGGGAGCCCCGAAGGCAGAGCTGTGCTGCCCTGCTGGGGAGGAGGGAAACTATAAACAGGGCTGTGTCTTGGGGAGCCCCGTCCCCACCTCCACACAAGGCCTGGGTGAGGTGTGGGGATGTGTGTGAGTCTACACGGCCTCCCCGAAGCCCTGTCTGTCCAGATGGGCTGGTCCATCTGGCGCATTGTTGGAAGGATGCCTTTGCCTCGAGACTTTGAAATAACTCCCCTATTTTGGTTCTGAGGTTACAGGGTATCTTCTGCAGGCCTGATGGGCCCCTTCTCCCACCCCCACCACTGCCGAATTTAGAATTAGGGTTTGCATTGTCCCTCCTGCGGAGCATTCTGCCCCCGTGATTGAGATGGGATTGTGGCAAGTCCTTTGGGAGAAGAAAACCACGGGGCCAGTTTCCCCAGCTGGGGGGTGAAGAACTAAGTGAGCCCTGAAGGCCCCCAAAGGGTCCCCACCTACTCCTTGCATCTGCCTCCCTCACCCCATCTCTACTTGCAGTGACTGGATCATTAACATTGCCCAGCGTCCTGCTTTGGGACCAAGATAGTCTCCCCCTGCTGGGAGCAGAAGGGTGCCCGGCTCCCTCAGTTACAGACTTGGATGACACATGTCCCCCTCCCCGATACCTATTCTATAGACACCCCTCAAAAAGCGAAAGCAGTTAGCAAGATCCCTTCCACACCAGCATGCGCACATTCTATTTTTAAAGAACATTGGTTTCTGATTCTAAAAGTAAGGCAGTTGCTGATCACAGTAAAGTGGAGACAGACGTGCAGAAGGGAGAAGCAAAGAAGCAGCCCTAATCCCCCCGGAGACGGATCACCGCAGCTAATGGGTTTTGTCAGGGCATAAAGAAGGAAAAGGAATTTTTCACTTCTCAAACTGGAGCCTGAGGTTGATGTGACTTCATGGCCCCAAGCCTGGCCCTTCCCTGTGCATACCCCTCCTCACCTCCTGCTGGGGTCAACTATGCTCTTCCTGGATGTGCTTACTCCCAACAGGACAGAGACCTCATTCCTGGTTTCCCTGGGTTCATGGGTCCAGGGGTGACCAGAGTTAGATTTGGACACTCCTGTGTTTTATGTGGGGGGGGAGAGAAGGAGGGAGGAACAGGGGACAGTGGGATACAAGTTGACAGAAGGATGAATGCAGGAGGCTGGTTCTAGGCAGGACATTCGAGCCCTGCAGTAATGGGTCAGCCCATGGATAATAGGCCTTCAGGGACCCTTGTTCCTTCCTGGAGGGCTGCCAAGTTCCTGATGAGACCAGCAGTCTCCTGTCATGTTTGAGAAGAGGGGGGTCAGAAGAGGAAGGACAGGGATGTAAATTGGGGGCCTGAGTGCTGGAGCAGTGGGTGCAAGGGGTCTCTCTGAACAGCAAAGAGGGCTCCTCAGCAAGAAACATCTGAGCCCGTATCAGACCATGTAAGAAGTTGGTGGCAGTGGCCAGAGTAATAGCACAGCAGTAGGGTGTTTGTGTTATATGCCACCTACCAGGACGGACCCAGGTTTGATCCTCGGCATCCCATATGATCCACCAAGCCTGCCAGGAGTGATTTCTGAGTGCAGAGCCAGGAGTAATCCCTGGGCAGTGGTGGACCAGCCCTAGAAGCTTGTGGGCTGACGTGCACTTAATGGGGTTTTGCCCCCTGACAGCTCGCCTCTTCTGGGGTGGGCAAAGGGTGTGTGAGACAAAGTGTATGGGGTTCACATTATGCTTATCTGGGTCTGAGTTCTGATGGTGCCACTCGCCTGGCCAAGGAAACTGTTTTCCCCCCCTGAGGCGTCCTTCCAGGCCCAGTTCCCAGGTCTGGGTCTGGTCTAACCCTGATTCTCCCAGAATCCTTTGCTGCAGCGGACATCAGCCATGCAGCCTTCCCAGGACATCCAGGTTTCTGCGGGGAATGTGACAGCCAGCTCTGTTCTCAGGTGTCTCCCGTCCATCCAACTCTGCTCCCAGGCTCCCCCGTCCACTTATTCCCTGACTCTCGCGGGGAACAGATGGTTCTGTCCGATTTTCTGGTCACTTAACCCGCCAATGCTGTGTGCAGGGCACAGAGTGGCGCATAGGCCATGGGATCCATCACACTTTGTTCCGGCTACTGCCACTGCTGTGTCTTACTCGTCCGCAGGCCTGGTGAGCTGTGACGGCCAGTCACTGTGTGCAGGGACCTGGCATGCATCAGGACAGGGCATGGGACAGCGTGGCAGGGCTTCCCCATCAGGGCCTCTGCTAGGGAGACTTGAAGGCTGGGGAGCATGGAACAGGGGGTCCCCTAGGCTCAGACTCATCTCCACTCACATGACTAAGGGAGCTGGCTCTGGTCTGGGAGAGCTGGCAGGGCCTGGCTTCTGATGGTCTCCAGTCTGGGGCTTAGTCATGGCCGAGCAGCAGGATTGCAAGAACCAAAGCCCAATTGAGTCTGGGAGAAGGCTGTGCCCCTCTTTATTATCTTGCCTGAAAGTCCCACAGCAACCCCACAAACCCCAATCCAAGGGAAAAGGAACACAGCTTCTTTTTTGTTTTTGTTTTTGGGCCACACCCGGCATTGCTCAGGGGTTACTCCTGGCTGTCTGCTCAGAAATAGCTCCTGGCAGGCACGGGGGACCATATGGGACACCAGGATTCGAACCAACCCCTTTGGTCCTGGATCGGCTGCTTGCAAGGCAAATGCCGCTGTGCTATCTCTCCGGGCCCCAGAACACAGCTTCTTACTGGAAGAAATGGGCCAGTCCTGTAATGAGAAGATCTAGGAGGGACTAGAGCTGCCATTATTGGACTCTGTTTCTGGTTTATTGCCTCAACACTGCGATGAACATAGGTGTGCAAATATATGAGTATATTTGTGTGTGAGAAGTGGAATCACTGGGTCATGCTTTTTTTTGTTTTTGTTTTTGTTTTTTGTTTTGTTTTTTGTTTTTTTGGTGTTAAGGTCACAAAGGTGATACTCAGGAGTTACTCCTGGCTCTGCACTCAGAAATTACTCCTGGCTGGCTCAGGGGACCTTGTAAAATGCTGGGGATCGAACCTGGGTTGGCCACACCCAAGGCAAATGTCCTCCTCACTGTGCTATTGCTTCAGCCCCTGGTCTTGCTTTTTGGAAAAGTCTTACATTGCTTTCCACAGAGGCTGCACCAGCAGTGGATAAAACTCATTTCTCACTATATTCCACCAACACTTGCTGTTCCCAGATTTTTTTTTTTTGAGGGGGTTATACGGTTCATAACTTGCTGTGCTCAGGGCTTACTCCTGATGGAGCTCGGGGGACCATATGGAATGCCAGGGATGAAACACAGATCGGCTGTGTCCAAGGCAAGTGCCTTACCTGCTGTCTCATCGCTCCAGCCGTTTCCAGACATTTGATATGTGCCTTTCTCACTGGAGTGAGATGGTATCTCACTGTTGTTTTGATTTGCATTTCCTTGATAACAAATCAGTAACAGTGAGCACTTTCTCAGAGAATAAACACAAAAGATGCCTCTCATAGGGTGGTTTAGAGGCCCAGAAAGGGAACAACAGAGATGAACAAAAGCAATAGAACTGGAGCATCATTCCACAGAACTGAATTGGGGGTTGGGGTGTTGAACGGGAGGGGTCTTGGGGCCGTGGGGGAGGGAGGTGGGTATTCTGGTAGCAGGTGTGGTGTGGAAATGATGCATGTCTGGAACCATAGCTAACAACACTGTACATCCTATATCTCAATAAAGATTAATTAAAAAATTAGAAAGCTGACCAGTTTATCATAGAAATATCATCTAAGGGTGGAGCAATAGCACAGAGGGGAGGATGTTTTTCTTGCATGATGCCAACCCAGGTTCGATCCCTGGCATCCTATAAGTTCCCCCTGAGCACAGAGTGAGAAGTAATGTTACCCCTGTGCCTCTGGATGTGGTCCAAAAACAAAAAAAGAAAGAAAAGAAGAAAAGGAGAAAAATGAAAAGTGCCCTAGAGTGGACTCCTGGGGGAGGGGGGGAGCAGGGGGAACAAAGTCCCCTTGTCACCAGAGAGCGCTGCTGTGCACTAGAGCCCTGGGCCAAACATGCCGTATTATGCTTCTGGCTGGCTGGCCAGGCAGTGCTGTGGTCGTCAGTGCTTGGATCTAGATCCTCAGAAGACAGCTAAGTGATCCTGGCTCCCTGCTCCTCATTCCCCTCAGCTTCTCCCCTCTGACTTCCAAGTTGGGGGAGTTCTCTGGTCATCCCTTGCTCTGGAGTGCTGCTGTCTGCCTCACATGTACACCCAGGGACTCTCCTGCTGTTTCGTGTTGTTTTGGGGCCACACCTGGTGGTGCTCAGGGGTTTCTCTGGGCTCTGTGCTCAGAAATTACTCCTGGCAGGCGTGGGGGGATCATATAGGATGCCAGGGATCAAACCCAGGTCAGTCACATGCAAGGTAAAGGCAAACACCCTCCCCGCTGGAGCTTGGATCCCAGATCTCTCCTTTTTTATTCGAGGTCTTGCTCTTTTAGTTGCTTAGTTTGAGTTTGGTGCCACACCCATCGGTACTCGGAATTTACTTCTGGCTCAGTGCTCATGGGAACTGTACTCCTGGAGAGGCTCAGGGAACTCTATGTGGTGCCGGAGATCAAATGCAGGTCAACAGCATGCAAGCCAAGTGTCATAACCCCACCCCATCCTATCTCTCCGGCCCCTAAAACTCTCATCTATTATGGGAACACTCCAGCCCAGAAACTCTCCCTGCTCTTCTCTCCCTGTTTGCCTGTTTCTATCTATTCTCCCTCCTGGTCCTACTCTCCTCCCTGTCTCTCCCCTATTCTTGTCGATCTCTCGTCTGCCCCATGTCCTGTCTCTCCATCTCTGCTCCCTCCTTCCCCTCGTCCTCTCTTCCTCACTCTCTGCACTGACAGAAGAGAAGGCAGCCCCTTCTCTTCCCGGACAGACCGTCTAATTGAAACGGAGCACTCCAGAGAATGTTAATAGGAAAGGCAGCATTAATTAGCCGGCGCAGGCATAATTAGCTTCCTCCTCTGACTGCCTCTCGTCTAACTGGATACTGAGTCTCCCCGTACAAACAAGGGTAGCCGGGACAAGGGGGACAGGCTGTGCAGAGACACAGAAAGTCTCCTGCCTTCCGGCCACCCCTTTGGAGTGCTCAGGCAAGCCTGGCTCCCGGTTTGTCTGCCAAGGCCCTCCTGCTACTCTTGCCCCAGTCTCAGAGGGACAGATGATGCCCGGCCCTGCCCGTGTCCCAAGGTTTGGTGTGGCTGGAGCTGCATATTAAGTGGCCGGAGTCTGACAAACAGTGGCCGCAGCTGCTGCTCTGTCCCGAAGAGGGGGTGGGGAAATCGTGGAGAGTTCTCAAGAGTTCTGACAGCCATCAGCTCGGGCACAGCCCCCAAGGCAAATGGCAGGGCACAATACAGTCCCAGAGGGGGAGCAGAGAAGCCAGTTTCTGTGCCATAAATGGATCCGTCGCCTGCAGTGTGTTTTCACCCTTGACCCTCCCTGCGACACTGCGGGGGACAGCTGCCCCCTCCTTGACAGGGGACCCGTCTGAGGTTCAACTCCTTGCTCCTAGTCACACTGCCAGGCTCCGAGCCAGGACTCATCCAGTTCCAAAGCTCGGGTTCATTTCCATCTACCCTGCCTCTTCTGGAAGGTACTTTATCGTTGCTCGTTAAATAAAATTGATTGCCGCCGAGTTCCAGCTCACAAGGGCCCGGAATTCTAAAATGCAGCAAGAAAAGGGGGTGGGGGGATATTAGAGTCCACATTCCTCTGGAACAGCCTTTCGGTGCCTAAGCACCTCTCTTTTCCATTTGCAACTGAACTCCGCTTCTCCGAGGCCTTGAAAGCCACTGTTGCGTAAGGGAGGGGATTGGGCAAATAAAAAACCCAGGAGTTTCTGTTCTGATTTGTGCACAGGGGGGTTGGGGTGGCATTCAGTCGCATTCCTCCTGGTCGGCTGGAGCTCATTCCACTGCAGTCTTGTATTGGATGATGAGTGGGTGGAGTGCAGACCCATAGCTGGAAGGCTTCTTCGACTCAAGGTCCTGACCATCCTTGGCCTATGGACCCTCTTTTTCTCTCTGTAGGCCATGGACTCGGAGGATGACCCTTTGCTGCAGGATCTATGGCTGGAAGAGGAGCAGGATGAGGAGGAAGCAACAGATGAGGCTTATAGGAAGGCCCAGAAGCCAAGACCCCAGTGTTGCTGGCGGCACTGGACGCTGCCCTCCAGACCTCCAGTCTCAGGCTTCTGGAGCACCTTGGGCTGGGCTTTCACCAATCCGTGCTGTGCGGGGCTGGTTCTCTTCTTGGTGTGCAGCATCCCCATGGCCCTGTCGGCCTTCATGTTCCTTTACTATCCGCCTCTGGACATTGACATCTCCTACAACGCCTTCGAGATCCGCAACCATGAGGCCTCCCAGCGTTTTGATGCCCTGACAATGGCGCTCAAGTCCCAGTTTGGCTCCTGGGGCCGCAACCGACGTGATCTAGCTGACTTCACCTCTGAAACGCTGCAGCGCCTCATTTCCGAGCAACTGCAGCAGTTGCAGTTGGGCAACCATTCGAGGGGCAATGCCAGGGCCCCCCCAATGGTCCCCAAGGCCCAGCCAACTCCAAGCAGGCTCGCCAGAGAGCCACGGCGGAACCGGAAGTCACCCACAGCCAATCAGAACAGGCGTCGGCGTGAGGCTCCGCCCCTGGCAGAGCCGACAGCCAATCAGAGCCAAGCCCAGAACCGGATGTCAGCTCCCTCTGGGCGGCTTCAAGCCAGCACCCCGCCCCCGACAGCAGCGGCTGCAGCCAATCAGAGCCGAGCTCGTCGAGGGACCACGCGCTGGGATTATTCCCGCGCTTTTGTGAGCGCCAACACCCAGGCGCATGCGCACTGGCGCATCGAGCTCATCTTTTTGGCCCGCGGGGATGCTGAGCGCAACATCTTCACCAGCGAGCGGCTCCTCACCATCCACGAGATCGAGCGCAAGATCATGGACCACCCGGGCTTCCGGGAGTTTTGTTGGAAGCCCCATGAGGTGCTCAAGGATCTGCCCCTGGGCTCCTATTCTTACTGCTCCCCACCCAGCTCGCTCCTGACCTACTTCTTCCCCACGGAGAGGGGTGGCAAGATCTACTACGATGGCATGGGCCAGGACCTGGCAGACATCAGGGGTGAGAGATCCCGGGTGTGCCTGGGGGACAGGGTCTGGAGTGGGGCTGGTGAGGGGCACAGGGGCCTAGAAGGTCAAGAGAAGTGGGATGATGGATGCAGAATTTTGGCCTAGAAGGTCAAGAGGGGTGGGATGATGGGTGCAGAATTTTGGCCTAGAAGGTCAAGAGAAGTGGGATTATGGGTGCAGAATTTTGACCTAGAAGGTCAAGAGAGGTGGGATGATGGGTGCAGAATTTTGGCCTAGAAGGTCAAGAGAAGTGGGATGATGGGTGCAGAATTTTGGCCTAGAAGGTCAAGAGAAGTGGGATGATGGGTGCAGAATTTGAGATGCTGATGGATGTGAGCATTGGTGGTGGAAGAGCCAGCTGGAGGGCAGAAGCAGATGGGAGGTGAATGCTAGGTGTGGCCCAATGGATCTGTGAAGGTGGACTGAGATTAAGGGTGAGCGTGAGAGGGGATCCTAGGGGAGATTGGGAATGAGAGGGGATCCTAGGGGTGCAAGGAAGGAGATTAAGGAGCTTGGGAACAAATTGCATTGAAGAAGATGAGGTCTAAACTGTGGCCAGAGCTATTGAGAGTTTGGTTTAGGGTTTGGGAATGATTCTGATTAGAGGGATGCCTGGATGTGGTTTATAGAGAATGGATTGTCTTGTCATAGGCAGTGAGAGGAGAGGCTGGAATTGAAGAAGATCAACGAGGGTTTCTGGGACTGGAGTTATAGCACAGTGGGTGGGGCTTTTGACTTACATACATGTGGCCAACCCATGTTCATGTTCCATCCCTGGCATCCCATATGATCCCCCCAGCCTGCCTGGAGGAATTCCTGAGAGCAGAGCCAGGAATATCCCTTGAGCACTGCTGAGTGTGCCCCCCCCCAAAAAAAAAAAACCACACAAAACAAAACAAAAAGACCAAGGAGGTTTTCTAACAGATGAGTCTTGAGTATGGTTGGGGTGGGGCTTGATTATGACTTTTAGAAGGGCTAAGGGCAGGGTTCTAGGAAGATGAAGACAGTACTAAGTTGAGAAGATGGAGTCCTAACACCACAATTAATTAACCTTGGAATTCACATTAAAATAGCTCAGTGTTCTATTTCAATGCACAAAACCTTACTACTGAACAGTTAGCCACAGTAAAATCATTTCACAGAAACTCATTTGCAAGTGAGCATTGGAACTAGGTGAGGTTCAAACTGAAAGCATTTGAGAGATAATACAAGGGTTAAGGCACACGCCTTTCATGTGGCTGGCCTCCTTTCAACCCCCAGCAAAACATGGTGCCCTAACCATCATTGCATGCAGCCTCTAAGACCCCCTTAATAGCCTGGGTAGTCCATGGCCCTGCAGGGCCCATGAAACACCACATCCTTAGGCCCTCACATTGAGCTGTCAGCACCCCAAAAGTGGTCCCTGGCTTCGCTGAGAATTCCCTGGGAGACCTTTCCACCACAAAAATTGCAAAGTAAACAATGATAACTGCAGTTTCTCATTCTGGGGGTCTGCTACTCCAGGGTAGCTGTGAGTCCCCCCAAACCATTCAAAGGCGGCCCAAAGGGAAATTAGCAAAAGTTGAGCTGGCAAGGAGGGCAGAAGGAGCTTGAGGAAGCTTGCATGTGTGTGTGTGTGAGAACGAGGGGGGGGTCCTAACTCGCTGAAATTCTTCCCCACTTTCCCCACAGGTTCCCTAAAGCTGGCCATGACACACCCCGAGTTCTACTGGTATGTGGATGAGGGTCTCTCTGCGGAGAACCTCAAGAGTTCCCTCCTGCGCAGTGAGATCCTGTTTGGAGCACCCCTGCCCAACTACTACTCAGTGGATGATCGCTGGGAGGAGCAGCGTGCCAAGTTTCAGAGCTTTGTGGTCACCTACGTGGCCATGCTGGCCAAGCAGTCTACTAGGTAAAGAGCTCGGGCAAGTTCAGGGTGGGCACCTCTCTGGTCTGTACTTAAGCAGCTCCGTGATGTCCAGGAATTGGATTTCAGCTGCTGCTTTTCCATATCTCCCTCCCCACCACCTCCAATCCCCATCCCTACATTCTTTCCCTTTGGTGGCGGTACACCTAAAGGTTTGGGGAATTAGATTTCTCTGGGTTCAGATCCCAGCGACTTTGCTCAGTTGGGGGTTTCCACAAGCTGTCACCTCTGAGCTACAATTTCATCATCACACTGTCACTTTCTATTTGAGTCATTTAATTCCGTGTCACTCAAAGTGCCATCTTTGAATCAACAGCATAACATCACCTGGGGCTTGTTAGAAATGCTGAATCTCAGCCCTTTCCCAGTCCTACAGAATTGCCAGGTGATGGGTTTGTACTTGAAAAGTCTGGGAAAGGTCTGGTTTCATTATGCATCAATAGAGCCCGAGTTGGTTGAGACTTGGAATTGTTCCTGTTTCTATACGTCTAAATCTCAGTACAATGCTGGAGCTCCTTAGTAAAGATGTCTGTCTTTTGGGGAGATGGATGGATGGGTAGGTGGTTGGATGGATGGGTGGGTAGATGGGTGGGTGAATGGCTGGATGGATGAGTGGAGAGATGGGTGGGTGCATAGGTGGGTGGATGAATGGATAGATGGATAGATAGATGGATAGATGGATGGGTAATTGACTAGGTGGGTAGTGGATGGGTGAATGGCTGGCTGGGTGAGTGGATAAATAGGTGGGTGAATGCATGAGTGGATCAATGGATGGATGGGTGGATAGGTGAGTGGGTGAATGATTGGCTGGGTCAATGGATGGATGGGTGGGTGGGTGGATAGGGGTGGGAGTGGATTAGTGGATAGATGAGTGGGTAGATGAATGGATGGATGAATAGGTGGGTGGGTGAGTAATTGACTGGCTGCCTGAGTGAATAGATGGGTGAACATGTGGGTAGGTGGATGGATGGATGGATGGATGGATGGATGGATGGATGGATTGTTGAGTGAGTGAGTGGATGGGTGGATAGCTAGGTGTGTGGGTGAGTAAGTGGATGGGTGAATAGGTGGGTGTGTGAATGGCTGGCTGGATAAGTGGAGAGATAGGTGGATAGGTGGGGTTGATAGTTGGATTGGTGGATGGATGGATAGGTAGGTGGGTGAGCACATGAGTGGATGGATGGAATTTAGAGTAATTAAAAATTGGGATGCTGAGAACATAGAGGATGGTTTTAAAAGGATATTCAGAGTTGCAGATAGTACAGAGCAATAGAACAGTGGGTAAGGCCTGTATGTAGACAGCCCCAGTTCAATCCCTGGCATCCCATATGGTCCACTGAACCCATATGGTCTTGAGTACAGAGCTAGGAGTAACCCCTGCTGGGTGTGGCTCCAGAACAAAACCAAACAAACAGTTGCAGATAGAAACTATTAAAATGTTCCCTTACTGAGGCAGAACCCTTGTCTTCATTTCGAAGGTGCCTCTCCCACCTCCCCATGGATAGGCATGGTGACAACCAAGGTCCCCCAGAGACTTGCTTGAGTACCATCTTTTAGATTAATAAAATGGTCTTTATTAATTATTATTTTATTGGTTTCCCAAGAGATGGCAAATGTGCGCCTGGGCTTAGTACGCTTGAAAAATGATCACCTTTAATGCTTTCCTGACAAATGTTAGACCCGGAGAACACGTCAGCTGCATTTATAACTCTTCTGCCTTTTGCATTTTTGTAGCATGCATTTTAATTCTATGTACATTTGAGCCCCCCAAAGACCTTGCAGTGTTGTTTCACTGAGTCAACATTCATTTATGCTTACTTACATATTTACCTTTTCTGTTGCTCTTCATTACTTTTTACAATTTCATGTTTCCCTCTGGGATTGTTCTCCCAGTGTTTGAGAAATTCTCTTTTGTGTTTTTCAGTATAGTTTTTCTGGTGCAAAATTCCCCATTTTGATTAATCTTTTTTAACTTTGTTTGTTTGTTTGTTTTGGAGTCACACCTGATTGTGCTCAGGCAGGGCTTCCTCCTGCTCTCTGTTCAGGGTTCTCTCCCAGTGTGACTTGGGGGAACCATAGGTGGTGCTGGGGATCAAGTTCAGGTCAGCTATGTGCAACATCTGTGGCACTCAGCAATTATTCCTGGTTCTGTGCTCAGAAATTAACTCCTGGCAGGCTTGGGGGACCATATGGGATGCTGGGGATCGAACCCGGTTTTGCCGTGCACAATGCAAATGCCCTACTCTCTGTACTATCATTCCAGCCCCGTACTTTCATTTTTGAAGTCTATTTCTGATGCTAGAAGATTATAAATTGGCAGTTATTTTCTTTCAATACTTCAAATATATCATTTTTTTTTTGTATTCTGACTTTTCATCATTTTCACGGAAAAGAAAGATATAAATCTCTTTGTTGTCTTTTTGAACATTTGTCTCTCCCCTTCCATTCCCACAATTGCTTGAAAGATTTATCTTGGTCTGATATTTAGAATTTGGATCAGATAGCCCGTCCAAATGCCCTAAATTGAAGCTATTTAGGGATTTGTTCAAATAGTGCTTTTGTCTCATTCTCTGTTCCTACTCTTTTAGGATTCTGTTTATACAGTCTGTCTGTGTCTGAATGGTTCACAGTCTAGAATTTTCTTTCCTTTTTTTTTCTTTATAATTTTCATTTAAATGTACCAGCTTATTGACTTTTTCTTCTGTTGCATCTGTTCTCCTATTCCAGGTCTGCAGAGATTTCAGTGGTAATTTTACATGTTTTCTGTTGAGAATTCTCATGTGCTCCTTTGTGCTGTGTTGAAAGAAATCCCTGGTGAATGTTTTCATTTGATTAATGTCCACGTCGCCCTCTCTGATTCTAAAATATATTCATTGCAGTTTCTTTAAGTCCCTTCCCACTCACTTCTTCTAGTGGATGGATGAATTGAGGGTTTGTTTCTGTGGGCTCTACATTTTTTGTTTGTTTGTTTTGGTTCCATATCCCCACAGCACTCAGGAGTTACTCCTACCTCTGTGCTCAAAAATTATTCCTGGTTTTTGGGTCACCCCTGGCAGCACTCAGGGGTTACTCCTGACTCTACACTCAGAAATTGTTCCTGGCAGGCTCGGGGGATCATCTGGGATGCCGGGATTTGAACCACGGTCCTTCTGCATGCAAAGCAAATGTCTTACCTTCATGCTATCTCTCCAGCTCTCAAAAATTATTCCTGACAGGCTTAGGGACCCTATGTGATGCTGGGGATCAAACCCAGGTTGAGAAGGCAAACATCCTCCCCTCTGTGCTATCTCTCTGGCTCCAGTGGTGGTCTGTACTTTTGCTTGGTATTTGGACATATGGTCCTGCCTATGAGTCTGCTTGGTACACATTATCTAGTTATGAACATTTCAGATGTAAAACATAAAGGTCCAGAGAAGGCTATTTCCTTCAGAGAATTTACAACTAATGACCTGAGACAGGAATTACCCTGAACCAAGTTTGGTTTACAGCCCAGAAAAGTTTTTGCCTTTTTTTTTTAGTGGGAGGTGGATGGGGAGAGGATGGGCCAAATCTAGTGGTGCTTAGGGTTAGGGTTAGGGTGATGCTCAGAGGACTATATTGGCTGTGGGATCAGATAGGTCATCTGCATGCAAGGCAAGCACTCTACCCACTGTACTATCTCTCTGGCCCCTTCTTTTTCTTTCTTTGATTTAATATTTAAGGGGCTTCAACAACCTGATGTATTTTGCAGGGCTCCATCCCCTAATAGCAACCAAATCTCAGTGCCTTACATTCAAAACTGCTAGGAACTGTTGAGCATTGCCAGGTGTGGCCCAAAAGCAGAAAAGAAAATTCCACTCTCTGAACTGGAGAGATAGTACTGGGAGGAAGGCAAGACACTGACTTTGCATGAGTCTACCCCAGTGGTTCCCTGAGCACCTCCAGGAGTGAGCCCTGACCACTGCTTGGTGTAGCCCCAAAGCAAAACAAAACCAAAACCTCCACTCTGCTCTTTCAGAAGCTCTTTGGAGGGGTTATCAGCCTTTCACACCCACTGGTGTTTGGCAGAATTTCTGAGGGAAGTTTGACAGAAGCTCTGAGAGTTGACCAGCTCCCTGGGTCACATTCACCACCTGCCAACACTCAGCATCGCCAGCACCTCCAGCCAGAAAGTTGCCTCTTACTTGGGGCTTCCCATTCCTCAGTTTTCTTGTTCTCATCAGCTTCAGGAATCTTCCTCTGCCACCAGATATATTTTTTGAGGGGGGAGGTCACACCCGGTGGTGCTCAGGGGTTACTTCTGGCTCTGTGCTTAGAACTCGATCTTGGCAGGCTCAGGGGATCATATGGGATGCTGATATTGAAACCGGAGTTGGCCGGTGCAAGGCAAATGCCTTACTGCTGTGCTATCACTCCAGCCCTACCAAGAAGATATTTCTTTTTTTTTTTAAGCAGATATTTCTGATCATTCTTCTTACCCATTAGTAGTTCTAGGCAAGACTACTGGTCTGCTCTGCACATTTTTTTCTATTTCAGAGTCAAAATTTTGGTTCTAGGGACCAGAGTGATAGCACAGTGGATAGGGCACTTGCCTTGCACACAGCCATCCTGGGTTAAATCTGTGGTATCCCATATGGTCCCCAGAACTTTCCAGGAATAATTTCTGAGTGCAAAGGCAGAAGTAAGCCCAGAGTGCCACTGGGTGTGGCCCAAAGCCAGAATAACAGGGTTTTTTTGGGGGGTGGGGTTGGGGACTGTTCTGAGGTCTGGAGAGAAAGAACAGCAGTTTCCAGATTCAAATCTCAGCATCCTTTATGGTCCCCTGAGCACCACCAGGAATGATTCCTGAGTGTGGAGCCAGGAATAACCGGAGCATCCTCTGAGCCAAGAGGAATCAACCCTTGAACAACAAAAACAATAACAACAAAATTGGTTCTGTCTGTAAGTCAATTATGAAAAACGTTTAACTGTGGCGGGGGGGGGGGGGAACTAATATGAACAATCTTGGAACCATGATGTTTAAATAAAAAGGAAAAGAAAAGAAAAAAATTGAGTCTGGGGCCAGAGTGATAGCACAGCAGGGAGGGCTTTTGCCTTGCATGCAGTCAACTCAGGTTTGGTCCCCAGCATCCCTTATGGTCCACTGAGCCCGCCAGGAATAATTCCTGAGTACAGAGCCAGAAGTAACCTCTGAGTACCAGACTGTGGCCCAAAAAAACAAACAAACAAACAAAATTGGCTCAGTATCTTTTTGGGGTTTTTTTGGTTTTTTGGTTTGTTTGTTTTTTTGTTTTTGTTTTTGTTTTAGAAGGGTTTTTGGGTCACACCAGCAGAGCTCAGAGGTTACTCTTGGCTCTACGCTCAGAAATTGCTCCTGTCAGGCTCGGGGGACCATATGGGATGTCGGGATTCAAATCACTGTTCTTCTGCATGCAAGGCAAACACCCTACTTCCATGCTATCTCTCCGGCCCTTGGTTCTGTATCTTTTGATGACCCACAACTAAGACAGGGCCTGCAGGCTGGAAGGAGCGCTGCCAATGTGGAACAAATACATAAAGGAATGAACCATTAAACTTTGAGTAGTCCAATCTTACAGAAAGTCAGCTAATCCAATTAGTTCAACAGCATAGCTAACTTAGCATATAAATGCTAAGGGCTTATAAATACCTTATTTACAATTTGGTTATTTGGGCACACATATGTACTTCCAGTCCATCCTGCCCTCACAATTCAGATCATGAATGCGCCCATCGCCGCACAAAGTTTGCCTGAGTTTCCTGGGAAGTCCCTCCTCTTGCCTTCCTCCCACCTCCAAAGACATCACTCCCTGTTTTCTATCCTTACAGATTGCTTTTGAGTTTTCAAATTTTAATATGCAAGGCATCAGATATCACGCACTCTTAATTTGGCTTCTTTTACTCTGTCTAATTATTTTGACTTCCCTCCATGTTGTTACATCTCAGTTTTTTTTTTTTTTTTTTTTGAACTAAGTCCTGTTCCAGAATGAAGGTGCCATCCTTATTCCCAGGGTTGAGTCTTGGCTGGTAAAGCTCTTGCGAATGCTACAAGCTGTTAATAGAGCAACATCTAGGAGTAAAGCGGGCAGAGCCCTAGGACATCGGATAGAGGAGTTGCCTAGCACACGGCTGGCCCAGGTTTGATCCCTGGCACCCCATAGAGTCCCCCAAGCCCCGCCAGGAATGATCCCCAAATACAGAGCCAGAAGTAAGCCTGGAGCACCAGCAGGTTTGGCCCAAAAAGAAATTAAAAGAAATATCTAGGAGAGAGACTTCTGTCTCTTATGTGAAGTCTGTGTTTAACTTTTTAAGAAACTGCCAAACTGTTTCCCAGCTGGTTGACAGGCTGTGCTTTTTACATCCCTCCACAAGCATAGAAGCTTTCTAGCTTCTGAGGGGGTCCTCTTTAACATTTGGCGTGGGATTTGAGAGGTAGTAAGGGGATAAGGTGCTTATCTTGCATATGGCTGATGCCTTTTCGGTCCTCAGCATGACATAGGGTTCCCCAAAGATTTCCAGGAGTGGTCCCTGAATGCAGAGTCAGGAGTAAGACCAAGGGCATCATCATCATCATCATCATCATCATCATCATCATCATCATCATCATCATCACAACTAGGGCCAGAGTGATAGTGTAGCTGGTAGGACTTTGCCTTGCACACAGCCACCCCGGGTTTAATCCTAGGCATCCCATATGGTCCCCCAAGTCTTCTGGGAGTAATTTCTGAGCACAGAGCCAAGAGTAACCCCAAAAACTGCCATTGTGATCCCAAAGGGAAAAATAACCTAAAACTTGGTGTGATCTATTAAAAACAATTTTTTGGCTGTTCTATTATACATGGACTGGCGTCTTATGGGGATGATATTTTGCATTTCCCTTAGTGATCAGCTGCATGGAGCATCTTTGTATATGCTGACTTATATTTGCTGTTCTTCTGGGGTGAATTGTCTCCCCAGGTCTTATACCCAATTTTGGGGGGTTCACACTGGGCAGCACTCAGGGCTTACTCCTGGCTCTACGCTCAGAAATCACTCCTGGCAGGCTCTGAGGACCATATGGGATGCCGGGATTTGAACTACCATCCTTCTGCATGCAAGGCAAATCATACCTTTATGCTCTCTTTCCGACCCTTATACCCCATTTTTAACTTGAGTTCTGGCTCGAAGAAGTAGTACAGAGAAGTAGTAAAGAGAAGTAGTACAGGAGATAGAGCCCTTGCCTGGCATGCAGCCAATCTTGGTTCCCCCAAACATCGCCAAGGGACTCTTCTGAGTAGAGTCAGGAATAGTCTCTGAATACTGTTTGATGCTCCCCTAAATAAATAGATAAATAAATAGATTTGGGTTCTACCTTTAGTTCTCTGATGTTTCATTCTGAGTTCTTTGTATGTATCACAAGGTGTGGATGGAAGATTTGGTTTTGGAATTTGGGGCGGGGGGAGTGTTGAGCAATGCTTGGGACTTATTATTGGCTCTGAATCCAGGAATTACTCCTGGTGAGTTCAGGGGACCCTAGAGGATGCTGGGGATCAAATCGAGGTCAGCTATGTGTAAGACAAGCACTCTCCCTACTGTACTCAAGCCCCTGGATGAAGATTTTGTCTTCATATAAACATCCCACTATTTCTTTACCCTTTGTTGGATGGCAGATTGTCCAGTGACTAACACCATCATGGCCAGAGCTCTATTGTCCATGTGGGTCACTTCTGGGCTGTTTTAGCTACATTCATCTATGCATGCACCACACCACCCTCACCTGAGTTAAGGATTCTGCATCATGTCTATCCAAGTGTTGGTCCTCTAGCATTGCTTTTTGCAAAATTGTCTTCCTTATCCTATCTCCTTCACATCTTTCCATGGATCTGAGAATCTCCTTAGCCACTTCTCCAAGTAAACAATCTTCTGGGATCTTGATTAAAATTGCACTTGATTAAAATTCCAGACTCTGGAAACAACCAAGATGCCCTTCAACAGATGAGTGGCTAAAGAAACTATGGAACATATACACAATGGAATACTATGCAGCCGTCAGGAGAGATGAAGTCATGAAATTTTCCTATACATGGATGTACATGGAATCTATTATGCTGAGTGAAATCAGAGGGAGAGAGAAAGACGCAGGATGGTTTCACTCATCTATGGGCTTTAAGAAAAATGAAAGACATTTTTAACAGTATCTCAGAGATAAGAGAGATGAGGGCTGGTAGGTGCAGATCATGACATGAAGCTCATCACATAGAGTGATGAGTGCAGTTGGAGAGATGACTACACTGAAAACTATCATAACAGTATGAATGAATGAGGGAAATAGAAAGCCTGTCTCGAGTACAGGTGTAGGGGGGTGGGGAGGAGAGAGATCTGGGAAATTGGTGGTGGGAATGTTGCACTGGTGAAGGGGGGTGTTCTTTACATGACTGTAATAATACAACTATAATCATGTTTGTAATCATGGTGTTTAAATAAAGGTAATTATTTAAAAAAATTGCACTGAGGGGGCTGGAGAGATAGCATGGAGGTAGGGCATTTGCCTTGCATGCAGAAGGACAGTGGTTCAAATCCCGGCATCCTATATGGTCCACCGAGCCTGCCAGGAGTGATTTCTTTTTTTTTTAATATATTTTTTTATTTAAGTAACATGATTATAGTTGGGTTACAGTCACAAACAGAACACCCCCTTCACCAGTGTGCCAGGAGCGATTTCTGAGAGTAGAGCCAGGAGTAACCCCTGAGCGCTGCCAGGGATGACCCAAAAACACAAACAAAAAAATTAAAAATAAAATAAAATTGGGGCCAGAGAGATGATATGGATGTAGGGCGTTTGCCTTGCGTGCAGAAGGTTATTGGTTTGAATCTCGGCATCCCATAGGTCCCCCGAGCCTGCCAGGAGCAATTTCTGAGTGTGGAGCCAGGAGTAACCCCTGAGCGCTGCCGGGTGTGACCCAAAAACCAAAAACTAAAATAAAATAAAATAAAATTGCACTGAGGAGACCTGAGAGCTAGGACAGTGAGAAGGGTGCTTGCCTTGCATGCAGTCAACCCAGTTACATGCCCTGGTGTCCCATATGGTTCCCTGAACCCACCAGGAGTGATTCCTGAGAACAGAGCCAGGAGTAAGCCCTGAGCACCACTCGGTGTGGCCCAAAAACTAAAATAATAATGATTATAAAATTTTAAATTGTGCTGAAATCCTTGATCAGCACAGTTTGAGAATTACCATCTATCCCAGACATGGGATTCCTGACCTTTGCTGTCAGTTTTATCTTTGTTTTATATTTTATATTAATATACCTGAGGCCAAAATGTTTTCAGTATTCTACTGTTAGTTGCTAGTCTCTAGAAATCTTGTATTCAGTAACCATGCTAATCCAGAAGGTTTTAGGTAAATTCTGTTGGTTTTCTATATAAAAGCTAATGATGTCTTTTGCTAATAAAGGTAGTTTAACTTTTTCCCTTTTTGTGCGGATGCCTTTTACTTCTTTTTCTGTTGTTCCTTTTTCTTTTTCTGCCTGCTTGCACTAATTAGAACTGCTGATATAGTGTTGAATAACCGTGATATGAATAAAAATCCTAGGATTGGAATGTTAGTACAGCAGGGAGGGCACTTGCCTTGCATATGACCAGCACAGATTTGATCCCCAGCATCCCATTTGGTCCCCAAGTACCACCAGGAGTCATTCCCCAGTGCAAAGCCAAGAATAACCCCTAGCATCACCGAGAATGGCCCCAAACCAAAACAAACAAATAAACAGAAAGGATAAACATCCCTTTGTTATCCTTAATCAAAGTGTGTAGGGTTTTCTATAAATACCCTTTATCAGGTTAAAGAAGTTCTTTTCTCTTCCTAATTTGCCATTAGTTATTTTAAAACTCGGGGCTGAATATTGGATTTTTGCCATTTTTCTGCACTTAGGGAGCTGATACAGGTTTCCTTTTCTCAGTTTAATGGGGTGAATAATTACATCGATGGTTTATTTTAAACCTCCCTGCATTTCTCAGGATAAGTTCTCTTGGCCGTCCTATATTATCCAATTTGTATGGTTTTACATTCTATTTGTGTTCTTCACTTATGGCTATATATATTCAAGATCCGTATTAGTTTCCACTTACTCATATTCTGTTTTTTTTTTTTTTGGGGGGGGGGGCTATTTCTGGCTCTGTTTTCTGAGTTATTCCTCGTGGTGCTTGGGAACCATATGGTGTCAGGGATCGAACCTGGGCCTCTGTATGCAGAGCATGTGCCCAATTCATTGAGGTCTCTCCTGGGTATTTCTTCAACTGCTTTTGATTTTTATGATCAGCATGTTCCTGGCCTTAGAGAGTGAGCTGGGAAATATTCTTCGCTCTTCAGTTTTCTGGCAAGTTTGCAGAGAATTGTTCTTTCTTCTCTTCCATGTTTAATAGATAACTCACCAATAAAAGATCTAGAGATTTCTTTCTGGGAAGCTTTTAATTACAAATTAAAAAAAATTATGTATGGTGCTGATATAGTTTTCTGCTCCTTTTGTTCAAGCCCTGGTAGTTTTGAGACATCTACAGAATCTGTCCCTTTTATTTACATGTTGCATTTGCAGGTTTAGTTTCTCATTATATTTTTTAATGTTTGTAGGCATCTTAGTAATGTTACCTTTTATATAAAAGTGTCTTCTTTTTTCTCACAATTAGTCTGACTGAAGGTTTATCCATTTTATTGATCTTCCTAAAGAACTAGCTTTCACTTTTCTTCATTTTTCTCTATTGTTTTTCTGTTTTCTAGACATCGATTTCTGCTCTGACCTTCACTATTTTCTTTCTTTAGCTTTATAGGTAATTTTCTCTCCTTCTACTTTCTTGCAGTAGAAACTGAGCTCATCGATTTGAAAACTTTCTTCTTTGTAAACATATGTGTTTATTACTCTAAAAATTTCCCTCAAATACTATTTTGAGTACATCCCACAGACTTTGCTATGTCAGGGCTTTCTTTTTCATTCAGCAAAGAGCCCGGCAAATGGCTCAATAACAGTAGAGTACTTGGCTTGTATGTGTGAAGTTCTAGGTTCCATCCAGAAAAAAAATATACAATACAATAAAATAAAATGCTTTCTAGTTCCCTTTTGAACCATCTCTTTAACTGTGTGCTGTTATCGTGTGTTGTTTAGTACAGCGGGGAGGACACTTGACTTGTGTGTAGCTGACACAGTTTGATCCCCAGAACCCCATATGGTTTTCTGAGCACCACCACTTAGTACTAGGTGTAGGAAAGAAGGAAAGGAAGGGGAGATGAGGGAGGGAGAAAGGAAGGAAGGAGGGAAGAGAGGGAGGGAAGGATGGATGGAAGGAAGAAAGGGAAGAAGAAAAGAGGGTAGGGAGGAATAAAAGGAAAGAAGGAAGGAAGGAAGAGGGAGGGAAGGAAGGAAGAATGGAAATAGGAAGAAATTGGGAAGGAGGAAGGGAGGGATGGAGGGAGGGAGGTCCAGGGACTGGTGGTGAGGTTGTTCTATAAATGTTATGTAAGCCCAGTTGCTTTATTTATTGACCTGTTTAACTTCTTAATATTCTTAACTAATTTTCTAATTGTCCCATCACAGTTATTGTAAACAAGATTTGGTAATTTCCTGTTGTAATTGCGAATTTGTCTCTCTCTCTCTCTCTCTCTCTCTCTTTTTTTTTTTTTTTTTTTTTTTGTGGGTTTTGGGTCACACCCGGCAGTGCTCAGGGGTTATTCCTGGCTCCAGGCTCAGAAATTGCTCCTGGCAGGCATGGGGGACCATATGGGGCGCCGGGATTCGAACCGATGACCTCCTGCATGAAAGGCAAAACGCCTTACTTCTATGCTATCTCTCCGGCCCTGCCTGTTTCTCTTTATTCTTTCTTCATGTATCTTAATACTCTTAGGTGCAAAATTCTTCCTATACCATCTGCTTGCTGAATTTATCTCTGTAGCATTTCTAAATAGTCTTCCTTAGGGCCCAGAGACCTAGGAGACAAGCTGAGAAGGCCTTTGCCTTTCATGCAGCTGACCCAGGTTTGATCCCAGGCATCCCATTTGGCCCCCCGAGCCCTACCAGGAATGACCCCTGAGTACAGAACCAGGAAGGGAGCCTTGAACACTGCTGAGTGTGTCCCTCCTCTCAAAATAATCAAACTCGAATGATCTTATTTATTTTCTTGTTCACCTGGTCAATTATCTTTAGGAAAGCACTTAATAAGGAAATCTTAACTATTTATCCATGTCAGGACTACATCCCATCCTTTTAATTCCCATGTTTCCTCTTTCCTTCAGCCCAGAGGTTATTCCATTACCTGTAACGTAGGAGCATGAGATAAGTATTTTTGGCATGGATAAATGGGGAAAATCTCTCTTGCTGTTTGTGAAACACTGATGGGTGAGAGTTAGTTCCCTTGGCAGGTAAAGGGAGTCGTGGCCTGTCATCTGGCCTGAGCACTCTGGGAGACACCAGCACTGGCCCTGTCTTGGTCCATTTGAGCAGAGGGTCCTTCCTCAGTGCTTTCAAGGAGTTGGTCACCGGGCAGACTGATGCGATGTGGAACTGTGCTGTTTTGTGTTTGTGCGTGTGTGCATGTGTGTGTGTGTGTGTGTGTGTGTGTGTGTGTGTGTGTGTGTGTGTGTGGGTGGGTTGGTGGGTGGGTGTGGGTGTGTATGAGTGTTATCTCTGGTTAATTGTTTCATGGGATGGGAGTGCTGTATGTGTGGTTCATTGCATAAACTTCTTGAGTGGATGAATTTTATCATTTTATCACTGTTGGAGCATTTTTGGTCTTTGGGGAGCCCAATAACCCCCACAGCAGGCTATGCTGAAAGCCTGGATAATCATACGCTTCATTTTGTTTCGCATTCCTCATAGAACATCACTCCTTGTGAATTTTTTCCAGTCCTCTCCCTCTCTCCCTCACTCACTCAGTCACTCCCTCATCCAGCAGTGCTCAGGGGAGCATATATGGTGCTAGGGATTAAACCAGGATCTGCCACATACAAAATAAGTGCCTTTTCCTCTGCTCTCTCTCTCTCTCTCTCTCTCTCTCTCTCTCTCTCTTTCCTTCTCCTTCCTTCCCTCCCTTCTTCCCTCTTTCCCAAAGTGTAATCTAGACTTCACTGCTCACTCCATCTTGGCCAGAGGCAGAGATCATTTTTGTTTATACTTTCAAAAACCCCAGCATGTTTTTGTTAATTTTTTTAAATTAAATACCTTTATTTTAGATGGCTGTGGTTCACTGGTTTATTCATGATACAGCGCTCAGTATTCCAGCACCAATCCCACCCCCAATGTGACATCTTCCACCCTTGTCATCAGTTTCCCAACCTCCCTGAAACCTGCCCCTTGGCAGGTATGAATAATTTGCTTAATATTGCTTAGAATAGCTACATGGTAATAGAATATTTAAAAAAAAACTTCATTATAAGAAAATTTGTAAAAATTGTCATCTCATACAATGGAGTCATATGTCACTGTCTGAAGGTTTACTAAGCTGTGTGTTGTGAGTTGAGCATTCTGTAGTTGGTTTTGTTGAAGTTATATTCTTCTATAATAATTTCACATCTAGGGCCAGAGAGATAGCACAGCAGTAGGGTGTTTGCCTTGCACGCAGCTGATCCAGGACAGACAGTGGTTTGAATCCTGGCATCCCATGTGGTCCCCCATGCCTGCCAGGAGTGATTTCTGGGCACAGAGCCAGGAGTAACCCCTGAGCTCCACCAAGTGTGACCCAAAAACTAAAAAAAAAAAAGGCATATAATTCCGTGGGAAGCCAGCGTTAAAATCATGGGAGTGTCACGGAGCCACATGAGCAGCTGCACAGTCCTTGGCTTTGGAGATTCGTGGACTGGGCTGGTGAGCTCATATGGAAACAGCAGTAGTTCTTGAGGGCCTCCAAATGGCCCCAGTGCCACCTATCTATGGCATTTGATGAGTCTAGTTTCGGACGCTTGCTCAGACCTGGCTGAAGGCTCTGGATCGTGGGTGTGGCTGCTGGGATTTCTGGAAGTACAGCAGCTAACGGAGAGGCAGCCCAGCCTGGCTCCAAAACCATGCCCTGGTACATCAACCATGAAGCACGATTTCGTTTCAGTTATTCAGATTAACTTGCACGAAGGATGTACTGAAGAACCGTTTAAAACTGATGAGCTGGACTTTGAATTGGGATTTAGAGTGACTACAAATGGGGAGGTGATGCAAGTTTGGAACCATTCGATCACCATGTAGCAAGAGCATAGGTGCTGACCTTGGCTGAGCATTAGCGTGACCTGGGCATGTTTAAACACTGACCCTAGATGCCACCTGGAAATGCTGACTTGGTATTTCTAGAGCAGAGAGGTCCCAGGTGTATCTGACCTACTGCCCCATTGCCCTGAAACTCGGCCTCCTTTGAGTAGATTACTTTGAATTAACAGAAAGTGCCCCCAACTCTATGCAAGGATACCCCCACCCTATGAGTGAATCCAGCCAGAGACAGCGAGGGATCAGATGACCCACTTTGGGAAACTGACGTCAGGATGTTCGGAAGCTCCCCCAAGATCTTAAAGATGCAGCTCAGGTAGAAACAGTGATGAGGGGGCCGGAGCGATAGATAGCACAGTGGTAGGGCATTTGCCTTGCACACAGCAACCCCGAAGGACTCTGGTTCGATTCCCAGCATCCCATATGGTCCCCCTAGCCTGCCAGGAGTGACTTCTGATTACAGAGCCAGGATGTGACCCCCCCAAAAAAAAGTGACGAGGGGCTTCTCCCGACCCCTGAGTGCTCACAGTCCCCTGGTCCACTCTCCAGCAAAGTACAGGTTCTGTACGGGGGGACAGACCTCTTCGACTACGAGGTGCGAAGGACCTTCAACAATGACATGCTCCTGGCCTTCATAAGCAGCAGCTGCATCGCCGCCCTGGTCTACATCCTCACCTCCTGCTCAGGTAGGGCCCCTGGTCCCCCTTCTTCCCTCCTGTCCCAGTTTCCATCCTCACCTCCCACTCAGATTAAGAGCGTGGTGGAGACAGCAGAAGCCCAGGCCATATTCCCACAGAACCTCTGTGTGGGGTGGCAGGCATCATGTCCATCCTGTTCCTGAATCCCTCCAGGACTGAGGGATGTTGTTCGAGGATGGGGGCTCCACCTGCTGCAGGGGGCCTCCTGCTAGGCCCATCCTGGGTGGGGCCAGGAGGGGCAGCAGAACAGGCTGTCCAAATTCACTGGCTCCTTCTCCCCGCCCAGTCTTCCTGTCCTTCTTCGGCATCGCCAGCATCGGCCTCAGCTGCCTGGCCGCCCTCTTCCTCTATCACGTGGTTTTTGGGGTGCAGTACCTGGGCATCCTCAACGGTGTGGCTGCCTTCGTGATCGTGGGCATCGGTGAGCTGTGACCCAGGGCCTGGCCTGGTGCCGGGGCTCCCAAAGGTCCCCCATTTGCAGACCTCAGAGCCCAGGGATCCGAGTGGGACATGATGGGTGGGTGGGAGGTCCGCAGGGCAGCCGAGGTGTGAGGAGCCTGGGGGAAGTGGGGCGCTGCAGGAGTCCCCGGGAGCCCGGACTTGGGGGGTAGAGGCCCGGAGAAGCAGCCCGGCCTTCAGTGAGCCCCACCGCCTGGGCCCTGCAGGCGTGGACGATGTCTTTGTCTTCATCAACACCTACCGCCAGGCTGCCCATCTGGGGAACCCGCAGCTACGCATGGCTCACACCATCCAGACGGCGGGCAAGGCCACCTTCTTCACCTCACTCACCACAGCCGCCGCCTACGCCGCCAATGTCTTCTCTCAGGTGAGGACCCCCACCCCACCCCTACTCTCCTTCCTTCCCTGCCTCTGCTGGTCTGGTAGAGGGTGTCCCGCTCAGCACCCCGGGTCAGTGTGCAGTGAGTTATGGAACCAAGAGGGTGGGATGTGAAGAGCGTCCAGTGGGCACCATCTTGCGGGTGCAGTGGCCAGGGAGGCAGCATGTGGGCATGTCCCAGGAGCACTTTCTTGCGGGGTTCTGGGCACAGGCATTGGCTGAGACAGGAACCTTCTGACTGTGTCCCAGAGCTGGGTCACCCTTGCCCCTGGCCGGGCACTGCCTCCCTTCCTGGCTCACACCCTGTCCACTTGGGACTCGACAGGGTGCCAGAGGCTTTGCCCCAGAATCCTCAGCCTTGGGGTTACAGGTCAACCCACCCAGCTGTGTCTATGCCCCTCCCCAGATCCCAGCCGTGCACGACTTTGGTCTCTTCATGTCCCTCATTGTGTCCTGCTGCTGGCTGGCCGTGCTCTTCACCATGCCCGCTGCCCTGGGCATCTGGAGCCTGTACCTGGCGCCTCTGGAGAGCGCCTGCCAGACAAGGTGGGCTGGACAAGCAGGTGGAGGGGCGTCCTCTCACTGAGTACCTGACTTGGGTGTTGGGAGCTGCATGGCATGGCACCCTTCTGCTCAAAGCTATTATTGAACAATTTCTCTAAACCTAGACTCAGGAACCTTTATTGTGGGAGCATAACTGGCTCCCGGAAGTCCTTCTTGAGCACCTTCTATATACATGGTCCCAGGAGCCCAGATTGAGTGCCTTATGTATACCCAGCCCCTTGACAGTCCCACTTGGGGCAGAGAGGACAAGATGAGACTCCAGTCTGATGACCCCTATTTGAGGATGCCTTTGGGGTACCAGGGAATCTACTAATTTCATAGGGTATGGCATAGGATGGGGATACCTGGGTCACCATTCAGTAAGTGTCAGAGCCACTATTCAGCTCCAAGTAAGCTGATCAGCCCTGCATCTCCTCCCCCATGTCCCTTCGCCTCGGGGCTCCCTTTTAAATGAGTGGTGGTGTGGAGGTGGGGGGGTCTAGGAAGGGTGTGTTGAGAGGGGGCTGATGTCATGGGACTGGCCTTGGGTCCTGCCTGGACTGGAAAGTGGGACTGGAATATTCACAGGACCTCTCGTCAAGGAATTGGTCCCCTAGCCTGACTCTGGCTGTCCTGCCTCTCTTCCTTCTGCAACTCAGCCTGGCTCCATGCTTGCCTACTGGGCCACAGATTTTCAGGCCTTTTTTTTTTTTTTTTTTTTACTTGGGTGTCGGGGTTGCATCTCCCCACCCTCCCCGGGTCCAGTGCTGCCTTTCTGAGATACAGCACATGAGGTCCTGAGGCTATCTAAGGCTCTGGGGAAAGTGTCGGCCCCTGGTACCCTGGCCTGAGACTCTTGCTCACTGTGCCCTTCCGTAGCTGCCAGCAGAAATGTGGCCGCAAGCGCTCCCTGCCCTGGCCCGGGGATGTGTTCGCGACTCCAACAGGGCTGGGGGGCTGCCCAGGCCCCGGGCCTCTGCCCTACCTGGACGATGACATTGCGCTGCTGGATGTGGACGATGAGTCAGGTGAGCCTGACGCCCCCGCGGGGTGCAGGGTGCTCCCAGGCCCTGGATGGTCGCTGACAAGGCTGCTGCTCTGCCCCCAGTATCCCTGGAGCTGGGAGACGTTGCAATGGTGGCGGTGGCCCCCGAGACCCCACAGCCCACCCATGACAGGGCCAGCGGGGGCCAGCTTATCACGCAGCTGCAGGGGCTGCTCCACCACTGGGTCCTGTGGTCGGCCGTCAAGAGTCGCTGGGTGATTGTGGGTGAGTGGCCGCACCCCTGCCCCCAGCACCCCGGGGCTTGTGCCCGGGCAGAGACCCCCACCAGAGAACTCAGGGGCACTGGGAACTCCTCAGGGAGCTAGCCTGATGCCCCTCACTTCACCTGAGCAATGGTGCCACCAGCCCCACTCACCGTCGTTGCTGCTGAGGTCCGGCACTGCCTGCTCGTGCCCCAGAGTTCAACGCTGGCCAAGGGGGCTTCCAAATGAGCCTTGTACCAGGCTTATGTTCCAGGCAGGGTATGTGGGAGGCAGCCATGATGCAACTGTCATGGCCCATAGCACAAGCACAATAAACCCAGAATTCCTGGTGCCAGGAAGATGGTGCAGGCAGTATGGCACTTGCCTTGCACACAGCTGCCGAGGGTCTCCCAAGTCCCCCCAGAATGATCCCTGAGCCCTCCCCGGAAAACACCAACCAGCAAAGAGTCCTGAGAGTCCTTGCGCCCACACAGCCGCTGAGGGTTACCCAGAAATCCTCATCCTGGGGGTATCCAGGAGTTGTCCCTTCCCCGCAGTGCCCACCCCCGACAGGCCTGTCCCCCATCCACATCGGGGACCCCAGCGCCTCCCGGGCCCTCAGCAGGGTGCAGCTCAGGGCCAGAGGAGGACTGAGCCCGCCCTGCGCGTGGCCTCCTGCCGTCCCCCGCAGGGCTCTTCGTCACCATCCTCGTCCTGTCCCTGGTGTTCGCCAGCCGCCTCCGCCCCGCCAGCCGGGCACCGCTGCTCTTCCGGCCGGACACCAACATCCAGGTGCTGCTGGACCTCAAGTACAACCTGAGCGCCGAGGGCGTGTCCTGCATCACCTGCTCTGGTGAGAGCACTGTGGGTGGAGCGGTGGGCACTCTGGGCCTTTCAGGATGTGGCTGGGACAGGCCACTCTGAGAGATCTGGAGGGGATGGGTGCCTGCTTCTAGGAAGGCTGCCTGGAGGTGGAGGAGTCTCCACAGTGACTAGAAGAATGGAGGGAGGAGAGGGGGAAGAACCAGGCTGGAAGGGAAAGGGGGAAGAGGAGGAGGAGCTTAGGGAGAGGGGAGGAGCCTAGCAGGGAAGAGGAGGAGGAGCTTAGGGAGAGGGGAGGAGCCTAGC
The DNA here is from genome assembly GCF_024139225.1 of Suncus etruscus. Lineage (NCBI taxonomy): Eukaryota > Metazoa > Chordata > Mammalia > Eulipotyphla > Soricidae > Suncus > Suncus etruscus. The sequence goes on from NC_064853.1 coordinate 6,600,772, forward strand.
AGGGAAGAGGAGGAGGAGCTTAGCAGGGGAGGGTCTATTATGAAGAGAGGAGCCTAGCAGGGGTAAGGGGAGGAGGTATGTGGGGAGGGTGGGGAGCCTAATGGGGAGAGTGCCCCATCACCTGCTTCATTTCCTGGCCCCACCTGGGGGTGCTGGGTCCTCCCATGGTACATGATGGAGTCTTTCTCAGGGTGAGGCAGGCAGGGGCTGCGGCTCCTTTCCTGCTGCCACACCCTAAGCTCAGCAGGAGCGACTCAGTTCCCTGTAGTTCTGAACTCCCACACTGCATGCCCTGGGCCCTGGATCCCCGGATCCCCACCCCCAAAGCCAGCAGGGCCCCTGATCCCACAGGGTCTTGATGTCCTGGGGGGACAGGTCTGTTCCAGGAGAAGCCTCACAGCCTGCAGAGCAACGTCCGCACCTCCCTGGAGAAGAGGAAGCGAGGATCGGGGGCCTGGGCCAGCCGGTCTGAGCCCACACCGCAGGGTAAGCAGGGTCTCAGGGTCCCTGGGTCCCCCTTACAGGGAGTATGAGTCGGGGCCTGGCAGACAACCCCTGGTTCCATAGTGGAGTTGGAGTACAGAGTGGTGAGCCCCTTTGGCTCCTTTTGAGATCTCATTGCCTGAACCGGGCCCATGTTCCTGGCTCACTGTGAAGGGTGGGCTCAGGGTCCCTGTCCCCCAGAAATTTGGGGTCCTCTACTCCCACTGGCCTGTGGTAACCCCTGAACCTGCTCACATATCCTGGTGGGACCCAAGGCTGGGGTCTCCCTGCAGCAGGTCAGGGGCATCCCCCCAGCACTACGGGCCCCATGGGCATCCCCTTCCCACCACTGTCCCCCTAGACTCTAGGACCTAGAGAGAGGGTCTGGATCAGTGTGGACCAGGCTCAGGGTGCCAGTAGGTGATTGTCCCCAACCCCGTTTCCCTGGACTCCCAGATGACTGTCCACTTTGGCTGTCTCCTTTGATCCCAGATGCCCCTGGCACCGTGTTTGTATCCCGGGTGAAGACCCCAGGCCACCCAGCCATCTACAGACTGTCCCTCAACGCCAGCCGGCCTGCGCCCTGGCAGCTGGTGGTCCCCGGGGATGGGGACGTGCCCTCCTTCCAGGTGAGCCTGTAGCCCTGAAGTGTGCCACAGAAGCCTCTCTGGGCCAGTTGGACAGAGCAGGGACCCACAGAGTCAGCGGGCCTGGGTTTGAGTCCTGGCCAGTTTTTTTTCCTGTGCCTGGGCAGAGCTTCCCCCTCTCTGAGCCTCGGTTTCTTCATCTGTGCAATCTGGGTCAGGTCAACCCTAGAGGCTGGAGGTGGGGAGAAAGAAGAGCAGTCCCGGGTACCCTCAGGAAGCTCCAAGCTGATGTCCTTGGCAGTTTCTGGACTCGGCAGCTCTTTGCAGTGAACCCCATGGACTCACCATCCCTGTCACAACCAACAGCAGTGCTTAGGGACTTGAGGCTTGCTCCTGCCCTTATCCTCAGCCTGTACTGGCTTCCAGGCCAGCCCGGTCAGGAGTCATGCATTCTGTTCACATCACACCCTGTGGGTGACAGTGACATGGACTGACTCATTTGCTCCAGAAGCAGAGACTGCAGGGCCAGAGTGAGAGTACAGTGGGGAGGGCATTTGCCATGCACATGGCCAACCAGGTTTGATCTGAGCATCCCATAGGGTCCCCTGAGCCTGCCTGGAGAAATTCCAAAGTGCAGAGCCAGGAAGAACCCCTAAGCAGTGCCACATGTAGCCCCCAATTTTCTTTTGTTTTTGTTTTGTTTTGTTTTGTTTGTTTGTTTTTGGTTCTTGGTCCACATCCAGTAATGCTCAGGGGTTACTCCTGGCTATGAGCTCAGAAGTCACTCCTGGCTTGGTGGACCATATGGGATGCTGGGGGATCTAACCGCTGGCAAGGTTACCTCTAGCACCACCACACCGGCCAATTTTTTTGTTTTTGTTTTTGAACCACACTCAGTAGTACACAGGGGTTCCTCTTGGCTCTGCACTCAGAAATTACTGTTGGTGGGCTCACGGACCCAATGGGATGTCGGGGATCAAACCCGGTCTGGCCGCTTGCAAGGCAAATGCCCTATGCACTGTGTTATTGTTCCAGCCCCACTAAAAATAATTTTTTAAAGAGGTAGAGGCCTCTGCATCTTGTCTACCTCTGAGCCTCAATGGCACTATCACAGTTGACACCCCACACGTCTCAGCCTAGCACCCTCTAATAGCCACGTGTCCCAGCATGAGTGTCACCTTCACGGGGAGCCCATCCAGCCCTACTGCCCGCATTCCCCTGTTATGTCTCTGCTTCTAGATGATTCGCTGGATTCTGAAGCAGGGCCACAGCCTCCTACAGCCATACTCATTTGTCACAAGGGGCACAGGTCAAGGCAGGCTGAGGCTCAGTTGGGGAGAGGGGATCTGCCGGCTTGCACACTCAAACCCAGGTCCCCTGCACCTCTGTGGGGCCAGGCAGGGTGGAGGGCAGGGCCCGGCGTGCCATCATGTCCTTGTCTCTCGCTCCCTGCTCAGGTGTATAGAACGCCTGTTGGCGACTTCAGCAGGAAGCTGACCGCTTGTATGTCTGCAGGAGGGCCCTTCCCGGCGGCCAGCCCCGCCCACAAGTGGATGCTGACCACCTTGGCCTGCGACGCCAGGCGGGGCTGGAAGTTCGACTTCAGCTTCTACGCGGCCACCAAGGAGCAGCAGCACAGTCGGTAATGCAGCAACAAGGGTCAGGCCCCGCTTGCTGACTGGGCACAGAGATGGAGTCATGGGACACGGACAGAGACATGCACACAGATGGACATGGACAGACACATGCACACAAACATACACACATGGACAGAGATATGTACACATATGGAGACATGCACAGAGAAATGCACGGAGATAGAGACATGCACACAGAGTTATGTATACAACACATAGAGACACACACATACATGAAGACACAGACACATTATGGCAGAAAATCCCAAAGCAGTGAAAACACACACACACATCCTTACAGATTAGTCCAACCTGAGCACGTTATGTACAGAATGACCTGTCCTCCTGCACACAGCCCTTGTCGTTCCCACACGCCTGTTCATATGTGTCTGCCCAGCCCAGCAGGGGTCCTAGCAGAGCCGACATGCACTTCTCTGTCTGCCAGCATTCCACAAGGAAGCTCCAGGCTGCACACTTCCTCCAAGCTGCCTCTCAGTTCCTGGAGCTCAGGTCCAGAATGTTCTCCTAGCCCTGTGGGGGCTGGCATGACACTCAGGTTCCAGATTCCCATCAGGGGTGCTGGAGTGATAGCAAAGTGGTAGGGTGTTTGCCTTGCATGCAGCTAAGTTGGGACAGACCCGGGTTCGATTCCCAGCATCTATATGGTTTCCAGAATCTCCCAGGAGAAATTTCTGGGTGCAGAGCCATGAGTAACTCCTGAGCGCCACTGGGTGTACCCCCCCAAAAAAATACCAGATTCCCTCCAGAGGAGTGACTGCCTCTCACTGCACCTCCACCCACACTCCTGGCCATCCCAGCCTGCCCTTTTCTCTGCCTCACCACCTGCTGTTCCTTAAGGCCAGGTGCCTTCCTTGGTATCTGCAGTTCCTGGGTGCGGGGGTTGCCACACAAAGGTGCTAGCACAGCTGCCCCCCCCCAAGTGAATGAGGGCCCCTGTACCTTTACCCCCTGCAGGAGCTGCCCACACCCACATAAGCAGTCACCCCACAGAGGGTGAGCAGAGACCCCCATGTTGCAGGCTGTGCCCCGTGCCTGGCCAGAAGGTATTATTGTCCCCACGTACCTCCAAGAGCTGCCACAGTGACTCATGCTCTATTAAGCTGGAGATCATTTGCCAGAAAAGCCCCAAGTTTATTGATTGGAAGCTGAGTCCACCCGGGTATCCCTCGAGGTTCTTTCATTCACGTAATCAGCACCTAGTAGTCTGGCAGCTAATGAGGGGTCACCCTGGAGTCTAAGAAGGGAGGCACACCTGACTCGAGAGGACCCAGGTCCCCAGCAGGACTGCCAAATACCCAAGTGAACCCATACTCTGCTCAGAGTAGGCGGGCAGCTTGAAAATAGACCTAGGGCCTGGAGAGATAGCACAGCGGTGTTTGCCTTGCAAGCAGCCGATCCAGAACCTAAGGTGGTTGGTTCGAATCCCGGTGTCCCATATGGTCCCCCGTGCCTGCCAGGAGCTATTTCTGAGCAGACAGCCAGGAGTAACCCCTGAGCACCACCGGGTGTGACACAAAAACAAAAACAAAAACAAAAAAGAAAATAGACCTAGAGATTGGGCCATGGGGTTGCCTGGCTAAGCATAGACTGCTCTAGAACATTCTAGAAAGAACCTTGGGCTCCATGTTTCCTGCTGGTCAAACTGCCTGTGGAAATCCTATCTTCACATAAACTCTTGAGGCTCTGTTACTGTTCAGGGAGGGGCCTTGTGGAGAGGTGACAAAGAGACTTTGAGCAGGAATCCCAAGATGGACCTGGCAGGTGGGTGTGGGCTTTGGCTCTGTGAGGTCTTGCGCGCTGGAGGACAGTTTGAGATCTGCTGTTCTCAGCCTGCAGGAAGACAGACCCAGCATAGTGCTGTGGGTAGAGAGGGGGCACTCTGCCTCATCCACACAGCCCGCCCCCCCCCCCCCGACTCAGGCCTCCCTCCTTGCCCGCAGGAAGCTGTATTTCGCACAGTCTCACAAGCCGCCTTTCCATGGGCGCGTGTGCGTGGCGCCCCCCGGCTGCCTGCTCAGCTCCGGCCCAGATGGGCCCACGAAAGGCTTCTTCTATGTGCCCAGCGAGAAAGGTAGGGTGGGGAGGCCACGGAGGCTGGGTGGAGTGGGGGGACCCTCGCAACGCCCAGCTCTGACTCCCTCGGCAGTGCCCAGGACTCACCTCTCGCCCACCTTCGGCTTCAACCCCTGCGTGAACATGGGCTGCGGGAAGCCGGCCGTGCGGCCGCTGGTGGACACGGGCGCCATGGTCTTCGTGGTCTTCGGCATCATTGGCATCAACCGCACACGGCAGGCGGACAACCACGTCCTCGGGGACCAGGTACGCGGGGCCAAATGCACCCCGCTTCTCAGCCCATGGCCCTGGGATTCCCCAAGGTGGGAAATCTGTATACCTGGGGCCTGAGCTGGCTGCCCCCCATCCCCACTCAGGGCCTTGAGGGGAGCAAGAATGTGTGATCCCACAGGGCCAGAGCAATGGTGCAACAGGGAGGGCATTTGCCTGATACATGGCCAACCCAGATTCAATCCTCAGCTTCCAGTAGGGAACTCCAAGCCTGCCAGGACTGATTCCTGAACACTGAGCCAGGAGTAAGCCTTGAGTACTGCTAGGTGTGGCCTGCCCAGCCTGTGGTCCCCACTGAGGTGCCTCTGCCTTCTTCTCCCTGTACCCCCAAGTCCAGTGTGGGACTCGGGTGCTGATACTGGAGGCCAGTGGGAGACGGGGTTGTGAGATGAGCAGGAGATGGCAAGCCCTGCAGAGTTCAGGCAGAAGGGAAGATTTTGGGTCTGTTGTGCCTGGTCGTTCTGGGGAGAGGGGAGACAAGGCAGAGGCTGTTGGGAGCTCCTGGGGAGCCCTGAGCACTGTGTCTGACTCAGTACCCGTACCACTTCATGTCTCCTTGGGAAAGGGCAGCGTCGTCTACGATGCCACCTTTGACCTCTTCAAGGAGCTCGGCCACCTGTGTCGCCTGTGCAAGGCCATCGCGGGCAACGCGGAGCTGGTGAAGCCGGGCGGGGCCCAGTGCCTGCCCTCAGGTGCGTGGGGGTCCTTGTGCCTGGGGCAGGAATTGGGGGAACATTTCTGGGACCTGGAGACTGAGTGTGTCTGCAAAGGGACTGGAAGAGCCAGCACCCCAGAAGGGTGTGCGTAAGGGCAGGGGTACCTGAGAGTGGCTTATCAAAAGTGGGTCTCGGGGCACTATAAAAGCCTGGCTCCAGCTGCAAAGGCTCCAAGGGCCAGGGGACCTGGCTGCTGGGTGGGGTGAGGTGCCCACCCAGGGATGACAAAATGCAATGTGTGTGTGTGTGTGTGTGTGTGTGTGTGTGTGAGAGAGAGAGAGAGAGAGAGAGAGAGAGAGAGAGATCTCACTGGTGTTTTATGGACCTGCTTTATGTGAAACCCCCACACACACACACACACATACACAAGCCTCCAGGTTCTACTCCATACCAGACTCTCCTTTTTATCCTTCAGGGCAGTTGTCAATTGTAGGGGGGCATGTCCCAGTCCAACTGCCATGACAGGGGGGTATCATCATCCCTTAAAGGTACATTGACTAATTTCCTTAAATATCAATAGGGCAACCCCAGATCAGCCAGGCCCCGTCATGCTGAGCCTTTCCCAAAAAACTCAAAGTGCCCCCTTTCCACTTAAGCATCTGCTGCCCGGTGACCTGGTCACATCACTGATGGCTGGACAAGCGTGGGCAGGGGTTTGTGGGAGCGGCCATGCCTCCTGGCACTCGTCCAGCTCTGCCCCTTCTACCCACAGGCTACAGCATCTCCTCCTTCCTGCAGATGTTGCACCCCGAGTGCAAGGAACTCCCTGAGCCCAACCTGCTCCCAGGGCAGCTGTCCCACGGGGCGGTGGGCGTCAAGGAGGGCCGTGTGCAGTGGATCTCTATGGCCTTCGAGTCGGTGAGCGGCTAGCCCCTGAAGCCCTGAAAATTGCCAGCACGCAGCCTGGAACTCGGTCCTCCTGCTGCAGGCTCTCACCTCTCTCTCCCCTCCGGCCAGGCTCTTGCTTGGCTAAGGGGTACTAGGGAACCTCCCTTTGCTTTTTGGGGCTACTGACCCTGGGCTGTGCCTCCTCAGGAAAGCTCAGGGGACAGCACCCCACAAGTTGTGTCTCTGCACCTGCACATTTGGGCTCAGTGCCAGGAGGCATGATGCGCACTCATCCCTGACCTGGGCATCTAGTTGGCTCTGACATTTGGCAAGCCTGACCTGGCTGACACTTGGTCCAGCCCTCTTGTGGGCGGGCCCTGGAGTATACGGCTCCTCCCCTCCTTGTTGGATTGGTCCAGATCCTATGGGTGGGGCATAGCCGATGACTCCTCCCCTCCATATGATTTGACCCACCCCCTGAGGGCTTGACCCTAGAGCAGGTGGCTCCTCCCCTTCATATTGATTCAGTCCAGCCCCTGTGGGCGGGGCCTTGAGCAGATGGCTCCTCCCCTCCATATTCATTTGGTCCAGCCCCATGGATGGGCCCTGGAGCAGATGGCTCTTCCCCTCAGATCTCAAGTTCCTCTTGTTAGGGAGGTGGGTCTAGATCCTTGGACTGGATAGAAGTCATAGACCAGCCCTGGCTAGGTGTGGGTAGGAAGCCTCCAGTCCATGGTTTTCTCCCATCACTGGACACTCACTGCACATACCCACAAAACTACCCCCAAACAGTCAGGAAGCAGGGACAGCACCAATTCTCAGCATGTCCAGCAGGCTGGTGCCAACCTTGATCAGAGGTCCAAGCAGTTTCTCAAACATGTGACATGGACAGACTGATCGATCAGCTGAGGGAGGTTGCTTTCCCGGAGTGGGGGGGGAGAACACAGCCCACCCACATCCCACCTATCCCATAACCTCTGACCAGCAGGTCTAGATACTGAAACTGTGGCCCCACCTTCCCTTCCACTTTCTGCGTCTGTGGCTGGGGAAGTAGAGTCAGAGCCTCTCTGGGGAAATAAAGTCACAGCCTCTCTCTGTCAGCTCAAGTCCCACCAAGCCTCAGCCTTCAGCTCCCCCATACTTTTGCATGTGCCCAAATTGCCTTTTGGGGGGAAGTTGGGGGCACACCCGGCAATGGTCAGGGGTTACTCCTGGCTCTGTGCTCAGAAATTGCTCCTGAGAGGCTTGGGGGACCATATGGGATGCCGGGGATCAAACCAAGTCCATCCCAAGTTGGCGGCATGCACGGCAAATGCCCTACCGCTGTGCTATCTCTCTGGCCCCCCAAATCGCCCTACTGCAATGTGGAGAGGAGGATCCCACCTATCACATCCCAGTGACCCCAGCCCACCTCTGCACTTGGCCTCCCCTGACTGCAAGCCTGCATTCCCCAGGAAGGGCGAGTGCCCCCATCTCACCCACCCATGTCCCCACAGACCACGTACAAGGGCAAGTCCTCCTTCCAGACCTACGCTGACTACCTGCGCTGGGAGCGCTTCCTGCAGCACCAGCTCCGGGCCTTCCCCGAGGGCTCGGCCCTGCGCCGAGGCTTCCAGACCTGTGAGCACTGGAAACAGATCTTCATGGAGATCATAGGTGAGCAGTCCACATGGGGGTCCAGGGGCAGTGAATGTGTGTGTGTGTGTGTGTGTGTGAATGTATGAGTCTCCATGTACAAGTGTGAATGTGTGAATGGAACATCTGATTGTGAGTGTATGACTGGTTTTGTGTGAGTGTGTGTTTTTGCATGTGTGTGTGGCCTGTCCTGTCCAGTTTGAGACCCTCCTTATATTCTCTGTCCCCGCCAAGAGCCCTAAATTATCTGGGGGAGCTCCAGACCCCAAAGTTGGGGTCCCATCCTGCTCTGTTCCAGCCAGCTCTCCTGTGCTAGGGCATCTCTGTTCTCTCTGTACGCGATGGGCCCCGGGGCCAGGGTTACCTACCATCCTGCCTACGGACATGTGGCAGCCTTGAGAAAGGCCTAGGGCTGGCCTGTATGCTACCCTGGTCCTCTCCAACTTCCCCAGGGGTGCAGAGTGCTCTGTACGGCTTGGCCTTGTCCCTGCTCATCTGCGTGGCCGCCGTGGCTGTGTTCACCACCCATGTGCTGCTCCTGCTGCCTGTGCTGCTGAGCATCTTGGGTAAGTGAGGCCCAGACAGGGGCCTTTCCCTGCATGCCCCCCCCACTGTGCCCTGCCACTCTGGGGGTACAGACCCTCTGCTCTGATGTCCCTGCAACACTGCTCCCCAGTGAGGCCCAGCTCACCTGTCCCCTTTACCCTTGAGGGGACCTTCTCATTTTTCCTGCCACTGAGCTGGACAGGCTTCACCGCACCCCTGGGATTCCCTGAATCCTCCCCATCCACACCGCCCCCCCCCTGCAGGGATCGTCTGCCTGGTAGTGACCATCATGTACTGGAGCGGCTGGGAGATGGGCGCCGTGGAAGCCATTTCTCTGTCCATCCTCGTCGGCTCCTCCGTGGACTACTGTGTCCATCTGGTGGAGGGCTACCTGTTGGCCGGAGAGAATCTCCCGCCACACCAGGCTGAGGTGAGGCACTCCCAGGCAGCCCAACACCTGCCCCAGGACCCCAGTTCTAATAGGGCAGGTTTGGGGAACTCCTAACCCTTACCTGGAGCACCCCTGAGAAGGATGGGCAGGGGAGAACCCAGGAGCGTGTCCCAGCTTAGAATCTGATGTCACTTGCAGCACACCCAGCGGGAAGTTTTTTATGTTTTGTGTTTTTGTTTTGTTTTGGGGTCACACCCAGTGGTGTTCAGGGGTGCCTCCTGGCTCTGTGCTCAGAAATCACTCCTGGTAGGTTCAGGGTGGTGGGGGGAGACCATATGAGATTCCAGGAATCGAACCTCAGTCCATCCTGGGTTGGGCATCACATAGCTGCAAAAACACACAGCTTTGGGCCCATGAAATCAGCCATACCTTAGAAGCAGCGGTGGTCAGAAGCAGAGATCGGTTCCCGTCGGTCCCAATCCATTCCCATCTGTCCTATCTGTCCCAGTTGCCCCAACATCTTCCCATCCGTTCAGGGCAGAGCGTCTGGTCTCTGTAGCAATCCCCCCATGCTCCCTGTATGTGCCCGCTATTGTGGGAGCGAGGGCCCTGCCCCAACACTCCCCAGAAGGCCTTCCCATGTGCCTTCACCCACCAGGCTTCCTCACCCCCCAACCCCTCTCTGCACCTCCCCACCCACGCAGGACGCGCACTCGCAACGCCAGTGGAGGACCCTGGAGGCCGTGCGGCACGTAGGCGTAGCCATCGTCTCCAGTGCCCTGACCACAGTCATCGCCACGGTCCCCCTGTTCTTCTGCATCATCGCCCCATTCGCCAAGTTCGGCAAGATCGTGGCACTCAACACGGCCATCTCCATCCTCTACACGCTGACGGTCAGCACGGCCCTGCTGGGCATCATGGCACCCGGCTCCTTCACTCGGACCCGGACTTCTTTCCTCAAAGCCCTGGCGGCCGTGCTGCTGGCGGGGGCTGTGGGGCTGGGCGCCTGCCTCCTGCTTCTCCGCAGCGGCTACAAGATCCCTCTGGCCACCGGCGCCACCCTATAGCCCTGGCCCAACTCGATTCTCCGCACTTTGGGCCATGAAGTGAGGGGGTGTAGGGGGAGCACAAAGTTCTCTCTTGAACCCCCACAAGGCTGCCATTCCCCGCTCTGCACCTGCCAGCTCTGCTTCCCACTCCCCTCAGGAACCAACACCCATCCTGCTGTCCACACAGTAGGAGCCAGAGTTGGGTACAGAAACCGGGGGACCTCCCCTCTGCTGACTTCAGCTGCACTGGGTCCCCCACTAAGACTGGAAGAGACCCACTCTCCTCCCACGCGTGTGCAGTCCTAGGGGACCCCCGTTACCTTTCAGGGGGTCTCTCTTCCATTGCTTCAGTGCTTACACCACCATTCGGACCTAGTGCCTACCGGTCTCTCATTCTTTAGGCCCCAAGAGGCAAAGTGGCCACCGGACAGCTGGTTCGGGAGTCTGTCTTGAGGGGTTCTTGACCAGAAGAGCACAGAGGGGTCCAGGGCAGGGGCCTTATACTCCTTGCAACTTCTCTCTGCTTCAACTGCCCACCATCACCATGCCGTGTCCTGCCCAGACCTTTGAGACCAAGCCAAGACAAAATGAGGGGTCCGGCCTGAGCTTCTGCATGTCCTGCCCGGTCCCGCCCTCAGCACCCTGCTCCTAGGATAGCCTTTCAGGGAGGGAGCAACTGGGGGAGGGGGTGCTGGTCGCCTGCTTGCAGCAGGGGTCCCCATTAAAGCAGAATGCAGCTTCAGCCGCCGCTGCCAACAACACGAGCATTTTCAGCATCTGTGGCTCTTCAGTCTTCAAAATGAAACAGCCCCGCCTGGAGGGATAGGGAGGCCAGGAAGGAGAACCATGCAAAGTGGAAGTGCCAGATTTCTATTATGCAAATCACAGGGTGGCTTGTGAGCCCAAGATGTGATTGGGGGTCCCAGGATGGCTCTGTGGGGCCCTTTATTTGAAAGGTACCTCCACCTCCCAGTTGAGATGCTTTGGAGCACCTGGACCCAGGCAGGCAGGATCCAAAGAGGACCTGAGGTCTAGAAAGAATCTTCCAGGCTATCTCCAGGCCAAGTTTCTGGTCACCCGTGAGTGTTATTGGGGGTGGGGAGTCAGGAGGGCCATGCAGTGTGAGGTACCCATTGGGAGCACAGGATCTATTGAGGGGACATCAGGCCTTCGGAACCCCTTGTGGTAAGACGGAACCTCAGAACTCCAGGGTTCACACCCACCCAGCAAGTTTCCCACCAAGGGGTTTGTAACACTTACAGAAATGGATCCTCATCATTCTGGATTCCAGGGCCCCAAACCAGGCAATAAGTAAAGCAGCCTCTGAGAATTCTCTGGGAGAGTCTGGGCCCAGCAAGCCCCATTCTGGGGACATGTCACTCCGCTGTCACCCTAGCTCTGTGCCCGGCTGCTCTGTGACACACCCAGCATCTGTCTCCCCTCTCGAAGATACCAGCTATGTGGGGCCAGGATCCACAATAGGGACCCCCATCCCCATGCACCTCAGGTGTGGGTATCAGGTTACACCTGTCTGTTTAGGGACTCCAGCTCACCCCATCATAGGGTTCATTGTGTCGGCTTACTTTCTCTGGAGGGGGCACACCTCGGGAGTTACTCCTGTTCCTGAACTCAGGAGTCACTCCTGGTAGGTTCAGGAACCATATGGAATGCCGAGGATCAAAACCAGTTGTCTGGGTGCAAGGCAAGCACGCCCTCTCTGTCCCTATCTGCCATGCTCTAGCCCAGAGCCAAGAGCCTTTGAAGCCTTATCCACATCCCACATGGCCACAGAAGAGGCTCCAGAGAGGGCCTCACCCAGACTGCAGCCACGACTGAGCCAGCCATTTTTGGGGTGCGTCCGCACCCACTGAGAATCCCAACAATGCTAACGAGGCTTCTCCACCAGTGGAGGGTCTGGTCAGAGACCCTCAGAGAGGAGCATAGCTGCTAAGGGTTCCTCAGGACTGAGCTGTACACCCCAGGGGTCTCCCTGTGTGGAAAAGGCACCTGCAGCCACCCAATCAACAAGCTTGTGAGAAGAAGCAGGGGTTACAGGATGCCAGAGATACTCAAGAAAAGGGCTGCTGCCTACAGAGGTTGCCCAGAGACCAGGCCAGTAAGCAAGTTGAAATGTGGAGATAGGTCATTTGCATCTCATGTGCATCTCATTTGCATAATGACCCACACCACCAGTTTGGGCAGAAACAAGACCTTTCCCTTGCTCTTCTGCAGCCCTTCTTCCAACCCCTTGGGCTGATCTATTCAGAGCAGTCAGAGGAGCTAAGAGATGTGACAGAGGCACCCAGCCCCCCTCACCCTCTCCCAACCTGGTCCTAACCCACTGAGTTTCCTGCCTCTGAGCCCCTCAACCTTCTTCTTTTTTTTTTTTTTTTTTTGGTTTTTGGGCCACACCCTGTGACGCTCAGGGGTTACTCCTGGCTATGCACTCAGAAGTTGCTCCTGGCTTCTTGGGGGACCATATGGGACGCCGGGGGATCGAACCGAGGTCCGTCCTAGGCTAGCGCAGGCAAGGCAGACACCTTACCTCCAGCGCCACCGCCCGGCCCCCCCTCAACCTTCTTAACCCCATGTCCTTGATCCACTCCCTTCAAACTGCTGGTCTTGCTCCATTGGGACCCTGGCATTGACCCGTTTGTTCCTTCTGGCAATGGTCTCCCCCTGGGGCACAAGGAGGACATGGGGGCCACTGGGGAGCACCAGGACTGTATCCATATGCCTCAGGCTGCTTTAGGGAGCCCCCTTCATGATTGTAGACTTGGGTACAAGGCTCTAATGCACACCCCCTCCCACCGAGAGCATTGACTTTCCTCAAGGACCAAGGACAACTCTGATGAGCTGCCCATCACTTGTGCAAACAGCAGGCAGCTGGGGTTTGCCAAAAGGTGGGATCTGCCAGGGGTTGCAGACAGGCAACTGGTCAGGAGGGGTGCGAGGGAGAGGGACCCCTGCACCTGCAAACCCTCCCCAGGCCCTTCTTGTCTTGAGATGCCCTGAGCCCTGACTCCATGGTGCCTTAGGGGGACCCCTCATCTCTGTTCTCTGAAGCCCCATCTCACCAGGTGTCACACTGGCATCACACAGCAGGTGGGGGACCCAGTCAGAATGCTGCCCTAGGGCTCTGCACTGGTCCCCCCCAAAAAAAAACTTCTCAGTGGGCAGCACAGCCCTCCTGATCTGCCAGTACCTGGTGTGTCCACTGGCATCTCCATCCTCTCCCTGAATCTGCTCTCAATGGGCACAGGAGGGCCTCGGAGCTCTGGGCCCATTGGTGGGTCCGACGAGCCTCTATTTAACATCTACTGTATGCTTCCATTTATTTCTCTTCTTTGGAGGATTTTGAGTCACACCCAGCTGTGCTCAGGACTTCCTCCTGGACCCTGTGGAGTGCCAGGGATAAAACTTGGATCAGGAGCCTGGAAGGCTAGTGCCATCCCCCACCTCTCCAGTTCCAGCCCTCCCTCACTCATCAGTAGATAAAGACCTTCATGGCAGGATCAAGGGCAAAGACTGTGTGGCAGGAAGGACAAAAATGCTGACATGTTTGAGGGCTGTGAGCAAAGCCCAGCTCTCCACTGGGTGACCAGAAGGCTTCCATGTTGCAAGTTGCTGTTGGCTTCAGGGGACAAGATGCACCTTCTCAGAGCAGAGAATGGGGTAGAGGATGCGATCTAGGCCAGGGGAAAACCTGTGGCTGACCCAGGGGCCTGACACCCTACCTGGAGGGCCCAAGCACAAAGCCCCCCGGACACCGCACAGAAGTGGCACTGAACACAGTCTCAAAGCAGCCGCCATCACTGCATGAAAGCTGCTGCTTGGGGAAGTCCGAGGCTTCTTTTCCACCTGGCCCATCATCCCAAACAGACTTAAATGGGAGCCTGGTAGATAGAGTCGGGAAGCATGGTAGATGGGGTAAGGAAGGACAGAGAGGGTCTATGACCTTAGCTTAGAAGTCCCACTGCCTGGATTTGCCCCTGGAACTAAGGAGCAAAACTTGGGTGAAGTGCTCCTCCAGGCCAACAGGAGGCGCTCACGCTCCCACACTTTCAAGAGGAGGTTCTCAGGGCTCCTGTACCACTAGTCTATTCTCAGACCTGCGTCTGTCTTTCCTGCAAATCTCCTTCCCTCTTACAGTCACTGCACCTTTGACTTTTCCAACCCCAACATGATGCAGCAAACTAAGCCCAGAAACCCCCCCAAACCTCTCACCACTCCATCCTCCCACCGAGCCGGCTTGGCCAATCAGCATAATGCATCCTTTGCGCAAGTTGTGACTATTGGTTAAGGTCCTACACCTACACCAGCCCAATGAATGTCTTGCTGGGAACTGGCAGAAATGGTTGGGTCAGAGGGGTCAAAGTGAGAGTCCAATGGGGAGGGCTGCTGGCACAGGTTCAAGCCCCAGCACCCCATATGGTCCCCTGAGTAACACCAGGAGTGACTCTTGAGCTTAGAGTGGATGTGGCCCCAAGAAAGGAAGGAAGAAAGAAAATGAAGGAAGGAAGGAAGGAGGGAGGGAGGGAGGGAAGGTGAGAGGGAAGAAGGAAGGAAGGAAGGAAGGAAGGAAGGAAGGAAGGAAGGAAGGAAGGAAGGAAGGAAGGAAGGAAGGAAGGAAGGAAGGAAGGAAGGAAGGAAGGAAGGAAGGAAGGAAGGAAGGAGAAAAGAATTAAGAATTGTTGGTAACAAAGAGCAGCCCTTGGGTGTGGGAGAAGAACTTGAAGCCTGTCTGGGAATTCAACCAACAAATAGACAGACAGAGACAAAGGAGGAGAGACATCAGAGGATGTCACTTATGACCCTGGATCCAGCTATGCCTGAAGCTATTGCTTTTTTTTTGGGGGGGGGGCCATACCTGGCGGTGCTCAAGGGTTACTCCTGGCTGTCTGCTCAGAAATAGCTCCTGGCAGGTAAGGGGGACCATATGGGACACCGGGATTCGAACTAACCACCTTAGGTCCTAGATCGGCTGCTTGCAAGGTAAATACCGCTGTGCTATCTCTCCGGGCCCAGCTATTGCTTTCTTAAACACACCAGTAACTTTCTCTTCTTCAGCCCCCACCCCCTTAAACATCATTCATCTTTCTCTATTTAATCCACTTGTCCCCCTCCTCTTCCTCGCATTCCTACCTGTCAAACTCTGGCCTGTCTGAAGGTTTGCCTCAGAGGCCAACTGCTCCAAGAAGGTTCCTTCTCTTTCTCAGTGCTCTGCTGGCCACTGAGCGTCCAGAATTATCACCCATCTGCCTCCTGGATGACATTGAGCCCTGAGACTGATTGGTGCCTACCCCCCATGACTGCCCAAGAAAGCCAGACTTATGGGGCCGGGCGGTGGCGCTGGAGGTAAGGTGCCTGCCTTGCCTGCGCTAGCCTAGGACGGACCGCGGTTCGATCCCCCGGCGTCCCATATGGTCCCCCAGGAAGCCAGGAGCAACTTCTGAGCGCATAGCCAGGAGTAACCCCTGAGCCTCACAGGGTGTGGCCCAAAAACCAAAAAAAAAAAAAAAAAAAAAGAAAGCCAGACTTATTAGGGGCCACATTCAGCCCATATGTCAAAGGGTAGCAGTAAGTGTAACACTCAGAGTAGAGTTATAGTAAGGAAGGGTTTGGTTTTATTTTATTTCATTTCATTTGGGGGCCATACCCAGAAGTGCTCAGAGGTTACTACTTGCTCTGTGCTCCTGATCCTGAACATTTCTGGCAGTGCTTGGAGGACCCTATGGGATGCCGGGAATCGAACCTAGGTCAGCCAGATGCAAGGCCAATGCCCTACCCATTATGATATCTCTATAGCCCATAATAAGGAGTTTTAAATGCGGACTCTGTAGTTTCTGGCTGTACGGGGTACCCAGTGCATGAACCATAAGGATGAGACGGGCTGCTAACAGTTGATCAGAAGCCTAGACTATCAGCTGTTGATCAATAGCTATTTTCTTTGTGTTGCTTCTGTCTTTTGTGTCCTGCTGGCCACAGTCTATGTGACTGTGTCTCTGTGGCTGGGTCTGTCATGGTTAATCAAAAGGAGAGTTAATCAGGAGAACAGAGGGAATTGTGAAGGTCGTAGAGAAGAACGAAGACACAGATCTTTGCCTGCTGCAAGAAGACAAAAAGCAGCGGTACAGCAGTAGGGCATTTGCCTTGCAAGTAGCCAACACAGGACAAACCCTGGTTTAAATCCCAGCATCCCATATGGTCCCCCGAGCCTGTCAGGGGTGACTTCTGAGCACAGAGCCAGGAGAAACCCATGAGCACTTCCGGGTGTGACCCAAAAATAAAAAAAAAATGTTTTAATACAAGATAACTTTTGGAGGGCCAGAGAGATAGCATAGAGGTAAAGCGTTTGCCTTGCATGCAGAAGGACAGTGGTTCGAATCCCGGCATCCCATATGGTCCCCCGAGCCTGCTGGGGGCGATTTCTGAGTGTAGAGCCCGGAGTAACCCCTGAGCGCTGCCGGGTGTGACCCAAAAACAACCAAAAACAAATATAACTTTTGGGACCAAAGCAATAGCACAGAGAGGAAGGCATTTGCCTTGCACATGGCCAACCCGGGTTCGATCTCCAGCATCCCATCAGGAGTGATTTCAGTGTTGAGACCAGGAATAACCCCTTAGCACCACCAAGTGTGGCCCAAAACAAAAAAAAAATTAAAAAATAACTTTTTTTTAAAAAGAAATGAAGCTCACTTTGGTTTCTGGGAGGAGGCTGGAGTAGAGCCAAAGAGAGCAGTGGAGGAAGGAAAGGGGTGGCAGGATTGAATCTGAGTTGAACACCTGGAAAGCAAGTAATACTCTCCCCCACTGTACTACCACTGACCTCAGTTATGGTTATGTTTTTAAACACTCTTATTTTAATTATCATTATTATTATTATAATAATTTTGGGGTTGGGAGTCACACCTGGCAGTACTTAGGGCTTACACTCAGGGATCACTCCTGGCAGTGCTCAAATGACCATAAGAGATGTCTGGATCAAACACACACACTAAATTGCATGTCGGCTGCATGGAAGACAAAGTGTCCTCCCTGCTGTGCTGTCACTCCAGCCCTAGTTACAGCTATTTTAGAATCAGCCACATTCAGCCCTTATGTCGAAGGGCACCAGTGAGTGTAGCCATCAGCATCCTGATGAGAACCACAGAGTGACGCCGAAAGCACTCAGTGTGAGGGGACACAGTCATGGGACTCCAGACACCCACACATGGCTCAGGTCTCCGGGGGCAGGGAACTCCCTCACATCAGAGCCAAATAGTTAGCACAGTCTTTTCTTAGCCAAAGTGCAGCCAAGGTTGAATGAATGAACCCCTGCTGGCTTCGAGGAGAGGAGCTAGCCTATCCACTTGCCCTCACTCAATGCATTTGTACCCACAATTATCCAAGATCCACAGGGGGAACAAAAGCCTTTTCCTGAGCCAAGCTTGGCTCCCAGGGCAGCTGCTATGGAGAAAGGGAAGACCCAGTTGCCTCCTTCTTCTGACCAGCCACTGCCCGTGTGCCCTAGCTCTAGTTTGCAAACCCAGACATAGGCCAGGACCCAAAACTCAGAGGCCATGCCTGATTCCTGAGCTGGCCGAGTTCCCCCCTCATGGGCCCCTACTTGTCTCCAGTCTCCCCCCAGTACCAGCAGGATTCCTGACACATCTATTACAGAATCTCTAACTCTAGCAACAGCCTTTTCCTGCCTAATTGTCTCCAGCACCAGAGACTTGGGAATCATCACAGATCACAGTCTCAAACTAGGAGAAGGAATTAGGAAGATATATAAAATTGGGGGGGGGGGGTAGAAAAAGAGAGGAAGCCAGGAAAAAAGAAGAGAGTTAGGACATGTCAGCCTACATTTGTCCTCCCCTCACCTCCGCCCCCCAAAAAAGGCAATTTATAAAATGAAAATTTGGCGTGACGCTCCTCTAAAGGAGCAATTTATAGCTAATTCACGATGCTCATAGCATTAAGCAAATGCACTTTAAATTGATTTCCAATTAGCGGGCTAATGCTTCGACCCCCCCCCCCCAGGTCTGGGTGCAGCCAGCCCCCCAACTGCTGTGTCTGTAATAAGAAGTAGGTGTGCAGTAACGGGCTCTTTATTCCATAATTGAGGCTGTAATTGAACCTGAGGTCAGAGTCAAGGGCCCTATCGATTTACGCGGGGACAGAAAGTGCTGACAGTGGCCGGCTGCGGGCCAGAGGGGCGGGGTGCCCAAGGAATCCTGCCATGAGGCAGATTGGAGAGCACTTCCGGTCTGACCTATGGGCAGCCTTGATGGCTGGTGGGAGCTGAGAAAACCTGCCAGAGAGGAGCAGAGCCGGAATCCCAGCCCTGCTGCAATGCTTCAAGGTGATGCAGGGATCTCTGTGTCCCCCCCCCAAGAGACTGGTGGATCATTGCCCCCTCCCTTGTCACACCAGGCCAACTCAACCCCCAACTTTCCAGGCAAATGGAATTCACATCTAGCGTCACCAGAAACATGCCCTGTGGTTCCCCCTTTTCATGCCAAGTTGAGCCTTTTAAGCCTCAGCCTAAACCATGAGCCCCTTGCTTGCCCCCACCCAAGACACACACCAGGTCTATCTCTGTTAGATATAAGAGTTTCCAGGAGGTTGGCTTCTCTGTTCTTCCTTCCTGCAGCATTGATCATTGCTGGCCCTCCTTGCTAGCTCTAAAAAGATCGCAGAGCAACTTGTTTCCATCGCCAGAAAATACAGGGGCTTATTTCATTTTTTTACCTGCTACTTGGGCTGCTCAGAATCCTGAGGTCTTTTCTCAAAGGAGTTTGCCAGGCACATGGAAACGGGAGAAGAGAGGAAGAAAGGGGACTAGAGGGTAGGGGGAAAGGAATAAAATCGCAAAGAATTACTATGCTTCTTTGAAAGTGGGGGAAAGGGAGAAAGATTGATTTTTGCAGAAGAATAAGAGTGTAATGGGAAATCTTATGACCCAGAACCAGAGAGAAGAGCCTATGGGGGGGGGCGTGAGGTGGACTGTGGATCTGGGGTCTCCTAATGAGTGGATCAATGTCGAAGACTATCTGTCGAGTACTCCTTGTGTGCCCTTGAGACTGTTGTACTGTCCAGAACACAGTCCTAATTTGAAAGCCTAAAATTATCTAAATAACGTCTATTAGCAGTTGATAGAATGCTCCCAGGGAAAGGAAAGAAAAAGGACCTTGCTTCCAGCCCCCTTGCAATCTCTCTCTCTCTTTCTCTCTCTCTCTCATTCTTGAAATATAAAGTTCCTTATAAGCGATTATTGCTTCTTGGCAAAAATAGGATTCCTCCATGGGACCCGGAATTCCATTCTGTGCTCCTGTCAGCTGGCCTGAATTCTTCTCTCAGGCATGTTGTTACCTGGGCTTTGGAGGGAAAGGGAGAGACCATTCATCCTTAACCCTACCTCACCTCTTCAGACCATTATAGGAATCAGTCATGGTGATAACTGTCAAGAAGAAAGGTCTGAAATAATAGTTCCCATTTCGGGGCCGGGAAGGTGGCGCTAGAGATAAGGTGTCTGCCTTGTAAGCGCTACCAAGGAACGGACCGCGGTTCGATCCCCCGGTGTCCCATATGGTCCCCCCAAGCCAGGGGCGATTTCTGAGCACATAGCCAGGAGTAACCCCTGAGCGTCAAACGGGTGTGGCCCAAAAACAAAAAAAAAAAAAAAACAAAAAAAAATAGTTCCCATTTCTAGACACAGGTTGATGGGAAATGGTCATTTCCCATCACTATTAATAAAATAGTCATTTAATAATCAATACTGAACAAGAAAAAAATTCTAGAAAAAAATTTAAGTGTCACATTATTTAATAGTATAAACTTTTCTGGAACATCATGTTCAAGCAATATAAGGGGGGTCACAGAAGAAGAATTGGTCTTTCCCAAAAATAAGTGTATATTGGAGCTGGAGTGATAGCACAGCAGTAGGGCATTTGCCTTGCACTCTGCCAATCTGGGTTTGATTGGCAGCATCCCATGTGGTCTCCTGAGCCTCCCAGGAGTAATTTCTGAACACAAAACCAGGAGTAATGTCTGAGCATTGAGGGATGTGGTCCCCCCCAAAATTTAAAAACTATACATTGATATCACAACTTTGAACACACATATGTATAAACTTTAACTAACAAATGTCACTGCTTGGTATCTACCCAACACAAGTCAATGCTTTATCTATCAAAAAGGTATGTTTAGGGGCCAGCGAGATAGTATAGAGGTAAAGCGTTTGCCTTCCATGCAGAAGGACAGTGGGCGATTTCTGAGCGTCGAGCCAGGAGTAACCCCTGAGCGCTGTAGGGTGTGACCCAAAAACAAACAAAAAAAAGGCATGTTTAGGGGCCGGAGAGATGGCATGGAGGTAAGGTGTTTACCTTTCATGCAGAAGGTCATCGGTTCGAATCCCGGCGTCCCATATGGTCCCCCGTGCCTGCCAGGAGCAGTTTCTGAGCACAGAGCCAGGAAAAACCCCTGAGCACAGCCGGGTGTGACCCAAAAATCACAAAAAAAAAAAAAAGGCATGTTTAGTGATGAACACGCTTTAAAAAAACAGGGGCCAGGATGATAGCATAGTGGGTAGGGCGTTTTCCTTGCACGTAGCCCACCTGGGTTCTATCCTTGGCATCCTATATGGTACCCTGAGTCTGCCAGGAGTAATTTCTGAGTGCAGGGCCAGGAGTAACCTCTGAGCACCAATGGTGTGACCCAACTTCCCCCCAAATAATAAAAGTAAAAAAAAAATCTTTAAATAAAAATTAAAAAATTAAGAAACCTGGGGCCAGAGAGATAGCATAGAGGTAAGGCATTTGCCTTTCATGCAGAAGGTCTGTGGTTTGAATCCTGGTATCCCATATGGTCCCCTGAGTATGCTAGGAGTACCTTCTGAGCGTATAGCCAGGAGTAACCCCTGAGAGCTGCCAGGTGTGACCCAACCCCCCCCAAATTAAAAAACCTGGGGCCAGCAAGATAGCATGGAGGTAAGGTGTTTGCCTTATGTCCAGAAGGATGGTGGTTTGAATCCCAGCATCCCATATGATCCCCAGTGCCTGCCAGGGGCAATTTCCCATATGGTATCCCACAGGGGCGATTCCTGAGCATAGCGCCAGGAATGACCCCCGAGCGCTGCTGGTGTGACCCAAAAACAAACAAACAAAAAAAATTAAAAAACCCAAACTGGAAACCATCCAAATGTCCATAAATAGGAGACTAGATCAATATGCTGTGGTTTCTTCACACAAAAGAGAAATACAAAATAATGAACTGCTGATATTCAGAAACATGGAGGAATCCCAAGACAAGATGTTGAATGAAGGAATTCAGAAAGAAAAAATATGCATTAAAAAAGATCCCACTTACATAAATCTTCATCAGAAGAAAAACAAAGTGATGGTGACATGTTTTTTAAGAGCTCACACATACTTATCTGGGAGGTGGCACAAAGAGAAAATGCTAGAAACATTATGTATTCTTGTATGGATGGTGGTTGCACACATTTTTAAAGGTTTGTCCTTAAGATTTGTGTACCTCAAAGAATTTCCTAAAGAGCTTTTAAATGAACAGCGAATCCATCCATTATTCTAACATGGAAATCGTTACCTGTCATTTGCTTCTGAGGGTCCACGGGATTCTCAGCTTTTGTGCTTTTATTTCTATCTTGAGGCAAATAGAAGCAGGCCTGCTCATTGTTTCACTGGTAGACCCATCAGGTAGGCACGCCAGGGTCAGCCATGAGATAAAGCTGGGCTGGCAGGCGTCAGGCTAAGTGCAGGTTCTGACCTGCCATATTTGTCATCCCTGCAGTCTCCTGGGGGCATTATTGATATGGTCCCTCTCACCTGAGGCTCGACATGCTGCTCAGAACTACTGAAGGGGGTCATCATTTTCTAGCCCTACCACTCTCTGGAGAGCAAAATGTGAAGGCTGTAACAGGATCTCCTGAAGAGACCTCAAGAGGCAGCCAGTGAGAATTGAATTACAGTCTCTCCTCTTGGTTTCTAGCAAATAACGCCATTGCAGTGTTACTGGGGGTGGTTGGACAGACAGCAGCTTTGGGGGGGGGGGAATAAGGGATAAGTTGGGGTTTTCAGCATCTTGGACAGAGATGCTTCCCCGTGACATCCGGGCGGGCACTCGTTGTCTATTGTTTCAGCACCAGAGACAGCAACTCATGCATTAAATAGGTATGAAAAAAAGACTGGATTGGCAAATGTGTTTTTGAGAAGCAGTCTACCCACGGTTTGCTATTTACACACAATACTACTGCTTCCAGCTTTGTAGAACAAATTAAATGTTGACAGCATTAAGAATGTGTTGTGTGTGTATGTGATGAGAAGGCTAGTTTGGAAAATAGCCAATGCTTCCACCTCCGACCCAAGGATTTCTCAAGGGATATACACTTCAGGGAATATCCAGGTAAATAGAGTTTCTCACACTTAGACTTGTCAGTGGAATACATGGGTAAGAACAGAGCCCATGGGAACTATCTTATTTTCCCTCTGAGACTTAGATGCAAGCATAGCATCCCTCTGAGAGTGTAAAATAGAGAGGAGATTCTAGACCATGCCCATCAATTCATTCATTCAACCGATATTTATTGAATGCCTAGTATTGCCAGACCTTGTGTTAAGCCCTGGAAATATATCTATCATGATAAGCCAAATGAATTCTCAGCTCTTGTGGAGTTTACAGTCTAGTTAGAGAAAAAGACAGAAACATAAACTCAATAACTCGAATGTTTTCAGTTCATTGTAAGTTATTTGAAGAAAGCATGCAGGGCTCTCTCGAGAATGGCCAGAGTAGATGCCCAGAAGCTAGGATGGTTCGGGAAGACCCCATTGAAGAGATGGTGCTTAAGGTATCTTCAGGAAAAGGCACAGAAACAGCTAAATAGAAGAAAAGAGCTTTATAACAGTGAAGCAACTTATGTTAGGAAGAATACCTAACAGTAGGGCTAGGAAACAGCTTCAAGGAGACGAGTGAAGGTCGAATGATATCACAGTGGGAAGGGCACTTTTCTTACATGGGGCCAACCCAGGTGCCATCCCCAGTATCTCCTATTATCTCCAAAGCACCACGAGAAGTGATTCCTGAGCACAGAGCCAAGAGTAGCCTCTGAGCACTGCTGGCTGTGACCTCTCCCCTCAAAAAAAGAGAGAAGAATGGGGAGGGGTCTGGTTTTATTTCCAGCAGAGATAAAGTGGTGTTTCAGCTTATACATATTCTAGTAATTTTTCAAAAAAAAATCTATGCATGTTCATGAGGGAGACTAGTGAAGGTGCAATTGAGAAACATCCACATAAATTGCATGCATGGAAATTGCAGAGAAATGTCATTGAAAGTGCTCTATGCATTTATTATTTAAGGAGGGGTTGGCCCACAACCATTGAAACTGAGGGACCTGTGCTCACTGCACAGTGCTTTGCTCCTGATAGTGCTTGGGGAGGGACTATCTGCAGTGTTGAAGGTTGAACCAGTGTTGGGTACATTGCGGGACAAGCACCTTAACCCCTGTACAATCTCTCCAGCTCCAGCAGTGTGGTTTTTTTTAGCATTGTAATTATGAGCAAGAAGACTGGAAAGCCAAAAGGCACTATCTCTGCTGGCGGGTATTTGGGTTCTTATCAGTGTAAAAGTGTTTGTTGAAGTAAAAAACAGATTATCTTTGGAGGGACTGAGGAAGGAGATAAAGAGGATAAGAAAGAGAGAGAGAGGCCAGAACAATAGCACTGCAGAGAGGGTGTTTCCTTGTACGCAACTGACCTGAATTTAATCCCCTGCATCTCATATGGTCCCCCAGCTTGCCAGGAGTAAGTGCTGAGCCCAATGCCAGGAGTAGCCCCTGAAAGCCAACTATGGCCCAAAGACCAAAAAAAATAGAGAGAAAGAAAAAATTATAGGTGCCGGAGAGGTGGCACTAGAGGTAAGGTGTCTGCCTTGCAAGCCCTAGCCAAGGAAGGACCTCGGTTCGATCCCCCGGCCCCCCAAGCCAGGGGCAATTTCTGAACGCTTAGCCAGGAGTAACCTCTGAGCATCAAATGGGTGTGGCCCCAAAAACCCAAAAAAAAATGAGAGGTAGAGAGAGTTTAATGAGTAATTAGCATAAAAGAGCTCAGGCTTTGGGACCAGAGTGATATCATAGCAGTAGGACATTTGCCTTGCATGTGACCAACCCAGGATAGGCCTGGGTTCGATCCCTGGCATCCAATAGGGTCCCCAGAGCCTGCCAGGAGCGATTTCTGAGCATAGAGCCAGGAGTAATCCCTGAGAGCCAACAGGTATAGCCCAAAAACCACACACACACACACACACACACACACACACACACACACACACACACACACACACACACACACACAAGAGCCTAGGCTTCTCCAAAGATGAAGAGAGCCCCAGTACATAACCCAGCGTGAGAGCAGGAAAAATCTACATCTCAGGAGGGAAGATGCAGGCACCATCTGTTCAGGGACTGTGTGCCCAGGCAGCACATTGCTACAAAAGTGTTCTTAAGGCTATATCCCATTTTGGCCCAATAAGAACCACTAGAATATAATGGATCAACTTCTCCCAGACAGACGTGGTCATGTCCACATCCTTCAAAACAGAAGCCTTGGTGGGGCCAGAGTAATAGCACAGTGGGAAGGGCATTTGCCTTGAAAAGCCTTTGATCAAGCCAGACCTGAGTTTGATGCCCAACATCCCATATGCGGAGTCCTGCCCCAGACTGCGTCATCCCGTCCCCCATCCCTCAGAAACAACTACAGGGGCCAGTGAGTGGGAGGACCCGTGTGTCACATGTTGGGTCACATCTTGCCACTAGTTCTCAGTGTGGAGGATGCAGCACACCCTCACCATCACTGCAGGATTTTGACCCTCACTCAAAATGCAATATGTGTTTAATTATTGTTAAAATTATATGCTTTTGTGTGAGTGTTTGTCTGTTTTGGCAGGTCACTGCGTGGTGTGGCTCTCTGACTCTCACAGTTTAAAATTTCGGTTCTTTGTGTTGAACTTGTTAGCCACCCCTGCCATATAGTCTCCCAAGCCTACCAGAAGTGATTCCTGAGTGCAGAGCCAGGAGCAACCTCTGAGGACTGTCAGGTGTGACTCCAAAACAAAACAGAAGCCTCTGATTAGCCTGTTTTAGCTGGTCTTCACCTGAGAGAATCTTTCTAAATATGGAGAGGAGCAAAGATGCAAAAAATCTTTGTCAAAATTAAGATTTGAATTCTGCATTCGAGACTTGAATGCTGCATTGAATTCAGCATTCCAGGTTTGGTGCTGGGGTTTATTTTTGTGGGGAGCAATTAGTTCAAGGCCATATGTAGCAGTACTCAGGGCTTCCTCCTGGCTCATGCTCAGGGATCACTCCTGGCAGAGCTCAGGAGACCATATGTGTGTGATTGGGCATTGAACTAGGGTTGGCTATGTACACTGCAAGTGCCCTCCTCCTACACTATGTCCCTGGCCCTGCCCTAGCAGTGTGCCAAGAACAAATACAGTTCCCAGAGCATAAGGAAGATGGGCTCTGTAAAGGAGCTGAGGTGGAGAGAGGCGAGTTTTCTGTGGTTGGAAGTGGCCGGTGTTGATGGAAGGAGACTCAGAGCTCAGGTAAAGGCGAGTGGTCATATTATTCTTGCCCATGAAGTGAAGGGTCTGAACCTTAAATGCCTTGTTTAGTTTTGTTTGGGGCACACACCCAGCAGCGCTCAGGGGTTACTCCTGGCTCTGCACTCAGAAACCACTCCTCATAGGCTCAGAGGACCATATGGGATGCTGGGGATAGAACCTGGGTCCTTCCCAGGTTGGCTGAGTGTAAGACAAATGCCCTACCACTGTGCTATTGCACTGGCCCCAGATAGTTTGATTTGTTTCAAATAACCTGAGTTTTGTTTTGCTTGAGACCACACCCCAGGGCATGCTCAGGGCTAACTGCTTTCTCTGCTCAAGAATCACTCTTTTATTTGTTTTGTTTGTTTGTTTTTTATTGGGGCCACACACAACAGTGCTCAGCGGTTACTCCTGACTCTGCTCTCAGAAATTAGTCCTGGGGGGCCAGAGAGATAGCATGGAGGTAAGGCATTTGCCTTTCATGCAGAAGGACAGTGATTCGAAGCCCGGTATCCCATATGATTCCCCGACCCTGCCAGGAGTGATTTCTGAGCCGAGAGCCAGAAGGAACCCCTGAGCACTGCCAGGTGTGACCCAAAAACAAACAATAAAAATTATTCCTGGGGGCCTGAGCAGTGGGCAAGAAGTAGGGCATTTGCCTTGTACATGCTAGCTTAGGACAGACCTGGGTTCGATCCCCCGGTGTCCCATATGATCCTCCAAGCCCGGAGTGATTTCTGAGTGCATAGCCAGGAGTAACCCCTGAGTGTCACGGGGTGTGACCAAAAGAAAAAAAATTACTCCTGCCAGATTCAAGGGACCATATGGGATCCAGATGGGGCACATGCAAGGCCAGCACCCTACCTGCTGTGCTATCACTCTGGCCCTAAAGGGATCACTTTTGGTGAAGCTCATGGGAATGTCTAGGACACTGGGGGGTTAAAATCAGGTTGGACATGTGCAAGACAAATATCCTCCTTGCTGTACTATATCTTTCTGGCCCTTCTCCAGATCTTCTTCCTTCTTTTTTTTTTTTTGGTTTTGTTTTATTGGGTTTTTTGTTTGTTTGTTTGTTTGTTTTTGGGTCACACTGGCAGTGCTCAGGGGTTACTCCTAGCTCTATGCTCAGAAATTGCTCCTGGCAGGCTCAGGGGACCATATGAAATGCTGGGATTCGAACCACTGTCCTTCTGCATGCAAGGCAAACGCCCTCCCTCCATGCTCTCTCTCTCTGGACCCTCTAGTTCTGCTTAAACTTTTTCCATTCATACATTCATAGATTCTCACCCTGGAATGTAAGGTGCCAGGAGCAACTGACTCAAGATTCATCATCTGAGCAACAAATCCCTCAAAAGTCTTGAGTGCTCAGGATAATGCTTGCTAGTAATGGAGTCTGTAACTCTGTGTTTTTGTCACATCTGGCAGTGCTCAGGGATTACTGCTGGCTCTGTGCTCAAGAGTTACTCCTGGCGGTACACAAGGGACCATATGGGAAGCTAGGGATTGAACCTGGGTTGGCCACATTCAAGGCAAGTGCTCTACCTACTGTACTACTTCTCCAGCCCCTCATCTCTCACTCTCATGAACTATGCAGTGAGCAAAAGCATTAGCATATATTATATTTAAAGCCTAATACAACATGGATGACTCCAGACCGTAAAGGGAATCTAGAGGGACCTTAAATGCAAAGCGTTAGACCAACCTCTGCCCATGTAAGGTCACCAGGCATAGATGCTATGGGTATCTACACCCAATCAGAGTTCAGGACAGGAGCAAATAGACCTAAAAGGTGCCCAACATAGTTCCCTTGGGTTAACTAAGTATTTGTCATCTTGTTTACTCACTCAGCATGTCAGACTAATCCCTTCCTCTCCTGGGCCTCCTTATTCTCCACTTTAAATGAGGGATTTGTTTCAACTTCATTACCTGCCAGCTCAGGAAGTATGCAAATCTGGATGAACATGTAGGGTGATTGCCTTGTATATGGCAGACCCAGGTTCTATTCCCTGACATCCCATATGGTCCCCTATGCCCCACCAAGAATGATTCCTGAGCTCAGAGCCAGGAGTAACCCCTTAGCACAAAAATAAAAAGAAGACTGCCAACTTATAATGATCTAAGGAACTAAAGCCCTTGCTTTTCTTATTTCCTCTGACCCTTCCCTGTAAGATGACACTGTTATTAACCCAAAGCAAAGGCATTCCCCATCTTCCTCTTTCCTTTCCATTCAGCCCTTTGATATGTAAAAGCCCACCTGAATCACTCTACCCTGCCCCTCCCTGGTGGATTTTGTTCTAGGAGAATAAAGAAAGATCAGTTTGGCTTTGGTGGCTCAGGCAAAAATACCACAAGGCAAAAAAAAAAAAAAAAAAAAAAAAAGCCACTGACTCCATGCTTGTCTCCTGACTGGCTTGGTTTATTAATTCTTTGCTATTACCTTGCTTCTTCAGACCCATCTGCCTGGGGTTAGAAATATGGCATGTGGGCCCGGAGAGATAGCACAGTGGCGTTTGCCTTGCAAGCAGCCAATCCAGGACCAAAGGTGGTTGGTTCAAATCCCGGTGTCCCATATGGTCCCCCGTGCCTGCCATGAGCTATTTCTGAGCAGACAGCCAGGAGTAACCCCTGAGCAACGCTGGGTGTGGCCCAAAAACAAAAAGAAAAAAAAGAAAAAAAAAGAAATATGGCATGTGGGGTGATCTCACAAACTGTGGAAATATATTTTACACTTCTCCAGCCACTCCAAAATATAGAGAACATGCCATTGGTCCATTGTTCTAGACAGAAAAACCAAGGTTTCAATATCATGTGAACTAGACATAGATTTGTGAATGGAGTTAGGACTGGATTGGGTTTCATTCCAAGTAGATCCTAATTCTTCTAAGAGCCGAGAGAAGCCTTTTCTGCCTCTCTCCCTCTCCCTCCCTCCCTCTCTCTCTCTCTCTCTCTCTCTCTCTCTCTCTCTCTCTCTCTCTCTCTCTCTCTCTCTCTCTCTCTCTCTCTCTCTCTCTCTCTGTCACCCAGAAGTGCTCAGGGAACCATAAGTGGTGCTAGGGTTTGAATCAGGATCTGCCACATACAAAGCAAATGCCTTATCCTCACTTCTCTCCTTTATTCTCTCCCTCCAGTCTTCCCCTTTTCCTCCTCCCAGTGACTTCAAGTTCTTCCTAAGAACCCTCCCTGCTCTCTCTAGAAGAAGCACTGGAACTATGACATTGCCTGGCACCTGACAGCCTCTGGGTCCCCATTACAATTTTGGGCAGATTTCTTCCTGTCCACTGTACTGGTAACTGAAATCTGTCCGCTCATTAGCATGGAGGAGGGAGGTTGGACTCTCGAAGCTGTGTCTGCAGGTCCTGATTTACTGGGTGTTCTCTCTGCTGTTCCTGGACCTCAGAGCAATCTGTTTTCCCACTTGCCTGCACCTGTATTTGCTATGGAAATAATCACGGCTCTAATATAAATCTTTGAGGGAGTCTCTTGTCATTTCTGAGCATGCTACGGGCTGCAGCCAGAATAGCTGGGGCAGAGCTGAGGCTGTTTGGGAGACTCAGAGATTTCCCATCTTCATGTGCTTGACATAGAGGTCTCGGCCACCCCTGAGTGTAAAATGACACCAGCTATTAACCCAAGACAAAAGCATTCCCCCATCTTCATCTTTCCTATAAATCTTTCCTTTGATAAAACTTTCCCTGAAGGGCCAGAGAGAGCACAGAGGTAGAGAGTTTGCCTTGTATGCAACAAATCCAGGACTGATCATGGTTCAAATCCTGGCATCCCATATGGTCCCCCAAGCCTGCCAGGAGCAATTTCTGAGCACCAGGAGTGGCCCCTGAGTGCTGCAGGGTGTGACCTAAAAATCAAAAATAAAATAAAGTAAAAGCTCCTTGGATAGATACTTTTGTCTGTCTGTCTGTCTGTCTGTCTGTCTGTCTGTCTGTCTGTCTGTCTCTCTCTCTCTCTCTCTCTCTCTCTCTCTCTCTTCCCCCTCCTGGTGAATTTGGTATGGGTTAATAGAGTTCTGGCTCCAAATGAACTCAGACAGAGAGACTATGAAAAGCCACTGACTTCCTGATTCTTTCCTGACTGACTTGGTTTATTAATCCTTCACTGCTACCCTGTTTCTTCAGACCCATCCACCTGGGGGTAGAAATAGGGTGCTTGGGTGATCTCATAACATCGTGGGGATTTATCTTACACTCAAGAAGCCCATGGAAGCATCTAATCAGCAGGAGTTTGTAGCGTTTAGCCCTGCCCAGGTTTGTCTCATGGACGCCTCACAATGATTTTAAGTTCTTGGTCTTTCAAGATGAGAATAGTGAAGCTGAGAGACTTTTAAGTGACTTGTTCCATGTCATAGGAATGGGAGACAGCAACCGATTTTAGAATTTTGTTTTTATTTTTGTTTGAAGGCCGCATCTGGAAATGCTCAGAGGTTACTCCTGGCTCTGCACTCAGGAATTTTTCTGGTGGTGCTCAAGGGACCATATGAAATATGGGGAATAGAACCTGTGTTGGCCATGTACAAATGCCACTGTGGTATAGCTCCAGCTGCCTAAGAAGATTCTTGCACTGAAACTGCCTCTTCCCCAGTGAGTCCCCAGAAATGGGGTCCTCATTCCCAATTGACGACTCCTCAGAATCTATGAACATGATAGCATGATAGCACCACCCTCCCCAATGTACTGTACAGGCTCTGGTCTGCCTTCACCTCACTCCTAAATTATCAAGAGGCCGTACTCAGCACCAACCCACCAAGCCACCAACCCACCAGGACAGTTCGCAACCATGCACAACCTTCAGAACCAGGATCAGGAACCAGAGAGATAGCACAGCAGTAGAATGTTTGCCTTGCATGCAGCCAACCTGGGTTAGATCCCCGGCATTCTATATGCCCCCCAGCCTGCCAGGAGTCACCCCTGAGCATTATTTGGTGGGTGTAGCCTAAAAACCAAAACTAAAAACAAACAAAAAGAAACCAAGATCAGCTGCTGAAGTCCACCTGCCAACTTTGAAATACCTAGCTAAGACCTTCTATTGTAGGGCCAGAGCCATAGCACAGCGGGGAGGGTGTTTGTTTTGCATGTGGCTGACCTGAGTTCGATCCCCAGCATCCCATATGGTACCCGGAGCCTGCCAGGAGTAACTTCTGTGCTCAGAGCCAGGAGTAACCCCTGAATGCCACTAGGTGAGGAAATAAAGAAAATTTTTTTTATTTTTTTTATTTTTTATTTTTTTTTAGTTTTTGGGTCACACCCGGCGGTGCTCAGGGGTTACTCCTGGCTGTCTGCTCAGAAATAGCTCCTGGCAGGCACGGGGGACCATATGGGACACCGGGATTCGAACCAACCACCTTGGGTCCTGGAACGGCTGCTTGCAAGGCAAACGCCGCTGTGCTATCTCTCCGGGCCCAGAAATAAAGAAAATTTTAAAAGACCTTCCACTGCCACTTGGAGCCATCTCAGAATCTGCTGAGTGGAGATTACTGAGTCATTTAAGCTTCAGGTGCTTTTCAAACCCTTTTGTTGCAACAATATTTGCAAGGATGAGTGTGAGATGCTGAGAGAACCTGCTCTCTGATCGCTCCAATAGCTGCAGGGAAAGTGGAGACTTTGCTGTTTTCTTTCTTTTCCACCTCTTATCTGCAGAGATTTCTTTCACCGGCAATGATAAAGATCTACACTTTCCAGGGCAGGTATGGGAATTCCAATAGTCAGCATGAAGGGGCTGGGAGAGCAGACTTAAGGAGGTCAAGTTTTACAATCAAAAAGGGCTCTTCAGTGAGGTGTGGAGTGGGGAAGGACTTGGACTCAGACACAGCACAGAAGGTGAGTTGGTAGCAGGAATTGTCTTTTTCCTGCTCTTAGGACATAGAAACCCACCACCAGGGAAGTGCCCAGTGGAGCAGCCTGAAAGTTGTGCAAAGACGATTTCGGATTCTTTAATGGCTTCTCAAGGCTGCGATCCCAGGGTGCCCCTTTCCCTCCAGCCTCCCCCTACAACACACACATTCTGAGCTTCAATTTTCCAACCATCTCCTCCCATTCTCCCTGACTATAGATCCCCAAAACCAAAAGGTACGAGTAGAGGGGAGAATAGAAACCAGTGAATGATGCTAGAAATGTGGGGAGAGGAACAACTTGGGGCTCAATTGGATTGATCCTTTGTCTTTCCACTGTCCCAGCAGTGCCAAAAAGGACCAGAGTCATATCACATCAGCACCCTGACCTGTTGTTTGTTTGTTTGCCTCCAATCTGCCAGAGGCTCCAGTCAGTGGCAGGATGGAAATTGGGACTCCAGACAGAAGGGTTTTTTTTTTTTTTGCTGTTGTCTTTGTTTTATTTGGGGGTTTGGGCTACAAACCCTGGGGGTTCTCAGGGGTTACTCTTGATTCTGTGCTCAGAAATCACTCCTGTCAGGCTCTGGAGGATCCTATGGGAGATCAAACCTGGTCAGCCACTTGCAAGGCAAATGCCTTCCCTGCTGGCCCCAGGGACAGGTTATATTTTCCCTTCTAGTCCAGGCCTGGATGCTGGGGGCAGCCAGTGCTGTCACCCCCAACCTCACCCCAAGCTGGAGGGACATGTTGGGTGGCAGCCAGGTGGTGAAATGGGATGACACTTGGGCAATCCCTCCACCCTACCATCTTTTTTTCCCCACCTGCCAGCCACAGCACCCATGATGGGCACCCTGCCCCTACACCTAAAACCATCCCTCCAGGAGGGCCCTTACTATTCTGGGAGTACCAGACATCTTGCCATGGGCACTTGGTCTTCACTGAGCAGAGCTTAGAGAGGGATGCAGGGGGCAGAGATGAAGACAAGACACACACATGTTTGCATGGGAACCACAGGGAGTCACTGGCTCTTCAGGTTAAGTGGGAGAAGAAGTGGGGTTGGAGGAATAGGCAAGTGACTGGCTCAGAAGAGTCCCCCCCACCTTGGGATCCATGAAAACCTGCCAGGTTTGAAGTAGGGACTCCTGAGCCTCCTCACAGCATTTATTCAGTGCCCTGAGCAGCTCTCTTTGTCAGAAGCAGCTATCTCTAAGCTCCTGACCCCCACTCTAGGATCCCTACAAAAGAGGGAACTGGAGTCATAAAAAAGCAGCAGAGCCCATGTCCCCCCATAGCCCCATCTGGTATAGGCTCCAAGCTGAACCCTCAGTTCCAACCCTTCTGTGATCAAAGTCCCTGATCAGTGGCCATAGTGACAGCACAGCGGGGAGAGCCTTTACTTTGCACGCTGCCGACCTGGGTTTGATACCCGACATTCCATCTAGTCCCCCAGGCAGCTAAGAGTGATTCCTGAGCACAGAGCCAGGAGTAACCCTTGAGTGCTGCCAGGTATGACCCAAAAAACAAAAACAAAATAAAAAGTCCCTGATCAAGGGGGTCCTCAGATCCTGAGTCCACAGCCCCTTTGCCCACGTTCACATGCCAACATCACTTATACACGTACAATATACAGACAACACAAATGTGCATGAAAAACACATGTGGGCGTGCACACACAAGCAAGCATGCCAGCACACTCACATGCACACATGCACACACACATATCCATGATGGAATCAGACCCCTGAGCCTCTCCCCAACTTCCTATCTCTTCCCATGAGCCTAAAGAGCAGCTCTCTCCCCCCACTCCCTTCCCTACCCAGCACCACCTGGTCTGCCCCCACCCCCACCCCCCAGAATGAGATGCTGGTGGAACAGATCTGAGATTCTGGACCTGAAAGGCTGCTGAGAGAAGGGAACCTCTATTCACTTCCTCTCTCCACCAGTTGCGTGCTGGGCTTTAGCTGTTCTCCTCCCTCCTTACAAAACCAACTAGAAGCTAAAGCAGCTGGGGGAAGTAAGATGGGGGTCCCCACAGACCCAAAGAGGAGCTGCAGGCTTGTCTGTGCTTGGTGGAGGAGCCTGCAGGAGCCTGCTAAAGAGAAGGGGGAGAGGACTCCTTCATTCTGGAAGGAGGTTGGAAAGGTGGGTACAGCAGCGGGAACCTGGGAGTCCTAGGACTGGGGCCAGGAGCCAGGAAATAAGGTGCTCTGACTCAATCTGACCCAAACCCATAGATCAGTTGAGGAGCAGGATGGGATTTATTCATCAGTGTCTTATTTACTTATTTTGATTTGGGGGCCACACTGAGCAGTGCTCAGGAGTTACTCCTGGCTCTGCACTCAGGGGTTTTCCCTGGTGGTGCTTGGGGGACCCTATGGCAGGGGTGGCGAACACATGGCTCTCGAGCCGCATGCGGCTCCCGGCCAAAATGAATGCGGCTCTTTGCCTCTTATCATGATTTTGTCTACTGTGGCTCTTTGCCAAGTTTGGATTTTGTTCTGCTGCTTTTGAGGAGGGACCTCTGAGGAGAGATCTCAGAACACGGAGTCCGGTCTCCCATCCCTCGGAAACAACTGCACGGGCCAGCGAGTGGGGGG
Source organism: Suncus etruscus (assembly GCF_024139225.1). Classification (NCBI taxonomy): domain Eukaryota; kingdom Metazoa; phylum Chordata; class Mammalia; order Eulipotyphla; family Soricidae; genus Suncus; species Suncus etruscus. Next base: position 6,635,047 of record NC_064853.1, read on the forward strand.
GACCCGTGTGTCACATGTTGGGTCCCATCTTGCCGTTGGTTCTTAGTGGGGAGGATGCGGCACACCCTCATCATCACTGCAGGATTTTGACCCTCACTCAAAATGGCAAAATGCAATATGTGTTTCATAGATTATTGTTAAAATTAGATGCTTTTGTGTGAGTGTTTGTCTGTTTTGGCAGGTCACTGCGTGGTGTGGCTCTCTGACTCTCACAGTTTAAAATTTTGGCTCTTTGTGTCGAACTTGTTCTCCACCCCTGCCCTATGGGATGCAGGAGATTAAACCCAGGTCAGCAATGAGCAAAGCTCCTCTCCACTGTACTATCTCTCTGGCCCAATCCCCTTTATTTTTTTTTTCCATTTTTTCATTTTACTTTTTTCTTTTTGCTATGGTTTTGTTTTGGTTTTTTTTTTTTTTTTTTTTTTTTTTTTTTTTTTTGTGGTTTTTGGGTCACACCCGGCAGTGCTCAGGGGTTTTTCCTGGCTTCGTGCTCAGAAATTGCTCCTGGCATGCACAGGGGACCATATGGGACGCCGGGATTCGAACTGATGACCTTCTGCATGAAAGGTAAACGCCTTACCTCCATGCTATCTCTCCGGCCCTTGTTTTGTTTTCTTTTCAGCCACACCCAGCAGTGCTCAGGGCTTCCTCCTGCAAGCTCAGGGTATCACATAGGGTGTCAGAGTTCAAACCTGGGGCCCGGAGAGATAGCACAGTGGCGTTTGCCTTGCAAGCAGCCAATCCAGGACCAAAGGTGGTCGGTTCGAATCCCGGTGTCCCATATGGTCCCCCGTGCCTGCCAGGAGCTATTTCTGAGCAGACAGCCAGGAGTAACCCCTGAGCACCGCTGGGTGTGGCCCAAAAACAAAACAAAACAGAGTTCAAACCTGGGGGCTGGGGGCTGTGTGCCGTCTGCAAGGCAAGCACCCCTCCCACTGAACTATCTCTCTGACCCTCATCTCTCATCTTCTGATTGTGTACGGGAAGCCCCATCCCAGATAGAGGCCATAAGGGGGTTCCTAATAGCTCTGCAGCACCAAGTCCAAAATAAAGAAAGGGGAGTCAGTCCAATAGAAGCCATTTTTTTCTGAATAGAGATGGGGCGATGTCCTTAAACAGATCCAGCGATTCCTAAGAGGACCTGATGATCCAACCCAGCAAAAGACCAGACCTGGCTGAGGCCAAGCACCCAGGGTATGTATGGGTGGTGCCATTCAGAACTTCTGCAGGGAAGCTGGGGCGGGTGGGAGTCTCTGTCCTCCTTGCATGCAGGGCAGGATCCAGACGGTCTCCCTGCAGCTCAGCTCCTGTGTATGCGGAGACTCACTTCTGGCTTCTAGCAAGTTGCACTCCAAGTGTCTGTTTACACTTCATTAGCCACTTGACAGAGAGGGCCCTGGAGCAGGAGACAGAAAGAGGAAGTGTCAGAGCCCAGGCTGTTGCTGCCGAGCAGGCAGAGATGAAGATAAAACTGCCCAGAGATGACGAGGTGACAGCAGCCCCAGCACGCACTCCTGGCCACAAGGGGCCATGGACACGGGTGCACAGCCTCTCAGGCCTTCTGCTGGGCAGAGAGCACAGGGATTCGGGCGCGTCTCCCCAGAACCAACTCTCATGGCTGTTCCTGTCTCAGAAACAACTCAAAGGGCCCCGAGGAGATGCCTCAAGGTGTGGGAGCTCAGGCTTTGCAGCTCAAGGCCTGAAATGCCCTTTCAGCACCTAAACTTTAAAACCTTTTACGCTGGTTCCATAGTCAGCCTGTCAACTCAATCTCTTTCTGCCGTCTCTCCTCCTGCTGCTTCTTCCTCCATCTTCCCATGAATCTTTGAATCAATCCCCTTTCTGTCCCTGAGACAATCCTTTTGTTACCTACCTAGGACCCGTCCCAGAAATGGGCAGTCTTACCATCAGGTAAGGTTCACAGGACGAATGGGGGATGGGAGTAACATATATGAGGGAAGATTAGATTCTTCCCCAGTTAGGTCCAGGGCACCTTATATGTTCCCCTAAAGCACTGCCAGGGATTACTCCTGAGCACTTACCATAATGTTCTAAATCATCACCCCCAAAATAAAGCACAACAACACAAATATGTCCAGCGAGAAGGGATTGAGGGGAAAGGATGCCCAACCCTCCGTGGAACATCATAATGATCTAAATCATCACTCCCAAATAAAGCAGAACAAAACAAAGATGCCCAGCAAAAAGGTATCAAGGGGAAAGAATGCCCAATCTTCCCTGGAACATGATTAGTAATTAAAAATTATGTTTCCAGGGGCCAGAGTGGTAGTACAGTCATAGAACTTTTGCCTTGCACGCAGCCAACCCAGGACGGACCCGGGTTTGATCCCCAGCATCCCATGGGGTCTCTCGAGCCTGCCAGAAGCGATTTCTGAGTGCAGAGCCAGGAGTAACCCCTGAGCACCACTAAGTGTGGCCCAATAAACCAAAAATAAGATAAAATAAAAATAAAATAAGGGCCGGGCGGTGGCGCTGGAGGTAAGGTGCCTGCCTTACCTGCGCTAGCCTAGGAGACGGACCGCGGTTCGATCCCCCGGCGTCCCATATGGTCCCCCAAGCCAGGAGCGACTTCTGAGCGCATAGCCAGGAGTAACCCCTGAGCGTTACCGGGTGTGGCCCAAAAACCAAAAAAAAAAAAAAAAAAAAAAAAAAAAAAAAAAATAAAATAAAATAAATAAAAAGTATGTTTTCATGGGATATGCCATCTCCTGGGGAACCTTTGAAAGTGAATGGGAAGGGGCCAGAGTGAGCTCAAAGGCCAATAGTGGAGCACAAGCTTTTCACGCAAGAGGCAGGAGGCCTGGGTGTGGGGTGGGCTGGCTCTTTCCTGCATTTCACACGGAGCATGAGTGCTTAGTGCCGTCTTGTCTTACTTATTTTTATTTGGGGGGGCCCAATCGGCAATGCACAGGGGGCTGCCCGCTGATGTTTGTTCAAGGGACCACACAGAGCCTCTGAACCCCCTACATGGAAAGTGTGTCTTCTGCTAGCTGAGCTCTCTGGGACACTTCATCAGACAGCTCAGGGTGAGCAGCAGCTGGAACTCTGGAACAGCTGGAACTCTCCCAAATGGATCCAGGCCTCAGGCCCCGCCCCTAACACAGACCGCACCCCCATATGGACCATGCTCCTGCCTAAATCACGCCCCATATGAACTGCCTGCTGGCCCAGGCTCCGCCCCTAGTCCAGATCACGCCCCCATATAGTCTTATTTCTGGCCCAGACTCTACCCCTAGTCAAGGCCACGCCCCTACCTAGACTACGCCCCCTCCAGACATCTCTTCCTATCCCAGACCTTGTCCCTTAGCCCAAACCCTGTCCATATATACCCCATCCCAGACCCCACTCTCTGCCCAGATGCCTCCCCCTAACCCCAGACATCCCTGGTCTCCTGCTCAGATCCTGCCCCAAATTCTGTCCCCTACCCAAATCCCTTCTCCTATGCCAGAGTCCTCCCTCTGCCTCAGATCCCTCCTCCTATCCCAGACCTCACACCCTCCTCCTAGCAAGGCAGAAATCAGGACAATATCTCAGTACTTACCCTTCCAGCCCCTTCCTGAGTGGTAGGCAGGCCTTCCCAGACCATCACCATGAAGATGAACTGTCTGTACCCCAAGCTTACAGCTGAGAGAAGCTCTATCCTGACTCTGAAGATGACCAGCATTTCACCCCACCTCAAACCTGGAATGAAACGACAGACACCATACCGCTCCTAGGGCTGATTACAGGACAGATAGAGTCGGGGGTGGGGGGGGGTTTGCTGAAAGCTGCAGAGAGGTTTGGGGCAAGTCCTTGCTTAGCCAACAGTACCATGGTTCAGCCTTGCCATGAACTGTCCTGGTCGGAATAGTGGCCCTAACACCGCCCAAAAAACTATAATCACCAGAACCTATCTCTCAGCCCTGGAGTGTTTTGTTTTAGTCCTCAACCCATATGATGATCTCTTAGCCTCATACTGATAAGGTAACTGAAAAGGTGATGGTCAGAGTGGTTAGTTGACTTACCCAAGGTTGCACAGTGGAGAGGCTGGAGATGGCTGATACTTGGGTCAGCCCCATCCTTTGGAATCTCTACCCAGGCCCGAGACTGTGCTGAGGCTTCTGGTCCCTGGTGCCCTGCTCTGGACACAGGGTTTAGCTCAGTCCATCAGAGCCAGAGGATGTCACACAAAAAAAATTGTTTGTGACTTTTGGGTCACTCCCAGCAGCACTCAGGGGTTACTCCAAGCTCTGTGCTCAGAAATCGCTCTTAGCAGGCTCGGGGGACCATATGGGATGCCAGGATTCCAACCACCATCCATCTTAGATTGACTGCATGCAAGGCAAAAGCCTACTGCTGTGCTATCTTTCCAGCCCAACACAAACTAATGCCTCGAAAGCCTTCATTTCCTGAAGCGGCGCTTCCCCAGTATTCACTAAAAGCTGAGCTCACGTGACGCTTGGGGGTACCCTGTGTACCTGTCTCCTTCCTAGAAATCCCCGTCGTGGGCAAACACAGACACGGCTTCCTGCCTGCCTCCATGCTGCTCCAGCAAGCCAGGCCAGCATAGCGCTAACAGTAGCTGCAAATCATGCTTGTAAATTAGGGGTCCGCTAATTGTGCCGTGATTCCCTCCACTGTAGACGTGCCTTTAAAACCCCATCTGTGCATATAGCAGCCCAGCTGAGCAAGTGCTGGGCTGCAGAAACACAATCTTAGGCAGAAATATATAGTCTGCAGCAGCAGCCTCTCCAAGACGCCTTGCTCCAAGGTTCCATCCATCCTGCTCCCAGTGCCTGGGCAGCCACCTCTCCATTTCCCCAGCACCCCCAAACACTCCCTTGTGGGGCACTCTTGCTTATGAGTTCACCCTAATACATTTCTAAGTACCCCTCCACAAGCAGCCTCAGTAAAGGAGGTTTCCTTTCTGCTCCCTCTTCACCCCCATAATTATACTCTGGCTGCTGGCCTCCCCCTGGGGCACCAAAGTCCCCCCACCCCAGTTTCATTCTCTGGAGTTTAGCTAGTAGGTGGCAGAGGTTGTCCCTCTGTGGCATTAGGACATCAGGCCAGAGGATGGCAATGTGCCTTTTTTTCATCCACACATACCATTGTATAACCACTGAGCATCAGTCGTGGCCCCCGTGGATAGCTTTGACTCTTAGAATGAAAGACTGTTTTCATGGGGCTGGAGAGATAGCACATGGTAGAGCGTTAGCCTTGTACATGGACCCGGGTTTGATTCCCAGCATCCCACATGGTCCCTGAGCCAGCCAAGAGCTATTTCTGAGCACAGAGCCAGGAGTAACCCTGAATGTGGCCTGGCACAATGGAGAGGTGTTGCTAAATAAACTGGCTAATTTGTGCGGGAGCAGCTCTGACCCATTTCTGCTGGCTGTTCTCCTTAGCCTCTTCTCGGTGGTTCATTTGTCACGGGCCCCGCTCGCTCCCTCACCGGCCAGAGGTTGGACCAGCTCCCGCCCTGAGCACACAGGCTGTTTGCTATTTCAACGGTTGCGTTTACATATTTGAGTGCTGAAGTACATTTTATTTACCGCTAGGCTTGCTTAACAAATAGATGGCTTCCTGAGGCGGCCGGTGACTGCTCTGCACAGAGCTACCGGGTACCGCCTGATCGCATGCCAGGAATTAGGATAGTCACCAGCCATGGAACCCCTGGAGGAAGGGATTCCCCTTCCTGAATCTGCAAAATAAAAAAGGGAACGCTGGCTGAGGTCCCCTGAAGACACAGCTCTAACCCCACTCAGGTTATTGTCCTTGGGGAATTAAAAAAGCAAAGCAGAGATCAGAAACTTAGTACAGAGGCCAACACACTTACCCTGCATGCAAGCAACCCCAGTTTGATCCCCTGCACCACATGTGGTCCCCCGAGCCTCACCAGGAGTGATCCCTGAGCACAGAGTCAGGAGTAAGTGATGAACACCACCAGATATGTTTCAGAGCAAAACCAAAACAAATATTGAGGTTGGGAAGAGAAGTTAAAGGGCAGAGCATGTATCTTACTTGCAGGAACCCTGGGTGTCATTCCAGATGTCACAGGGTCCCCTAGGGCCCAAGGTGGATGTTGTGACACCTTCCCCCAGAAAAGGCATTGGAAAGGACATGATGAAGGAAAGAGTGAAAGGAAGAAACAAGGGTGTCCTGGAGCATTTAATGGGTAGGGTGGGAAGATCAGGGTTTCTTCTCCTGGAAGTGGATCTGGCATATTCTGACCCTGCCTTCACCTTCCCAGGCCCACTACCCACCTAGAACTGTAGGGCCACCATAGTCTGTCCTTCACACTTAGTGTGCAGCACTGAAGTGGGTGAAGATGAGGCTACTGGCAAGAGCCCTTGAGCCTGGGCCCCTCCAGCACTCAGACTCCCAGATTTGATCTGCACCCTCAGGGCTGTCCTATAAGATTGGATCCCCAAGCCATGGCCCCTTCTTGAAGTGACTTGTGGTCAGCACAGTGGGGGCGCTGTGCTATTCGGTCTTAGCCACATTGGCCCAAGGACCAAAGCTCCTTACATCTTTCTGCCTGATCCTCCAGTGATATGTGGGTGCCAGGGATGGGAGCCCTCTGAGCAGCACTGCACCCTGGGAAGTCAGGATTACCATCCCAAATTCAAGAGCAGACATATAAGAAGTGCAACTGCATGTAGAGGCGATAAGAACTAAGAATCCGGGGCTGGAGAGATAGCATGGAAGTAAAGCATTTGCCTTGCCTGCAGAAGGTTGGTGGTTCGAATTTTGGCATCCCATATGGTCCCCCAAGCCTGCCAGGAGCAATTCCTGAGCGTAGAGCCAGGAGTAACCTCTGAGCATTACTGGGTGTGACCCAAAAACAAAACAAAACAAAAAACAAAAAAAAAAAAGAAAGAAGAATCCAAACTGGGAGTGGGAAGCCATAGCACAGCTAGGAGGGCATTAGCCTTGCAGAAGGAGATCCGGGTTTGATCCCTGGCATCCCATACAGTCCCCCAAATCTGGCAGGAGGGATTCCTGAGCACAGAGTAACCCTTGAGAACCACCAGGTGTGGTAAAAAACAAAGCAAAGAATTTAAACTGGGGTTGAGGGGCCTGGAGAAACAGAATGTGTGTGTGTGTGTGTGTGTGTGTGTGTGTGTGTGTGTGTGTGTGTGTGTGTGAAATCTCTTAAGTCAGTTGGCTCTGCTTTAGCCCTGGCACCTCGTGGTCCCCCAAAGCATCACCAGGTGCAGCCCTAAAAAAGGCCCCCTGGCAATCCCAGACTGGATCAGTCTCTTTAGGGCTGAACAGCAAGCACCTCATTCTCAGACCCTGTTGAAACAAAATCACCTGGGTTCGATACCTGGCATCCCTGTATGGTCCCCTGAGCACTGCCAGGTGTGGCCCAAAAGCCAAAAGAGAACAAGAAGATAAATGAAATTACCACTTTGTTCCTATGCTTCAGAAAGAAAGGAAGCAGAGAAAAAAGGCAAAAGAAATGAGCCACGTTCCACCCCACCCCCACCCCCACATACTCCACTGAGATAGATAGATCCGCCCACAATACAGAAGCCAGGTTCCAGACTCCCCATTTCTCACCATGTACCAAAGTACCCCCATAGGTCCAAAATCGGTTCCACCCAGAAAACGGCAGAGCAGCAGGAGCCCAGATTCACTGGAAGGGTCTGTCGAGGGGCTAGGACATTTCAGGAAGAAGTGGGGGGCAGAGTTCAGGGCTCTGGCAGCAGACAATTGATTCCATCTCAACTCCCCCACTGGCTGGCCTAACTTTGCAGTTGTTAAGCCTCTCTGTGCCTCTGCAAAATAGATATCTTGTGAGGTGCTTGGAGAGATGAGATCATGTGATTCGTGCAGCTTTTTACCTGATTTTAGCTGTCATTGTACACATAAAGATATATTTATAGGGGGCAGGAGTAATAGCACAGTGGTAGGGTGTTTGCCTTACCCTCAGCTGAGCCGGGAGAGACCTGACCTGGATTTGATCTCTGACATCCCATATGGTTCCCTGAGCCTGCCAGGAGCAAGTTCTGAGCTCAGAGCCAGGAGTAACCCCTGAGAGCCGCAGGGTGTGGCCCAAAGACAAACCAAACAAAAGAAAGATATTTATATATGGTACAAGCTAATCATTATATCCGTGGTTTGGGGGAGTGGGTTTGAATCATCCCCAATAATGCTGAGGGCTTCAGTAAGGCTCTGGGCTTAGGGACCACTCCTGTTTTGGGACCAAATGCAGTGCCGGGGATCGAACCAGGGTCGGCCATGTTCGAGGCCCCCTGTACTGTCTCTGTGGTCCTAATAATAATGCATTTTGCAAATACAGTGAGTCTTCTCTCAATTAAGTGACCTTTCTACTATAATCCTCCTCCTCCTGCTGTTCCTCTTACTACTATTCTAAACACTATGGCTATAATCCAGAAACATTGCAGCAGAGCAAAAAAATAATAAAGGAAATGAAAAACGGAAACACTTTCGACTGTTAAATGCTGCACTTAACCAGGGCTTGGAATGAGCAGACAGAGGTGGAAACTTCTGGAGAACATATTGTGCAAAGCACGAGGAAGTGGTTGCTTGCCAATAATAACCAAAAGTCGCATATCCCACTCATGCCCAAGCTGGCTTTTCTTTTCTTCTCAGCTCCTTGAGTTGCAGCTCTCCTTAACAGCTCTGAGCACTTTCCACCTTCAGGGCTTCAGGGCAGAGTGTAAAAGACCCATCCAGGGGGGACTGGTGGGGTCCAGGGGCAAACAGACTGCAAGGACCCCATGATCTGAGAAACCACCACAGGAGAAAATCTGGCTCCACATTCCATCTGCCCCAGAAGTGGAAGCATGGTGGAGGGGGCAGGGACCCCTGAGACGAAAGCCCACACTATGTGACCCAGAGCCCACCCTTACACAGCCCCAGCCTCAGTTTCCCCATCAGTAACTAAGGGTCAGAAGAGGTGTGATTCCAGGGCTCAGGCAGTGGCTAAGTGATGTGACATCACAAATGGACAGACAACTGGTGGGGCACTTGCCTTGCATATGGCAAGGCTGGCTCGGGGTCCATTCTGAGATCTCTGTGGTTCCCTGAGTCCCACCAGGAGTGATACCTGAGCATCTGGAATGGCCCACTCCTCAAAAAATAAAGGGAAATTATTATATTTTTAAGAGAATCATAAAAGCAGTCTTGTAATAGTAATAGAAATAGTAGCGGAAGGAAAGACAATATGGGAGGGGTACTGGGAGTACTGAGAAGTATTGGGAGGTACTGGGGTACTAGATTTCTGGGAAGTACTGGGAAGTTATTGGGGGTACTGGGAAGTACTAGAGAGTACTGGAAGGTATTGGAAGGTACTTAGTGTACTGGGAGAAACTAGGAGGTACTGAAGTAGTAGAAAGTACTGAGGATTCTTGAAGGTACTGGGAAGAGCTGGAAGGTACTTGTAGATACTAAGAAATACTGGGAGGTACTGGGGGTACTAGGTTTCTGGGAAGTACTGGGAAGTTCTTGGGTACTGGAAATTACTGAGGGGTATGGGAGATACTGGAGCGTACTTGGTGTACTGGGGGTACTGAAGACTACTGGGAGGTACTTAAGGTACTGGAAGTAGGAGGGGAGTACTGGGAAGTACTGGGAGATATTTTGGGTCCTAGGGAGTACTGGTAGGTACTGGACACAGCCAAGTGCCCAGATCCCTGCTGAGAGGTGGCTAGATGGGTGAGACCCCTGATATTTGTTGGCGGAAACCCCATCAGTGGGCATGAGAGCTGCCCACTTGCTTGGAATGAAGCTCAGGTTGCCCCAAAAGGAAAAAAGACTCAGACTCACACATGCACACGCTCACACACTCACACACTCGCATGCACACACACATACACAAGCACACAAGCACAAGCACACGGAAAGCAAGTGAAACAGGCCACACATTGCTTTCACATTGATCAGATGTCAAAAACCAAAAATCCTTTCATAAATAAATATATAAATAAAGACATAAAAACAAAACTCCTCAGAATTCAATGGCATGTAAGAATTAAATTTAAAATTCCTCACGTGACTGGCATTCCCTCCCTGACCTGCAGGAGGCCCAAAATTGCCTGTGTTGGGAAATAGCTCCTAAAAGGGGTGCCGAGGAAGTAGCACCGGGAGAGAAATGGCTTTTATGCAGCAAAGTGACAGCGAATGAAGGGCGTCAGGAAATGTGGCAGGAGGGAAGCCTGGGCCCAGGAGGAATTTGAGATGGGGCCCAGGACTGGTGGCTGAAACGGAGTTCAGAGGAGTGGGAAGACAGTGTAGAGAACTGGGGTGTCCTCCTTTTACAGCCCCATGTTCTATTCCTAGCACCACTCAGAGTGGCCTTGGTGACCCCAGGCCCGGCCAGCCCCCCTCAGTGCCAGATGAGCCTTGAAGCATCTGGCTAGGTTGCCAAGATCCACTGAGGATTTCTTTGTGGGAACCTCAACATTTAGGGTCCAGGGAGAAAAAGACTTCATTGAGCTGGTCTCAGATTAGCAGAGATGGAGAATGGGGACAGTGTGGGGGTCTAGGGGAGGGACCATCAGCTGTCCCTGTGAGCTGAAAGACCGAACCAGAACACCAAGGCCGCAAGCCCCCAACATTCACATGTTTTGGGAAAGCCTGACAACTGGTCCCCAGGGTTCCTTTCTGGGTGTTCCAGGCATTGCCTTCGTCGAGGAGATAAGGACTTTTTTTGTTTTGAATTTTGGGCCACACCTGGTGATGTTCAGAGGCTACTCCTGGCTCTGTGCTCAGGAATGTTGATTAAGATATTAAATATTGGGGCCGGGCGGTGGCGCTAAAGGTAAGGTGCCTGCCTTGCCTGCGCTAGCCTTGGATGGACCGCGGTTCGATCCCCCGGTGTCCCATATGGTCCCCCAAGCCAGGAGCGACTTCTGAGCGCATAGCCAGGAGTAACCCCTGAGCGTCACCGGGTGTGGCCCAAAAACCAAAAAACCAAAAAAAAAAAAAAAGATATTAAATATTAAGCATAAAGTCTTTATGCTTTAAATATAAAATATATAGTGGCCCTAGGCTTTGTGTTTCTAACCCCTTCAGCCAGTGGGTCTGAAGATGTAGGATATCAGTGGAGAAATAATTCACAAGCAGTCAAAGTTTGATCAAAGTCAGCTTGCTTTTATTCTATGGCTCTGTCTCTGCCGTAAGCAGCCTCTGTGCCATGTCTGCCTAACTCATGTCTTTCTCTCAGGAGCTCTGTCTGTCTCCCTTCCCCCAGGCAGCATTTATTCTTTATTCAAAATAGTCCACCATATCCCAAGTGTGGGTGAGTCTAACCATCCAGGTGGGATTAACATCTCAAAAGGAAGCTTAGGTAAAGGCTTGGGGGGAAGGGATACCTTACAAAGGAATCATGCCAGGCTGGCTCGGGGACCCTATGGCAGTGGCCGGCAAGCCGCTCTTTACACTTTTTAATGTGGCTCTTCGGTGTGCTGGGCGGCTGCACCAGCAGTCAGGACTCTGCTCCTAGCCTCTGTCAGTGCACATCCTCTGTGGCTCTCAAAATAAAGTTCAATCGCGGTTTTGGCGAGATTTGGCTCAGTTGAAAAAAAAGATTGCCCATCACTGCCCTATGGGATGCCTGGGACTGAACCAGGGTAGGCCGCTTGCAAGGCAAACACCCTTCTGCTGTGCTATCACTCTGCTCCTTCATTAAAAACACTGTTGAATTTCAGCAGCAAATGCATCTCTTTTCACTCTGTCCTCTTCTTTTCTTTTTGTTTGTTGTTTGTTAGTTTGGGGGCCACACTCAGTGTTACTAGGGGTTGACTCCTGACTCTGTGCTCAAGAAGCACTCCGGAAGGAGATCAGGGATTCCATATGGGATGACCATGACCAGCTGAGCTCAGAAGGAACATACATGAAGTATTAGTAATGGAAAATCACAGGGCATATCAGGGATGCCCAGGGGATGCTGGGCCTTGGTGCCATCCCATTTCACAGACCAGGAAACTAAAGCTCAAGGATGTCAGGCTTTTCACCTGAGGTCATAAGGGCCCGAGGATGGTGACCCAGTGTGAGGACCCAAACCCATCTCTGATCTGACTCACTCCAAGAGCTGGGTGCATAGGCCAGAGTGATAGCACAGTGGTAGGTTGTTTGCCTTGCACAGGCTGACCCAGGATGAACCCAGGCTCAATCCCCAGCATCCCATATGGTCCCCTGAGCCTGCCAGGAGCGATTTCTGAGTGCAGAACCAGGAGTAACCCCTGAGTGCCACCAGGTGTTACCCCAAAACCCAACCCCCCCAAAAGAACTGGATACAGAAGAACCCAACCCAATCTCTCTCCCCCCACACCATTCCTCAGCCCTCCATGTGGGTTGTGGGTGCTTTGTGGAGGTGAAGTGGTAACAGGAGTGGGGGTCTCTCTCCACTGCCCCAAGAAAGGCTTAGGAAATGCTTGGTGCTGGCCCCCTAAAAAGAGGGAGGAAAGGGGAGGGCGGGAAAAACATCGTGCCCCCTAACAGCATCATTTTCAACTTGTCGGAACTTGCCAAATGAATTACAAAATAAAACCCCAAATGACAAAATAATGAGCAATTCATTTGAATGTAAAATAAATAGGTAAGTCTCTGGTGAGAAGGCTGAATAAATGGCATTTGGATGACATTTGGTGATTAAATTAAACGGTAATGAACTCTTGAATAATGCACAGAGCTGGGCTCAGGCGGGGCGGGGGGCCTGGTTCCCAAGCTGGGGAACTCCAGCTGTCCACATGCTTAGGGCTCTGATCCCAGATGGGGCTATGGGGTCCCCGACAGCCCCCAAGACACTCAGCCTGAAGGGCCGAGCCAGGCGGCCCAGACTTGACTGCCAGTGCCGAAAAGCTTCTAGACCATCTCCTCCTCCTCCTGTCTCTTCATGCTTCACTGAGACCTGAAGCATCAGTAGGCTGGTCTGAGCTAAACCCAGAACCAGAACTGGGTGCTTCTGTACCCCCAAGGAGAGTCAGAAGCCACCCCAGGGAACCCCACCATCAACCAACTACTTCCCTTGAAACTGGGCCCACCTTGGCTTCTTCCTAATCAGATGCCCTTAGATTTGCAGGCTGAGTTCCAGGAAATGCCATTTCGTCACCCCCAGGACTCCCACCATCAGATCTGGAAGGAAGTGAACTGCCATGGACAAGCCCAGCTACTCTCTATGCTGAGAGGAACCACAAGTCAGCCACCTGCAGGAGGTATGTTATGGAAATTCCCCCCAGATTCCAGCAGAAAACCCTGCAGCAGGGCTCAAGAAGTGGAAAATACCATTTTAATTCTGCCAGAGCTGAGCCAGCTGAACTCTTTCTCCAGACCTGGGCCCCAAACAAAGGCAAGAGCTTCGTTTGTAGAATATCGGGAGGGGGTTGGGTGTGTGCAGGCAGCAGGCAGGAGAGAACAGAAGCAAAAATTCTGCAGCATGTTATTATGCAAAGCGGGGTTGGGACCACCTTAAAGAAGGGAGCAGGTTGGGAGATCAACCCCAGGTGACCATGGTGACAAAGAGAAATGGATGGTCTCAGGGATAGCCCAAAGGTATTCATAGTTGTGGCATGTGTCCAAGACTCACTGCCCCTTGGTGGCACCCGCTCCCTGGTGTGGTATGAGCCTGCCTGAAATGTGAAAAGGGGAGGGGCTGGAGTGATGGCACAATGGTAGGGTGTTTGCCTTGCACAAGGCTGACCCAGGACAGACCCAGGTTCGATTCCCGGCATTCCATATGGTCCCCCAAGCTTGCCAGGAGCAATTTCTGAGCACAGAGCCAGGAGTAACCCCTGAGCATCACCGTGTATGGTCCAAAAACAAACAAACATATACACAATGGAATATTATGCAGCTGTCAGGAGAGATGAAGTCATGAAATTTTCCTATACATGAATGTACACGGAATCTATTATGCTGAGTGAAACAAGTCAGAGAGAGAGAGAAAAACACAGAATGGTCTCACTCATCTATGAGTTTTAAGAAAAATGAAAGACATTCTTGCAATAATAATTTTCAGACACAAAAGAGAAAAGAGCTGGAAGTTCCAGCTCACCTCAGGAAGCTCACCACAAAGAGTGATGAGTTTAGTTAGAGAAATAACTACATTTTGAACTGTCCTAATAATGAGAATGTATGAGGGAAATGGAGAGCCTGTTTAGAGTACATGCGGGGGTCGGGTGGGGAGGAGGGAGACTTGGGACATTGGTGATGGGAATGTTGCACTGGTGATGGGTGGTGTTCTTTACATGACTGAAACCCAAACACAATCATGTATGTAATCAAGGTGTTTAAATAAACAAACAAACAAACAAACAAAAAGTGAAATGGGGGGGTCTTTTCATCAGTCACATGAGGAATTGCATTCTGGCAATCTTTCGCCTTCTGTAGCCCACTCAAATGTCACCTCACAGAGGCACAGCAAAGTCATCAGAGATGCAACCCGGTTGGGCTTCAGTTATGCTACCATCCAATCTAATTCTGAGGATGCCCCCAAGGGAGATTCCTCCTCTCAAGCCTAGCTGATGCCCAGAATCATAAGCCATCAAAGCAAATGGCTTTCGGGCCAGAGCAATAGCACAGTGGGTAGGGTGTTTGCCTTGCATGCTGCTGACCTGGGTTTGATCCCCAGAATCCTAAATAATCCCCTGAGCACTGCCAGGAGTAAGCCTTGAGTATCACTGAATGTGGCCCCAAAATAAGCAAACAAAACCTTATCATTGGGGGCCAGAGTGATAGCACAGCTGGGAGGGTATTTGCCTTGTACACGGCTGACTTGGGTTTGATCCCCGGAATCCCATATGGTCCCCAGAGCCTGCCAGGAATGACTTCTTTTTTTTTTTTTTTTTTTTTTTTTTTTTTGGTTTTTGGGCCACACCTGGTAACGCTCAGGGGTTACTCCTGGCTATGCGCTCAGAAGTCGCTCCTGGCTTGGGGGACCATATGGGACGCCGGGGGATCGAACTGCGGTCCGTCTCCTAGGCTAGCGCAGGTAAGGCAGGCACCTTACCTCCAGCGCCACCGCCCGGCCCCAGGAATGACTTCTGAGTACAGATCTTGGAGTAACCCCTGAGCATACTGGGATAGACCCAAAAAATAAATAAATAAATTAGAAGAAAGAAAAAAAAACCTTGTAATTTGTTGAATTGCTTTGTCATAGGTCAGACCAAGAATTTGATCTGTTTTCTCACTTAATCCTCCACCAGAGCCCAAGCAATACAGCTTGTCTCACACTCACCTCACACACAGAGGGAGATAAAACCCAGAGAAGTGCAGTAACCTGTCCAGGGACACTGAGTGGAGGCTCCAGGTGTGGGCCTCAAAATCTCACTGTGCGGGGCCGGGTAGGTGGCGCTGGAGGTAAGGTGTCTGCCTTGCAAGCGCTAGCCAAGGAAGGACCGCGGTTCGATCCCCCGGCGTCCCATATGGTCCCCCCAAGCCAGGGGCGATTTCTGAGCGCATAGCCAGGAGTAACCCCTGAGTGTCAAACGGGTGTGGCCCAAAAACCAAAAAAAAAAAAAAAAATCTCACTGTGCAGCTGTAAGCCTGCTTGCCACCCCACACAGCCCTAAACACTGCTCAGAGATGCCCTGGTCATTTTCCATTGTGCAATTGGATGAATGTTCACCTCAATTCATCATGTCTTCACTCTCGATCCATTTTCTCATTGATCATGGTCCAACACACAGCGTCTGGCCCGCCGGCTCTCTGCAAACTGTTTATGTTAAGGAGGGCTCTGTCTGGGTTTCCTATTATCTGCTAGATGGTACCTGCTCAGCACCTCAATTCCCTGCCTGGGATCCCGAACCCCATGAGACTGCGACAAGGTGACACACCTGAGGAAGAATGCAGGACCCGCAGCCATTGGGGAATGGACATATGAGCAGTCCCAGACTAGGGTCTCTGAGTGTCCTATTGGCCTCAAGGAGCACTGGCTTCTAGGAGCTAAGGCTGGCAGGGGAACTGACCCTTAGTGCCCCCCAACTTTCCCCAAAAGACCCATTTCCTCCCCCCACTCTGGAGGTCTCAGCCTTTCCCATGGTTCTTGATGGTGAGAGAAGGGCAAAGGGAAGAGAGGGAAAGGGGTGAAGGGGTTCGATTCTCTGCCCCTCATGGCCTCACTTTGGTCATGGCAGCTCTTGGGTGGCCCTCATCACTGAGTTTCAGCACCTCGGACAGAGCCAAACACACTGTTAAGCGATTTTACTTATTTATTTATTTATTTATTTATATTTTGGTTGTCTTGTGCCCACACTCAGCCATGCTCCGGAATTACTCCTGGCTCTGTGCTCAGGGTTTACTTCTAGCTGGCTTGGGGGCTCTTATGAGATGCAGGGGATCAAACCTGCCTGGGTCAGCCTTGTGCAAGGCAGGTGTTCTACCTGCTGTGCTCTCATTTTATAATGAAGTGTTTTATAATGAAAATATCTTTTTAGAAAGCCCTCGATGATTTCATGACCCCATCATGTAACAATTTTCACAAATTGTCTTCTCCAGAAATATCTTTTGATCATTTCATTATCCATTTAGTTGTAACAAGCAATATGAAATAAATGATTTTGTGCCTGCCAAGGGGAGGGCAGGTTTGTGGGGACAAGGCATGAACTGAAGATGCTGGTGCAGAAGGGAAGGTCACACCGGTGTTGGAACATTAAATGTCCGAAACAACTGCATTATAAATATCTTTGCAAACCATGGTAAGAAAGAAAAATTAGTCAATAAAAAAATAAAAATACAATTTTAAAATGAAAGCATTTTTTTATTCATTTATTCATTCCTTCACTTTTTGTTGAGGCAGTGCTGTACTAGGGGCCACTCCCAGTGATTGGGGGTGGGGAGAGCAATTGATCGTGAGCACCCTAGGATTTTATGCTGCTCAGCCCGCACAGTGCTCAAGGATCTCGTAGGCTTCACCTGACAGTGCTCACAGGATGTCATCTGGAACCAGGCTCGGCCACATACCTGCACTGTGTCCCCTTCCTCAACGAGTCCCAGAGCCACTTCCTCCCCAGAGCTCTGACAACGTTCCCACAAGTTCTGCCTCCTCTTCACTGTGACTTGAGTGAGCACAAAGCAAGGAGTCTGGACCCCTTTACCAGCCAATGTTCCTCTTCCACCAGTCTCTCTTAAGACTCAGTCCCCTACTGCCTCCTTCTTTATTTTTTTGCTTTGGATGTCACAGTCCGCAGTGTTGCGGGGTCACTCCTAGATCTGCACTCAGGAATCACTTGTGGAGGTGCTCAGGTGACCCTATGGGATGCTGGGAATTGAACCCGGGTCAGCTGCATGCAAGGCGAGCATCTAATCCGCTATGCTATGGCTCAATCCCTGCCTCCTTAAACTCCTCACCTGGTCCTGCATTGCTTCCTCCCCTTCTGGGCCTTATTCTTTGTAGCCCTAAAAACAGGGAGATATTTTTCAGCAGACATCTGCTTGTCAGACATCCATGGAGGAGTTTCCAAAGCCACACAGTCAGAGCTCAGCAGAGGACTGGTGAGAAGGGATGCAGGGCCATCAGAGGAAGGCTTGTCTGTCAGGTGAGCTAGTCCTGCTCTCTGGGGGCCTGGCCCTGCTGCTCTTCACTTTCCATCACTCCCAGTACTCACTGAAGCTCTAACTTCAACAATGGCAGGTCTTGTAGAGGGGGACCCTGGACTCCAGGGGAATTTCAAAGAGGGAAGGTGGCCAGCAGCCCAAGGAGGCACCTTGAGCACAGAATTAGAAGGAACAAAGGGGATTCCCTGATCTTCATCTAAGAAACCAGAAGCTGGATCCGGTCCTTTGTGCCCTGCCCAGAGAAATCCCTGAATGCAAAGCCAGGAATAAGCCTTGAGCTTTGCTGGATGTGACCCAGAAACCTAAACCCAGAGAGGGTTACTGGCAGGGAAAGTGTCAGAAAGTCCTGGCTAAGGGGCCGGAGAGATAGCACAGTAGTAGGGTATTTGCCTTGCATGCAGTCGATACAGGACAGATGGTGGTTTGAATCTCGGCACCCCATATGGTCCCCCGAGCCTGCCAGGAGTGATTTCTGAGCGCAGAGCCAGGAGTAACCATGAGCCCTGCCAGTTGTGACCCCCAAACAAAGAAAGTCCCTAGCTAAGGATGTTAGATGTTCAGGCAAGTCCTCAGACCCCTGAACCCAGACCAAAATTATTTCTGGGCCCCCATACCCAGATAGGAACAAAACTCACCAATAGCTATTATCAAGTATGATGTTACTGGCGACAATTTTTCAAGGATTTGAGATCATTGTGACTTGGAGATTGATCCCACTTTCCCAACACTCTCTGGCTCATCACATCCCCGCCTCAGTAAGGAAACACAGCTGACAAATTGCTTCCAGGCACAGTGACATTTTTATGAATACCAAATGCCATCATTAACGCCGCTGACCTGTCACATGGGGTGGGCTCTATCCATTCACTCATTTTCATTTCTCTGATTTTGCAGTAGTAAAATATGCGAAGGTCATGGGCACTTTCTGGTGTCCTTAAAAGTGCAGTGTCCGGGCCCGGAGAGATAGCACAGCGGCGTTTGCCTTGCAAACGGCAGATCCAGGACCAAAGGTGGTTGGTTCGAATCCCGGTGTCCCATATGGTCCCCTGTGCCTGCCAGGAGCTATTTCTGAGCAGACAGCCAGGAGTAACCCCTGAGCAATGCCGGGTGTGACCCAAAAAAAAACAAACAAAAAAAAAAGTGCAGTGTCCACGGAGCTGGAGTGATAGCACAGCGGTAGAACATTTGCCTTGCATGTGGCTGACTCAGGACGGACCTGGGTTCGATCCCCCGTGTTAATATGGTCCCCCGAGCCAGGAGCTATTTCTGAGCACAAAGCCAGGAGTAACCCCCTGAGCGTCACCGGGTGTGGCCCAAAATTAAAAATTAATAATAAAAAGAAAAAAAGAAAAGTCCTAAGAGGCCGGAGAGATAGCACAATAGGGAGAATGTTTGCTTTGCTCACAGCCCACCTGGGTTTGGTCCCGTTGGGTCTCTTGAGCAACACCCAGAGTAATTCCTGAGTGCAGACCCAGGAGTAACCCCTGAGCACCTTCAGATGTGACCCCCCCCCAAAAAAAATTACATAGTCCTCAAAAGCCAGTTTCCCCCTGTAGGGAGGAGCTTTCCCTGAGAGAAGCAAAGTGATTAGGTGCTCAATTTCCTCACCCTACTCCCAGGGACCCCTTTAATCCCCCATGAACCCTGCAAAGCTGGCCCAGCCCCAGCAAGTACTTGACATCTCCCTGACTGCACCCAAGATGCACCTGAATCTGCCAGCCCCATGCTGGGCTAGAAACAAAGGTGGTTCCTCTTCACCCATGAAGAGCAAAATCATAAAAAAAAAAAGGTTCTTTGCCAGGAGGTTGCATTTCATTTGTGCGGTTTCGGGTGTATTTTCGACTTAATGAACCTGCCACATTTACGATCTCTCTTTGGTAATTTAGTCAAGAAAAATAGGTGAGGGATCTGCAGAGATTTCTCCCCCCCCCCCCACCGCCCACCATGCACAGCTGGCCTGCTAATAGGTGCAGGCTGGACAGGGCAGGGCGGCCCATCTGGTGCCAACGCCAGACCAAGGACAAGCTTTCGGGTTGGTTCTAGAGCACCGTGAGCTGGGTGAGCCCCAGGGAAAAGATGCGCATGGAGCATCGGGGAAGCATGTCGGTTGAGCAGCTGTTGGGGGCCGGGACTGAACTATCCCTCTGCAGGCAGGAGCAGCAGACTGACACATACCGCCTATGATTAATGTTTCTTCAGCCAGTAATGTTTCCTGGGGTAAACTCCCCTCTCCCCAAGTATCCCAGAATTAGACCTTGGTTCTGGAGTTATTTGGGGGTATTTTGTTTTTGTTTTTAGGGCTCACCGGTGACATTTAGGGGTTAGTTCTGGCTATGCGCTCAGAAATTGCTCCTGACTTGGGGAACCATATGGAACTCTGGGGATCTAACAGAGGTTCGTCCTAGGTCAGCCATATGCAAGACAGATGCCCCACCACTGCACCACCGCTCCAGCCCCTAGTTCTGGAGTTATTAGTGCATAGGTGGTGGTTGGTGAAAATCACAAGGTGAGGGGCCGGTGAGGTGGCACTAGAGGTAAGGTGTCTGCCTTGCAAGCGCTAGCCAAGGAAGGACCTCGGTTCGATCCCCCGGCGTCCCATATGGTCCCCCCAAGCCAGGGGCAATTTCTGAGCACTTAGCCAGGAGTAACCACTGAGCATCAAACGGGTGTGCCCCCCCCCCCAAAAAAAAAGAAAAGAAAAGAAAAGAAAATCACAAGGTGAGAAAACACCTGGTCTCCATGCCTGGCTGAAAGTGGCCCCTGGGAATCTTCTAGCTAAGGATCTCCCCCCCCCCCCCACTGCCCTAAGCCTCTAGGGGTAACTGCCACTTTGCAGGGGTAAGGGGGCAGGTTTTAAGATGCCCTGGAACACTCCAGACAGGGGAAAGAAAAGCATGCATGGAGCAGATTCTCCTCATACACAGAGAGAGAAAGAGAGAGGTGGGAGGCAGAGCAAGAAGGAGAGGGAGAGGGAAAGAAGCAGGAGAGGGAGATTAACCTACAGATTAAATAAGATTTAAGAGACAGATCAACAACTTGCAACGTTTCCGTTTCAATGAATCAAAATACAAGTTGAAGATATGAGCCCGGCACCAGCAGGGAGGGACGGCAGCAGATGGAAAATCAGATCAGAGCCATGAAGAAGGTTCAGATAAAAAAAGAGAAGAACGGAGGAAAGTCCAGATCCAAGGCATGAAGGGCTGGAAAGAGACTTATCATGCAGGGGATGTGAGTTTTATTCCCCAGCACCAGCTCTAGCACAGAACCAGTAGCCCCTGAGCATAAAGCTAGGAGGGATCCTTGAGCACAGAGCCAGGAGTAGCCCCAGAGCACTGTCAAGGGTGGCCCAAAACAAAAACTAAAATAAACCCAAAGCAAAGAGGGTAAGGAAAGAACAATACTTGGATGAGGAGTGAGAGAAGCAGCATAATATGCCAAAGAAAAACTCATTTAAAAAAAATATGAGGACAGCCAAAGCACAGCAGGGAGGGCATTTGCCTTGCAAGTGGCTGACCTGGGTTTGATCCCTGGCATCCTATATGGTCCCCAAATCTACAGGAGTGATTTTTGAGCACAGTCAGGAGTAACCCCTGAGCACCCAAAAACAATAAAATTGTGGCCCCAAAACAATAAAGTTTAATAAACTGACATTGCAATTAAGAAAAAAGCATGGGAGGGGGCCAGAGCAGTGGTGCAAGCCATAGGGCATCTGCCTTGCACTCACTAACCTAGGATGAACTGTGGTTCTATCCCCTGGCATCCCATATGGTCCCCAAGCCAGGAGCAATTTCTGAGTGCGTAGCCAGGAGTAACCCCTGGGTGTCACTGGGTGTGGCCCAAAAACAAAAAAACAAAACAAAGAAAAAATCATGGGAGAACTGAACAATAGCACAACAAGTAGGGTATTTGTCTTGCACATGACAAACCCAGGTTTGATTCTCTGTACCCTATATGGTCCCCCAAACCCACTAGGAGTAATCTCTAAGAACAGAGCCAGTAGTAGACCCTTAAGGACAGCTGGATATGGCCCCAAAACTAAAAAAGAAAATAAGAGAAAGATTGGGGGCCAGAGTGATAGCACAGAAAGTGCTTGGGGAAGGCAAGCCTTGTACACAACTGACCAGATTCAATCCCCCGCATTCCATATGGTCCCCTGAATTCTCCAGGATTGATCCTAGAGTTTGAAGAGCCAAGAGTAACCCCTGAGTAGCACTGTATCCCAAAAGCAAAAAAAAAAAGTAAAAGAAAAAGAAAAAAGGGTGGGTGGTTGGGGCTCAATGTTGGGAATTTATTAAGGGAATATAGCTTGTTTCTTAAGTGCGTTAACAGGATTGTAGCTCTGTTGGGGAAAGAGTCTTTATCTGCCCAAGCTAATGCTCAAATAAATAGTCACTGGGCTTCTCATCCCAGTCAAACAGTCGGGGAAGAAAAGCTATAAATAAAGCAAGATTGATTAGTCATGAATAAATAATTGTTCAATCCGGGGATGGATAGAGGAGTTTCATTACTGTATTGACTTGCCTCCTGTGTCTGTTGAAAAGTTTTTCTGGACACAAAAAGAAAGAAAGAAAACCAGCAAACCAAAGAGAATTTAGAAAGAACTTTCTAGGCAGAATGTACGGGCTGTTGCAAAGGGCCTCAGACTGACATGTTTGGGGGCTCCCTTGAGCCCCCAAACATATATATATATAAACATATATATATGTTTATATATATCTGTATATATATGTGTATATATGTATATATATGTTTATATATGTGTATATATATCTGTATATATAGCTGGAATATGGCAGAGAAAGGACAGGAAAGTCAGGTAAAGTCATTGACGGAGGGGCCCATCCATGGGGTGTATGGAGGACATGGGGTTCACCCCAAAAGCCAATGGGAAACAGTATTGGGTGTGATTGGTATGATGAATACAGCAGCCCACTCAATGTACTATTGCTCAGCTCCAGAAAGAGGGTCTCATTGGGACCCTCTGTGAGTGCACAGGATACCAGCAGGCAGGGCCAAGTGCAAGAGAAGGCAAGGGGCAGGGGGCAGGGCTGTGGGCATCAGTATTTCCTGCCCCAGGACCTCGGGAAGCCCCATCCACCTAGGAGAGTATAAATAAATCCCAGGCCAGAGCAATAGTACAATGAGTAGGGTGGTTACCTTGCATGCAGCGGACCTGAGTACAATTCCTACCACCCCATATGGTCCCACAAGCACCACCAGGAGTGATTCCTGAGTGCAGAACCAGGAGTAAGCCCTGAGCACTGCTGGGTGTGGCCTAAAAAAAAAAAGAAGAAGAAAGAGATCCCAGCCCAGGCCCACTGGAATTTATTGCCTAGAGAAGGTCATGGCATCATCCCATTTATAGACTCATCTTCCAGCACTGTCCAACACTGGAGGGAGCGCTGACTCCCACAGTCTGTGCTAACAAATGCCACAGGGGTGATTGTGTGAGTGTGTGTGTGTGTGTGTGTGTGTGTGTGTGTGTGCGCACACGCGCATGCGTGCGCACATGTGTACAAAGATATTTTCAAGATGCAAGGAGCTGTCCAATTATGGAGACTGGTGAATCCCAGACCACTATATTGCCCAGAGAAGAGCCAGAGCCAGTGGTTCCTGTAGGCTTGCTCAGAGGACACTGGGGCAGGATCCTCTCTGGCTTAGGAAGATGAGCTCTTCTTGTTTCTGTCATATCTGTTTGAATTTTTCTCATTTCTGCTCTTCTGTCCTCTTGAGTCTTATTGTTCCATGTTTCTTTGAGTTTTTCAATCATCCTCAACATTTCTTTCTAAGGTCAGAGTGATAGCACAGAGGTAAGGCATTTGCCTTGCACACAGCCAACCTCCGATGGACCAGGGTTCTACCCCCAGCATCCTATATGGTCTACCATTATTACCAGGAGCAATTTCTTTTCTTTCTTTTTTTTTTTGTTTGTTTGTTTGTTTTTGGGGGGCCACACCCATTTAACTCAGGGGTTACACCTGGCTAAGCACTCAGAAATTGCCCCTGGCTTGGGGGGACCATATAGGACGCCGGGGGATTGAACCGCGGTCCTTCCTTGGTTAGCGCTTGCAAGGCAAGCGCCACCTCTCCGGCCCCACCAGGAGCAATTTCTGATCACAGAGCCAGGAGTAATCCCTGAGCACCTCCAGGTGTGTGGCCCCCAATTTTATTTTTCCTCTCTAGAGACCTAGCCAGAGAAGCTATCTAGGTGGCTGAGACTGGTTGGGTTTTCAGAATTACCATCTTCATTTACAAAGTGTGGTTTGCTTTCCCATTGTGACTTTTGCAGTGTGTTGTCGTGGGGTTCCTTCACTACAAGAAATGTGCAGTGGTGGTGCCAAGCCTGCACTCTTCTCTGGGTTCACTTACCTGGGGTGAAAATGGCTCTTCTGTGTCAAAGTTGGCAGACAGAAAGCTGCCAATCTTTCTGACCGCCTTGGTTTCTTGTGACTCAATGAGCTTTTGTTTGGGGGGAGGGAACAACACCCAGTGATGATCAAAGGTTAATCCTGGCTCTGTACACAGGAATCACTCCTGGCAGTGCTCAGGGGACCATATGGGATACTGGGGAGTGAATTTGGGTCAGCCATTTGTAAGGCAAATGCCCTCCAGCTCCATGGTAGATAAGCTTTCATTGCATCATGTCCCTTGACAGATCAGACCAGGCCCGTGTTATAGAAAAAAAATTTGCTTTTTCCGGGGCCCGGAGAGATAGCACAGCGGCGTTTGCCTTGCAAGCAGCCGATCCAGGACCAAGGTGGTTGGTTCGAATCCCGGTGTTCCATATGGTCCCCCGTGCCTGCCAGGAGCTATTTCTGAGCAGACAGCCAGGAGTAACCCCTGAGCACCGCTGGATGTGGCCCAAAAACAAAAAACAAAAAAAAAATTTTGCTTTTTCCAAAGTTCATCTTGACCGTAAGTTTGGACACTGCATCCTGACCATAAAGATGACACTTAGAACCAAGCATCACAGAGAAGCAGAGGCCCAGAGAGGCCCTATGGGCCATGCAAGGTCACACAGCAATGCAATTGTGTTGCCTGGCTTCTTCCAAGCCAGGCCATTTCTGAAAAGTTCCCTCCTTCCTCGAAACTCAAAGGGCGGGCGAGAAGGGGCACAAGCCACAGACAAGCCAGGCACACGGGCATTCCTGTAGAGAGGACGAACTGGTCCAGCTCAGGACTCAGTCCTTGATAAACTATTCCCAGAAGATACAACTGTGAAGTAATCTTTCAGCCCTGTAGCCTTGGCTGGAAGCCCCTGGGAGTACCAGATTCTCCCTCTGGCTCTTTCTCCCCAACCCAGTGCCACCCGCACCCCAGAGCTGCCCAGGCCAGGAAATAGCTGAGTCTATTCTTGGACCTGATCCTGGTTTTCCCACGCAAGGTAAATGCCCCCATCGCCACATGCAAAGCCCCGAGCTCAGGTAGTGCCCGCACAGGCATTTGTTATTTTAATGGGCATGAATTCCCTTTTATGTGGTTGAGGATTTACTGCGACGGATGCTGGTTCTCCATTTATAGCCGTGATAGAATGTTTCCCTTTAAACTAAATTTAAGTTGTTTTTTTTTTAAAGGGAGTCCACGGGAATAAAAATAGTGACTAAATAATAGAGCGAGCAATCTGTCAATATAGCCCAAACTGAGAGGAAATTAAATGAGTGTGAGATGCAGGCCCTGTAGATAGTCCCCGGTCCCCAGATTCACCCACCTGTCCTCAGAAGTCAAAGTTAAGTCCATGTGGTGGGGAGAAGGGTTCACTCCCTGCTTTTAAGACACTGGGAACAGAGGCCGGAGCAAGAGCACAGTGGGGCGAGTGTTTGCCTTGCACATGGCCAACCTGGATTTGATCCCCAGCATCCCATCAGGGTCCCCTAAACACTGTCAGGAATAATTTATTTTTTTCTTTTTTTTTAAATTTTTTTGGTCATACCCAGCAGTACTCAGGGGTTACTCCTGACTATACACTCAGATCACTCCTGGCAGGCTCAGGGGACCATGTGGGATGTTGGGATTTAAACCACCATCTATCTTTGATCGACTGCATGCAAGGCAAATGCCCTACCATTGTGCTATCTCTCTGGCCCTGTCAGGTGTGATTTCTGAGCACAGAACAAGGAGTAACCCCTATCAGTGCTCAGGTGTGGCCAGAAAACAAAAATAAAAAGACACCTGGAGCTTATTCTTTTATCTTACCCCAAATTCCCTTGAGAGGGTTCCCTAGGTCAGCCTTCAGAATCCCTCAGCACCTTCTGCTACAGGACAAAGGTCCTCTCCTGCCTCCCTGACAGGCAGCCGTATCACAGGGCTCCCTAGGGACTCCCAGTCGCTGAACTTGCTGTGGCACCCTCATTATGAGACCATCACTGCTAATTAGAGGGCTAAGAGTCCCCCCACCCCTGCTGTGCTTGAAATTAAGCACTCGCCAATGACCCACGAACTCTGCCTTCGTACCTTCTTCCTTAAAAAAAAAAAAAAAAACACCAGCAGAATTTAACTAGAAAAGCCATTTTCATTTATGAGCCTGTATTATCATAACCGGAGGACTTGGTGGGAGTCAAAGCCTTTCCCACATAATGAGACGCGAACATCACAGGGAGAGGTGGGAGGCAAACCCAACCTCAAACAGCAGGTGAGAGGACATGAAATTCAAGCCACATGGAACATTCCTCCCAGGAGGAGCATGTCTGTTCGAGGAGCGAGGCAGGAGCTAGGGCCGGGTCTGCGCATGAGCCAAGAATCTGGGGCAGAGAAATTCGTCGATATTACAACATCATCTGATCTGGGTCTTCAAGACACCGGCAATAATATGGTCTAGTATTTCTTTTGCTTTGATTTTGCTCTGCTCATAGTGGTGCTCCGGGATTGCTTACTACTCCTGGCTCTCTGTTCAAGAATCAGTCCTGGCAGTGCTCAGGGAACCCTTCGGGATGCCGGGGATCGAATCCGAGTTTGCTACTATCACTCCAGCCCCTGATCTAGTATTTGGCGGGGGGCAGATGAGGGGGTTCAGCTACACCTGGGACTCAGGGGTTACTCCTAACTCTGTGCTCAGAAATTTCTCCTGGCAGGTGCCTGAATAATAGCACAGCAATAAGGTATTTGCCTTGCACGCGTCCAACACAGGACTGACCCTGGTTCTAATCCCAGCATCCTATGGTCCTCCGAGCATGCCAGGAGCGACTTCTGAACACAGAGCCAGGCGTAAACCCTGAGCAATGCTGGGTGTAGCTGAAAAATTTTAAAAAGGGGAAAAAAAAAAGAAATTTTTCCTGGCAGACTTGAGGGATCGAACCATTGGTCAGCTGTGTGCAAGGCAAGCATCCAACCCGATGTGCAATTGCTCTGGCCTCAGATCTAATCTTTAAGGATGCAGGAAGCCAGAGAGGCATCCAGCAGAGCCCAGAGTGCCATAGAACTGCAACTGAACAGGCCCAGGACTTGCCAGGACCACCTCCTGGCACCACGTCACATCACCTGGGTGTGTGCTGGAGCCTCTGATGACTAAATCAGGTTTGTTCTTGGCCTGCTTTCTCTCCTCAGGCACAAGTACATACACTCACATATGACACATATCCAAATACATACACAAGCTCACCACAGGCATGCACTGAACTCACATTCATGTCTATACATGTGTTACATAAATGCACACACAAACACACATGTGTGCGCACACAGCCAAATATCCTCAGGTGAGCAGGTTGCATTTGGGCCCCAGCTGGCAGGGTTCCCTGTGTCCCCTCATCTTGCATGTGTCTTTCTTCATCCCTCACCTCTCCACCCAGCAAAGTCTGACAAATCCCCTCAGCTTGACCCAGCTCAAGGGGGCCTCCAGAAAGCAAGCCCAACCCCCTTAGGAAGGCAGCTCTCTTTCTCCTCCACTCACAAACCTTTCTCTTCTCATCTCTCTGTCCATCTTTCCTTCCCCAGGACCTGCACAGCCAGAAACAGGATCACCAGGCCCTGCCTTGTCCTGCGTGGAGGCGAAGGTGTTTGCCTTGTGCACAGCTGACCCAGGTTCAATCCTTGGCATTTCATAAGCTCCTCTGAGCCCACCGGGAGTGATTCCTGAATGAAGTGGTGGGTACAGTCCAAATCGCCCCATCACCAAAAAATTAAAAAATAACAATAGGGGCCAGAGAGATAGCACAGCGGTAGGGCATTTGCTTTGCATGCTGCCAACCCAGAAGGGACCTGGTTTGATTCCTGGCATCCCATATGGTCACCCAGCCTGCCGGGGTGATTTCTTAATGCTCAGGGGTTACTCCTGGCTATGTGCTCAGAAGTCGCTCTTGGCTTGGGGGGCCATATGGGATGCCGGGGGATCAACCCGCATTCCGTCCTAGGCTAGCACTGGCAAGGCAGGCACCTTACCTCTAGGCGCCACCACACCGACCCCTGCTGGGGCGATTTCTAAATGCAGAGCCAGGAGTAACCCCTGAGCACCACTGGGTGTGGCCCAAAAACCAATCAATCAATAAATAAAGTATTTGGGGGAGGGTTGGTCCACACCCAGCGGCGCTCAGGGGTCAACTCCTGGCTCTGCGCTCAGAAATCGCCCCTAGCAGGCTCAGGGGGCCATATGAGATGTCAGGGGTCAAACTGGGGTTCGTCCCAGTCAGCCGTATGCAAGGCAAATGCCCTACCGCTGTGCTATCTCTCTGGCCCTAAATAAAGTTTAAACAACATAAAAATAAGAAATAATAAAAGAAGAAGTAAGAGGAGTAATTCCTGGCATTGCTACGGGACCATATGGGATGCTGGGATTGAACCTGGGCAGCCACATGGAAGACAAATGTCGTCCCTGCTGCACTATTTATCTGGCCTGTTTCCTTCTTGTTCCTGACTCTTCCTTAAGTCCTTGAGCTGCTAAACAGCCCTGGATCCCTCTCCTGGCTCTGGCATAGTTATTGAGGAACCCCTGGACTCTGACATTCATCTGCCCCTCCTTTTCACACCCACCACAGCTGATTGTCTCTCCAAATTCCCACCAGGAGGGGACATCAGACACCAAGAAATCACATGGCCACTGATCCCTGGCTCCTTGTCGCCATGTCTTCCTTCCGAAAGCTGAGAGGGTTACCTGACAAGTGACCATGACAGTCTCCAGCTCGTATCTGGCCACTGGGGAAATACACCCTTTCTCCAAGGTGGGCTGGAGAATCTGGAGGTCACTCAGATAATCATTACCAACAGTTCTTTGTCTCCAAGCTCCAGGAGATGCTGGGTTTCCGGCCCATCACCCACCTATCTGGGTATTTCCTGGGTTGCCTCCATGGTGGAGTGAAGTATGTCCTCCCAAGAACTGTAATCCTGACACTCACTGGCCCACAGATCAGGGAGCCCCCCTTCCCTCCTCTGTATTCCCAACCCAAAGGCCACTTAAACCCTCCCCCAGCCACTGAAGCTGAGCCACTAAGCCTGGGAACTCTTTTTTTTGTTGTTATTTTTGGTTTGGGGGCCATACCTAGTGGCTAAGGGGACCATATGGGATGTTGGGGATTAAACCCTGTTCAGCCACATGCAAGGCAATTGCATTACCCTCTGTGCTATCGCTCCAGCCCAGAGTCTGGAAACTCTTACTTGGCCTCAATTAAACTCCACACGCCAAGTGCAGGCTGTAGGCAGAAGGAGATGTAATGGGATTAGAAAAGTCAGAAATGGAAATCAGAAATTCAATAAATGCCTTCCCGCTTCCTTCTTCCTACAGCAGGTCCCAGAGGCCAGCTTGGATGGATATTGTGGAAGGGCTAGAGAGATAGATCAGGGGGCAGCAGAGGAAGTTGTTGGAGGGGTAGACACTGGCTCTACAGCCCATTTAGGGGAACAAGGTGGGTCATCGGGGTTCCCCAGAGCACAACTCAAGAGTAGACCCTGCTAGCAGCTAGCCACTCCCAGTGATAATTCATCCAAGTCCTTCTCAACTGCATCCTGATCCAAAAATTTGGTGAAACTCACCTCTGCTAACTGCCCTGTGGCCAGTTCATGGCTCTGACTTCAGGGTGAGTGTGATCAGATAAATCTGGACATGCCAAATTCTGCACTCAAATTCCAGGTCTGACACAATGAGTGGCCCACACTGACCCAGATGTACATTTGAGGTTACTCACCTCAAAATTGAGGCCCTCCCTACCAACCACATGGTCTGTCTCTCTCTCCACTCTGTGCATGGTCAGTCCTAACTGGGCACCAGCCCTGGGTGGCAGGACACATGCTCACAGGACACACACTGCTGAAAGAGAGAGAGGGGACAGAGGCAGGAGCAGGCCAAGCCATGTAGAACTTTGCAAATGGACAGAAACCAGGGGATCCCAGTCGGGTGGGAAGGGAAATAGAGGGGGGAGAGAAGGGGGAGCTCTTTACTGTCCCCTGAGGGAGGAGGCAAGAGAAGAAGGTAAGGGTGGGTAAGGTCTCTCAACACTGGGGAGCAAAGATGGAGAGGGCAGTGTTGGGTGTAGGTTTGGGGAGGCACTCAATAAAGTTGCCTTTGAAA
This sequence comes from Suncus etruscus, assembly GCF_024139225.1. Lineage (NCBI taxonomy): Eukaryota > Metazoa > Chordata > Mammalia > Eulipotyphla > Soricidae > Suncus > Suncus etruscus. Next base: position 6,665,069 of record NC_064853.1, read on the forward strand.
ATTAGGCATCCAAGGGAAGAGAGACAGCACAGAGGGTAGTGGTTCTCCTGGAATGCAACAGACACACATTCTATTTTTTTTGTTTTTTTGATTTTTTATTTTTAATTATGAGAATAATGATGCAAAGAGGACAAGGTAAAGTTACAGTGAAAGAACAATCGCCCATAAACAGAGTTCTCAGAAGAAATCCCCTTGCTGATGCCTAAATATTGAACTTACAGTCAACAAAACATTAAGAAAAATAAGGCAGAACCCATGTACAATTACTTTGTCCACAAGTCCCCAGATTGTAGGACTTTATAACATTTCTTAGCAGTGCACAAAGCAGCCTAAAGCCATGAGATTTATGTGACTCCTTAACTTTGAAGGCATAGTATTTTTATATATTAATGCACATACATATTAGTTTAAGTTAACATCAAAAGTTTAAGAGGTTTTTTTTAAAGGGTTAGTCAAAAGGGCACAGTAAAAACGGTGTTAGAGTGGCAAATATTGTTTGCATAGGCCCACCAAAATATGGGGGCCATAGAAAGTAATAGCCTTGGTCTAAATACAAGGAGACCACTACCCCTGAAGTTTCCTGGCATAAGACCAACTCTAGGCTCCAGGCAAACTAGTTTATTCAATCCAAGTCATTGAACAGACACATATTCAATTCCCAGTACCGCAGATGATTCCAGGGGCCTCACCAAGAGGGTGGGAGGGAAGGCAGGGAAGGGAGGGAAGGGAGGAAAGGGAGGGAAGGGAGGAAGGAAAGGGAGAAAAAAAGAAAGAAAGAGAAAGAAAGAAAGAAAGAAAGAAAGAAAGAAAGAAAGAAAGAAAGAAAGAAAGAAAGAAAGAAAGAAGAAAAAAGAAAGAAAGAAAGAAAGAAAGAAAGAAAGAAGGAAGGAAGGAAGGAAGGAAGGAAGGAAGGAAGGAAGGAAGGAAGGAAGGAAGGAAGGAAGGATGGAAGGAAGGAAGGAAGGAAGGAAGGAAGGAAGGAAAGAAGGAAGGAAGGAAGGAAGGAAGGAAGGAAGGAAGGAAAGAAAGAAAGAAAGAAAGAAAGAAAGAAAGAAAGAAAGAAAGAAAGAAAGAAAGAAAGAAAGAAAGAAAGAAAGAAAGAAAGAAAGAAAGAAAGAAAGAAAGAAAGAAAGAAAGAAAGAAAGAAAGAAAGAAAGAAAAAAAGAAAAGAAAGAGAAAGGACAGAATGAAAGAGAAAGAAATGTAGGTATCGAGATTTATGCTCATTTCAAAAGAAATAAAGTTCTAAATAAAGTGTAGTAGGAAATGAAGTTAGCAGTTATTTATAATAAAAAAAAATGTTCCCAAATCACACATTTCTCAAAGCTGCCAAATGCCACCAGCATCAGAAATATCAACTTTTATTCATTGCCTCATTTACCTCTGAGCGGTTTCCTCGGGTACTCTCGGCTACATCACTTTGGCGTCCTTCTTCCCAAGTCAACACTTTGGGATATCATTTCCTCAAAATTAAGTGCTCTCTGCGTGATTAACGCGTGAATGCAGGTGCACACAGAAACACACACACACACACCCCTGGCATGTACTTGAAGCCACAGCTGTTTATCATAAGGGCCACTGGACTACTATGTTGAGTTGTGTTGGATTATTGGTCCCACCCTAATCAGTATTCTTCTCCATCCTAGGGTGTTTTGGTATTCCTTCTCCACCCTAGGGAGTGGCCTGGTTCTTTCAAATAAAAGCATGGGTTCCAGAAAGGAAGAAGCTCATTCTTCCGTCTTCTTCCAGTAGTAAGCTGTTTTCCTTCTTAGGAGCTTGTGTGGTGGGATTTCTGTCCTGAGTGTTGGATTTTCTGAACCCATTCTTGCACCTTTTCACTGTGTGGATTTTTTTCCTGCATCATTTGCTTCCAGACCCACATCTCCCCAGATCCTATTTTGGGAGCCTGGGGCTCCGTGTATAGAGTGGTAAGAGTGAGAAGTCACCACTTAGTTCAGCTCAACTCTCCAGTGACTCTAGGCCCCAGGGGACAGACACAGTCCCCCACTCCAGGATGCTTATGAGTCTAGAAGTCATATGCTCATATTAATTATGGAGTCAAGACTTCTTAACTAGCCTCCGAGACTGTGGACGGCCTCTGTGGGTCCTGCTGAGAACACTCCACCCCCTGTGAACCTCCCTCTTCTTAGCTGGATTCTAAAGCCAACCACAATCACCAAGCAGCCTCTGGTCACAGGAAAAGTCAGGGAGGACAGAAATGGGCTCAGCTCCACTACCACCACTGCAGATGGGTGGGGACCTTCTTGCTCTGGGGGAACCTGCCAGGCATCCCTACATACCCTGCCTGACAAATCCCACATGCCCCCATCAAGTCACTCAAAGGAGTGCCTGGGTTCAGAGGCTGGATGTAGGCTGAGGGTACAGAGGCTATGGATCCATCCAAGTTACCTGTGGGGGAGGAGTGCCCAGAGCAGCAGCAGGGTGGAGTCAAGCATGGAGGGCCCAGACATGGGGAAAAGTCCAGAGACTTTAGGAGGGCCATAGAGATAGCATATTGGGTAGATTATTTTCTTTGCATGCAACTGACCTATGTTGGATCTCGGACCCCCCCAGCACCACCAGAGTGCAGAGCTGGGAGTAAGCCCTGAGCGCTTCCAGTTGTTGTCAAAATAAAAATAAACAAGTTCTTAAGCTAATATGCATGAATATGGAAATGTAAAAAAAAAATGCTATGCCTGTAATGTTTAAGGAGTTATGTAAGTTTTATGGCTTTAGATTGCCTTGTGTGCTGTTAAGAAATATTATAGTGTGTTACAATCTTAATGTTCTTTGGATGAAATTTCAAAGTTGGGATATCAGCAAGGGGACTTCTGAGAATTATGTTATGTATTGTCCTTCCACTGTAACTTTACCTTGTCCTCTTTCTTTGCATCCTTGTTCTCATAATTACAAATAAAAAATTAAAAAAAAGGGGCCGGAGAGATAGCATGGAGATAAGGCGTTTGCCTTTCATGCAGAAGGTCATCGGTTCGAATCCCGGCGTCCCATATGGTCCCCCGTGCCTGCCGGGAGCAATTTCTGAGCATGGAGCCAGGAGTGGCCCCTGAGCACTGCTGGGTGTGACCAAAAAAAAACCACAAAAAAAAAAAAAAATTAAAAAAAAAAATAAACAAGTTCTGGGAGGAAGGCTAAAGTAATAGTACAGTGGGTAGGGCCCTTGCCTTGCACTCGGCTGACCTGGTTCAAATTCCCAGCATCCCATAGGGTCCTCCAAGCACTGCCAGAAGTGATTCCTGAGTACAGAGCTAGGGTCTGATCAAATACAAATAAATAAAGCCCAGAAGTTCTAGGAGGAGCCTGAGAGGCTGGGAAAGGGAGAGGATGGGAAAGGAAGTGGATGAGGAAGAGGGAGGCAGGAGAAGGAGACAGCTCCAAACCCCAAACCTCAGGGGCAGGTTAAAGATGGGTCAGAAGTAACAGCAATGTCAGGAGTCACTCATGCTTCCCGCTGAAACAGGACTAGGGGGAACCTCAGTGTCCCCCACCTCGCACTCCAGCCCACAGGGCAGAGAAGTGGGACCCACATCCTCCACAGCCACTTAGAGATGAGACTCAGAACATCTCCCCAAAACTCACAGGCTCTTTCCTTGTGGAAGGATGACGTTCTCCTGCCTCTGAGGCAGCCTCAGGATCCCAACCCTCCCTTGAGACTGAGGTTCACCCCACTTCACGAACCCCCCACTCTCCCCCAAGCCTAGGGCTCACCCCATCTCATGAACCCCTAACCTCCCGCCCTCTGGGAGCCTCCCAACCTTCAAACCAAGGCCAGAATCTTTTACTAGCGCTTATTAAGCCACTAATTAATTGAATTTTTCCCCCTCATTGCATGCTGTTAATTAGTTTCTTGTAGTAACAGAGACTATTATTCTTGGATGCAATAACTTGGTCCTCGAGGCAGTTTTAATGTCACTTTTAATTGCTGGAGGAGGTGGGGGGGGGGGTACGGTGGGAGTGGCCTATTCTGGTGGGCGGGGCTTATTCCGGAGGGGTTGGAAGTGAAGAGACCCACCTACAAAAAAGGACCTTCCTGTTCTGACCTTGCAATCTTTTTTTTTTTAGAAACACTATATTTTCATCATAGCAGAGAAGCTAACGTTTATAAAGGCAGAGCAGATTGAAGCAGGCAGAATAGAAGATAGACTAAACAGAGGAATAGAGCTGGAGGGTACAGAGAACCCTACAACTTCTGTTCCCTAAGCCAGGAAGTACCAAACTGGGGTACAGCATTGGGTTGGGGACCTAGCCCTGGCATACAACACTCATGCAGACCGGAGGAACTTATAAAAAGAAATGGTTGGCTGGGGGGCCCAAGCAATAGTATGGTCAGGAATTTGTTTACCTTGTACACAGCAGACCTGGGTTTGATCCCCAGCATCCCATAAGGTACCCAAGTACTGCCAGGAGTGATTTCTGAGTGCAGAGCCAGGAGTAATCCCTGAGCACCTTTGGGTGTGATCCAAAACCCAAAAACAGAAATAAATAGAAGCTTCTAGAACTACTAAAATACCCCCCCCCTTTTGCCTGGTTTCTCTACTTTGTAGAGTGAGGAGGAGCTTCCAAGCAGTGAGTGTTCCCTGGGGTCATTCCAGGCGATGACTCAGCCCAGAAGAAAGGCCAGCTGGTTACAGCTCACTGAGCGACACCCTGTGGGGCTAAGGGGTCCATGCAGTGCCAGGGATCAAACTCAGGGCCTCAAGGTCACCATCTGTGTGCTCTGGTTCTATGCATTCACCCCAGTCCCTGATTTCGCTTAAGAGAACATATCTGGCACCGGAGTGATGCATCGGGCAGTGGGGATGGTGCTTACCCTGCACCTGGCCAACTCCATTCACATCCCCAAAACTGAACGGAGTCCCCCAAACTCTGTCAGGAGTAAGCCCTGAGCAGAGTCAGGAGTAATCCCAGGGCATCACAGGGTGGCCACAAAACAAAAGCAAAAAAGGGATTTTACCCATAAAAAAGGGGGAGACCACTTCAGGGAAATGCCTTTAAAATATCCCCCCAAAGAATTCAGTTTATCACCAGAAGCTATTGGTTGGTCTGAAGGAGAGTTGGGCTTGGAGATAAAATTTCCCTCATTTGAAATGTCAAATATTCTCTCTCTTTCTCTCTTCTATTCTCTCTCCTCTCTCTATTCCTCTCCCTTTCTCTCTTTCTTCCCCTCACATTTTTCTAAGTAAATTTCTTTAAATAAAACTTACTTCACTTAAAAAAAAAAAAAAACACTTAGGAGCCTGAGCAATAACACAGCAAGGAGGGTACTTGCTTTGTAGGGGGCCTATCCCTCTGGGTGTATTCCAAACACACACACACACACATACACACACACACACATACACACACACACATACACACACACATACACACACACACACACACACACTATTCTAGATCAGTGATGAGCTACCCTTGTGGGACTGTGACCACTTCCACCATTTTTCCTCTTCCACCCTTTTTCCTCCCTGTACCCCCTTGTCCCACCTGCTTCCCCTAGTCCCATGACCTGAAGCCCCATGCTGAGATTATTTTTGTTTGCTTATTTGTTTGTTTGTTTGTTTGTTTGGCTTTTGGCCCACACCTGGCAGCGCTCAGGGGTTCCTCCTGGTTCTACACTCAGAAATCGCTCCTGGCAGGCTCGGGGGACCATATGGGATGCAGAGGTTTGAACCACCAACCTTCTGCATGCAAGGCAAATGCCCTACTTCCAGACTATCTCTCTGCCCCCCCTTTTTTTCCTTGCTGAGATTTTGCTTGTAGGCCCCATTGAGAATATCTGGGGGGATACCCCAGACTGTTCTAGAAGCCTCCATGGTCCTCGAAGGAGAGTCTTGCTATGCAGTTCACCCAGCCAGATCTGTGCTGGGTGCTGGAGCCCTGCCTGAGCCATCCATCCCTCATTCCAGCTCAGCAGCATTAACCTTTGGGACCCCAATTAGCCTCCTGGGCTGCAGCCCCTTGTTAGCTGGGCGTGAGCGGGCACTGTGCTGAGCCCTCCCCAAATGGGTCGGTGAGCTGGGCAGACATTCCTGAACCCTCAGCTCCTCCGCAGTGCTTCCTCCAGTCCTTGATCCTCATTCCTGCAGGTCCCAGCACTGGACCAAACCTTCACCTGGGTGCTAGTGAAGCCTTTGGACCCGAACTCTGCCAAACATCCTCCTGGAGTTGGTTTGGGGTATGGGTGGTGCCCAGGGCACAAGGGGTGATGCTGGGTGGGCTCCTCCAACAGAAGATCCAACGGTCAGGGAAGGGATGATGGTGGTGGGGAAGGGCCAGACAGACGGGTCCTGGGGGGGGCAGCATAAAGAATATTCTGGAGCTGAGTCTGGGCAGAGAATTGGGAAAAGGGGGACAGAATGAGGAAGGATCCCGGGTCCCATTAGACTCACTCACACACATGCACACAACAACACACATGCACAGGAACTCGCATGACACACATGAAAGCACACTCATACCACACTTATGCAAGCACGCACACATAAACACACGTCTACACACACACAAGCACACATGTACACAAACCAGATTGTAGCTTGCTGGGAGGGTTGCAAAAAAGAGGCTGGACAGGGGCCAGAGTGATGGCACGATGGTAGGGTGTTTGCCTTGCACGCGGCTGACCCAGGACAGACCGCAGATCGATCCCCAGTATCTCATATGGTTCCCCAAACCAGGAGTGATTTTTGACTGCATAGCCAGGAGTAACCCCTGAGCGTCACTGTGTGTGACCAAAAATAAAATAAAATAAAAAAGAGGCTGGAGGGCCCGGAGAGATAGCACAGCGGCGTTTGCCTTACAAGCAGCCGATCCAGGACCAAAGGTGGTTGGTTCGAATCCCGGTGTCCCCCGTGTCTGCCAGGAGCTATTTCTGAGCAGACAGCGAGGAGTAACCCCTGAGCAATGCCGGCTGTAGCCAAAAAACAAACAAACAAACAAACAAACAAACAAAAAGAGGCTGGAGAGACAATACCACAGGCACAGAGCGGGCTGACCTAGGCTCAATCCCCCTCATCCAGATGAACTGATTCAAGCCCCACCAGGACTGATCCATGAGCACTGAGTTAGGAGTAAGCCCTGAGCACTGCCGGGTGAGGTCCAATCACAGGAAGCACCAGGAAGAAATCCTGCTGCTTAGGCCAGCTTTCAGCCTGCACAGGGCAGGGACAGAAACCCTGAACCTGGGACCAGGAGGAAGGATCCCTGTCTCCCCTGCAGTGGGAAAGGGTCCAGTCCAGGATGGACCCCTATATGTCCCCCAACACTGTGAAGGGTTCAACCCTGCAGCTAGCCCAGAGATAGACTGTGGTTTATTGCTGCCAAGCCGGGGAATAAATCACAAGGCGGCAGGGGCCCTTATAGGCCCTAATCCGTGCTGCAGGGACAGGCGGACAGGCGGCTGATTCAGTGCCCAGTGACAGCTACTGAGCAAATCAGCGGCCTGCAGATTGCTCCCCGGGGACTCAGGACTCTGCAGAAGGGGTTTCGGGGGCAGAGTGGGGACAGGGCTGGGTCTGGAGAACTCCCTTCCTGCTTCCACAGAGCCCAGCACCGGCATTCACCTCAAAACTGTAGCTAGTCAGGCTGTCCCCCACCTGAATGTCCCCCACACTGAACCCCTGTGCTGTGCCCTGACTTCCTGAGAGGGGTCAGCTCTCCATGAAAATGAAGAGGAAGGCATCAAAAGGTGATTGTCTGGGCCTGAGTGACAGCACAGCAGGGATGGCGTTTGCTAAGCACGAGGCTGAGCCAGGTTCGATCCCCGGCACACCCAAGGGGTCTCAGAGTCCCGGGAGTGGAATAAGCTCTGAACACCCCCTGTGATAGCCCAAATGCCCTCTTCCAGAAAATAAGCTAGTTTGTGTCCACTGAGCTTCCTGTACCCCAAACAAACACTGGTCCACTTTCATGGCCAGGATTTGGGCTGCTGGGCAGGGCAAGGAAACTGAGGTAGATAGACAGATTTGTTTTGTTTTGTTTAGGTTTTGGGCCACACCCAGCGGTGCTCAAGAGCTTCACCTGGCTCTGCATTCAGGAATCACTCCTGGCAGGCTCAGGAGACCTTATGGGATGCCGGGGATCGAACCTGGGTCAGCCACATGCAAGGCAAATGTCCTCCCCACTGTGCTATCACTCTGACCTCAAGATAGATTTGAAGGGAGCAATAGCACAGTAATAGGGCTTTGCATGTGGTCGATCTAGGATGGACCTGGGTTCGATTTGTGACATCCCATATGGTCACCTGAACTTGCCAGCAGTGATTTCTGAGCACACAGCCAGGAGTAACCCCTAGGCACTGCTAGGTCTGGCCCCAAACACCGCCCTAAAACAAGTTTTTTGTTTGTTTCTTTGCTTGTTTTAAAGCCACACTTTGGGGGCTGGAGAGATAGCATGGAGGTAAGGTGTTTGCCTTTCATGCAGGAGGTCATCAGTTCAAATCCCAGCGCCCCATATGGTCCCCTGTGCCTGCCAGAAGCAATTTCTGAGCCTGGAGCCAGAAATAACCCCTGAGCAATGCCGGGTGTGACCCAAAAACCACAAAAAAAAAATAAATAAAATAAAGCCACACTTTGTGAAATTACTTCTGGTTCTGTGCTCAGCACTTCTCATGTGCTCTAAGGTCCACATAAGATGCTGAGAATAGGGACTGAAGCTATAGCATAGCAGTAGGGCACTTGCCTTGCACATGGTCAACCCTGGATGGACCTGGGTTCGATTTCTGGCATTCCATGTGATCCCTTGAGCCTGTCAGGAATGATTTCTGAGTGCAGAGCCAGGAGTAACCCCTGAACACTTCCGGGTGTGACCCAACCCCCCCAAAAAAAGCTGAGGATCAAACCTGAGCCAGCACTCGCAAGGCAAGTGCCCAACAAGCTATACTATCTCTCCAGAGAGTATATTTTGGGGTCCAGAGGGCCTCCCCCTTGCCTTGGAACCTCCTAGAGGAGGACATTCCAGCAGAGATCAGCTCCTGAGTCTGGAGCACTGGAGTGGGAGCTGTAAAGTTGGCAGTGCACTAACTGGCAGTCTCAAGTTCTGCCCAAGGTCAGCAGAATGGAGCCTTGCAGCCCCCCTAATTATATCTGAATTATGCAAATCAATACCTTTGTCAATGGGCCTATTTCCGCTTACAAGTCCAGAGCAGGCCCGCAGGGAGGGAGCTGGGCAGACAGAAACCATCTAATTAGGGCCGAGTTTCCCTCTTACTCTGGGCTGCTGCAGGATGCCCTTGGGAGCAGGAGGGAGAAAGGACAGAAGGCCCCCAGCAAGTGAAGGTGGGGTGCTGCAGGGCCCCTGCTTTGGGTGAGACAGGCCTGGTACTAGTCACAGAACTGAAGCTTCATCATGGATTGGGGCTTGTTTAGAAGGCCAAGCACAGGCTGAGACCCCAATTTTCTTTCTTTCTTTTTCTTTCTTTCTTCTTCTTTCTTTCTTTCTTTCTTTCTTTCTTTTCTTTCTTTCTTTCTTTCTTTCTTTCTTTCTTCTTTCTTTCCTTTCTTTCTTTCTTTCTTTCTTTCTCTCTCTTTCTCTTTCTTTCTTTCTTTCTTTCTTTTTTCTTTCTTTCTTTCTTTTCTTTCTTTCTTTCTGTCTTTCTTTTTTCTTTCTTTCTTTCTTTCTTTCTTTCTTTCTTTCTTTCTTTCTTCTTTCCTCTTTATTTCTTTCTCTTCCTTCCTTCCTTCTTCCTTCCTTCCTTCCTCCTTCCTTCCTTTCTTCTTCCTTCCTTCTTCCTTCCTTCTCCTTCCTTCCTTCCGTCCTTTCTTCCTTCCTGCCTGCCTCCGTCCTTCTCCTTCCTTCCTGTCTTCTTCCTTCCTTCCTTCTTCCTTCCTTATCCTTCCTTCCTTCTCCTTCCTTCCTTCCTTCCTTCCTTCCTTCCTTCCTTCCTTCCTTCCTTCCTTCCTTCCTTCCTTCCTTCCTGTGGGTTACACCTGGCTGTGCTCAGGGGTTACTCCTGGCTCTACACTCAGAAATCGCTCCTGGCAGGCACAGAGGACCATATGGGATGCCAGGGTTCAAACCACTGTCCATTCTGGATTCAAACCATATGTCCTGGGTCGGCTGTGTGCAAGGCAAATGCCCTACCGCTGTGTTATCTCTCTGGCCCCAGGCCCCAATTTCTGTCCCCATACAAGTACTACATGACCTTGAGAATTTGTTTGACCTTAAAGGTGACTCCTGAGCAACCAAAGACCAAAAGTTGCACTGCCCCCAGGACCTAACTGTGGGGTTCCCACTGCTAGGCTGAGCCTCACTGGGAATGGCCTCTGCTAAAAAATGTGATCTTGGGGCATGAGAGAAAGCACAGTGGCGTTTGTCTTGCAAACCGCCAACCCAGGACCTAAGGTGGTTGGTTCGAATCCCGGCGTCCCATATGGTCCCCCGTGCCTGCCAGGAGCAATTTCTCAGCAGACAGCCAGGAGTAACCCCTGAGCAATGCCGGGTGTGGCCCAAAAACAAAAACAAAAACAAAAAAAAAGAAAAGAATAAATAAGCATTAGAGAGATAGCAAATCAGGGAGGTCACTTGCCTGGCATGCAGCTGACCCAAGTTCAATCCCTGGCATCCCATATGGACCCCTGAGCCTGCCAGGAGTGGTTTCTGAGCACCGAGCCAGAAGTCCTGAGGACCACCAGGTGTGGTTGCCTTCCCCCCCACCAAAAAAAAGAAATGAATGATAATCCCACACTGAGCATTTGCCATTTGCCTCTGCCCCGCTGCACCTCCAGACTTCAGTGAATCCTCAACACTCAGGGTTATGTGCAGCGTGATTCCCTTGGTCTTTGTTGCGACAGTGCCTGGAAGTTGCATGCTCCATGGGATTGCACAGTCACAGTGCGCATGCTTACACACGTAAGCACACACACTCGCAAGCACACATTCATTCACACATTCATGTACATGTATACAAACATTCACACACACTCACAAGCACTCACACAGATGCACTCAGACTCACATGCATTCACTCCCACACCTGCACACATACACACACACACACACCCCTACTAGTACTCCTGATACTAGCACACACTTCATGTGGCCCCCAGACGGCGACACCAGCAGTGCAGCACTCTGCATTCGGCGACACTAGGGATCAAACCTGCAGCCTCAAGAATGAGTCTACCCGACTTCTCACTCCTGGTTCTAAGACCAAGATCCTGATGTCTTTCCAAGTTCCTGCAGCTGTAAGCAGAAGGGTTTTCCAGCACCCACCACTCCCCTGAAAGGAACTAGGGGTCCCAATCAGGTCTCCACCTCTGGATTTAGCAGAGGAAAGAAAGAGCCCACCCCAATTTGGAGTCCCTGGGCCCATAAGCAGCTGGACTATGAGGGTGGAGAGCCTAAGATCCAGGAGCAGGAAGCTCTTCTCCCCAGCTGGAAGACTCGGCACCTTTCCTCAACCCCGGGGCTTGGCGTGGGGCAGTGAATCACAGTAGTTAGAGACCTGTTGTTCTCTGGAGGCTGACCATCTCTGCCCACATCTCTGCTGTGTCACTGGGGAGGTGACAAGTGACTTCCTGAGCCTTAGTTTTTACATCCCCACCACAAATTGACAAATTGTTCAAATTGACAAAGATGTATTTGCTCAGTTAATGTTAGGACAGGAGCAGTGGTCTCCAGATAAACAAGGTAGCTTCTTTCCTTTCTCAGTCATGCACAGTGTGCAGAGGTCAGAAGGAGGAGGAGGAGAAGGAAGAAGAAGGAGGAGGAGGAGAAGGAGGAGAAGGAGGAGAAGGAGGAGGAGAAAGTAATAGTAGAAGAAGTAATAGAAGAAAAGGAGGAGGAGAAGAAGAAAGAGGAGGAGGAGAAGGAGGATGAGGAGGAGAAAGTAATAGTAGAAGTAATAGAAGAAAAAAAAGAAAAGGAGGAGGAGGAGGATAAGAAGAAGAAGAAGAAGAAAAAGAAGAAGAAGAAGAAGAAGAAGAAGAAGAAGAAGAAGATAGAAGAAGAAGAAGAAGAAGAAGAAGAAGAAGAAGAAGAAGAAGAAGAAGAAGAAGAAGAAGAAGAAGAAGAAGAAGAAGGAGGAGGAGAAGGAGGAGGAGAAGGAGGAGGAGGGTTGGGGTCGGAGAGGTGGCGCTAGAGGTAAGGTGTCTGCCTTGCAAGTGCTAGCCAAGGAAGGACCGCGGTTGGATCCCCCGGAATCCCATATAGTCCCCCCAATCAGGGGCAATTTCTGAGTGCTTAGCCCGGAGTAACCCCTGAGCATCAAACGGGTGTGGTCCAAAAAAAACAGAAAAAAAAGGAGGAGGAGGAGGAAGAAGTAATAGTAGAAGAAGTAATAGAAGAAAAAGAAGAGAAGAAAGAGAAGAAGAAGGAGAAGGAAGGAGAAGAAAGAGAAGGAGAAGGAGAAGAAGGAGGAGAAAGAGAGGGAGAAGGAGAAATGCCTCACCTGGCTGAGGGTAGAGGAAAATCAGGAGTTGGTGATGCTAGGGCTAGGTCACGAAAGAATGGCATTTACCGGCTAATCAAGACAAGCTCTTGGTCTTGGCTGGCAGAGGGACTGAGCTTATGTTTAGGGTGTCTGGAGGAGACAGTTGCAAGAATTGACATTGGTGGGGTTTTGCCTTCCAGAGGCATTGAATGCCAATGGGAAAGGTTGGGATTTCCACCCAGAGATCTCCTGAAGAGGGACTCGGTCAAGCCTCAGAGTTTGTAAAGTTTGTCCTAAACCTGGACAGAAATGGGACAGGAGAGGGTTGAGAAGTGGGTGCCAAATGCCATCCCCAAGTCCTGGAGCCAAGCCTCTAACTCCCTACTCCCAGTCCAACTCCCAGCTCCGCAGGATGCAGAAGTTATTAATCGCTCCACCACGCCGCAGGCCATGGTCCATTTGCTGCCTTTCTGGGTCTGTTTTGAAACTGTGAAATGAGCCCCAGTCTTGAAGGCGGCCGTAATAACTGCCCGGATTCTGACATTTAAATTACAGATGGCATTTTCAATTAAACAGGAGCTCTCAGCAGGCTTAATTTAGCTATCAGTTCTGGGCTGTTCTTTAAGTGCTCTAAAAAAAAATAATAAAATAAAAGGCCGGCAGAGAATTCTAGGTCTTCTTTCAGAGGAGGAGGAGGAGGGGTTCTCCTCTGTACATGTGAGACCTGGGTCACGAACACATCACACGGGTCACCCTACACGCACCCAGAGTCTCACATAGTCACACTCACATATTCACGCATACATACACTCACATATTCATACTTATTCATACACAACTGACACACATTCTCACACTCTTACACACACACACACACACACACACACACACACACACACACCCATCAACTTCCCAAGCAACTTCCCATCATCCTGGCACCAGGGGGCTGCCCCCTTGGGAGACCCTGGCAGGCTCATGTGACCATATGGTATGTTGGGGATTGAAACTGGGTTGGTCCTGGGTCATCCACTAACAAGGCAAATGCCCTACATCTGTGCTATCACTCTGAGCACAAATCCAGGAATAACCCCTGAGTACGACCGGTGTGCCCCCCCACCAAAAAAAGTTTCCTGAGGGCTAGAGCCCAACCCTGAACCCACCCATGTGCCCAAGCATCCCTGGGTGCTATTCTGGGTCCCCAGCTCTGCCTTAGGGTCGGTGGGCCCCGCCAGGGCTACCCGGGGCCTTGGCATTGATGCACCCAAAAGTTACCCAAGTTTCTGAGCAACCAGGAGGCCCTGTGCCACCTCAGTCTGAGAAGATCTGTGCTCTCCTGTTCTGGTTTACCTGTGGCCCTTGGGATTCAGGTTAGGTGGCATCAGGGCACTGGCCCCAGTGCTGACCATCTGCTCCCCCTTGTTGTTGGCTGGTTCAGCGCCTCTGTGACTCTTCTGAGTCTTTGCTTCCTCTTACTTCAAATGCCTCCAAGGAAGGTGGGAGAGACACCCCAAGAGAAGCCGGTTTCCACCAAGTGGATTTTTTTGGTTGTTGTTTTATGTTTGTTTGTTTTGTTTTGTTTTTATTTTGGGTTACACCCGATGTCGCTCAGGGATTACTCCCGGCTCTGCACTCAGAAATTGCTCCTGGCAGGCTCGGGGAACCATATGGGATGCCGGAATTCGAACCACGGTCCATCATGAATCTGCTGCATACAAGGCAAATGCCCTACCACTGTGCTATCTCTCTGGTCCTTAAACACAGCTTCTGGGGCCCGTTGTGCCACCTGCAACTTTCTGGGCAAGTGTAGATGGGCTGCCCCCTCTACCCTCTGTGTGTGCTGGATCCTAGATTTTGGGGGGGAATCTGATTTGGGGGAAACTGCATGGCCCAGGAAGGGCATTCCCATGTGTGGACTGTTCCTTACTCTCCAAGTTCCGGTTGGTAGCCAGGGACTGAGCATTTGCAGTCCAGCTGACAAAGATCCAGCAGAACTCGAATTCTCCAGCACCCTCGGTACCACACCTCAGCCTCTCCCTAGCTAGGGGACTGAAGTATGTCTGTTTGAGTCTCTATTTCTCCTTCCAGGGGTTGGGGGTACAGGCACAGTAGCTGGGATGCAAGTGGGGTTAGGGGCAGTGGGAGGGGTGAATGCAGAAGCTTCTGAAAACATCCCAAAACATGGCTTCTCAGGGAGCTTCTCAGGGCCAGGGAGAGATGGTGGGGCGCCATCTCCCCCAAATAACCCCCTCCTCCCCTCTTCCCATCCCTACCCTCTTCCCTACCTGCCCCTGTCCAAAGTGATTCCCTCTCTATGAGCCCTCACATATCTGGGAGGCAGAAGGACCGCCCCCCCTCCGTGTCTCTAGGACAGTAGGTTTTGTTCCTGCAGGTTTGGGTTTTTTTTTGGGGGGGGGGCTTTTGGTGGGCCACACCCAGTGACACCAAGGGGTTACTCCTGGCTCTGCACTAAGAAATCACTCCTAGAAGGTTCGGGGGACCAAATAAAATGCCGCGAATCAAACCCGGATCCGTTCTGGGTCAGCTGCATGCAAGGCAAATGCCCTACACTGTGCTATCTCTCCGGCCCTTGTTCCCACAAGTTTGTCTTTTTTAATACTGAACAGTTTGTTTGTTTATTTATTTATTTTGGTTTTTGGGTCACACCCGGCAGCGCTCAGGGGTTACTCCTGGCTCTATGCTCAGAAATCGCCCCCGGCAGGCTCGGGTAACCATATGGGTTGCCAGGATTCGAACCAACATCCCGGGTTGGCTGTATACAAGGCAAAGTCCTCACCTCACTGCATTCACAGCCCACAGCTGCCTCTGCCCCCTTCCCAGCCCTTCTTCTCCGCCAAACACGTACGACCCTGACCTGGGACATTACCCCACTCCATGGGAGCTAGATTCCTCCCTCTCAATAAGCCTCAGTTTCCCTTCTCAGTCATGGAAAAACCGATAGGGAAGAAACACCTAAGCGAGGGCCCAGCTCAGCCTGGAAGAGGGGTGTCTACCTGGGTCCCCGAGAGGGGGTTGGTGCTTAGGGAAAACAGTCACAGTCCCCTGAATGTATGTGGAGTGGGGGTAATACAAAAAGACAACTGGATGAACCAGAGCAATAGCACAGTGGGCCAGGCATTCGCCTTGCACACAGCTGACCCAGGTTCGATCCCCAGTATCCCATATGGTCCATCAAGACTGCCAGGAGTGATTTCTGAGCGAAGAGCCAGGAGGAACCCCTGAACGCCCACAGGTTTGACCCTAAAACAAAAAATCAAAGGGACAACTGGGGCCAGGGAAAAGCCCAAAGCTGCTGCCTATCTTGTCCCCATCCCAGTCCAATTCCTGGTTCCACAGGGTTCCCTAAGAATCATTGGGTATTTCCTGACACCGCCCAGGGGTCCCCAGCCCCACAGCATCCAACAACACCAGTTTCTCAGGATATGGCACTGAACTAGTTTGCCTAGCAAAGAATCAACAGGAGTGGGACGCAGACACCCTGAAAACCACCCGGCATCCCCCAAATCCTGCAAAATAAAGATGATCACGACACTCGGCAGCCTCCTTTGGAACTAAGGGAGACACCACATTTCATGCCACAAGCGAATTAAACTTGGCAAATTGGAGCCAGAGCCGTAGCACAGCAGGAGGGCATTTGCCTTGCTCTTGGCCTACCCCGGTTTGATCACCGGCATTCCAGAGGGTCCCCCCAGCCTGCCAGGAACACTTTCTAAGCACAGAGCCAGGAGTTAACAGTACACCCCCCCCAAAAAAAAATTGGTAAATTGTCAGGGCCATGTGAGATGTTCCCATGAGTTTAAACCCATTCAGGGTGGGCAGAAGAAGGCTGAGGGGTCTCAGGAGAGCAGAACCTCCCCAGACCCCCCTCTCCTCCCCCTGACCAGGCTCTCAGCCCCGCTGGGCTCCCAGCACCTCCCTCGGCCCAGCTCATTAGCCCTGGAAAGCAGCTCAACTCCAGCGGGAGAACTTTCCAGCACAAATAGCTCCATCTCGGCCGCTTTTTCTCCTTCCTCACATCATTAGTGAAAGCGCAGTTTCTGCAGCTCCAGGCACTGGGGCAGGGGCCGGGCCTCTCTGGGGACCTCTGGCCGGTAGAGGAGCTGGGATGGGGGGACCAGGGAGATTAAAGAAAGAACTGCCGAGCCTCCAACCCATGAGGGAGAAGGGCATCTAAAAGTGAGGCTGACCAAGGCCTGGGTCCAACATGCATCCTCAGCACCCCCCCCCCCAAGCTCTGAGGGTACAGGTCCAGAGCCAAGGGTAAACCCTTCCCTATGTTCCACACGCCACCCTCGTTCTCAGGGGCCTGTTTTTAAGCCACATCCCCAAAGATTTTTGTCGTTGTTGTTGTTTTGGGGGCCACACCCAGTGGTACTCAGGGATTACTCCTGGCTCTGTACTCAGAAATTGCTCCTGGCAGGCTCTGGGGACCATATGGGATGCCAGGAATTGAACCCAGGTCTGTCAGGGGTCAGCTGTGTGCAAATCAAATGCCCTACCGCTATGCTATCATTCTGGCCTCAGTATAAGGATGTTAAGTAAATCCCATTTTGGAAGATCAGGAAAAGGCAAGCTATTTAGCTCAGGTCACACAGCTCAAGTGGGCAGGATCAGCCACGAGAGGTCCCAATCTCACTAGATTCCCGGAGAGGCAAGGTGGGACAGTGGTGAGTTTGAGGGTCCATTTTCAGCCCAACCCAGAAGAAAGGGAATAAAAAACATAACTAAGTTGTCATAGTTACCGGCTGACTGCTGTGGGTCCTCAGACCAGTAACCCAGCCTCTCTGAGCTGAGAACAAATGCCTCACCCCTGCAGAGAGAGAGCAGGTGACTTTCTGGACAGGTGGAACAGCCACTGCTTCCCAAACCAGAGGACAATAATCCAGGGGTTCCCCTAGATGCCTCACCAGTTGCCAGACACCCCATACTCCCCCACACACACCCCACCTGGTTTCAAATGTCTTTCCAAGAGCAAATTCAATTTGGAGCTCGGCGGAGCCGGGTTCTGTGGATGCGGAGTTGGCTTCTCTTCGGGGGGAATAATTCATTTTCCCCGTGTCGGGCTAGGAGAGTAATTGATCCCCGAGACTGACGCGCCCTCGCCTCTCCCTCCGGGGACCATCTGATTCCAAATGCAGAGGGTGGGGGGTCCGAGACACAGCAAGGACGAGGAAGCAGTTCCCGCCTTCATATATTGGATTATTCTGCTTCGCCCAGTGACAAAGAACAAGATTTAATTCCCTGAGAAGCGCCGGCCGAGAAAATCATTTTCCTGCCTGCCTCTTCTTTTTTTTTTTTTTTATTTTCCCCCTTTCTTTGTTTTTGATTTTCATTTTCTTTCCCCTCAAGTCCTCTTTGTCTTGAAGTGGGTTTGGAAATGTCCCATCAGGTCCCCGTCCCTGATCTCCCAGCTGGGGTGTCTGCTTGCCCCCCCCAAGCTCACGCTACTCCCGGTTCTGTCTCTGCCAAGATTCAGGGCGTCCCTGCCCCGCTCCCTCAGTCGTGTCCCCCGGGACCGAGATTTTTATTCGAGTCTGAAACCAGTGAGTGCTGAGCCTGTGATAAATAATGACCGTGGTCCCAGGCAGAGCCCGCAGCGGCCACAATTCTTTCTGGCAGGGAAGGTTCTAGCCAGCAACGCTGTTTTGGGGTAAGGTTGATGAGGATGGAGAAGTCCCAGGCTAGGACCCAAATTACTGCACAGTGTGGAAGGCACCTGCCTTGCATATGGCTGACCCGGGTTCCATCTCCAGCATTCCCTAGGCCCTAGGGCCTAGGGTCTTCTAAGCACCGCCAAGAATAACCCCTGAGCATTGCCGGGTGTGACCCAAAAACAAGAAACAATAAAAACAGGGGCCAGGAAGGGTAGTTGCTTTATACATGGCCAACCAGGGTTCGATCCCCAACATCACACAGGGTTCCTCCAAGCCTGTCAGGAGTGATTTCTGAATGCAGAGCCAGGAGTAACCCCTGAGCACCACTGGGTGTGGCCCCCAAACAGACAAATATGAGAGAGAGAGAGAGAGAGAGAGAGAGAGAGAGAGAGAGAGAGAGAGAGAGAGAGAGAGCCCTGATTTTGTTGTTGTTGTTGTTGTGTTTTGTTTTGTTTTTGGGTCACACCCAGCAGCACTCAGGGGTTACTCCTGGCTTTATGCTCATAAATTGCCCCCGGTAGGCTCAGGGGACCATATGGGATGCCGGGATTCAAACCAACATCTTTCTGCATGCTAGGCAAACACCCTACCGCTGTGCTATCTCTCCGGCCCCGAGAGCCCTGATTTTAACATACCTTGTTTCACGGCTTCCAAGACAGCAGGAGGATTGACTGTGACCAGAGAGCCTCAGACCCAGAGTGAGCCCCTAGCTTCCTTCTCGAAGCCTTCCCCGATTAAACCCCAGATCAGATGCTCACTCTCGGTGCTCCCAGAGAGTGGGCTTCCCTGCCCTCACCTCCCTTTCCTAGAGAATTCTATGTGCCAGGCAAGTCGTTTTCTCTGGCAAGCCCATAGGCAGCATTTCATATACCAATGGGAAAGCAGTTTAGCCATTCATTCATGGGATCCTCCAAACTCCTGTAGGAGGTGGAACGTGGATGGGCTCCATTGGACAAAAGAGGGAAACTGAGGCACCAACTAGTTAGGTGACTTCATCAAGGTCACACAGGCCTTTGTCAAGGTCACACAGTCAGAACTGGAAATCCAGGACTTGGAGCTGCTCCCAGAGCCTGTGAATGATTCATTCATCTTTAAAGTGCCTGTACCAACACCACCCCCAATCTCATCAGGGGCAGGACAGGAACCCCTCAAGAAGTCACATCTCAGGGGCCAGAGCGATAGCGAAATGGTAAGGCATTTGCCTAGCATGTGGCTGATCCAGGACGGACCTCAGTTTGATCCCAGCATCCCATATGGTTCCTCAAGTCAGGAGTGATTTCTGAGCACAGAGCCAGGAGTAAGCCCTGAGCGTTAGCGAGTGTGGCCCAAAAACCAAAAAACCGAACAGTGACTCAGCCTCAGAGAGATAAGCACCTTAGCCGCTCTACTATCTCTCTGGCCCCTAAATCAATCAGCCTCCTTGGTTTGGGGAGAGAAAAGAGAGGAGGGAAGGAAAGCTTATGAGAGAAAAATCCAGAAAGGGAGCCCAGGAGATGAGACCCCACACACACCTCCCAATCATGAACAAGAGCCCAGAAATTCTCAGCGATACTTGATGCATCCATCACCAAGAACCCGTGGCTGAAACTGGAGGAGACAATCGCAACGCCCCTCCTGAGAGACTCCCCCACTTCCACCCCCTCCCAGCCCTCCCTGACTGCAGAACTGCTGGAACTACCAGGCTCCTGGCGATAATCCTGCTGACAATTAATTGGCTTTTTTTTGTTGGAGGAGAATGAGAACCATCTCCTCTTAATCTTCTCCATGATTCTCCTTGTTCAGCAGAGTCAACGTAAGATTAGGTTTAATTTGGGGATGTGAGAGGGTTGTAGAAATAGCAGAGTCATTACTTGCTACCAAGAGACCAGCCTTGGCTGCTTGATCTGTGCAGTGCAGGCAAGGAAATTGGGGGGTGGGCCCTCTGTCCCAGCGGAGGGTGGCCCCAGACTCGAGGGCCCTGAATGTGCTTGTGCTGACATCACTGTCTTTTTGTTTGGGTTTGGTGTTTTGTTTTGTTTTGGGGCCACATCCGGCGGGGCTCAGGGATTACTCCTGGCTATGAGCTCAGAAATCACTCCTGGCAGGCTCAGGGGACCATATAGGATGCTGGGGATTGAACCCAGGCCTGTCCTGGGTCAGCCACATGCAAATCAAAGGCCCTACCGCTGTGCTAACACTGCGGCCCCATCACTATGTCTTAATAGACCTCAGGCCCCAGAGAACCAGCCTCCAAAAGGCTTCTCAGCGGCCAATGGTATAAGAGCCGCTGTAAGTGAGGCTCAGCCCACTTGGTCTCGGAATTAGTCCTGGGAAACAAAGAGAAGTTAGGGGTGGGTGGAGTGGCAGAGTGACAGTCTAGTGGCGAGGGCACCTGCCGACCTGGGTTCGAAACCTGGCATCCCTTATTGGTTCCCCACCAGGATCCTTGAGCAAACTCCCAGCCTGTCCTCTACCTAGGCTGTCTGGGGTCTCTCTGGATAATGCTGTCACCTAGTGGCCATTGGAGGAACTGGTCCCTCTTCCCTCTTCTCTGACCAGAACCAGGAACTCTGCAGTCAGTGGGTTCACAGATATCCAGAAAGAAGGGTCCAGAGAAACAAAGGCCTAGGCATTGGCCTAGTCTGTGGCTGTGGTTGCCACCCTGGTCTGAATCTCGGCATTATGTATGGACTCCCAAGAATCCACTAGGCATGGCCTAAAAACCAATAGAGGAAAAAACATCCGAAATTGGACTGAAAACTTGGTTTTCTTGTCGAATGATTTTGTTGTTGTTGCTGTTGTTGTTTTGGGGTCACACCCGGTGACACTCAGGGGTTACTCCTAGCTAGGCGCTCAGAAATTGCTCCTGGCTCAGGGGACCATATGGGAGGAACCGTGGTCCGTTAGCACGTGCAAAGCAAAAGCCCTACCACCTGCGCCATCGCTCCAGCTCCTTGTCGAATAATTTTTCTGCCAAAAGTCCAAGGAGATGGACCCTTTCCGCCAAAATTTACATTCCACACCCCCTCCTTCTTGATCCCCCAAATTCTTTCGTTCTTCTGTTTCCTGGCTTCCATTTCTACATGTGCTCAGCTCTGAGCCATGCCACAGTGAAGGGGGTCAGGGTCTGAGCCCACTGTTCCCTCACTGTCGAGCCCCCCTGGCCTTGGCATGTTCACTAACACCACTAAGTCTTGTCCAGAATGTGGGAGTATCTGGGTCTACTAGAGGGAGCTGTGGAGCGGCTTAAAAGAGCCTGTGTGCTTGGCATGGGAAGTGACGATCAGAAGAGCCACCAAATGCATGTCCCAGTCACCACCATGGTCACCGCCAACTTCCGTAACACCCCTCTTGATTGCCATACTAACATCACCATCACTGTCGCCATCATGGTCATGCTGGTGAGCCTGGTCCTCTTGGGAATTTTGGTCTCACATCCCGTCGTAGACTAAGCTACAGCTTTCTAAGCCCCAGCTGAGCAGGTAAAGCCTTTCCCATAAAGGAAACTCAGATCCCAGTGCTCCTACTTGTGTCCTTGCCCCAGAGGTCCAGCACTCAGTGCTCAGGAGCTCTGGAAATTTCCCACCTGCATCTTCAGCCCCGCCTACCATCTGCTGCTCCCTTTGTGAGTGAGCACCAAGTAGGCTACTAAGTTTTCTGATGGGCTCATCAGTTCTTGCCTCAGTTTCAAGGCCTTTGCACTTCCTTTTCTTGCAGTGTCTTTCCCCCAGAGCTGTGAGGCTGGTCTCCCCAACATTCAGAAGTCAGTTTCCTGTCACACTCACCAAACAGCATCCCATCCTAATTTGTGAGTATTAATTAGCAGCACCCTAATTTGTGAGTATGGGGCAAGTGTCTAGCCATCTCTTGGCTTTCATTTTCTTGTTTGTAAAATATAGAAGTAGCACAAATGCAGTCATAGTGTTCAAACCGGGCCCACTCCATAGACTCATTCTTTTCCTTTTATTTATTTTTTGTTTTTTTGGGTCACACTCAGCAGCGCTCAGGGGTTACTCCTGGCTCTACACTCAGAAATCACTCCTGGCAGGCTTGGGGGACCATATAGGATGCCGGGACTCGAACCACCAACTTTTTGCATGAAAGGCAAACACCTTACCTCCATGCTATCTCTCCGGCCCCCACTTATTCTTTTCTTGAATGAAATATAAACCAGGTTGTGAAAGAAAATGGCTACACTGGCCCATGGAGCACTAAGCTGGCCATCTCAGGAGAAGAGGGTAAGCCAAGGCCCTACCCTGACAAAGCTACTCTAGCTGCCTCCATCACCCAGAATCAGTTTCCCCAATGGCCCTGCCTCATCACTGACCCTCTATGATTCCCTGCAGGGACACCAATCTGACTACACTTCAGGTATACAGGTAGTTGGGCTGATATCACCAGGGCATTTTTTGGAACAGGTTTGGACACCTTCCCTGGTATCTCCCTTCTCCCAGAAAAGTTGGCAGCTATAACCACATCCACAAATGTAGTCATCATTTTCAAATCAGGTCTTCTTCCAGGAAGTCCTGCAGCTGAATATATCACCCTAAAAGTCATAAGATCATAGCTTTGAATTTCTAGACAACTTCATTTGTTTGATGCTGTCATCTCAATATAACAGAATGGACAGCTAACAGCAAGAGCTTACTAAACCTTCTGCCATTGTGACTTCATAATGCCTTCATTGGTAATATAATAATTTTCACAAATAAGCTTGCTATGGTACTTTTTTCTCTTCTCTTCCATTTTATTTTTCTTTCCAATTTTTTTCTTTTTTTTTCCAATTTTTTTCAATAACTTTTTCCAATTTTGCTTTCGCTTATCTGGAAATAAATGTATTATGATGAACTATGTCAACTATGTGATATGTTTACTTTAAATAAATTAACATTTGTTTATTTACTTTTTATGGGGGCCACACCTGGTGACGCTCAGGGGTTACTCCTGGCTATATGCTCAGAAATTGCTCCTGGCTTTGGGGACAGACGGGATGCCAGGGATCGAACTGAGGTCTGTCCTGGGTCAGTCATGTGCAAGGTGAATGCTCTACTGCAGGGTTATCGCTCTGGCCCCAAAATTAACATTTTTAAATGAAAGTAATATTTCCCACCTCATGAGATTGTTATACATGTTCTCTGTATATCATATATGTCACACATTATTTAGTGATAGATGGATAGGTGGGTGGGTGAAGGGATGACAGAATGGAAGAAGGGAGGAAGGGAAGGTGGAATGGGTGGATGAATGGGTGGATGGATGAATGAGTAGATGGATGGATGGGTGGGTGAATGGATGGGTGGGTGGATGAGTGTATGGATGGGTGTATGAATGGATGGACGGACGGATGAACAGACAGACGGATGGACGGACGGATGGACACCGGTTGAATGAATAGCTCACTGCTTAGGGCCTAGCATATTATATTAATTTTCCATCAAATTGTTGGTCACCTTATTCATTTCCTTAGATGCTGTGTTTCTCCATTGAACAATGTTCTCCAAAATGACTCATGCCATGTCAAGGGGCCTCTAAGCCATTGGCAGGGATTATGAAATTAGTCTTAGTTGCAATTAAGGGCACTTCCTTACATTCATTTACAGGAGGCAGATTGCCAGGGAGGGTTTTCTTCTTTTGTGGAAAGGGGGCGGTAGGCAAAATAAGTGCTGGCCCCAATACACTGAGGCTGAATACTGCGGAATCTTCGTAGGCTGTATCCCTGCCTGGCTGTCAGTAGTTGAGAGTAGTTGTCAGTGGCTGTCAGCTAATGAAACAGAATCTCAGTAGCCCTGCGGAGTCCCTCTCAGCCAGCGTTCCTGTGCAATTGAGGTGTGACCCACATCTATATGCTCTGGTCCCCACAAACCCCCATGTTCTGGTGCAAGACTGTGAGCGCCTCCTGTTGGGGAAGGGAACGGGCTGTTTATTATTTTCTTACATTCCAAGCTTGGCAACTTTTTCTGTTTTTGTTTTTGGGTCACACCGGCAGCGCTCAGGGGTTCCTCCTGGTTCTACGCTCAGAAATCGCTCCTGGCAGGCTCAAGGGGGGGACCATATGGGATGCCGGGATTTGAACCACCGTCCTTCTGCATGCAAGGCAAATGCCCTACCTCCATGCTATCTCTCCAGCTTCCCAGTGACTATTGTTGACGATGCTGATGTTGCTGATACTATTGATGTTCTGATGGGGATGCTCATACACAAATGCTCACAGATCTCTGTGCTCCTTCATCTTGTTTGACTGCTTCCACATACTGTTTGGCCACAATGCAGCCAAAGTTGTCTTGTGTGGCCCAGGGCCAGGGTGAGGAATCACAGAGATGTGCTGATTGCACTTGGGACACCAGGGATTTGAATTCATGACCGTGAATCTGTGCTACTTCCGCGGGCCTACTCCCTGAAGGGTACTACTCCTTTACAGGAGGCTGGTTTTTGCTTTCTGGTCACTTCCAGGTGTGTGGTGCTGAGAGGGAACCCTAATGCTGAGGACTTGGACTAATCTTGTGGGGCTGGGCATACCTGGAGCTCCTGGGAACAGAGGGTGCAGCGCCCCTCTACCCAGTTTTTCAGTATCCTCTGCAGACCCTGTGGTCTGGGGGTAGACTCCATGAGCTCAGGGTGGAGGGTCTGGCTCATTCCAGGGAGTAAGCAGGGGTGTGTGCTGAGCCCTGAACCCCAACCCCCCCAAGGTGTCCCTGAAGCCGCACTTTCTCCCATAGTTGCCTTGCCATACCAGCTTCTGGCTCTAACCAGGGTCTTTCGCTTTTGCCACTGGCCCCAAATACCGTAACTCTTCTGGCTCCAGTCCAGAGCCTCAATTTTTTTTAATTTTTAATAATTTTTGGTTTGGGGGCCACACCCATCAGGAGATGATACAGGATGCTAGAAATTAAATCCAGGTCAGCCAAATGCAAAGCAAGTGTCCCTACCCACTGTACTACCACTCCACCCTGGCAACCCCAATTTTTTTTTGTATTTTTGATGGAGGGAGAACAGGGTCACACACACCTGACGGTGCTCAGGGGTTCCTCCTGGCTCTGAGCTCAGAAATTACTCCTGGAGATGCTCAGGGACCATATGAGAGATGCTGGGGATTGAACCCTGCTCGGCTGCATGCAAGGCAAATGTCTTCCCCACTGTTCAATGGCTCCAGCCTCACGCCTCAAATTTGTGGGCACTCTTTCCTGCCTCCAGTATTGGGGGGCATTCCTCCCTCCACATGGCCATGACCCATTCCTGCCGCACCTGGCCCTGAGCTGACTTCACAGTTCCCCATCTCTGCCCCTCCACCCCAGTCTCTCTGGCCTCTCCTGGCTCCCCACAGGTCCCCCCAAATCCTGCTTTGCCTGTTACAGCTTTAACCCTGAGACAGCTCGGTGGGCGGGGCATGACTCAGTGGGCGTGGTGTGTTGCTCAGTGGGAGGGGCATGTGGCTCAGTGGGCAGGGCACACATCTCATGGGGTGGGCACACACCAACTCTCTGGGTCCCCTTTAGCAGTGTCTGGTCCACAGCATGTCCCAGCACTGCCCTATGTAGCCCTGAAAGGCCCCACTTCTGCAGGGCCTGAGCACTAACCACTCTTGAGGAAACTACCCCAAAAAAGAAAAGGGGGAAGCAGAGAAAAGACTGTAATTCAGGCTTTGCATAGGGAGCACCCTAGACTGACTTGCAGCATTATGGTCCCTGAGAACTGAATGAGGAGTAGTTGCCTGAACACTTCTAGGTGTGGTCCCCAAATACAAAGCCCTGAGAGCTCATGATGTCCACTCTTTCCTTGTGATGCCTCAGATTGGCTCAACAAGATTCAGCAGACGCTGAACCCCTAAAGAACCTTGGGGTGCTGGAGGCAGGGCCTGTGCCTCCACCTTCAGAATGGGACTTCTCCTTAGGACTTTCCTTTCATATCAGATTGAGAACATCCTCAGAGCAAGAACTATGCCTCTACCATTAGTCTGGAGCCCTCCACTGCTCCAGTCACTGGACTGACCCCTTCCCAGGGTGTTCCATTCCCTACAGCCAGGTTGATTCCAGGACAGGGGGTGTCCAGGCTACAGTCTGACACTGCAGGACCAGCAGAGGGTAGCTGGGAAGGAATGAACCAAAGTGAGGTCTTTCTAAGGCCTTGCAGTCCACCTGACCAGCAGGGGCATCAGAGCTCCGGCCCAGGGTGGGAGATTTTGGGGGTCACCACTTAGAGAGGAGAACAGCTGTTTGGGGTATCTCCACTCTGGGGGAACTGGGGAGACCTGGTGAGGGGCTGACTTTCAGGGTTAGCGTGTGCCTGGCATGAACCCTACAAGGAAAGCTGAGATGAGATCCAGAGTCTGCACCTGGCTTGGAAATGAACGTGAAGTCCCACTATCGAAGATCACATCAGATCTAGACCCAGACAACCAGGCAGAGGAATCTGGGCCATAACTGATGCTTTGGGGCAACTCAACCCCAACTACTGGGGGCATCAGTGGGGGGGGGGCTGGCTGCACCCAATATCTCACCCAGTGGTGTGAACTGGGCAGAGGCATGGCTCGAAGCTGGACCTCGGGAGGGGTCCCCTCCCCACACTCGCCCTGCTCTGGCCTCCGGGCAGCTTAGGTGTCAGCCGGCGCCAGGCCGGTCCTCGGTCCCTTGGCCTCACAATCCCAGCCTTTGTCCAGCTGGGCCAGGACTGGCCGGCTCCCACCGGCCCCAGGGCCCCTGGAAACCAGAGCAGCTGGCCTGCCACCAAGTATTTTTCCAGGCTGCGCCAGGGGCCCTGGGGAGACAGGGCAGGATGGGAAGGGATGGGTGCTCATTCATCCGTGTTCATTCATTGCTCCCTTGGACAGAAACTATTTATTGAGCGCCCAATTGGAAGTGGGGAGTAGGGGCAGGCACTGAACTGGCAGAGGCAAAGGGAGGTGGGGTGGTATCGGGGAGACACATTCCTGGGTGAGCCCAGACCCTCCATTCATCTTTGATATTACGTTCTAGATGCAAATATAGATGCCAACGCATGCCAACAACCTCTCCAGTGGGGGGAAAGAGGCCAAGGGGTGGGATGCAGGGTGCTACCATTAAGGCCCATCTACCCACACCAGGGCAGCAGGGTTCAGGGTGGGGAGAAGATGGGAGTCAAACTCAGGGCTCCACCCACAAGCTGCTGTTGGTCACCCGGGCCCCAAACCAGCCCTTCCAGTAGACAGAGTCCTGGCCCGCGTGTTCGAAGCGAACGAAGCGGACGCCGGGCCCGTAGTCGGTGAAGGTGTGGGAGATCTGGGGGAGCGGGGTATGAAGGGAAGAGTCAAGTTCAGAACCCCAGAGGCCATCTCACCTATACCCCTAAACTGACCCAAGCTAAGGGGATGCCTGTGTCCCGCCCAGTTCCTCTAGCCATGTCCACTTGGGCTGCCAATGGAGGATGGGTGAGATAGGGGTGTGTCTACCCCAGGCCCCACCCCTCTCACACCTGCCAAGAGCTGCCATTCCATTGGAGGATGAGCAAGGTGTGGTGGGTGGGGTTGTGGATGGCCCCGCCCCAGTCCTGCCCACCAAGAACTGCCATTGGAAGATAGGCATGGCATGGTGGGCATGGTGTGGGTAGTCCTGCCCATCTAAAGCTGCCATTGGAGGATGAGCAAGGTGTGGTATGGGTGGCCCCTCCCCCTTATGCTAGGCCCCGCCCCTTGTGCCAGGCCCCACCCCTTGTACCAGGCCATGCCCCTTTGTACATCACCTCAGTCCAGCCATCCTCGCTGTCCTGTGGCACAGCCACCTGCCCGCTGTTAAACTCTGCCAACACATCCTCATGCTCAGACAGCAGCTTCACCGTGAGCTCGTATAGACAGCCCGCATCGCTGCGGCCCGAGTACCTGAACCCAGGGAGCAAGAGGAGTGTGGTGGGCACTGCTAGATGGACAGTCTCATCTACCACCCACCCCTGTGCCCCTTTCACAAATCAAGAAAGTAAGGCCAGACAGAAAAGGCTCCAGGGGAGCTGTGACCAAGGACTGACTCAAGCCCAGGTGGGCTCCACCAACCCCATCCAGAGACCCATCCAAGGTCTGTACTGACCCAACACACGCCACCCAGTTCTATCCCGGGCACAGCTAGAAGTGACCCCAAAAAGAGCGATGCTGGACATCACCCCAAACCCAAAAGACCTCAGGAGGGAGGTGGTTCTGCCACCCGCAAGCCCAGGCCCATGTGGCCGCAGTACCGGCCGACCCAGGACTCACCAGTCCTTCACCACGATAGCCGGCTGGGTGGTGTCCAGTAGCTCCTCCCAGTAGCCCTCGGCCTGCAAGTCGATGACCTGCGCTTTGCGACACCACCTGGATGGGGACTGGCGTTAGGAGCAGGCTGGAGGGCACAGGTGGGGGGACCCCCAATCCCAAGGCTCACTTCTCGGCTTACTCAAAGGAGGAGGCGAAGAACTTCCTGACACTGTCATCCTGGCTGAACTCGGCGCCACAGTCCCCGGGCAGCTCCTCTACCCTCCAGCCGTCCCCACCGTGCTCCACGTCACACCAGCCCTCCAGGTCCTCTGCAGAGACAGACTGCTCAGGTCTCTCTGTCTCTGTCTCTCTCTTCTCTTCTCTTCCCATCTCCCCCCTCCACCTCTTACTTACACACACACACACACACACACACACACACACACACACACACACACACACACACATAGTTTCCAGGACAAAAGCAGAGAAGGCTGGTAGCCATCTTCCTGGACACACATACACACACACACTCGCCTTGCATGCTGCCACCTGGTTTGACCCTCTGACACCAGGTCCTCCAGGGCTGAACCCTGAGCACAGCGCAGGAGTCTGCCTTGAGCACTGCCAGTGTGCTTCTCCCCCAAATAAAAAGATACAACTAGGGGGCTGGAGAGATAGCACAGTGGTAGAGCATTTGCCTTGCACACAGCAACCCAGGACTAATGCTGGCTCAAATACCAGCATCTCATATGGTCCCAAAACCCCAAAACCAAAAAAATAAAGATACAATTAGCCTGAGCCACTGGGTTTGAAATCTGCCTGCCCATCTCTAGGCAGTTTTGTTTGTTTGTTTGAATTTGAAATTGCAAATTTTGAAATTGCAAATTTGAAATCTCCAGGCAATTTTGTTTGTTTGAATCTGAAATTGCAGATTCAACTGGTCCTGCAAGACAGGGGCTGGATCTGGGGGTGCAGAAACATCTGTACCCAGGACCAGAGGGGTTTGGAAAGCATGATGGGCAGGGGCACCCATGGCCAGTTGTACTCCTGAGGGTTCCTGGGGTTCATCACATACACACACCATTTTCACCCCACACTTACCTTCCCCGCAAGGGTTGCGCAGTAGGTTGCGCCGCCGCTTGCTGAGAAAATAGAACTGCTGCCAGTGGTCGCGCTCCTCCTCAGTGCCCTCGGCCACCAGGCCCTCCTGCTGGCACTTGAGCAGCCAGAGGGGGGCACCGTCCACTAGCTCCTTCCAGCGCAGGCACACCAGGCGGCAGGCCTGCACTAGCTCGGACCCGGGCAGCTCGGCCAGCACGCGCAGCAGCAGCTGCTCTGGCAGCTCCTCCAGGTGGCCGCCCGCCTCGGCCTCCACCTCGGCCGCAGCCTGGTCTCCCTCCTCCGGCCGCTCCTCCCCAGCACTTGGCTCCTCTGTGCCCGCTGCCTCCTCCGGCTGCTCCTCCTGAGCGGCTTCCTCGGGCTGGCCCACGCTCTCTGTGAAAGGATGGAGGGTTTGGGGACTGGGGTGCCAAGTACACCCCTAGCAGGCCAGCCCCCTGGCTTCAGAGATAATGCGGGGTTTCTGCACACCCACTGATGCCACTGCAGTTGGGGAAGGAGTTTGTGCCCCAAGACTGCCTCAAGTACTAGAACCAGGCCCAAGATTGGTTTCCCAGAGGTAAGACAGCAGGGAAGACTTTTGCTTGCCTTGCACACAGCCAATCCGGGTTCAATCCCCAGCATGAGAGCAGAGCTGGGAGTAATCCCTGAGCATCTTCAGGTATGACAAATAAACACTGGTTTCTTTTTTTGTTTTGTTTTGTTTTGTTTTGGGGCCACACCCGGCGGTGCTCAGGGGTTACTCCTGGCTTTCTGCTCAGAAATAGCTCCTGGCAGGCACGGGGGACCATATGGGACACCGGGATTCGAACCAACCACCTTTGGTCCTGATCGGCTGCTTGCAAGGCAAACGCTGCTGTGCTATCTCTCTGGGCCCTAAACACTGGTTTCTAAGGTCTCAGTTTCCGTTGCAGTCAGGCCCTGCATGAGCCCATAATAGCATTTTTCTTTTTGGTTTTTGGGCCACACATGGTGGCGCTCAGGGGTTACTCCTGGCTCTGTGCTCACAAATCACTCCTGGCAGGCTCGAGAGACCATATGGGATGCCAGGAGTCAAACCCAAGTCCGTCCTGTGTCGGCTACGTGCAAGGCAAATGTGCTATCTCTCCGGCCCCAGGGATTAATTTTATTAGTGGCCTCCATCTACTTCAATTCCCCCACTGTCCTTTACCAACTCCAAGTAAGCCCTCATGGGTTTTCCTCTCTAACATCTTCTCGAAATCCAAGCTACTGTCCTATCTAGCTTCTGACTAGGTTATGCTGTTTTGTAAACACCTGCTCAGAGCCAAACTGAGGGCAGAAGCAGACACTCCCTCCTCCCCAGAGCCCGGCATCTGCAACCCCTGCTCAGCACAGTCTGTGGCTCGGATCTAGGGACACTTGGCAATTGGTGCCATTTTAAGCAGCTTTGTCTCATTTACTCTTTAAATCCTCTCTACCTCTCAAAGGTTGTCCCTCAGGCTGGGCCTAATTTACTGAGAAGGAAGCTTGGGCACCCAGAGGTGAGACAGCAGAGAAGCACTTAGCAAAAGAGTGGCTGCAGCTGTCTTTTACCCCCGGCTGATGCCTTAAGGGCAGCAGAATTACCATCACTGCTGCCTCAAGAAGAGTCATAGCATCGGGGCCAGAACTGGAGCACAAAGAGGAGGGTGTTTGCCTTGCACACAGCTGACCCGGGTTTGATCTCTGGCATCCCATATGGTCCCCTGAGCCAGGAGTGTTCCCTGAGTACAGAACCAGGAATAACCCCTGAGCATCATCAGGTATGGCCCCCAAACCGAAAAACAACACAAAGTCATTGCATGGGTCAGTGAGATCCAGTACAGTAGGTAAGGCGGATGCTTTGATGCCTTTGGTATGCCCCATATGGTGCCCCCAAGGCACCACCAGGACTGATCCCTGAGTAAAGAGCCAGGAGTACAGAGCAGAGCCAGGGCACTGCCAAGCATGATGCAGAAACAAATTAAAGTTGAGGCCAGAGCGATAGTGCAGTGGGTAGGGCGCTTGCCTTGCATGTATCTGGCCCAGTTTGGATTTCCCGGCATCCCATATGGTCCCCCAAGTACTCCAGGTATAATTCCTGAACTCAGAGGCAGAAATAAAGCCCTGCACAGTACCAGAGTTCTCAGAGCTGGAGCGATAGCACAGCAGCAAGGCATTTGCCTTGCACGCAGCCAACCTGAGACTGACCTGGGTTTGATCTCTGGCATCCCATATGGTCCCCTAAGTCTGCCAGGAGCGATTTCTGAGCAGAGTCAGGAGAAATCCCTGAACACTGCCGAGTGTGGCAAAAAAAAAAAAAAAAAAAAAAGGCAAAAGAAAAAGAGAATAGAGAATAGAAGTTCTCATAGGTGCTATCAGGATGGGGTCCTGTAGATCAGAGATGCAAAGTGTTGCCAGTGGTCAAAGGTCACACAATCGTTCCTGATAGGGATTGGGGGTCTAAGATAGGGGCCCCAGAAGGAAAAGGAGCTGGTCTCTGTGTTTCATGGCCAACCCAAGGGTTAGTATGAGAGAGGGTTCACTTCACTCCTTTCCTCTCCCTGGCCTCAGTTTCTTCACCTATATCACGGGGCTTTCCTTGGATGTATGGTTGGTTGGGGGTGGCGGTGCCCAGGGCTACCCCCAGCTCTGTGCTCAGGGATCCCTCCTGGCATCCACCATGGACAAAGTGAGTACCTTGACCCCTGCCCCGTCTCTCTGGGCCTAGGTTTATCTGAGCTCATTACTCAGGCTTTTATTCTTTTCCAGTTTTGGGGCCCACACCTGACGATGTTCAGGGGTTACTCCTGGCAGGCTCAGGGGACCATATGAAATGCCGGAGATCAAATATAGGCCTGTCCTGGGTTGGCCAAGTGCAAAGCAAACTCCCTGCTGCTGTGCTATCACTCCTGCCCACAGCGGTAGGGCATTTGTTCCATCGTAGGGCATTTGTTCCATCGCCAGCATCCCATATGGTCCCCCCGAGTCTGCCAGGAGTGATTTCTGAGTGCAGAGCCAGGAGTAACCTCTGAGCGCTGCCGGGTGTGACCCCCCCCCCAAAAAAAAAAACAACCCAGAAATGATCACCTTGGGGGTGATGGGGGAGACCCAGAGAAAGGGGAGGGGTCTCAGGGCCATGCTCGGGAAAGCTAGCACCAGGGCAAAGAATAGGCAGCACACACACACACACACACACACACACACACACACACACACACACACACACACACACACACACACACACACACACACAGCCAGGGTCTGGGCAGTCGAGTTTCCTTCATCAGCAGCTTTTTGTTTTGTTTCTGTTTAGGAGCCACACCTGGTGGTTCTCAGGGCTTACTCCTGGCTCTGTGCTCAGGAATCACCCCGGGCAGGGCTCCGGGCACCATATGGGATGTTGGGGAACTAACCCCGATCAGCCGGGTACAAGGCAAGCGGGCCCTCGCAGCTGTGCTACGGCTCGGGTCCACATCACTAGTCGTTCTGATCTCCACGGTGGGGGTTTTGGCAAATAGGCGCAGAGAAAGCTGACTGGCATCTCCAAGTGAACCAGGGCGAAGGATGAGGAGCAGAAATACGGCTCGACACCCCATAGCCTGCCTCTGGAGACCTGGGCCCCATGTCCTCACCTCTCTACCCCCTCCCCCTGCCCTGCCCTGGCCCCGAGGATACCTGATGCTATTCCGAAAGGTGCACCTCACCCGGCCTCCCCCCTCGGGGCCCCAGGCCTGGCACTCAGGCCCCAGATCTGATTACAGGCCCCCCACCCCCGCTTGAACCCAGACAACTCTCCACATTGTTGCTGTCGGAAAGTTATCTGGCCTCTAGCAGCCTCTCCCCGACTCCCTCACTCACCTGGGCTGGGCCCAGAGTCCAGGGAATAGGGGGACCCTGGAAAAACACAGGAGCCCACTTGGGGCCCTCGAAAAGGTGTGGCCAGAGGGGCTGAGAGCAAGAATGGGGGTTGAAGCAAAGGTTTTGGGGATGGGAGGTGGCCTGAGTGGCCTCTATAGGTATCAATCTGGCCCCATTCATTGCCTCCCCCAAGTAGTGTCCCCCATACTCATAGAGATCTGCTGAGGGCCAGTGGGGGGCATGCAAGTAAGTCCTGCTCCTACCCTGACTCAGCAGGTCCCCCCTTGCAGGCCCGGCAGGCAATGAGAGAGATTGGGGGGTTTGGGGCTGGTGCCAGACTGGATGACTGAGCAGTCTCCAAAAACCCTGAGACTGTCCCAGCACCCCCAGCAGCATCCAGCCACTGGCACGAAGCCCTGCAGACAGGAGAGCCCAGAAGGAAGGTTCCCCAAGGGGGAGACACCGGGAACCCCAAGAAATCCCCAAGACGGGGAGCACAGAGGACAGACAAGAAGTTAATGGGAGGACACGCTTACCGCTCCTACATCTCCCCAGACGCGGATCTGGGGTCCTTAAACTCTCCGAAAGAGGGAAGAGAAATTGGGGTCACTCCCCTGCTATATAGGTGGGGGGTCCCCAAAATCCCCCTTCCCTGCCTGACAGCCACCTCTCCAGGCTTCCCCCCCCCACCGAGATCCCCCTTAAAAGACGGGGTCTTAAGGATCTTGCTTAGGTAGAAGTTTGGGGCGCTGAGTCTCTCTCGGGTTTGGGGGTGATGGGGAGCCCCGTGTTCCCTCCAGGCTGCAGCCAGCGAGTCCGGGCAGTGGCGGCGGCTACCTGGGTCCCCGTCTCCGTCCATCGCTGCAGAGGGCGGCCGCTGGAGGAGAAGGAGGAGCCGGAGCTGCGGGGCTGCGGGTGTCCGAAGGCTGGCGCTTGCCCGCGTCTGGGTCGGGGACCGGCGGCCGCGCTTCTTAAAGGCTCCCGGGGGCCCCGCCCCGCCCCGCCGCCCCGCCTGGGGCCTCCTGGCGCCCCGCCGGCCCGGAGGCTGGGCAAGGTCAGGAGTGCGATCTGGTTTGTGATTTTTTTATTGGGGTCCGAATTGGGGCGCTTCCCAGCTTAGCTGCTCCCGGGGGTGGACTCCAGGGAGAGTCGAATTGGTTGGACGCAGGATGCGGGCACCTGGCCCAGTGGAGGGATGGAGGGAAGGAGGGAGGGAGGCTCCGCCCCGAACACGCGCCCCAGGTAAAAGACCGGTTGGGGCGTGGCCTTGTTGGAGAAGGGGCTGATTCTGATTGGAGAAGAGCCACTTGGGCGTGGCTTGGTTGAAAGAGGGGGCGGTGATTGGTGGGAAGCGCCTAGAGGGCGGGACGAGTCTAATTAGGAAGCGGGGACTTGTTGACAGTGGGGCGGAGCCTGGTTGGAAGACGCGCAGGGGCCTCATTGAAGATGGTTGGAGGCAGGGTAGATCCTGATTGGGGGAGAGCCCACGAGGAGGCGTGGTCTGGTTAGAGGAGGGGCGGAGATTGGTGGGAAGTTCTTAGAGGGGCGTGGTTAGTCTAATTAGGAGGCCGTGTTAGTCTGGTTGGAAGACGCTCGGGGCCTCATTGAATATGGGGCGTGGCCTGGCTGGAAGAGAAGCGGGGCTTGATGGGGGACAAGTTATGGAGGGGCGTGGCTTGGTAGGGGCGGGGCGGGCTTATTGGAAGAGAAGAGAAATCTGATTGGAGGCCGCGCAAGGCCTCATTAAAAATGGGGCGGGGCCTGCTAGGAACCGGAACTGTACCCAGCCGGGCTAGGAAGCGAGTCCTTGAGGGGGCGGGGCCCGTCTGGGGGCGGGGCTGAGGTCGGTTGACGTGAGCCCTGATTGGTTGCGAGTTATTGAGAGGCGTGTCCTTCTGGGGGCGGGGCCTACTCACCTCCTGCAGGCCTGACCGACTCCTCCAGGGCGTCCTGGCCGGGTTGACGTCGCAGCTGCCGGGCTCGGGGACCACTCGGTGGGAGCACCGCGGCGGGTACGTGAGCCGGCCTAGGCGGGCCTGGAGGGCCGAGGATCGGCGGGGCCGGGTGGCGACGCAGAGCTCGAAGGACCGCCTGGTGCAGACCAAGGCCTGGCCGCTGAGGATGCTTGGGGATCCGGGTCCCAGTTTTGGGGGACATTTGGAAGTCTTCGCGTGGAGCCTAAAGTGATGGGGGTCCTGGGGGGAAAACTTAGCCCACGGGGATGGGAGGGATAGGAAAAAGACGTTGCCTTCCCCCTCCCCACATTGGCCTCTCCTGCACAGGAGACTGTGATCAATGCACCCCCAAATTTTTCCCCTTTGGGGGGTTCTGAGGGTGGGAGAGAGATTGGGAAAAAGCAGACCAAGGTCTCCAACCCACAGACTCGGCTCCTTCCTGTCCTGCCCGTGTCCCTGACCTCTGTGTAGGTCCCTCTGTCCTTTCAAAGCTGTCACAGGTCAGTAAAAATCAGTGCTCTGAGATGGAGACACCGCAGCATGGAGGGCACTTAACTGGTCTTGCATGAATCCAACCCAGCAGCACCCCATGTGATCCCCGGAGCCCTTGCCAGGAATGATCCCTGACTGAGTTCAGAGCCAGGAGTCGGCCCTGAGCTCCTCCATGGGTGCCCCCACCCCAACAACAGCCACAGAAATCAGCTCAGGGGAAGATGGAAACAGAATCCTGTGCTCCCCCTTATTGGAACACACCCCAGAAAGCAAACACCTGACCTGGCTGCATTGTCCAGGCTCCCAGGACTGTGACTTCCTGAGACAGTGAATAGCAGAGCTGGGATGGGGAACCTCCACCCCACCCTGGCCTGGCCTGGAGGGAACCCAGTGTTCAGCCATGCTTTTTCCTTTTCCCTGATCACAGGAGGAGGCCCAGAGAGAGGCCACAGCCATGGCCCTAGAGAACATCAACGAGCTGCCTGAGAACATCCTCCTGGAGGTGTTCGCCCATGTGCCCGCCCGCCAGCTGCTGCTGCGCTGCCGCCCTGTCTGCAGCCTGTGGCGGGACCTCATCGACTTGGTGACCCTGTGGAAGCGCAAGTGCCTGCAGGAAGGCTTCGTCACCGAGGACGGGGACCCAACGGTGGCCGACTGGAAGGTCTTCTACTTTCTGCGTAGCCTTCGTCGGAATCTCCTTCACAACCCCTGTGCCGAAGGTGGGGTGCAGAACATGACTGGCATCCCCCCCAACT
This sequence comes from Suncus etruscus, assembly GCF_024139225.1. Lineage (NCBI taxonomy): Eukaryota > Metazoa > Chordata > Mammalia > Eulipotyphla > Soricidae > Suncus > Suncus etruscus. The sequence continues at coordinate 6,701,461 of NC_064853.1, forward strand.
CCGTACACATACTGTCATGACAAATCAATGCACATTTCTTCAGCACTTACTGTCAATGAGTTACACGGGGCAATTTAACTCCTTTTCTCCTGAGGCTGGAATGATAGCACAGTAGGTAGGGTGCATGTGGCAGAACCGGGTTGAATACCCGGCATCACATATGGTCCCCCGAACCTGTAATTTTTTAGCACAAAGTCAGGAGTAACCCCTGAGTGCCACTTGGTGTGGCAAACAAAAACTATCTCCTATCCTCCTCTTGGTGGTCCTAAGCAGTAGGTGCCATGGTGTGGACCCATTTCCCACATGCATAAACAGGCCACAAATAGTCTTTTCTGATTCTATTCTTCAGGTTGTTTATTTCCCCCCAGAACCTTGGAAAATGTTCACCAGTGGGGACTAATTGTGCCCAAGATATAGGAAACCAGGATTCCTCTCTGATGGCCTGGTGCCCACACTGCAGGGCTGGTCTTGGGGCCATCTCAGTGGGAACAGATGGCTCTGCAAACCAGTGTTGCAGGTCTCTGTAAGCAGATCACAGCCCAGGCAGACCCAGGCTCTGTCACCGAACTCTGTCTTTACTAATTGGCTAGACACTGGGCTGAGCTGGGCATGTCACTCTGCAGCCTCAGCCCACATTTGGGAGCAGAACAATGACCAAGCAGCTCCTGGGTGCCCTCCAGATGTCTCTTTCACTGGACTCTCCGCCGCAATGCTCTCCAGCAGCTGCTGGCATCCTATAAGGTCCCTGCGCCAGGTCTGCCTTGGAGCTCAGAACCGCTTTATCTTTCCTCGTTTATTTTATTCTGGAGAGGGGTACATGTGGAGATGCTCAAAATTGCATTACTCCTGGATCTCCCTAAGATCATAGGGAATGCTGGAGATCTAACCAGAGTTAGATGCAAGACCAACAAGACATGCAAGACCAACGCCCTCCCAGCTTTCCTCGCTAGGCCTCAACTCCTTTTAGAGGGTTCTCTCTCTCTTTTTGTTTGTTTCTGGGCCACCCCCAAAAACAACGTTGGTGCTCAGAGGTTCTGAGCTCAGAAATTATTCCTGGGCCGGGCGGTGGCGCTAAAGGTAAGGTGCCTGCCTTTCCTGCGCTAGCCTTGGACGGACCGCGGTTCGATCCCCCGGTGTCCCATATGGTCCCCCAAGCAAGGAGCAACTTCTGAGCACATAGCCAGGAGTAACCCCTGAGCATTACCGGGTGTGGCCCAAAAATCAAAAAAAAAAAAAAAAAAAGAAATTATTCCTGGCAGTGCTCAGGGGATCAGATGGGATACCAAAGATAGAACCCTGGTTGGCCGGATGCGAGGCAAATGCCCTACATCGCTGGGCTATAGGTCCAGCCTCTAGAGGCTTCTCTTAAAATGTAAGTATAAGGATTAGAGTGATACTTGACTTGTACATGGCTGACCCGGGTTTAATCCTTGGCACCACATATGGTCCTCCGAGTCCACCAAGAGTGGCCCCTGAGCCCAGAGCCCGAATAAACTCTGAGCATTTCTAGATGTGACCCAGAAACAAACAAAAGAAAAACTTGGGGGCCGGAGCAATAGCACAGTGGTAGGGCGTATGCCTTGTATGCAGCTGATCCAGGATGGACCTTGGTTCGATCCCCGGCATCCCATATGGTCCCCTGAGCCAGGAGTGATTTCTGAGCACAGAGCCAGGAGTAACCCCTGAGTGTCACAGGGTGTAGCCCAAACAAGAAAAAGAAAAAGAAAAACTCTGTGTGTAAGTGATAGAAATAGTATTAAACCACAAAACCTAAAAGACTTTTGGCTGGGGCCGGAGAGATGGCGCTAGAGGTAAGGTGTCTGCCTTGCAAGCGCTAGCCAAGGAAGGACCGCGGTTCGATCCCCCGGCGTCCCATATGGTTCCCCTAAGTCAGGGGCAATTTCTGAGCGCTTAGCCAGGAGTATCCCCTGAGCATCAAACGGGTGTGCCCCCCCCCCAAAAAAAAAAAAAAAAAAAACAACGAAAACTATTGGCCTTTACAGAAAAACTGCTCAGTCAGTCCCTGTTCTAACCCCCAGGTTCTGAGAGGGAAAGCAACTTCCATTGGGTCACACAGTCCACTGGTGACTGACTGGGGCGAGCAGACCCATTTTGTAGAGGGAGGCATCAGGGCACTCTGTCATGGGGGTGGGTGGGCACTAGGAATTCTAGAAAGCATTCACGCTGGCACCATTGGCATCTGATGGGAAGCAGGCTCTGGGCCTGCAATGCCGCCCAGTCTGACGGTGACGAGCAGGACCCCCTCTCCCCACAGAGGGCTTTGAGTTCTGGAGCCTGGACGTGAACGGAGGGGACGAGTGGAAGGTGGAGGATCTCTCCAGAGACCAGAGGAAGGAATTCCCCAATGACCAGGTCAAGAAATACTTCGTGACTTCTTATTAGTAAGATCCAAGACTGGGGGAGGGGGTGCGGTGGGGCCAGCCCCAGTCCCTTCACGGATCAGGGGCCTCTCCTGGCCCCCTGGTGCCCTAGAACTGAGCCCCAAGCCCGCCCACCACTCCCCTGCCCCTCCCCAGCACCTGCCTCAAGTCCCAGGTGGTGGATCTCAAGGCCGAAGGGTATTGGGAGGAGCTCATGGATACCACACGTCCGGACATCCAGGTCAAGGACTGGTGAGTGTCTGGGGCAAGGGCCTGGGGGGGGCTGCCATGCAGGCACCCCATCCCCACCCTGCCCCCCACCTCCACGGCTCTATGCTGATGGAGGCGCTGACCCTCTGCTTTGCAGGTTCGCAGCCCGGCCAGACTGCGGGTCCAAGTACCAGCTGTGTGTTCAGCTGCTGTCGTCCGCCCATGCTCCTCTAGGGACCTTCCAGCCAGACCCGGCCACCATCCAGAAGAAGAGCGATGCCAAGTGGAGAGAGGTGTGTGGCCTGACTCTGGAGCAAGGAAAGACACCTCCCCATGACGTCTCACAGGTCTGGGTACCCATCCCAGCTCTGTGGACCCATCCCAGCTCTGCCACTCCAGCCCAAGGCTCTGGTATAGTTCTTGAGTGCTGAGATCCCCAAGAGGTCAAAATGTTTGTTGCTGCTTATTATTTGTTATTAATATTATTCATGACTGCTGAAAAGGCCCTAGATAAGAATTTTAGGTTCAGGGCCAGCACGAACAATATACCAGCTAGACCATTTGCCTTACATACTGCTAACCAGGGTTCGATCCACAGCATCACATATGATCCCTTAAATACCGCCAGGTATGGCCAAAAAAAAAAAAAAAAATTAGAACTTTTAGGTTCTACAGATGATTCTGTCACATCCAATCAGTTCTTTAGCTCAGACTTTGTGTTAGGAGAGTAGCTTTAGACAATATGTAACCAAAAAGAAAAATAATAATAATAGCAATAAAGGTAGCAGTATTCCAATAAAACTTTATAAAAATAGGCAGTGGATGGGACCAGAGCAAAGCACAGTAGGTAGAGAATTTGTCTTGCATGCAGCTGGCCCAAGTTCAATCCCCAGCATTTTTTTTATGGTCCCCCAAGCCTGCCAGAAATGTTTTCTAAGTGCAGAGCCAGGAGTAACCTTTGAGCAATGCCAGATATGGCTCAGCAAAAAAAAAAAAAAAAAAAAATGCAGTGGGCTCAAAGGCCTCTGGGTGCCAATTTCTGAACCAGTCAAGTGTGGTTCAATAGAATATGCCATGGTGATAGAAAAGATCTCAACCGGACTGACCCCAATGGCAGCCAGTGCTCTTCTAGGCCTGCAGTATGGACTGAATTATTCATTGGTTTACAGGATCATTTATTGTGGCAGAAGTGGCCACACAGGCTCAGCCATGGCCAGTGACAACCAGCCAGTGCGCCTTTGGTTCCTTGGAGCTGTGACATGTTCCCAGCAGGGTGTTGTTCTATTTTACCTCTGAGGCAGAGAACAGGGAGAAGCAGCTCTGCTGACTTCTACATGGGTGGTATCCCATAGCTCGGCCCATCCTGACCTCTCTCCTCCTCTGCCCGCCTCCCCTCACCCCAGGTCTCCTACACGTTCTCCAACTACCCGCCTGGCGTCCGCTACATCTGGTTCCAGCACGGTGGTGTGGACACTCACTACTGGGCCGGCTGGTACGGTCCGAGGGTCACCAACAGCAGCATCACCATTGGGCCCTCTCTGCCCTGACGCCCCAGGGGCCCCTGGCTGCAGTACCCTGGCTGGGAATCTGCTGTCAGGGAAGGGCTGGCCCTGCATGGGGAGGTGGCGCATGGGATCCCCAAGTTTCCTAGTGTCTCCTGTGTCTCCATTCTTTTGATCTGCAGAACCCCCAAAAATGCTGGGGTTAGAGGGAGCTTTTTCACCCCAACCATAACCTGCAGGACAGGCCTTCAGAGGCCCTTTTAAGAGCGAGGGCCCATGATTGAGGTAGTATTCGTCACTCCTTTCTCTGCCATTGCCCCCAGAAACTCCCAGAACAGACAACTTTGCCTGGCCACCTGATGGTGCAAGTAGCAGGAAAGGTCATGTCTGGCTGATCACCCTGAGCGTGGAGGACAGGCCTGGTCAGGGGGTGCAGCCCTGGGCTCTGGGGTGGGGAGGAAGGCCAGATGGAGATTTTTTTCATGGTCAGTCAACTCCAGATATCCCCGGACTCCTGAGAAGTTCAGACAGGCCGGGCTGGTTCTAGGAGCTGGGCTATGTGAGCCCTGAAGTGGTGGGATGGATTTGGGGTTTCAGGGAGCTCCACCACCCCCGTCCACCTCCATGCCATGACCAGCTCTCTGAGGCTTGGAGAGCACATCAAGCCCCCACACCACCGTGAACAGCTCCGTCCTCTCCCTTCTCTTGGAAGGACTTGGAATTCCAATCCAACCCACCGTGCTTTGCGCGGCCCAATAAAAGCTGTTGGTATCAGATAGTGTCTGATAGAGGGCAAACTTTACCTGGGGGAGGGTTGGATACTGACCCAGTTCGTGGCCAGCCAGAAATGTGGAAAGGGATCAAGACACCCCAAAACCAAGTATCTGGAACACACCTTGAGTGAGCGATCCTGCAACGGCTCCATCTAGATCTTCCCCTGGACTCTGGCCAGTTATGCTGGGGCCTTGGTGCTGCTTTTGCCTCTCTGCCAAGAGCACTGAGAAAATGCCCGGCACCCAGTAGGTGCTAAGTTAAATGTTCATGGTTCCAGCTATACCACTCCTAGGAATATACCCTAGGAACACAAAAATACAATACAAAAACCCCTTCCTTACACCTATATTCATCGCAGCTCTATTTACCATAGCAAGACTCTGGAAACAACCAAGATGCCCTTCAACAGACGAATGGCTAAAGAAACTGTGGTACATATACACAATGGAATATTATGCAGCTGTCAGGAGAGATGAAGTCATGAAATTTTCCTATACATGGATGTACACGGAATCTATTATGCTGAGTGAAATAAGTCAGAGAGAGAGAGAAAAACGCAGAATGGTCTCACACATTTATGGGTTTTAAGAAAAATGAAAGACATTCTTGCAATAATAACTTTCAGACACAAAAGAGAAAAGAGCTGGAAGTTCCAGCTCACCTCAGGAAGCTCATCACAAAGAGTGATGAGTTTAGTTGGATAAGTAACTACATTTTGAACTGTCCTAATAATGAGAATGTATGAGGGAAATTGAGAACCTGTTTAGAGTACAGGCGGGGGTCGGGTGGGGAGGAGGGAGACTTGGGACATTGGTAATGGGAATGTTGCACTGGTGATGGGTGGTGTTAAGAAAAAAAAAAAGAAAAAAAGAAAAATAATTGTGCCATTTTGATAGGACAAACAGACATTACTTCAGTTATACACCAATTACTTTATGAATCACAAGCTACAGAATACTACAGTTGGGGGCCGGAGAGAGAGCACAACAGTGTTTGCCTTGCAAGCAGCCGACCCAGGACATAAGGTGGTTGGTTCAAATCCCAGTGTCCCATATGGTTCCCCATGCCTGCCAGGAGCTATTTCTGAGCAGATAGCCAGGAGTAACCCCTAAGCACTGCTGGGTGTGCCCCCTCCCCCAAATAAAAAATACTACAATTGTCTCATCTTTGCTAAAAAAAAAAAAAAATGTTCATGGTTCCAGGGGTCTTTGCGCTCATAGTGCCCAGAGACTGCCCAGCTGCCCTGATGGGGAGCACAAGGCAGGGTTTCCCCATCAGAAGCCACCTCTTTGGGTATGTCCTCTGGGAAAAGGGAAATACTAAAAACCACTGGGAAGTTGGTGCCTCCTTCGCCTTTGCTGGATGTCCGTCATCCCCGGAGGCCAATCCCAGGAGGGACGAGAACTGGCCCCAGGGCTGGGGATGAGGCTCTAGGAGGGCCTGGGCAGGACGGATCTGGGGTGTCCCGGTGCATCCGTCAGGGAGCCTGGAAGGGGAGCGGGGAGGCCGACAGCAGGTGGCCAGGGCAGTCCTGGCGACCGGGGCCCAGCTCGCAAGGGGCTGGTCACGCGCAACCTCCACTCGGCCCTGCCGCTGGGCGGCGTCCGCGGATACTGGCCCGGTTTGGGGGCGGTTTCTGCCGGCACCTCCCGGCAACCCGCACTTCCCTGGGCCCGGATCCTGGTTCCTAGCTGGGGAGACGCGTTCCAGGCTGCGGCCTTTGCGCCTGGGGTGGTGGGAGGAGACAAGGCGCGGGGACCTGGGGCAGCCCCGGGTGCAGAGCGCTTCCTCGGCTGCATGGGCACCATCCTCCCGGCCGACCCCAGTTTTTTTTAGAAGTTGGCGACATTTAAAACGGGCCCCCCCTTGCACATTGAGGGAGGTTGAAAGTCAGTCCCTCCAGCAAAGGAAGAAAACCTTGTTTTCTGTTTTCTTTATTTATGTTGAGCATTTTGCACCGCCCTCCACTGAGGCGAAGCCCTGTCTGGGTGTGGCTGTTTCTGTTTTGCCATCCACCCGCATTAAGAAGGCAAAGGGTGAAGACGGTTGTGGGGCCCCACAGCCACTGGAGCTGTATTTTTATTTTAAAATTTATTATTTATTTGGTTTTGGGGCCACATCTGGTGGCGCTCAGGGGGTTTCTCCTAGCTCTGCGCTAAGATATCTCTCCTGGCAAGGTAGGAGGTATGTATGTATTTATACTTATATATAAAAGCAAGCTCTTAGTGGATCCTAAACAATAAGTAGTTCAGAGGATAAGGCACTTTCTTCCCTTTGACTTCTAAAACCTTTATTAGTTTGTTTTGTTTTGGTTTGGGGGCCACACCTGGGGACCTTCAGGAGTTACTCCCGGCTATGCGCTTAGAAATCGCTTCTGGCTTGGGGGACCATATGGGACGCGGGGAGATTGAACCACTGTCTGTCCTAGGCTAAAGAGGGCAAGACAGATGCCTTACCACTTGTGACACCAATCGGCATTTGGGAGGGAGGGCACACCTGGCGACGCTCAGGGGTTACTCCTGGCTCTGTGCTCAGAAATCGCTCCTGGCAAGCATGGGGGACCATATGGGATGCCAGGATTTGAACCACCGGCTATCCTGGGTCAGCTACTTGCAAAGCGAAAGCCCTACCACTGTGCTATCTCTCTAGCCCTAAAACTTTTATTAGAATCTTTACCACAGATGTGGTCACTGTATATTTGCATCTCATTACAGATGTGACCTCTGTGTTGTTTGAGGGCCTCATGGAACAGGGAACCTTGTGCAGGTCTCACACACCCAGCTGTGGTTGCATACGGCTGTTGGGGGGGGGGTCCCATTAGCAGAGCCCCAGGATAGTAGTGGGTGCTGGTACAATGGCCTCTCATGTGAACTTACGGGCCCCCTGGAGATGGCCTGTGAGGTCGATCACCTGTGATTCTCCAGGCCCGAGCGCACCCCTGGGGATCCCGGCCATGGCCCTGCTGAACATCAACGAGCTGCCCGAGAACATCCTCCTGGAGGTCTTCGTCCACTTGCCTGCCCGCCAGCTGCTGCTTTGCTGCCGCCCTGTCTGCAGCCTGTGGCGGGACCTCATCGATGTGGTGACCCTGTGGAAGCGCAAGTGCCTGCGGGAAGGCTTCATCACCGAGAATGGGGACCAGCCGGTGGCTGACTGGAAAATCTTCTACTTCCTCCACAGCCTCCACAGGAACCTCCTGCAGAATCCCTGTGCTGAAAGTAAGGTGCAGAGCAGGGCCTAAAACATTCCCTCCAAGCCCTGCTTGATGCCTGCCATCTTCCCTCACTGTTGCTTCAGATGTGAGCATGACATATTTTTATACATACAGATATCCACGAATTCATAGTTTGTGAGACTTTAGAGCATGAACACAAGATTATCTGGGATCAAATCTAGGCTTTGACACCTATAAGTCATCTGCTCTACAAATTGAACCACATGCTGCCTGCCCTCCTCCTCCTCCTCCTCCTCCTCCTCTTTCTTTTTTTTTTTTTTTTTTTTTTTTTTTTTGGTTTTTGGGTCACACCCGGCAGTGCTCAGGGGTAACTCCTGGCTGTCTGCTCAGAAATAGCTCCTGGCAGGCACGGGGGACCATATGGGACACCGGGATTCGAACCAACCACCTTTGGTCCTGGATCGGCTGCTTGCAAGGCAAACACCGCTGTGCTATATCTCCGGGCCCATTTTTGTTTTTGTTTTTGTTTTTGTGTCACACCCACCAGTGCTCAGGGGTTACTCCTGGCTCTACACTCAGAAATTGCTCCTAGCAGGCTCAGGGGACCATATGGGATGCCGAGATTGGAACCACTGTCCTTCTGCATGCAAAGCTAACACCTTATCTCCATGCTATCTCTCCAGCCCCACTCCTCCTCCTCCTTCTTTTCTTCTTCTTTCACCCCATCATCTTCCTCTTCTTTGTCCTCCTCCTCCTCTCATCTTCCCCTTTTTCTTCTTACTCGTCTTCCTCTTCTTCCTCCTCTTCTTCTCACTCTTCCTCCACCTTCTCTTATTATTATTCTCTTTCTGGGTCTCTGGGACTCCAAAGATTCCTATGTTGTTTTTGTTAAGTTTATCAAAGACTTCTATTTTTATCTGTTCACATACTTTGAGTAGTTTATTCATTGTCTGATCATTTGCTTTAAGGTTCTTTTCCAATCTCTTCTGATTGTTTTGCATCTTATCATCCGACTCACTGACCCTGTTTTCAGATGCTGTTACTCTGTTGGAGAGGCTTTCATTGAGTTTTTCATTTCATCTGCCGAGTTTTTCAGTCCTCTTATTTCAGTTTGGAGTTTTCTGAGTTCTGTCTTTGTGGTCTGTTCAACTCGTTCTATGCTTTCTTTGAGTTCTCTGAGTATCCTCCACATTTCTACTCTCAACTCCTTATCTGAGAGACTAATTATGTGGTTGATACTTTTCAGGTCATCAGAGCTGCCATCCTTATTCTCTATACATGCTCTTGCCCTGTATTTTTTTCCCATTGACACCCTTGTAGTGTGGCTTTTACTGTGTGTTGTGGTGGGGTTAATGGACTAGGAGATGGAGTGGTCGAGCTCCTCAGGCTCCACCTTCTCGGGTGGGGCCAATTTACCAGGTTTGGGCCTTGGAGATAATGGTCAGTGGCATCTTCTTGGTTGTCTCCTGCAGAAAAGCCTGTTTTATTAATCTGTCTCCTTGTCATTTCACCTGGGCCACACACTTCTTGTCTGAGGGACCTAATGGATGGCATCTGTCACAGGACCCACCTAGACCATGCCCACCTGAATATACTGCATGGATCACATCCATCTACTTAAAAAGATGCAACCCTGGGGCCGGATAAATAGCACAGTGGTAGGGTCAGGATGGACCCCAGTACTATTCCTGGCATCCCAAATGTTTCCCTGAGCCCGTAAGCTGGCAGGTCTGAAAGCTGTAGGATAATGGTGGAGAAATGATCTTCCAGGCAGTCAGATGAAGTTTCAGGAAAAATTTAGCTGTATTACAAGGCCCTAACTACCATGTGGGCAGAGAAGCCTCCTCTAATCCTCTGCACTTACTCTTGCCAGATATTCTCAGAGCTCTGTGGCTTTGGACGTCCAGTCCCAATTTAAAGACTCTCTCCTTCCTCTTCCATTTCACACATGGTCAGTGCTCAGGGGTTGCTCCTAGCTCTGCACTCAGGAACCACTCCTGGCAGGTGTGGGGGACCATGAGATGGTGGGGATCAAACCCAGGCTGGCCCATGCAAGGCAAATGCCCTCCCCACTGTACTATTGCTAAGGCTCTGTTGTTTTAAATATAAATTAAAGAGTCCTACAGGTGATGTGGGGATGGTGAGGCCTTTCTCAGTTAGGCCCAGCTCCCGCAGCACCTATGTCCTGATGGGTCTGTAGGTTGCATGGTGACAGCAGAAAAATTCACAAAGCAGTCAGATGAAGTTGCAGGAGTCAGCCAGCTTTATTTCATGGTCCTAACCACCACGATCATTTCCTTACATGGCTTCTAGCTGAGCCTTTTCCTAGCAGCCACTTCTCTGCTCCTTCTCTGGCTCTCTCTGCCTCTGTCTCCCTTTCAGCTGCTCTTCAGACTTGGTTGCTGACTGACCCCTTTGCTGCTTCTTTGCTGATCTCATTTTTGCTAATTTCTTTGTTGATTCTCTCTGCTGATCCTCTTGTTGGTTCTCTCTACTGATTCTCCTTCTCTCTCTAATTCTCCTTCTTTTTTTTTTTTTTTTTTTTTGGTTTTTGGGCCACACCCAGTAACGCTCAGGGGTTACTCCTGGCTATGTGCTCAGAAGTTGCTCCTGGCTTGGGGGACCATATGGGACACCGGGGGATCGAACCGCAGTCCGTCCAAGGCTAGCGCAGGCAAGGCAGGCTCCTTATCTTTAGCGCCACCGCCCGGCCCCCCTAATTCTCCTTCTTATCCCCTCTCTCCCCCAAAGCAGACTCCTCCTCCTGCCCTTTCCAGGTGTGGGTGGTTCTGATCATTCAGGTGGGATAAACAAGAAGTTGGGGGCAGAGAGATAGCATGGAGGTAAGGTGTTTGCCTACATGCAAAAGGAAGGTGGTTCGAATCCAGGTTTCCCATATGGTCCCCTGAGCCTGCCAGGAGCGATTTCTGAGCGTAGAGCCAGTAGTAACCCCTGAGCGCTGTCAGGTGTGACCCAAAAACCAAACAAACAAAAGAAAAGTTGGGAGAGGGAATACCCACAGGGCCCCACTTCCAGACCTGCTGTAGCCTCAGCCACCCCTGTGGACCAGGATATAGAGGGGGAGGCCAGGCTCTGGAGGGAGGAAAACTTCCCTCCTTCTAGTTCATGTTCAGAGCCACAGTCTGGGAAGTTGAGTAATGCTCAGGATTGGGAGGGGGGAACCCCTAGAGCTTGTGCAGACCCTACTGAGGCCCGCCTCAAGGCCCTGCTTGTTGACCTGTTTCCTAGAGGGCCTGGACTCATGGCAGCTTGACAAAAATGGAGGGTACAAGTGGAAGGTGGAGACACTCCCTGGAGATCACGGAAAGAACTTTCCCCACAGCGGAGTCACAAAATACTTTGTCACATCTTTTATGTAAGGCACTTGGGGCTCCCAAACTGGGCTCAGCTTGGTGGCCGGGGTCACAGGGGACAGAATAGGGTGCTCTGGCTGAGGCTGGAAGCCCACCAAGTGGGAGGGTAGCTCTACCCAGGGGGCTTTAAACTGTGGACACATAGAAGGGGACCCAGAGCATCCAGCCCAGGGGTAGGGGTCTTGGGCCATGCCAGGTCCACAGGGTGCTGCCATGATCTGTTCCCACTCCACTCCCCCAGGATGTGCCTCAAGTCACAGCTGGTGGACCTCAAAGCCAATGGCTACTGGGATGAGCTTCTGGATCACTACCAGCCAGACATCCTGGTGAAGGACTGGTAAGGGTGGACACCTGCTGATGGGGTGTCCCAGTGCAGAGACACACACTCTGCTCCAGCCTCTGAACAGCCCCCCATTTGTCCATTCTGAGGGTTCTGGGGTATCTGATACCCCAGGATAGGACCCAGCTGATCTTGGTAGTGGCCCAGCCTGAACCCCCCACTGCCCCACAGGTTTGCGCCCCGCCATGATTGCGGCTGCACCTACCACCTTAGTGTACATCTGACTTCAGCAGATCTCATTACCCTGGCATCCTTTGAACCACCACCTGTGACATTTCCCCAGTGGAACGACGCTACGTGGAGAGAGGTGAGGCCCCCTTAACCTAGCCCTACTGGTCTTAACCCCCTGGTCTCCCAGAGGCTCCAGTTTTGCCTCGTCCAAGCTGCATGGGCACTTGGCTCTGTCCCTACCTGGGCCTCTAGTGACTGGTTTCTCCTTCCTGCACCCTTAGGTCTCCCATACTTTCTCAGACTACCCTCCTGGCGTGCGCTACGTCCTCTTCCAGCATGGGGGCCACGACACCAAGAGATGGGCAGGCTGGTATGGGCCCCGTGTCACCAACAGCAGCGTCACAGTCAGCCCTACCAGAAGTGCCCCAAACCCAGGCCCCGAGGTCACAGCTTGATCCTGTCTGGTCCCTACAGGGGGCCTGGCCAAGGCTCTTGGACAAGGCCACAACCCACTGGGACTTCCTTGAGCTATAACAAACATTTTCAGTAAAGCTTGCCTGGGCCAATCTCCAGGGCTTCCCCGGGCCACATGCCTGGGCAAGCCGGTGAGTTGGGCCCCTTGGTGGAGCTTGAAGGTACCCTAGGCTTTCCCCCATTATCCATTCAGCTCCTTAGGGAGGGTCTGGGTAGGGCTCCGAACTTCTAGTAATCTCTTTCCAGTCTATATTTTCAAAATACATTTTCAAGATACATTAATAGTACTCACTATCTTTGAATTATGTTTTTATTTATGCAGAATATCCATTTTGTACTCTGCCATTTTGCACACCCCTACAAAAGATCATTTTTCTCTTTAACTTCCTTAACCCCTATCATCATTACTCCTCATTTACCCTTTCTAACTTAAGTACTGTAGAGTCCTAAGTCACAGACCAAAGTGGTGCCCTGGAGTTAACACCCACCCAACTATTCCAAAAGGCATAAAAAGGACACATATGTCTTTTCAACCTTTTATGGGTGTTTTCTTTGATGGCTATAACTTTTGCTGAATATTTTTTTATACAGTGACGATCTGCCCCCCTTTTTTTATCTTCTCTTTGTGAACTACTCAATATGGAATTTGGTGTGAAAGAATCCCTCAGTTTAATGCTTATGTTTGAACCCAGTCATGGGTATTGTTAGACGTGTTCTTACGCCCTCATATACTCAGATAACATCACGTGGCTTTATTTCTTGTTTGCCTAGGCACACTAAAACGGGAAAATACTATACATACCAATAAGTTCTTATCTAATAAAGATGGGAACACACAAATCTTGTAGTGCAATGTGACCTTACACCCTGAACATTGACACAAAGACCTGGCACAGGCCTCAGAAGAATGGGCATTCTCCATTCACCCCTGATCTAGAGAGGACATCTACAAAACATCCAAGGTTGTCTATAACATCACCTGGAGGCAATCCTCTACCAGAGAAGATCCTACAGCTGCTCTGACATCAATCTACTCAAAAGAGACTTCCCTTAACACTGAGAAGACTTAACAAGAACAATGACTTGCTTACTGGACAGGGCTTGCTGTATTGCCCCTTAATTGTGAGGTGAAACTAGAGGATACTCTACACCAGCCTGACTTCAATGTAGGATGTGCAGATTTCAGGATCTTTAATACAGAAACCTGATGCCAACAATAGGACTGCGTGAAAAATAAAACTGTATTGGCACTACAGACAATGACTTGGATTGAATAAACTGGTTTGCCTGGAGCCTAGAGTTGGTCTTATGCCAGGAAACTTCAGGGGTAGTGGTCTCCTTGTATTTAGACCAAAACTATTCCTTTCTATGACCCCCATATTTTGGTGGGCCTATGCAAACAATATTTGCCACTCTAACACCGTTTTTTACTGTGCCCTTTTGACTAACCCTTAAAAAAAACATCTTAAACTTTTGATGTTAACTTAAACTAATATGTATGTGCATGAATATATAAAAATTCTATGCCTTCAAAGTTAAGGAGTCACATAAATCTCATGGCTTTAGGTTGCTTTGTGTACTGCTAAGAAATGTTATAACGTCCTACAATCTGGGGACTTGTGGACAAAGTAATTGTACATGGGTTCTGCCTTATTTTTCTTAATGTTCTTTTGACTGTAAGTTCAATATTTAGGTGTCAGCAAGGGGATTTCTTCTGAGAACTCTGTTTATGGGCGATTGTTCTTTCACTGTAACTTTACCTTGTCCTCTTTGCATCATTGTTCTCATAATTAAAAATTAAAAATTAAAAAAAAAAACTTGCCTGGGCCAGAGGCTGGTGGTGGGGATGGGCACCCCATCCATAGCCTGCAGGAGAGGCCTTCAGGGGCCCCTTTTAATAGCTAGGGCCCCAGATTGAGGTGGTACAAGTCATTCCCTACTCTGTCCTTGCCCCAGAGGCTCCCAGAACAGGTGGCCTGGCCACTTGATGGCACAAGAAGCAGGAAAGGTCACCTCTGGCTAATCACGTTGAGCAGAGGGCAGACCTGGTCAGGGGGGCACAGCCCTGGGTTCTGAGGTGGGGAAAAGACCGGATGGAGATTTTTTTTTTTTCACACCGTCAGTCAACTCCAGACATCCCTGGCCGGGCTGGAGATTTTTTTTCACTGTCATTCAACTTCAGACATCAGTCTGGCCGGGCTGGCACTGGGAGCTGTGTTGGGTGAGCCATGAAGTTGTGGGATGGATTTGGATTTCAGGGACCACCACTACCCCTTCTACCTCCATCCCATGGCCAACTCCTCGAGACATGAAGAGCACATCAAGTCATCAAGCCTCTACACTACCTTGGACAACTCCAGCCCATCCCTCCTCTTGGAAGGACTTGGAGTTCTGATCAGACCCACTGAGTTTTGTGTGGCCCAATAAAAGGTGTTGGTATCAGAGTGTTTCTGATAGAGGGCAAACTTCAACTGGGAGACTAGCCCAGCCCCTGGAGATCTGCCCAGTCTGTGGCCAGCTGGCAATGTGGAGAGGGATCAAGACACCCCAAAACAAGTTATCAGGAACACATGAGTGAGCTATCCTGCAATGGTTCTATCCAGAACTCCCCCTGGACTCTAGCCAGCACTACTGGGGCCATGATGCTGCCTGTTCCGCTATGCCAAGAGCGCTGAGAAAGTGTTGGCACTCAGTAGGTGCAAAGTTAAATGTTGTTATATTGGGGGTTGTGGGAATCTGCATGCTCACAGTGCCTAGCTACTGGCTAGCCGCCCTGATGGTGAGTGCAAGACAGGGTTTCCCCATCCCTTGGGGTGTGTCCTCCAGGAAGTGGGGGAAGGAAAATACTAAAACCCACTGGGAAGTTGGTGCCTCGTGGGTGTCAGCCATCCCCGGAGGCCAGTTGCAGGAGAGGCTGGAACTGGCCCCACATTTGTCCCTATAACTCCGGAGCTGGACATGAGGTTCTTGGAAGGCCTGGCCAGATAGAGGGACAGATGGACGGAGGCCTGAGCTTCAGGACAGCGAGGTCTGGGGGAGCCTGGAGGCCGGGGAGGGGCGATAGCAGGTGGCCCTGGTGTCAGGGACCCTGCTAGCAGGGCCAGCGGGGGGTCCCCAAGCAGGTCTCCCGCAGCCTCCGACTCGGGCCTGACCACTGGGCGGCGACCGCGGGTCCCCGGCCCGGTTCCTGGGCGTCTTCCTCCCGCACTTCCCTGGGCCCGGTTCCTGGTTCCTAGCTGGGAAGACGCGTTCCAAGCCGCGGCCTTTGGGGCTGGGGAGGTGGAGTGGACAGGCCTCCGGAGAAAGGCTCGGGGCCCCAGGACAGCTCAGGGTGCTAAACGGCTTCTCGGGGTGCAGACGGACTTCTGGGGTGCAGAGCGACTTCTTGGGGGCGCAGAGAGGAGCTGGGGTGCAGAGCTGCTTCTTGGGGCCCAGAGGGGCTTCTTGGGGTGCAGAGCGCTTCCTCTGTTGCATGTGCAGTGGCCAGGCCAGTATACCCACAGTGAGAACTTGAATGCGGATCCCTCCCCTCCCCCCGAACCCCAGTTTTTTTTTTTTTTAGAAGTTGACGACACTTAGAAAGGGTCCCCTTGCACCTTTAGGGAGGTTTAGAGTTAGTCCCTCCAAAAAAGGAGGAAAACCTTGTTTTCTGGTTTTGTTGTTGTTGTTGTTTTGTTCTTTGGAGCATTTTGCACAGCCCTCCCCAGCGATGAAAGCCTGTCCGGGCGTGGCTGTTTCTGTTTTGCCACACACACACACACACACACACACACGTTAAGAAGGCAAAGAAGGGCCGGAGAGATAGCATAGAGGTAGGGCATTTGCTTTGCATGCAGAAGGATGGTGGTTCGAATGCTGGCATCCCACATGGTCCCACCGAGCCTGCCAGGAGCAATTTCTGAGTGTAGAGCCAGGAGTAACCAAAAACAAAAACAAAAACAAAAACAAAAAAAAAGAAGGCAAAGGGTGAAGACAGTTGTGGGGCCCCACAGCCACTGGAGCTGTATTTTTTTTTTTTTTTTTGGTTTTGGTTTTGGTTTTTGGGCCACACCAGGCAGTGCTCAGGGGTTACTCCTGGCTGTCTGCTCAGAAATAGCTCCTGGCAGGCACGGGGGACCATATGGGACATCGGGATTCGAACCAACCACCTTAGGTCCTGGATCGGCTGCTTGCAAGGCAAATACCGCTGTGCTATCTCTCCAGGCCGTGTATTTTATTTTTAACTTTATTTTTATTTATTTTATTTATTTTATTTATTTATTTTTTGGTTTTTGGGTCACACCTGGCAGTGCTCGGGGGTTACTCCTGGCTCTACGCTCAGAAATCGCTCCTGGCAGCCACAGGGGACCATATGGGACACCAGGATTTGAACCACAGACCTTCTGCATGAAAGGCAAACACCTTACCTCCATGCTATCTCTCCGGCCCCTATTTATTTGATTTTTGAGCCACGCCTGGTAGCGCTCAGTGCCTGGCTTTGCACTGAGAAAACGCTTCTGGCATGGTATGTATGTATGTATGTATGTATTTATATATGTATATATGTATTATATATAAAAGCAAAATTTTGGTGCGTTCTAGATAATAGTTCAGGGGATAAGGCACTTTCTCACATTGGATTTCTAAAACCTTTATTAGTTTTTTTGTTGGTTTTTTTTTTTTTTTTTTTTTTTTTGGTTTTTTTTTTTTTGGTTTTAGGGCCACACCTGGGGATGTTCAGGAAATTGCTTTTGGCTTGGGGACCATATTGGATGCCGGGATTGAACCACTGTCCGTCCTAAGCTAGGGTGGGCAAGGCAGCTGCCTTACTGTTTGTGATACCAATGGGTTTTTTTGGGGGGGAGGGGGGCACAGCTGTTGGCGCTCAGGGGTTTCTCCTAGCTCTGTGCTCAGAAATCGTTCCTGGCAGCCACAGGGGACCATATGGGATGCCAGAATTTGAACCACCGACCATCCTGGGTCAGCTGCTTGCAAGGCCCTACTGCTGTGCTATCTCGCCAGCCCTAAAACCTTTATTAGTATCTTTACCACAGATATGATCACTGTATATTTGCACCTCATTACAGGTGTGACCGCTGTGTTGTTTGAGGGCATCATGGAACAGGGAACCTTGGGCAGATGCTGTTTCACAAGTAGAAAGAGGAAAGGGAGTGACCAGACAGAAACCAGTGAGTATGAATCTGGCCTCACGCTCAGCTTGTCCCAGTTCGATTCCCTTCATCCCATAAGGTCTCCAAGCACAGCCAGGTGTGTCCCAAGAGCCCACCCCCATCCCCGAGAGATAGCACATCAGTAGGGCATTTGCCTTGCATGCACCTGACCCTGGATAGACCAGCGTTCAATTCCCAGCATCCCATTTGGTCCCCAGAGCTGGCCAGTAGCAATATGTGGTAGCAGAGTCAGGAGTAACCCTTGAACGCTGCTGGGTGTGCACCTCCAAAAAAATTTCAACAGCCCCCCACTGGAGCAGTAGTACAGCAGGGAGGGTATTTTTGTTTGCTTGCTTTTTATTGGTTTGGGGCCACACTCAGTGGTACTTAGGGGTTACTTTGACTCTGTACTCAGACATTAATCCTGGCAAACTCAGACTAATGGGGAGCCAGAGATCGAATCCAGGTCGGCCTCCTGCAAGGCAAACATCCTCCATGCTGTGCCATCACTTCAGTCCCAGGGAGGACAGTTTATCTTGCACAGGGTTTGATTCCTTGGACCCCAGAACAAACAGAAATACACATATAGATCAGAGATCTGTCCCCCTTAACACTGCCTGGCTCAGGGCTAATTCCTGGCTTTGTGCTCAGGGATCACTCTTGGTAGGCTGAGGGGACCATCTGGGATGCGGGGGATCGAATCCAGGGCATCCTCATGTGAGACCAACATTTTAGCTGCTGCATTATTTGTCCCCCACTTGCACTGTTGATGTGGAGGCAGGTCTCACACACCCAGCTTTGCTTGCATGCAGCTGTTGGGGGGTGTCCCATCAGCAGAGCCCCAGGATAGTGGTGGGTGCTGGTACGATGGCCTCTCATGTGAACTCCTGGGCCCCCCTGGGAGATGACAAGGCAGGTGAGGTATGATCACCTGTGATTCTCCAGGCCCGAGCGCACCCCTGGGGATCCCGGCCATGGCCCTGCTGAACATCAACGAGCTGCCCGAGAACATCCTCCTGGAGGTCTTCGTCCACCTGCCGGCCTGCCAACTGCTGCTGTGTTGCCGCCCCGTCTGCAGCCTGTGGCGGGACCTCATCGACTTGGTGACCCTGTGGAAGTGCAAGTGCCTGCGGGAAGGTTTCCTCACCAAGGAAGGGGACCAGACGGTGGCTGACTGGAAAATTTTCTACTTCCTCCACAGCCTCCACCGGAATCTCCTGCAGAATCCCTGTGGGGAAGGTAAGGTGCATAGCAGGGCCTAAAACATTCCTTCCAAGCCCTGCTTGATGTCTGCCATCTTCCCTCCTTAAACCTCAGTTCTAAGCCCTGCCCAGTCCGCCCAGTCCCCTGATATGCTCCCTGCCTGTTGTGTTCTCCACTAATAGCCTTTTCCTTCAGCCAGAACTGTTTTATTAATATTTTTACAGTTGCTTTAGATGTGAGCATGCATAAGTATATGACATATTTTTTTTTTTGGGTCACACCCGGCAGTGCTCAGGGGTTATTCCTGGCTCCAGGCTCAGAAATTGCTCCTGGCAGGCACGGGGGACCACATGGGACGCTGGGATTCGAACCGATGACCTTCTGCATGAAAGGCAAACGCTTTACCTCCATGCTATCTCTCCAGCCCCAGTATATGACATATTTTATACATGCAGATATACACGAATTCATAGTTTGTGAGAATATTAGAGCTTGAACATGAGATCATCTGGGATGAAATCTAGGCATTGACACCTATAAGTTATCTGCTCTACAAATTGAACCACATCTCTGCCTCCTCCTCTTTTCTTTTCTCATCTTTTCTTTCTTTCCTTCTTTCTCTTCTTCTCCCTCTTCCAGTGCATCTTCTTTTTCCTCTTCTTTCTCTTCTTAATCCTCCTCTCTTCTTTTTTGTCTTCCCCTTTTTCTTCTTACTCTTCTTCTTCCCCTTCTTTCTGTTCTTCCGCTTCTTTCTCTTCTTCTTCCTTCTCTTCCTCTTTCTATTCTTTCTTATTATTATTATTATTATAATAATAACTCTTATTATTATTCTCTTCCTGGGTCTCTGTGACACCAATGATTCCTAGGTTGTTTCTGTTGAGTTTGTCAAAGACGAAATTATCATCTGTTCACATTCTTTATTAGTTTATCCATGGTCTGATCATTTGCTTTAAGGTTCTTTTCCAGGGACCGGAGAGATAGCACGGAGGTAAGGCATTTGCCTTTCATGCAGAAATCACGCCTGGCAGGCTCAGATGACTATAAGGGATTCCCGGATTCAAACCACTGTTCTTCTGCATGGAAAGCAAATGCCCTACCTCCATGATATCTCTTCAGCCCCTCATATGTTGTTTCTGTTGAGTTTATCAAAGATTCCTCTGTTCATATGGTCCCCCAAGCCAGGAGCGATTTCTCAGCTTGGAGTCAGGACTAACCCCTGAGCACTGCTGGGTGTGACCCAAAATCAAACAAACCAAAAAGACTTCTATTTTTTATTTATTTATTTATTTTTGTTTTTTTGGGTCACACCTGGCTCTCTGCTCAGAAAATCGCCCCTGGCAGGCACGGAGGACCATATGGGATGCCGGGATTTGAACCACTGTTCTTTTGCATGCAAGGCAAAGCCTTACCTCCATACTATCTCTCCAGCACCAAGATGTCTATTTTCATCTGTTCACATTCTTTGAGTAGTTTAACCATTATCTGATCATTTGCTTTAAGGTTCTTTTCCAATCTCTTCTGATGTATGGAGTTGTCTTGCATCTCATCCTCCGCTCACTGACTTTGTTTTCAGATACTGTTATTCTGTTTTTGTTTGTTTTTTTGGGCCACACCTGGTGGTGCTCAGGGATTACTCCTAGCTATCTGCTCAGAAATAGCTCCTGGCAGGCATGGGGGACGATATGGGACACCAGGATTGAACCAACCACCTTAGGTCTTGGATTAGCTGCATGCAAGGCACCTCTGTGCTATCTCTCTGACCCCAGATACTGTTATTCTTTTGGAGAGTTTTTATTGAGGTTTTCATTTCATCTACCAAATTTTTAAGTCCTTTTATTTCAGTTTGGAGTTTTCTGAGTTCTATCTTTGTGGTCTGTTCAGCTCAATTTATGCTTTCTTTGAGTTCTCTGAGTATCCTCCACATTTCTACTCTAAATTCCTTAAAGTAGAAGCTAATTATGTGGTTGATACTTTTCAGGTCATCAGAGCTGCCATCTTCATTCTCTAAACATGCTGTTGTTTCCTCATTGACACCCTTGTAGTGTGGCTTTTACTGCATGCTGTGGTGGGGTTAATGGGCTAGGAGGAGGCTGGAGAGATAGCATGGAGGTAAGGAAGGCATTTGCCTTCCATGCAGAAGGATGATGGTTCAAATCCCGGCATCCCATATGGTCCCCTGAGCCTGTCAGGAACGATTTCTGAGTGTAGAGCCAGGTGTAACCCCTGAGTGCTGCCAGGTGTAACCCTAGTCCCCCCACCCCAAATGGGCTAGGAGATGGAGCGGCTGCACTCTCAGCCTCCACTTTCTTGGGTGGGTCCAGCTTACCGGGTTTGAGCCCTAGAGATTATGTTCGATGGCATCTTCTTGGTTGCCTCCTGCAGAAAAGCAGACAGGGAGCGAGGCAGCAGTCCTTTATAATGGCTCTCTTGTGCCCAAACACATGGTAGGGATTAGTAGCCCCCTTCTTGGGTAAGGCTAGCATACCTGGTTTGGGCCCTGGAGATCATATTCAATGACATCTTCTTTGTTGCCTCGTACAGAAAAGCTTGTTTTATTAATCTGTCTCCTTGTCATTTCACCTGGGCCACACGCTTCTTGTCTTAGGGACCTAATAGATGGCATCTGTCACAGGACCCACTTAGACCAGGCCCACCTGAATACGCTGCATGAGTTGCATCCATCCACTTAAAAAGATGCAACCCGGGGCAGAAGCAATATCACAGTAGTAAAGCATTTGCTTTGCACAAGGATGACTCAGGATGGACCCCGGATCGATCCTGGCATCCCGTATGATTTCCTGAGCCTGCCAGGAGTGACTTCTGAGCGCAGAGCAAGAGTAACCCCTGAGGGCCACTGAGTGTGACTAAAAATAAATAAATAAACTCAATCTTAAAAAGATGCAACCTTTGGGAAATTTTTTCTTTTTTCATTTTGAGCCACACTCCACAGGCAGTGCTCACGGGTTACTCCTGGCTCTGTGTGTCTGTAGGTTGCAGGGTGATGGCAGAAAAATTCACGAAGCAGTCAGATGAAGTTCCAAGAGTCAGCCAGCTTTATTTCACGATCCTAACCTCCACGTTCATTTCCTAACATGGCTTCTATGCTAAGACTTTTCCTAGCAGCTCCTTCTCTGGCTCTCTCAGCCTCTGTCTTCCTTTCGGTGGCTCTTTAGACTTGGTTGTTGACTGACTCCCCTTTGCTGATTTCCTTGTTGATTCTCTCTACAGATTCTCCTCTCTCTAACTCTCCTTATCCCCTCTCTCCCCCCAGGCAGACTCCTCCTCCTGCCCATTCACCCATTCCAGGTGTGGGTGGTTCTGTTTATTCAGGTGGGATAGATAATAGTTGGGGGAAGGGGATATCCACAGGGCCCCATGTCCAGACAAGCTTTAATTTCAGCCACCCCTGGGGACCCCAATATGGGGAGAGGCCTGGGCTCTGAAGGGAGGGAAAATTCCCTCCTTCTGGTTCATATTTGGAGCCACAGTTTGGGAAGTGAAGTTAGTCTCAGGATTGAGGGAAACGCCTCAAGAGTCATGTGTAGGGGCCGGGCGGTGGCGCTAAAGGTAAGGTGCCTGCCTTGCCTGCGCTAGCCTTGGGCGGACCGCGGTTCGATCCCCCGGTGTCCCATATGGTCCCCCAAGCCAGGAGCAACTTCTGAGCACATAGCCAGGAGTAACCCCTGAGCGTTACCGGGTGTGGCCCAAAAACCAAAAAAAAAAAAAAAAAAGAGTCATGTGTAGACCCTACTTGAGGGCCCAGCTCAAGGCCCCGCTTGGTCTGTTTCCTAGAGGGCCTGGACTCATGGGAGACTAACCAAAAAGGAGGGCCCAGGTGGAAAGTGGAGACATTCCCCGGAGACTATGGAGAGAACTTTGCCCACAGTGGAGTCGCAAAATACTTTGTCACATTTATATGTAAGATATTTGGGGACTCCCAAACCGGATTCAGTTTGATGGCTGGGGTCACAGGGGACAGAATGGGGTGCTCTGGCAGATGCTGGATGCCTACGAGGTAGGAGGGCAGCCCTATCTGGGAGCTGGGGCAAGGGATCTTTAAACTGTGGTGGACACGCAGATGGGGGATCCAGGGCATCCAGCCCAGGGATAGGGGTCTCAGGCCATGCCAGGCCCACTGGGGGCTGCCATGCTCTCCTCCCCCTTCACTCCCCCAGGATGTGCCTCAAGTCACAGCTGGTGGACCTCAAAGCCAATGGCTACTGGGATGAACTGCTGGACCACTACCGGCCAGACATCGTGGTGAAGGACTGGTAAGAGTGGGCACCCACTGTTAAGGGGGCCAGTCTGGTGCAGAGACACACCCTCTATTCCAGCCTCTGAACAGCCCTCCTTTTTTCCATTCTGAGGGTTCTGGGGTATCTACTACCCCAGGTAGGACCCAGCTGATCTTGGTAGTGTCCCTGTAACTAGGCCACTCTCTGGGGACAAGGGACTGGGTGGTATTTCCCAAGGCAGCCTTTGTCTGCCAGCTCTTGGAGTGCAGAGAGATACACAGTGCCTGGAGCCCAGCCTGAACCTCCTACCACCCCACAGGTTTGCGCCCTGCGGTGATTGCGAAGGCACCTACCTCCTTAGTGTGAACCTGACCACAGAGGATCTCAACTCCCTGGCATACTTTCAGCCGCCACCTGTGACATTTCACCAGTGGAACGATGCTAAGTGGAGGGAGGTGAGGCCCCCTAAACCCAGCCCTACAACAACCCCTGGTCTCCCAGAAGGCTCCAGTTTTGCCTTGTCCAAGTTGCATGGGCCCTTGGCTCTGTCCCTACCTATCAACCTGACT
Organism: Suncus etruscus; assembly: GCF_024139225.1. NCBI lineage: Eukaryota > Metazoa > Chordata > Mammalia > Eulipotyphla > Soricidae > Suncus > Suncus etruscus. The sequence continues at coordinate 6,725,019 of NC_064853.1, forward strand.
TCCTGGTGACTGGTTTCTCCTTTCTGCACCCTTAGGTCTCCCATACTTTCTCGGACTACCCTCCCGGTGTGCGTTATGTCCTCTTCCAGCACGGGGGCCGGGATACCCAGAACTGGGCTGGCTGGTATGGGCCCCGTGTTACCAACAACAGCGTCACAGTCAGCCCTACCAGAAGGACCCTTAACCCAACCCCCAAGGGCACCGCTTGATCCTGTCTGGCCCCCACAGGGGGCCTGGCCAAGGATCTCAGACAAGGCCACAGACCACTGGGACTTCCTGCTAATCGGGGCAATTGCACCGTAATAAATATTTTCAGTAAAACTTTCTGGGCCAGAGGCTGGTGGTGGGGTGAGCACCCCATCCATAGCCCACAGGAGAGGCCTTGAGGGGCCTCTTTTCAGAGCAAGGGCCCCTGATCGAGGTGATTCAAGTCACTTCCTTCTCTGCCATTGCCCCAGAGGCCCCCAGAACAGACACTGGCCTGCCCACCTGATGGCAAAAAAAGTAGGAAAGGTCACGTCTGACTGATCACACTCAGTAGAGGGCCGGCCTTGTCAATGGGCACAGCTCTGGGATACAGAGGAAAGCTTGTTAGTCAACTCTAGACATCCTTGGACTCCTGAAAAGCTTAGGCAGGCGAGGCTGGTTCTAGAACCTAGGTTGGGTGAGCCATGAAGTTGTGGGGTGGATTTGGGATTTCAGGGAGCTCCACCACACCCGTCCACCTCCATGCCATGGCCAGCTCCCAGAGGCTTGGAGAGCACATCAAGCCCCCACACCACCGTGAACAGCTCCATCCTCTCCCTTCTCTTGGAAGGACTTGGAATTCCATTCCAATCCACCATGCTTTGTGCAATCCAACAACACCCCAAAACCCCAAAACAAGATATCGGGAACACATCTTGAGTGAGCAATATTACAATGGCTCTATTCAGAACTCTCCCTGGTCTCTGGCCAGCACTGCTGGGGCCTTGGTGCTCTCTGTGCCACGCTGCCAAGAGCACTGAGAAAGTGCCAGCACCCAGTAGGTGCTAAGTTAAATGTTCTTGTTGGAGTCTGCGTGCTCACAGTGCCCAGCGACTGCCCAGCTGCCCTGATGGTGAGCACATGGCAGGGTATCCCCATCAGAAGCCACTTCATGGGGTGTGTCCTCCCAAAAGTGGGATGTGTTGCCTCCTTTGCCTTTGCTGGGTGTCAGCCATCCCCGGAGGCCAATTCCAGGAGGGGCTGGAACTGGCCCGACAACTCCAGGGCTGGGGATGAGATTCTAGGAGGGCCCGGGCAGGACAGAAGACAGACGGACAGGAGGTCTGAACTTCGAAACAGCGAGGTCCAGGGAGTCTGGGGTGTCCACGGTGCCGGAGCTCCCCGTGGCATCCGCCAGGGAGCCTGGAAGGGGAGCAGGGAGGGCTGGGACAGGCCTGGGCAGGGGGCAGCAGGGCGGTCCCTGAGTGGGTCACGTGCAGCCTCTGACTTGGGGCCCAGCCTCTGGGCAGTGTCCGCAAGTTCCAGGCACGGTTCCGGGGCAGCTTCCACCTGCACTTCTTAGGGGCCCGTTTCCTGGTTCCAAGTTGGGGAGACACGTTCCAGGCTGCAGCCTTTGAGTCTGGGGAGGTAGGGAGGAGAAAAGGAGCTGTGCCCTGGGTGCAGAGCTGCTTCTGGAGGTGCAGAGAGGCTCTCAGGGTACAGAGACTTTGGGGCCACAGTGCTGGCGCTTCCTCTGGTGCTTGCACCAAGTCAGGCTTGTATCCCTGCAGCTGCGCAGAGCGAATCCTGGAGGGACTTTAGACTCCCATGTGAGGACTTGGATGCGGATTCCCCTGACTCCCAGGTTTTTTTTTTTCTGTTTTTATTTTCTGTTTTTTTTTTATTGTGACTGAAGTTCATTTACATAGAATTATTTACGATACAGTGACAATGAATGAAGGGCATTCCCACCACCAATGTTATCCTCCCTCCACTGGTTCCCAGCATGTCTCCCACATCTCACTCCTTTACCCCCCAGAATCCTACTGCAAATGCTCGCTGCCTTACATCTTGTTATAGGTTGGGTATCTATTCTGTTTGGTGTTCCACTCTGGTCATTTTTTAATTTATATTACATGTTCATATGACTGGTCCTGGTATCATTTTCCCCCCTCAATTTATGAGGCTGAATGATTCAAATTATGCTATTCTGTTGGAGGTTAAAAGGTTAAGGAAAAGAGGAGAAAGAATTTGGAATCAACTACTAAAAAAAAAAAAAATCACCTAATAGTATCCACAAAAGTGGAAAAGAAAGAAAAAAGTGGAAGAAAAAGGAGAAGGAAGATAATATCAAAAAACAAACAAAAAAATAAGACAAAACAACACCAGAAAAGGTGATGCAGTGGCAGGGTTTGTGTTACCCCACCTTTTTTTTTTTTGTATAGGCACAGCAACTGTTGGGGAAGAAAGGAAATTCCCGTGGCCTAAGAGATTCAGGGTTTCTCCATTCTTGAAACATATTGTCATGGGAACAACCACTGTCTCTATACCTTCTCATTGCCATATCCCAGGGTTTTTGTTTGTTTGTTTTGTTGTTGTTGTTTTTTGTTTTTGTGGTGTCAGGAACCTTTCTTCTCTGTGGTGGAGAAAATAAGGCCACTATAGCAAGCAATCTTGGTCTTTGCGCAGGGCCTAGGATAGTCTTTAAGGTTCTAGAGGTACTGCTCCACCATTGTTGGTGTGTTCAGTTTTCTGTATCATGTGCTCCATGTTTTTGCTCGTTCCCTAAGCTGAAGTCTAGAAAATTATGGTTCCAATGGTTCTGCTCAGTCTTTGTTGTCAGAATTGGGCCTCTGTACTAAGAAGTCTTGATTTTTGTGAAAGACCTGGGCTATAGCCTAGGGTGACCCCAGTTTTTTTTAGAAGTAGGTGACACTTAAAAGAGGTCCCATTGCGGGGCCGGAGAGATAGCATGGAGGGTAAGGCATTTGCCTTTCATGCAGAAGGTTATCGGTTCGAATCCCGGCGTCCCATATGGTCCCCCGAGCCTGCCAGGAGCGATTTCTGAGCATAGAGCCAGGAGTAACCCCTGAGCAATGCCAGGTGTGACCCTAAAACAAAAACAAAAACAAAAAGGTCCCATTGCACGTTTAGGGAGGTATAGAGTCAGTCCCTCCAGAAAAGAAAAAAAAATCTTATTTTCTGTTTTATTATTTTGTTTGTTGTTATTTTTGGGGGGGGGCACATCTGGTGACACTCAGGGGTTCCTCCTGGCTCTGCGCTCAGAAATCGCTCCTGGCTTAGTCCATCCTAGGCTAGCATGCATAAGGCAGACGCCTTACCGCTTGCGCCACCGCTTCAGCCCTCTTCCTTCCTTCCTTCCTTCCTACTGACCTTCCTTCCTTTCTTCCTTCCTTCTTTCCTTCCTTCCTTTCTTCCTTCCTTCCTTCCTTTCTCTCTCTCTTTCTTTCTTTCTCTCTCTCTTTTCTTCCTTCCTTCCTTCCTTCCTTCCTTCCTTCCTTCCTTCCTTCCTTCCTTCCTTCCTTTCTTTCTTTCTTTCTTTCTTTCTTTCTTTCTTTCTTTCTTTCTTTCTTTCTTTCTTTCTTTATTATTTTTTTGTGTGGTTTCTGAGTCACACCCAGCAGTGCTCAGGGGTTATTCCTGGCTCCAGGCTCAGAAATTGCTCCTGGCAGGCACGGGGGACCATATGGGACTCCGGGATTCTAACCGATGACCTCCTGCATGAAATGGCAGAAACCCTGTATGGGTGTGGCTGTTTGTCTGTTTTCCCCACACACATGTTAAGAAGGCAAAGAAATGGGGCTGGAGAGATAGCATGGAGGTAGGGCGGTTGCCTTGAATGCAGAAGGACGTTGGCTCAAATTCCGGCATCCCATATGATCCCCCGAGCCTGCCAGGAACAATTTCTGAGCATAGATCCAGGAGTAACCCAGAGCGCTGCCGGGTGTGACCCCCCAGAAAACACAAACAGGGCCTGGAGAGATAGCACAGCGGTGTTTGCCTTGCAAGCAGCGGATCCCGGACCAAAGGTGGTTGGTTTAGGGAGATGAGCCAGGATCAGGCATATGGATGTCCTGCTCATCCACCAGGATCCAGGGGAAATCTTAAGTGGGGGGACTGTAGAGTCTGATTCCCTGGATGTTGTTTTAGTTTGTTTATTCCACAGTTCCCAAAAAGGAAAGGGAACCCCCATCTCACCTATCCAGCCAGGATAGGGAAAGCTATTCAGTTATATTAGTCTGCAGTAAATAATCCACACAGATCTGAGGGTAAAGAGGCAAGAAACTCGAACATGAGCAGTTCAACAACAAGCCAGCTGCTCCACTCAGGAAGCCCATAAGCCTGCAGCAAAAAGCTGCTTTCTCAGCTACCTGCCTCCTATATATTCCCCTTCAAACCACTCCCACCCCCAGGGGGAGGGGGAACAGCAGGCAGAGAGAACAGATACAAGAGAGAACTGATACAAAGACCTCTCTCTATATACCTCTATATACAGGGACAAGGGGGACAGCAGAAGGGGACTAGTCCTCAGACTAGAGGAGGCTGCACATTCAGAAACTGGTGGGCAGGACTCTCTCTCTCTCTCTCTCTCTCTCTCTCTCTCTCTCTCTCTCTCTCTCTGGTTTTTGTTTGTTTGTTTGTTTGTTTGTTTGTTTGTTTTGGGGCCACACCCGTTTGATGCTCAGGGGTTACTCCTGGCTAAACGCTCAGAAATTGCCCCTGGCTTGGGGGTCCATATGGGACACCAGGGGATCGAACCACGGTCCTGATCCTTGGCTCGCACTTGCAAGGCAGAAACCTTACCTCTAGTGCCACCTCGCCGGCCTCTCTCTCCTCTCCTCTCCTCTCCTCTCCTCTCCTCTCCTCTCCTCTCCTCTCCTCTCCTCTCCTCTCCTCTCCTCTCCTCTCCTCTCCTCTCCTCTTTCGCCAACCTGAAACAGCCAATGACAGGTGGCCTAGGGGAGGCAACAGAAGACTGAGCAACCCCGGCTGCATAGCATGGCCCAACACATCACTTAGCATAGCCCTAACACCTCTGCAGACAGTCCAGCCTCTGCTCACCTTGATGACTGGGATCAAATCCATGTTCTGGTGGCAGCTTCCCGTGTGTGCACCAAGACTTTGGATGTGCACCCTGGGGGGGGCATTAAGACAGACCCCTCAACATCCCCATTCATTTCCCCAGCTACAGGCAAGAGTAAATCAGGCACTCAGCAGGACAGGGGAAAGAGAAGCTACACAAACTTAGCACAGGTCTGAGTTTTCTCCCACAAAGTCCCCAGCCTTGGTGGGTCCAACCCACAATATGAAACTGAGTATCCCTCGGCACCACCAGATGAGGGCCAAAAGCAAACTCAAAAAGAGTCTACAGAGAGCCAGGAGCCTGCTGAAGTCAAAGGGTGTCTTTCTGGAGATATTGGGCTTTCAGAGAACAAAAGGCAGGAAGGAGGGA